>NC_060081.1:47596847-48232529 GCF_922984935.1 Meles meles
ACTGAGCCACCCAGGCGCTGCAATGTTTTAACATTTATATGCCATGTATTATGCCCACCCACACCCACCAACCCCAACCCACACCCACCCCAAACAGAGAACCACTGAACAGCATAAGCATGGCTGATTTCCTCCCAAGTGTTTTTGGTTTTTCCCTCTAGAAAGCCGAACTTCCTGAAGAATGGCTGTTGAAGGGAGCCCAGTTGATACTCAGCAGCCTTGACCCAAGAAAGAGGAGAGTAAATATCAAACCCAACATCGATAAGACTGCTGTGTGCTTTTCTTTTCCTCTTTTCCCTAAAGGCGTATTTGCTCTTTCAAAGACTAGGAACACACTGTTTAAAGTATTTTTGGTCCAAGGGTCAGACTGCCAAGAAAGCAGAGGACATTTGGTTGTAGTAGTGGGGTTTTCACCCAATGTGATCTCTGCTTATGGCAGGGATTGTCAGAAGTGTGGAGCAACATTCATGAGGCTTTCAGGAGTCTTAAAGGCTCAAACTGATGAAAGGTTGAGAGGCTTTTTCTTTATTATGAGCAAATAATACACCATATACCATTTTTTTTTAATATACAAGATAGTGCTATGTACTAGTAGACTACTATACGAAGAATTCACTATTACTAAACTTTGGTATTCATACATTTTTAGCTAGTACGTTATTGGAGTTTACTGAGAACAGTAATTCCAGATTCCAGTGAAAGCTTCACTATTTCACAGCTGTGCACAGGTGGGTAGGAGGAATTTCTACAAGGCTTGGGAAAACCCTGAGCAGTGCCTCCCCAGTGCGGTCATCTAGAGTTCTTAATCACAGCTATGCTTGATTCTTAATCATCAGCCATTGTTGGCTCAAACATGTCCTAATCTACTTTCTTTCATATTTGCTTCATTTTCTCATGTGGGAAAATGCTGCTTCCGCTTGGGTCTCCCCAGACGTAGAATATGAGATAAGGATGTGAGTGCACGTAGTTTATATGGAGGGTGATCCCCAGGAACCATTTTGGAGGCAAAGCTGAGTGAGGAGGTAAGACAAGGAAGGGAGAAAAGCCATTAAAGGTCTTAAAGGTGTGCTAATGAGCAGAATTACTGTGGTCATGGGCAGCAGGAGCTCAAGCCTTTGGAGATTTTGTATAACATGCCTCAGTGTTTCCCCACCAGAACTTACCAACCATTTCCCAGTGGCCAGGTATTGAGGGCTGCTTCTGGAAACATCAACTCACAGATACTTCTAGCCTTCCTAGCACACTGGATCAGGCTTCTGCAGGGAGAGGAAGCTCTCAGGGAAAGTTGCAGGTGCTTTGTAAGAGGCTGTTCAGTGAAGAGAAGAATCAGAAGAGAGGGCCAGCAGAAGCTGGGCAGGGCTCAGGTTTGCTATGGATGCATATTTTCACAAACAGTATTTAGGGCCCATAGTTTTCTAATCACTTGATTTTGAATTGTTGGGCTCCCGATATTAGGTCCCCCAATAATGGGTCCGTGATTAAAGGAGTGAGACTGATACAAAGCGAAAGTCAAGCAAAGTTTTATTTCCCACCAAGCCTCAAGAATCAAATTGACCATCAAATACACTGGTCGGGGCCGCCCCTTACAGAGAGGACGACCCCTCCCTGCTTTCCAGACTAAGTTTTATAGAGCAAAGGCCATGTGGTTGGGCCTGGCCACACACAGGTGGCTAATTGAATTACAATTCACCCCATAGGAGCTATGGAAACTAGCCTATCACCTTGGTCAGAATTGGCGCCCAAAAGGTGCCCAAAGGGCGGGGCCCATACTCCTTGGTAGCTAGAAGATAGTATGCGCCCCACTGATTGAATGTCTCCACCTGACCTGACCCACCCTTGTATTTGGGCTTTTTTTTTTACCTGGGACTGGTTTCCGGGACTTGTTTTTAAGTAAGTTCCCCTGGGGGGCGGGGGGCAGAGTCAATTTAAGTTTTACAACAAGATGGCAGTTCAACCGGGGTGGGGCGGCTCTGGCTGAATAGGCCCTTACAAAATGTGTTGCATTCCAAAGAACTACATAAGCCCACATTGCTTAGTAATCATGGAAAACTTTGTGTAAGGATATAATCTTAATGCTGGAAGTGGAAGGATGGGAAGAAGCCAGACATATGAAGAAAGGAGCGTGGTCCTTAAGTCTTCTGCATCAGTTTGCCCATGTAAATTCTGAGTCTAGAACGTGGAGATTTAAATCCTGGATTACTTCAAGAGTGATTCTTAGCTCTCCATTCTCACTCAGAATGAAACTATTTTGTTTTCAGCCAACTCCTGCAGGATAAAATTGCAGATTTTTCATTTGATCCCATTTTAACATCACGCTTCTCATTTCTCTGTGCCCACCCATTAGTCACATTTCCCAGTTCCATTTTCACCCATCACTGCCTTGACAGTTCCCATTTTCCATCCTAGGTTTCTTTAATCTAGTTTCTTAAGGAAAAAAAAAAATCTCATTGGAGACACGGAAATGTTGAAGCCCTTCTCAATGTAGTAAGGGTGACAATTCCAATATACCTGGGACTGGAATTGCTCCAATTCGTCTGGTTACAAACTTCCCCACTTTGTCTTGCCCCTCAGCCAAAGGTAATTCCATATCTTTCAGAAAGTAATCCTGAAGCTTGTCTTAGGTTCTTGACATTCTGTAAGTAATTGTGGCACAGTGAAAGGGACTTCAATGAGTATGAGAAGCGATGTCTTCCCCAAAGACTTTGCATCACAGATATCTTTCTTGCAAGGGGAGTCACTGTCAAATTGCCTGAGTCACACATTACTTCCTTCCAGTAACACCCTCCCAAGGGACTTGTGGCTTCATCCTGAGCAAGTTCAGTCCGTAGTGTTAGAGGGAATACGAAGAACTTTAAGAATTATGAAGCCAGGGGCGCCTGGGTGGCTCAGTGGATTGGGCCGCTGCCTTCGGCTCGGGTCATGGTCTCAGGGTCCTGGGATCGAGCCCCGCATCGGGCTCTCTGCTCCGCAGGGAGCCTGCTTCCTCCTCTCTCTCTGCCTGCCTCTCTGCCTACTTGTGATCTCTCTCTCTGTCAAATGAATAAATAAAATCTTAAAAAAAAAAAAAATAAATAAAATAAAAAAAAAAAAAAAAAAAAAAAAAAAGAATTATGAAGCCAGCTCAGACCTCATTTCTTAAAAGATTTCCTGAAGTCTTCCAGTAGAAACATCATTACTTGTCATCAAATAATGGCATGTCCCCTTGCATCATATTCTACCACAGATGGTATCGCCTTTCCTTGGGCTTTCTCTAATGTTTCTGACTTTTGGAAGAATTATGCTATCCCATTTGTATTTGGTCTTGTCACGTTCTCTGCACGTGATGTTTTCTGCCTCTCAGAGACTCTTCACAGTGTTTATTTCTCCGATGGAAAACTTCGTTTTTACATATAATTATGGATTGTTTTCATCAACTTTTCTTTCATTAAAAAAGCTTTACAATGGGAATAGGCACCTGTACTCTGTCTGTAATTTGATTCCATTTTCAATAGCCCTTTCCTGTGACCTATTTTTTCCATAGCTAGCAACCCAAAGTTAGCTCTCAATTAAGGCTGAATGAATAAAACATTTAAGTCATTGCTTTATAAGAAAATCCAACCTAGCTAAGCTGTATGCACACTTCAAATATATGCCTTAAAGGAATTCTAGGTATCTGGGTTTCTGATCTTCTATCTGAAATCTCATACCAATTTCATTGACTTTGTGATGCTGGATAGCAGGAAGGCAAAAAAGTAATATATAAGCATATCTTTACATAACTACAACAGAAAAAAAATCCTCACCTCAAAGTGTAAACCGGTATTTTTTTTTTTTAACTGGTATGTTAATTCACCTAAAACTTCTCCTCCAGTGGTTTTTCAGCCCTCTTAAAAAAAAAAAAAAAAGTACTTCCAGTCATAGCAAACTCAATATCCCCTTGCAAAGCAATTCAAACAACTTTCAGAAAGTTCTAATTGTTAAAGAAAAAAAATATCCAGGGGCCTAATTATGGACAGTTGTAAGTGTTGTGCTAAAAAATGTGATAGTGGGGTGCCTGGATGGCTCAGTGTGTTAAAGCCTCTGCCTTTGGCTCGGGTCATGATCCCAGGGTCCTGGGATCGAGCCCCACGTTGGGCTCTCTGCTCGGCAGTGAGCCTGCTTCCTCCTCTCTCTCTGCCTGACTGTCTGCCTCCTTGTGATCTCTATCTGTCAAATAAATAAATAAAATCTTAAAAAAAATAAAAATAAAATAATTAAAAAAATAAAAAATGTGATAACTTTCTGGGTTGGTCATCTTAATTAAGGGAACTCTAAAATAAACCATGTAACCAGCCCATGTGGGAAAAGAAAACAATTTATATTGAACCTCGATGTCTCCTGACATCTGTAAATTCCTCATCCCCTAAGCAACGTATTTATTTATCCAGCAAGTGTGTACCCATTTGGGTCACTGTCTCATGGGTGTACTATGAATGACTACGATTCCGTAACTGTATTGAATAGAGTCACTCTTCTTTCAACCTGTACCTCAGATAAAATCATCATGGCCTGAAGAAGTACGTTTCTAGTTCTGCAGGAGTCACATTACCCTAGAAGGGTCTTTGAAGTGACCTCACTGAGTCATTTGCTCTCCACACGTGATCTAGCACAGGTCTCTGTGTTCTGACTTCAATTATAGTCAATATCTAAGGTTGGTCCCCGAGTGGCATGTGAAGGAGTAAGGGACTTCCTAGGCCTCCTGGATGTACCCAGTGGTCATTGTCACATGTGCCTTCACACAGGCCCTCTCCAGTTCTAGTCTGAATGGTGCCATATTTTGTGTTCTCTCTCAGGCTCCACCTTGCGGGGTCTCTCATCCCTTCCCACTAGAGTGCTCTCTCTTTCCTGCACACTTGATTAGGTCACTGTTGCTTAATTGCCTCATTGCCATCTGCAGAAAACTCAGACTCCTTACAAGGAAAGTGCAAAGCCTAAGCAGACTTCTCCCACTGCACCTCTTGTCTTGATCTTTCTGTCTTCCAACCTTGTGTGGGATTACCTTTGTTCTTGGGTAGCATGTGCTCCCAGCTTGTTCCCGTCCCCCACCCCCACCCCCAGCCTCTCAGTCTCTGGCTACACCCACCCCTGAGAACAAAGCCGTACTGCAGAGCTTCCAGAAAGCTGGTTTTGCCTTACACTTTCTTCTGCAGCAAGACAGCTTTGTGCTCCCTCGCATCCTGAGCTTATCTCAATTGCTAGCACTAATCACTCTGTATTGTAATTATTTTCTACCCTACATCCTCCCCAAACCTGAAGCTTTTTGTGAGAAGAGGCTGGATTTTAATCTCTCTAACATCGGGATGTAATGTAGTGTAGTTGCCCCGTATTGCAAATGTGTGATGAATGCAGGTGCTCCAACTCAGAAGTGAACAAATATTCAGCACTCTGAAAAATCTAATCCTCCTGCTGAAGACTGTTCTCCGGAATACATCTTTTGAGAGAACTCTGAAGTGGCTAAGTAATGATGGCTTTTAATGGAAGCCCTAAACTATTAGTAGTAGTGATCTCTGGTGGTTTTCCCCTGGATTATGTTTTTGTCTTAGTTTTCATATTCTCAAAATTCTCTACAAGGAGCCATATGGATTACATTTGTAATCAGGAACAAATGTTAAGAAACATTATATATTATTTTGTATTCGCATTTACCTCTATGGCAAATGTGTGCAGAGCAAAAGGACTGAGATAAAGTCCTCAGGGGGTGAGCAGTGGTTTTCTCTAGAGTTGGAATAATAGGTGACATTGTTTCTTATTCCTTCTAATTGGCCATTTTTTCCTGTATGATTATCTGTTCCTTTCACAAGAATAGAGTGGGTTTTTAATGGAATGTATTTCTGTTGCCAAATCTATTGTTCTTTGGTACATAATACACCGGAGATTAAAGCTCCATATATTCAGTAAAAGATTTACTGTGAGGCAGTAAAAACAGCTTTAGTCATAATTTATACAGGTGTATATTTATAAGTAGAGCATAAATATTTGAAAAAAGGCAAAGAGAAAGGTAGGAACCAGTATTATTTTAGAATTTCTTTTTATTTTCTTCTTTAAACCCATATGCTTTGCATTTATTGTGAGTTAACACTAAACACTCTTTCAATATTTATCAAACAGTTAAGACTTTTCTCAATTGCCTTTGGTGAGAGCTGAGTAAAAATCAGTTGCTTATTGTTATTTATTGAAAAGGAGATTAGATATTGGTTTTTAGCCATTATGAGTTGTTCTTAAGGTTCTTGTATATTATCAATTACCACGAACTGAAAATATTGATGATATTACCAATATCTTGTATATTACCAATACAATATCTTGTATATTACCAATATCTTGTATATTATCAATTACCATGAACTGAAAAAACTTGATGATCAATTATTTTCATGAATAATTAAATGTCAGCATAGAGATTTCTAAAGTGTCCTCCAATCCTAGGCCTCAAACTCTTAACCTGAGAGCTACGCAAATGCTAATACTTAGATGCAGAAGGCTAGCAATGAATAAAAGATGGAAACTTACATGTACTTAGCACTTTATAGTGTCATAGATAATAAATAGAGAAATTGCATAGTATATATTGTCCCACTGTGTCCTCAATACAAATCTAGGAAGAAAGTCTATTAGAGTAGTTGACAGCCTGTAATCCCAGCTGCTTATGACCTACCGTGACAGAACCTCTCCCTGTCATGTCCCTTGACAGGCAGCTCTGGACCTAGCTCCGTACCTCCTGGGCTGACAGAAGAACCAGCAGCAGAGGAAGTGACTGTCAAACCTTCCATTCAAAGCTCCAGCCTGGAAATGACAAATATCACTTCTGCTCACAACTCATTGTTCACAACTAGTTGCCCGGAACCACCCCACAGAAGGGGGCAGAACAGGAAGTGCAGTCCTACAGCATGTGGGGACAGACAGGAAATACTTGACGAACAGTACTAACCACTGCTACAGTGAGCGAGGGACCCTACCTTACACAGGAGGAAACAATCTGAGAGAGGTCAGTTTGCCAAGTCACATAGCTGGTAAGTGAGAGAGCAAAGATGCTATTAAGACTTAAGCCTGGGGCGCCTGGGCGGCTCAGTGGGTTAAAGCCTCTGCCTTAGGCTCAGGTCATGATCTCAGGGTCCTGGGATGGAGCCCTGCTTCGGGCTCTCTGCTCAGTGGGGAGACTGCTTCCTCCTCTCTCTCTCTCCCTGCCTGCCTCTCTGACTACTTGTGATCTCTGTCTGTCAAATAAATAAATAAAATCTTTAAAAAAAATAAAAATAAAGACTTAAGCCTGAATCTTATAGGAAATTCTGAGCCTACCAATTCTGTGGCATCTAGAAAGACACATGAATATTAGAAAATGAACAGAGATGCGCAGGTATGTCTTGGTCTCAGTTTCGTAAACTCTGAAATCCCTTAGCTGTACTTCCAACTGCTGGAGACCAAAAGTAGTGACCTTGTGACCAGAGCTGAGTTCCTTGTAAAAATGTTCTGACCTGCGGAGTTCTTGGGTAATTTCATGACCATCAGGACCAATGTGACTTGCAATGACTTGGACGATGTTGTTAGCAAGATAAAGCCAAATAATCCTCAGGAGAGTCAACACTATCCTTCCAACCTGCTTCAGGAATGTGCATTTCTCATTAAGGTGACTTAGAGACAGGCCTGTTGTGCGCTGTAACTCCAGGGGCATTGTCCACAAAATATTCCACAGTCCTGGACCCTCCCAGAACTTGCAATGCGTTGTCCGAAAAACACATCTGTCCTCCTAGGGGGCACGTGTCCTACTCGCCCTCCAATTTCAGCCCCTCTCCTCTGTAGTATTTCACTTCCTGTAAGTAGGAGTTAGAACTGAGCCACCCAGGCACCATGGTCATTTCCCTTTTAACATCTGACATCTTGTGACCTTCAGCCCCTGCTCCTAGGTACTAAAGAACCTCTGCTTCCCTAGATAGAGCAACACCAAGCAAACAACACATTTTCCTTGCTTCTACATGATCTCTGGCAAGTGGTCTCCACCCAGGCAGCACCCTAATACTCCAGGGTGTTTTCAAAAAAATCCCCTTGCCCTTTTCCCACCCTTGGGATATGATTTGACTGCCCCCAGATAGGGCCATGAATGTTTTGCAAAGCTCCTCCCATGGTTTTTATAGTAGCCTATGTTAAGAACAACTGAACTAAGAAAGAGTTAATAAGTATCCCAAGACAGAGTTACTACCACTAAGCTCAGCTTACTAGATGAGGTCCTTGGGAGAAAGAACAAAGAAAGATAAACTGTAATAGATTTGATTCCTGCACCTGTCGATCTGGTGTCTGGCCAACAATTTTGCCAAGACCCACAAGTCCAGCCGTATCACCAAATCTGTTAGATCTATTCTCAACTTTGTACTTAAGGCGGTCCTCGCAAAGCTTTTAAAAATCCAGATACCTGAGTGCATGGGTGGCTGAGTGGGTTAAAACTTCTGCCTGCGGCTTAGGTCATGATCCCAGGGTCCTGGGATTGAGCCCCACATCAGGCTCTCTGCTCAGCAGGAGCCTGCTTCCCACTCCCCACCCCCAGCCCTGCCTGCCGCCTCTCTGCCTACTTGTGATCGCTGTCAAATAAATAAATATATATTTTTAATTTAAATAAAATATATATTTTTTAAAATCCAGATACCTGGGGCGCCTGGGTGGCTCAGTG
Organism: Meles meles; assembly: GCF_922984935.1. NCBI lineage: Eukaryota > Metazoa > Chordata > Mammalia > Carnivora > Mustelidae > Meles > Meles meles. Next base: position 47,605,525 of record NC_060081.1, read on the forward strand.
TCCCTGCCTAGGCCCAATTAAGGTAGTCTTTATGGGTAGAGGACAGGTACCTGTGTGGTTTTTTTGTTTTGTTTTGTTTTGTTTTGCTGCTTTTTGATGTTCTTTAGTTGATTCCAAAATGCACCCAAGGTCAGGAATGGGAGGCTCCTTTTAGTCAATATTGTACTAAACTTCACAGCCACTTTTTTTTTTAAGATTTTATTTATTTATTTGACAGATAGAGATCACAAGTAGGCAGAGAGGTAGGCAGAGAGAGGAGGAAGCAGGCTGTCCGCAGAACAGAGAGCCCGATGTGGGGCTCGATCCCAGAACCCTGGCATCATGACCTGAGCCGAAGGCAGAGGCTTTAACCCACTGAGCCACCCAGGCGCCCCCACAGCAACTTTTGATATTGGCTCCTCCCCATTCTTGGGAAGCAATGAGCTTGGCTTCCATGACTCCACACTCTCTTGTTTTCCTCTTTTCTTCAAATTCCTCTATTTTTCTTTTTCATTCTCATCTCTTCTAGATTTCTACATTATAGAAATCTTCCAATTTCAGCTCTTAAGGCAAAATCATTCCCTGGGTCTAGTTGTTGTAATTTATTCCTATGCCTCTAATCACCATCATAAAGCCAAAAGCTCCCAAATTTATGTCAGTAACCCAGATTTCTTTTTTTTTATAAACACTGAAGTGCATTTATTTGTTTTTTTTCAAATCTGCAATTTCCTTGACTGCTATCTTGTTCTTTATATCCCTAACATCTAGCCCAAATGCCAGCTGCAAAACAGGTATTTTTTTAATTAACATATAATGTATTATTTATTTCAGGGGTGCAGGTCTGTGATTCATCAGTCTTACATGATTCGCAGCACTCACCATAGCACATACCCTCCCCAATGTCCATCCCCCAGCCACTCCATCCCTACCCCCCACCCCCAGCAACCCTCAGTTTGTTTCCTGAAATTAAGAGTCTTTTATGGTTTGCAAAGCAAGTATTTAATAAATGTTTAAGGAGTAAATGAACACGGGTGCCTCGGTGACTCAGTAACCCAGATTTCTTTTTGGAGTTTGTTTATCCCCTGAGATGTTTTATAGACATCTTTAACTAAGCATAACATATCCCAAACCAGACCCTTGACCTCAGATGTGTGCTCTTTTGATGTCTTCTTTGCTCTCACTGTGCAATGCAGTCTCTCCAGTTACACAAGCCAGAAATCTGGGAGGTGATCTCAATGCTGTCCTTCTTCAAACCTCACCCACAGACCCAACCCTTGGTCACATCCCATCTTATCTACCTCCAAACCCACTTCAAAGCTGCAATCTTCTCTATGCCTGCATTAACTGCATTAGGCATTTCTTATTGCATCGTACGTTGCCCTAAAACTTAGTGCCTTAAAACAATGAATGTTTTCTATCACATACAGTTTTTGGAGGTCAAGGATATGGGAGTGGCTTAGCTAGATGATTCTGGCTAGGGGGGACTCTCGTGATTCCAATATGAGATGATGGCCAGGGCTGCAGTCTTCTGAAAGCTTGACCAGCCCTGGAAGATCTGCTTCCGATGGTAGCACACCCACATGGTTGGGGAGGTTTGTGCTAGCAACTTGTAGGAGGCTTTGTTTCCTCCCGCCACGTAGAATTATCCATAGGGCTGCTTGAGTGTTCTTAGGACATGGTGGCTGGATGCCTTCAAAGGGAGTGATCCTTGAGAGAGCAAACAGGAGGCTGCAATGTCTCTTTGGACTGACTTTCTGTAGTCACACACCATCATTTTGGTATGGCCTTATTGCTTACCCAAATCAGCCCTGTTGGTTGTTCTAGGGAACCACACCAGCATGTGAAACCCAGGAGGAGAGGATCGAGGGGGCTGATTTGGAGACTGGTGAACACAACTGCCAATACTCCAATCCATGCTATAATCATTTCTCACCAAGAATATTAAAAGGCCCCAACTGATCACTTCTAACTTTGGCCTCATTTTAGTCTTTGCTATAAAGCAGCTACATTCATTTATTTTTTTTTTCCACAATGACATTTTAATAAAGAGAATTGGATCATGTCATCTGTCAGCTTGCATCCTTTAAATGCCATTATATTGAACTTAGAAAGTCTTACACACCACACCCTTCCCTGCAAGTCTTCAGCATCTGGGTCTAGCCTCCCTCTCAACCTCGTCCGCATCTCCCTCACCACCGCTGTCTTTGTTCCCGCCATTCTGGTCTTCCTTGCAGCATGCTCCTTCCCGGCCTCTCTCTCACTTCAGAGCCGTGGAGGTGGTTAATTTGTATACAGATTGCCTCCTTCTCTCCTCCCAATTTGGTAGCTTCTGCTCATTCTTTAGGTAGCGAATTACATACTTTCTCAGAGAAGCCCTGTCTCCCAACCTAAAGCTTCACCTAGTAACACTCATCACAATTTATATTTATTTATTTATTTACTTATTTTGTATTTATTTACTTATTATCTCCCCTGACCATGGCAGCAGGGACCCAGGGAGCAGTGAATGAGCTTTGTTCAGGTTTCACACCAGGTGCTTAGGATGCTCACGGGAAAGTAGGGGATCCTTAATATTTAGTGAAAGCAATGAATGAATGAATGAATGAATGAATGAATGACTTGTAGTCTTTAAGGGAAGATTTCGCTTGAACTCCCCCGATATCAATGTATGTCTCTCTTCTTTTAAGTTTTGCCAACAATTCTAATGCTGAAGATCAGAAAATAGAGATGGGAAAACCTGACACAACCAACGTTTAGATAAAATGAAAATTGTTCTCTCCTCTGCTGATCTTTTCCTCCCCAAAGCCTAAAAAAGATGAACCTTTTTGGACTTACTGATTTTGAAAATGATGTAGAAAAAAAAATTAAGAACATTCTGTTCTAACCAAGATGATTTCCATAAGTAGAAAGGAGATCTAGAAAAGCCCCAAACCAATTACTGTGTTCGAATCGATGAGTACATCTTAACATTTTTTTTGGTCAGACTCTTCTCCCCAAATAGCTTAGAGAATATCATCTGTTCTTGGTTTTTTTTCTATGCATTCCTACTCACACATATCCAATGAAGAAAAGCCTGAGGCGAGGTGCTTGCATTTGCATCGTAAAGCACAGGGCACATTTCGAAATTGGCACCTCAAGGGCAACATCAGTGCTACAGCACACATCTTTCTGCTGACGTGTGGTCTAGGCAGTGTTCTTAGCCTAACAGTTCCACCTCCCACACTGCCTTCCAAAAAAGAAGCGCTCTTGCCAAATCATGTGTAGAGTTTTTGAGACCACTTACTCCCTGCTTATGTGCAATTCCTTCACTTCTTCAGAATGATAATAACACCTTTTTTAAAAGATTCTATTCATTTATTTGACAGACAGAGATCACAAGTAGGCAGAGAGGCAGGCAGAGAAGAGGAAACAGGCTCCCCGCTGAGCAGAAAGCCCGATGTGGGGCTCGATCCCAGGACCTCGAGATTATGACCTGAGCCAAAGGCAGAGGCTTTAATCCACTGAGCCACCCAGGCACCCCGATAATAACACTTCTTTTTTTAATGCATGCTGGAGCCTGGGGTGGAACTGAGACCCCGATAGGAGGGCGGTGGAGTTAAGGGGGAGCCCCTAACCAGCGAGCACTGATGAGAAGCAGCCCTTTAGAAGAAGACCAGCTCCAGACAAAAAGCTATGAAGGGCAAAAGGGAGAGCTAATACAGTCCCACAGAAAGAAACAAGGGAAGTGGAAGAAACAGGGGCAGGAACTCAGGAGTGTAACCTTCAGGGATGAATTAGCATCAGAAGGAAACTCTCTCCAGGGAACTGGGCACTAAGGAGGTACATGCATGACTTTTAGTTGCTTACCGTGACTCATTTTAAAATAACTTAAGTGTAGGTTACCTTGCATTTTCAATGTGGCAGGAATATCCCTTCAGAGATTTACAAGGCAACCAGATGGATTTGGGGAAGTAACTGATTTCTATTTAATTCTGCTGATTCTTCCCTCACCCTAAAAATTTCCTTCACTTTAGTAACACCAGTTTCTGGTACTTTTTGATATCCTTTGAAGGGCGGTTCTTTTTGTATGAGGGCTCTCAACACAAACCATTTTAATCAAAAGAGAACATGATGGCCCATGAAGGTTAGAATCTGCAGGAGTGGACCAAGGGAGACTGCTCGGAACCCTTGAGAAAGTGTGTCTCTTTCCTGAGCTTGTGGGCACTCACTCTCCAGCTCCCTGGCTCCTTCAGCTCTGCTTAAACTCATGTGAGCTCTGGTCTCAGCCAGAAAGTCCCCACGACATGGCACAGATGCCCGCCCACAGCTCCAGGCGCACAACCCGTTAGAATTCCAAATGAAAAGAGATACTCTCTCCCAGTCAGTTCAGTAAAAACCCCGGTTGGGCTCTCCATGGATCTGGTTTGGGTCTCTTCCTCCACCCAGCTTCTGATTCTGTTCTCATTCTACTGCCTTCGTTTCATTTCTTGGAGCCGATCTGCCTTGCAAAATGCTGTTCCCTCCGTCAGACTCTTCCCTTCCATCAGGACCAACTGAATTGCTTACTCCTCCTTCAGATCATGGCTAAAATGGCATTTCACCAGTGTGAAGTCCCCCGATTTTGTAGGGACTCTGTGACTTTACATGTGGCCTCAGGACAGGGTAGCTTACAGCGGGGTGAGGCTAACTCAATAAACAGGTATCTGGGCCCATAGTTAATTATCTTTCTTTTTAAGATTTTATTTATTTATTAGGGGCACCTGCGTGGCTCAGTGCGTTAAGCCTCTGCCTTCGGCTCAGGTCATGATCTCAGGGTCCAGGGATCGAGCCCCACATCAGGCTCTCTGCTGAACAGGGAGCCTGTTCACCCCTCTTTCTCTGCCTGCCTCTCTGCCTATTTGTGATCTCTGTCTGTCGAATAAATAAATAAAATCTTTAAAAAAAAAGATTTTATTTATTTATTAGAGAGAATGCCCATGAGCAGGATGATGGGGGGAGGCAGAGAGAGAAGCAGATTCTCCACTGAGTAGGGAGCCCAATGTGGGGCTTGAGGCTTGATCCCTGGACCCCGAGATCATGACCTGAGCCAAAGGCAGATGCTTAACTTACTGAGCCACCCAGGAGTCCCTGGGCCCCCAGTTATCTTAGTAGTATTTGAAGTGCGTCCTACCTATTCTAATAACAAGAAAGGCCCTGGGGGTATGCCTAGTGGTATGCCTGGAACCTTAAAGCCAACTCTGATTCCTTATGCTCTGTCTTGCTGTAGTGTACTCTCTAACTAGATTAAATCCTTATTTAGGCATTGGTAAGGATGTGGAGAAAGGGGAACCCTCTGTTGGTGGGAATGCAAACTGGTGCAGCCACTCTGGGAAACAGTATGGAGGTTCCTCAAAAAGTTAAAAATAAAACTACCGGGGCACCTGGGTGGATCAGTGGGTTAAGCCTCTGCCTTCGGCTCAGGTCAAGATCTCAGGGTCCTGGGATTAATCCCTGTGTCGGACTCTCTGCTCAGTGAGGGAAGACTCCTCCCCCCGCCCCCCGCCTGCTACTCTACTTGTGATCTCTATCTCTCTATCAAATAAATAAATAAATAAATAAATAAATAAAATAAAACTACCTTAGGATGCAGTGATCACACTATTAGGTATTTTCTCAAACAATTAAAAAAAATACAAATTCAAGGGGATACATGTACCCCGATGTTTATAGCAACATTATCTACAACAGCCAAATTATGGAAATAGCCCAAGTGCCCCTTGATTGATGAATAGATAAAGGTGTGATCTATAGCCACAATGGGAATATGAGCCCTAAAAAAGAATGAAATCTTGCCTTTTGCAACTGCATGGATGGATCTAGAGAGTATTATGCTAAGGAAAATAAGATAAGGACAAACACCGTATGATTTCACTCATGTGAAATTTAAGAAACAAAACAAATGAGCAAAGGGGGAAAAAGAGAAGCAAATCAAGAAACACACTCTTTTTTTAAGATTTTATTATTTATTTATTTATTTGACAGAGAGTGAGATCACAAGTAGACAGAGAGGCAGGCAGAGAGAGAGAGAGAGGGAAGCAGGCTCCCTGCTGAGCAGAGAGCCCAATGCGGGACTCGATCCCAGGACCCTGAGATCATGACCTGAGTCGAAGGCAGCAGCTTAACCCACTGAGCCACCCAGGGGCCCTGAGAAACAGACTCTTAATGATAGAGAACAAACTGATGGTTGGGGAAGTGGAGGGGGAGAATGGGTCAAAGAGGTGACCAGGATTAAGAGTACACGTATCTCAATGAGCACTGTGTAGGGGCACCTGGGTGGCTCAGTGGGTTAAAGCCTCTGCCTTCAGCCTGGGTCATGATCCCAGGGTCCTGGGATGGAGCCCTGCGTCGGGCTCTCTGCTCAGCGGGGAGCCTGCTTCCTCCTCTCTCTCTCTCTCTCTCTCTCTCTCTGCCTGCCTCTTTGTCAACTTGTGTCTGTCAAATACATAAATAAAATCTTTAAAAAAAATGAGCACTGTGTAATGTAGAGAATTGTTGAGTCACTATATTGCATATCTGAAACTAACATTACACTGTATGCTAACTGGAATTTAAAAAAGAAAAATTTACATGAGTAAACCCTATGGAATCTTGTCTTAATGATAATCATTAATTATCCAAACTCGTGCGATAGTCACAGATGGATTTTGTGGTTATTCTATTAAAAAAAGGTCTCTGCTACGAAGCTGGAAGCCTGATTTTTAGGAACCAAGCCTGATTTTTTGCATTTTATTTTCTCCTGACATGCCATCATGCCTGGTACGTGGCGAGGCAGGATCCAACCAGAAACAGAACACACACTCTTGAGTTCTTACAGAAGGGAGGTTGATGCAAGGATTTGGTGATGCAGCTGGTGGAAGAGGCTGAGTGAGCCAGCCCGGATGTTAACAAGCCAGCACCATCCCCAAGCTGGAGGGACAGATGGAAGGGGTGGTGCTACTGGAGTCCGGGGCCAGGTTCACCTGGTGGAAGTGGAACCATGGTGGGTGGTCAGGGGAGAGCTGGTGCCGTGGGGAAATGGACACAGCTATTGCACAGTAGCTGCCTAAGGCAAGAAGAGAAGCATAGAATTAGCCTGGCTTCTCCTCTCCTCCCTTTCTTCTCCCATCTTTTTACCAGTGTCTGCCCTTGCCTAAATCTAGCCGGAAGCCAGGGAAGCGGAAACCTGGGTTCCTCTCCATGATACACCACATGGGCAAAGTAAGAAACAGTTCCCGGATAGTCCTTATCAGTGCTCAACAAATGGATGCTGAATGAATGAATCAGACCAAATTTTGTGCAGAAAAAGTGTTATTGGTTGATTCAAAATTCTAGTGGAACCAGTCTTGACAAGTCTAGTTCCACAACAAAAATGCACATGTTACAGAGAACAAAGATCCCTCAGCAGGGCAGAATCTGGAGAAACAGAGTCAGCCTGGCTGCTGTCGTTTCACGATAATTCTATCACTGACCAATCCTCCTTCTGGCTGACACTCTTCTTTCTCTAGCTGACCAATATGTTGCTTTAGCTTGGGATCCATTCAGACTTATCAGGAATACTTTGTCTCTTGTTCATTTCATTCTCCCTGTCTTAATTTCATTATATAATTTTTGGGGAGAAAATATTATTTCTCTTATTTCCAACTTCTTTAAGAGAGGAGCATCTCATTGGAGCCTGCATGTCTCAACAACAAAGAACATAATAACCTCCCAGGTTTAAGGAAATACATGGATATTTCAAACCATCTTATAAAAAAGTCACTAAAGCTATGGAAATCAAATCATCTTTTATGTATTAGTTCTTCAAAGTCTTATTTACTGAAGATAAAAGGAAAAGACCATCATTATTAATCCTGAATAAAATACACACATATATGCATCACATAATACTCAACTATTTATGTGGGATAAAAAAAATCTCCAGTGAGTTCCAGAATATTAACAGAATATTCCGTTCTTCTTTATTGCCCAGATAAAATTCATGATGTAGTAACAATTGCCTAAGGACCTAAGAATGTTAACATGAGCTTATCTGATGTGCACAAATGCTTCATCTGCCCTCATTTATAAATTCCCTCCAGGATCCATTGTTAAAGAAACACAAATCCAGGAAAAAATATATCCGCTGTACAAATATTTAGAAAATAATAGCAATGTAGACGACTATTTACTACAAATTTATAGCTGTGGGCAGAATGCATCTAAATTCTTCCCTTCCTCTCTTGTCATAGCACCTCCTCAAAAACAAACTGCAGGCTCAGTGGTTCTCCTGCGCACCTTCATGGCTACATAGGGAATTTGCTACATTGTGAATTCAATAAAAATTGCTAAATCAACCACACAGTGCGGGGGACAGGTTGTGTGTGATTCATTTGTACCAATTAGACATGACCTTCTCCTGAGCATGGGGTTTGAATGCATCTGTCTTTGTTTCTCACCGTCATAATTTTCAGTGATTGATAATGCTCAACTCAAGCTTGAAGAAACAGAAATGACTTTCTCCTTTTTATGTAGCCACTGAATTGGCTCTCATTGCTGTTCTTGCTCATTCTGTATCCTTAAGAATGATTTAGACAGGGGTGCCTGGGTGGCTCAGTCTGTTAAGTGACTGCCTTCAGCTCAGGTCATGATCCCAGAGTCCTGGAATGGAGCCCCACATTGGGCTCCCTGCTCAGTGGGAAGCCTGCTTCTTCCTCTCCCATTCCCCCTGCTTGTGTCCCCTTTCTCACTGTCTCTGTCAAATAAATAAAAAATCTTTAAAAAAATGATTTAGACAAGTCTGGAAGTTTGCAAAAATTACATCTCTTTTTAAAAGTGAATTTGTTATACATATGAGCCCCAAGAAATCACCGTCAGAAACATTACACCTGAACTTTGTGACCATAAACATGTCATTTATAGCAGATGCTACCAAATTCTCTTACCAACTGGCACATGTATTGTTCCATGGCCGTGGCTGGTGGCTCAGAGCTCCCCCCCCTTCTCTGGAGGATTGCCATTGGCTGATGGGAGCTACCTTGCATCTGTGAGGTGTCTGTCCCCACTGGTGGCTCGCCAATGTTGACTATGCAGAGTACAACCACCCCCTGGAGTCAGACTGAATCTAACTTTCTCTTCCTTAGGTCCTCCCCCTATTTATCAGCATCCATCATGTCCTGAAAAGTCTCTTCTGGGAGCATTTCTGCAATAAAGCAGTTACATAAGAGTTTCCATCTCAAGCTCTATTTCTAAGGAGCTCAAATACAACTCCATTTTATTAACCTATTTTAATTAATCTAGAAGTTGCGTTAGGCTCTAGAAACAAAAAAAGTTAACCTTTGGCCACTATAATTAATACGGCTGGAATTAAGTGACTATTTTCATAGTGAAAGGGGTAATGTTCATCTTTCTCTGATTATCAGAAACTAGATAAAGAAAATGTCTCTGTGTTTAAATCACTTCAACTGACAGTCTGAAAGTGATTCTGCTTCAAAAAACATTTACCCTTCTGATTGTCTAGGTCTGGATCTCCATCCCTGCACCTTCTTTTGGTTTACCTTGCCCCTACAGACTGAAGGAGGGTTAAAAACAAGTCGCTTGGGGTGACTGGGTGGCTCAGTGGGTTAAGCCTCTGCCTTCAGCTCAGGTCATGATCTCAGGGTCCTGGAATCGAGCCCTGAATTGGGCTTTCTGCTCAGCGGGGAGCCTGCTTCTCCCTTTCTCTCTCTCTCTCTGCCTGCCTCTCTGCCTACTTGTGATCCCTTTCTCTCTGTCAAATAAATAAATAAAATCTTTAAAAAAAAAAAAGTGTCTTATGATTTGTCTCCCTCTCTGGTTTTGTCTTGTTTCATTTTTCCCTCTCTTGCCCTATGAGCCTCTGTTTTGTGTCTTAAATTCCACATATCAGCGAGATCATATGATGTCTTTCTCTGACTTATTTCACTTAGCATAACATCCTCTAGTTCTATACACATCGTTGCAAATGGCAAGATTTCTTCTTTTTTTGATGGTTGAGTAGTATTCCATTGTATATATATATACCACATCTTCTTTATCCATTCATCTGTCGATGGACATCTGAGCTCTTTCTACAGTTTGGCTATTGTGGACATTGCTGCTATAAACATTGGGGTGCAGGTGACCTTTCAGATCACGATGTTTGTATCAACAGCCACATTCTTAACCATTTTTACACAGTGTCAATTTAAAGATAAAGACATGCATGGAAGAGCGTGTTTCCTTTTTTTATTTGAGAGTATTTCCTTCTAAACATCCCCACTTCTGCAGGTGTCCCTTTTCCCATAATGCACCCACTGAGAGCACCTGTCTGTTTTCCAACTGCAATTCATTGAATTGCCTTGAGCACTGGAATAGCCTTACCAGTGCGTTCCCTAGGCTGTGGTTATTAACAGATGCAGGAATCCAAAAGCCCAGTACTTTTTGCCTGTTTTCTATGGCTCTCCATGAGTTAAAACAAAGCTTGGACTTCACCAGAAAACTCACCCTCATTTGGTTTCCTTCATTTCTCTGCCCTGCTCACCCCCACCCCCTGCACCCCTGCAGCCCCTGCAGCCCCTGCATCCCCCGTATTTTCTCAGCAAATCACCTGCTCCTGAATTCCTGGCTCAGGGCCTCCCTCTGAGAGAATCATAATGAAGTCAATATACATAAAGGAATAAAACAGACAAATACTAATAAAATCACTTTGGCATTCTGGACTTTCGGATGAACTTGTTTTTTTCAAAGAAATAATTTTGTTCTTTATTGAAAAGTAATACATGCTTATTTTTAAAAAGAAGGATAGTAAATATAAGTTAAAACAATGAAAGTCAATTCAGAATTCTAAAACCCAGAAAAACTACTATTTGAGTATTGCATATTTACAGGTCTGAAATTACATACTATTTATACTGTTTTGCTTTTTAAGACATTATTTATTTATTTATTTGGGAGAGAGAGAGAGAGCACGAGCGGTGGCGGGATCAAAAGAAGAGGAAGAGGGCGCCTGGGTGGCTCAGTGGGTTAAGCCGCTGCCTTTGGCTCAGGTCATGATCTCAGGGTCCTGGGATCGAGTCCCGCATTGGGCTCTCTGCTCAGCGGCGAGCCTGCTTCCCTCTCTCTCTCTCTCTCTCTGCCTGCCTCTCTGTCTATTTGTGATCGCTCTCTGTCAAATAAATAAATAAAATCTTTAAAAAAAAAAAAGAGGAAGAGGGACAAGCAGACTCCCTGCTGAGTGCAGAGCCCAACAGGGGGTTCCATCCCAGGACCCCGAGGTCATGACCTAAGCCAAAGTCAGATGCCTACCATCTGAGCCACCCAGGCGCCCCTCTGCTGTTTTTTTTTTTTTCTTTATGTCTTTGACATGCTGCCTTTTTATGTCAGTAAAATTTCCTCTATAAAATATTTTTTAAGCTTATGTGGTGTTCTGTACTGTAGTTTTTGGGGGTGGCACCAAGCCTTCAGGTGATGCTGCTGGTCCATGGACCACTCCTTGATTAGTACTGATGGCTTTCTGGGGCCAACAGAGAACTCTGGCTTTGGTCTCTTTTGGTTTAGTGTTAAACTTGAAATAAACTCAGTCGTTTGAATGTTCCCTCACACAATTCCCATTCAAACATGTTGACGAGTCCTTCAAATGATGGGGAAAGAGAATTAATAGGACTTGACATTAATACTTTCTCTCAGTGTACATTTGCAAATGGCTGAAGGTGACACAGAACAGTACTGTAGATGCAAGTATTATACTCACTAGGATGACAGCAGTCAATATACTGATAGGCTAGGGCTTTCCTTCTTCCTGAATAAAACTATGGGTAAGGCATTCCCCACCATATTCAAGAAATAAAATGTCCTGTAATTATTTGAGGAACCAACATATCTTATTCTCAGGAAACACCTTGAAGGGGGCTTTTACTGGCCAAATCAGGGACAATTTGAACATCAAAGTCATCTTAGTAAAGAATTATAACTCATTAAGGTAAAAAGGAATGCATAAGTCCATACTTATGTAAATACATAAGTTAATGGGGAAGAAGAGATAGTTCTGTCTCGAACTAGAGAGCCAACTAAGAAATGCAGAAAGAATGATGAAATTAGAAAATCATTATCTTATGACAGCCATCACTACAATAACCATTTCAGGCAAAAATCATGAATGTTAAAGTTAGTAGGTGAAAATTAGGGTAACAGGAAATTTACGTAGTTTCATAGGTTCTATTCATAAGGTAGTAAGTACAAAGGGAAAAATAATAGTTTTACAGTAGAGAAATACTACTTTACCAGATGGAGACAACTTTAACCAAGAGATTAAAGTTCACAAAGTTTACATCACATATCAACGTCTCATGCCTCCCTATATGATGTACTGAGAAGGACACAATATCACATTGGTGGTATTCCGGCCTAAAATGTATCACTTGAAGTTATCTATCTTGAGGAAACTTAAGACATCAAAATTGAAGGACATTTTACAAAATAACTGGCATGTATTCTTCTAATATATCAGTGTTACAATGTTATAAAACACAAAGATTGAGGAGCTGTTTCAAAAAGTTAAAGAGATGAAAGAGATGGGCAACTAATGCAGCCCTCAATCTGGGATTTTCTTTTGCTATAAAGGATATTATTGGGACAAATAGCAAAATCTGAACATCTATAGTTAATTCAAATATTAATTTCCTAATTTTGACAGCTATACCATGGTTCTGCAAAAGAATGTCTTTGTTTTTTAGAGTTATGTACTGAAGTATTTAAGGTAAGGGCAATCAGGTCTTCCACTGACACTCCAATAGTTCAGAAAAAAATTACGTGTATATGGAGAGAGAAAGAAATAAAGAAGCCATATGGTTAACATGTAGGTAATCTGGGTGAAGAATATTCAGGAACTCTTTGTAAAATTCTTGCAACTTTTCTGTACATTGGACATTAACTCAAAACTTCAAAATGATTTAAAATAAACATATACACACAAAACTCATACAACAAACAAAATTTAGTTCCCCAGGCTCCATAATATACAACTTGGAAAAAACTCCAGCTTGAATTTGCCTCAGGGGAAAACAGGCCTGGTTACTACTGGCTCACTCATCCAGGCTCCTCCAGGCTCCTCCCCACTCACCAGCTCCATTAAAGGCTCTTCACAGGTGGAAAGTGGGGGAGGGATAGAGCAAAGGGTTTTTGTCATATATGGCTGTCAGTGTTGTAATTTGGTGTCAGTGCCTTTTGCTAAGGCAATCCTAAAGTGAACTCTTTTGTCAATGGGGCTTTTGTGCCTATTTTTGGAGCTCCTGCCCAGCACTCACTGCATTTCCTGGTATGGGTGAGGCCTCCCCCTCGCTTTTTGCTCAGTAGTACACCTCCAGCGATGGTCAGGTTTTTTTTGTTGTTTGTTTGTTTGTTTTTTTTTAAAGATTTATTTATTTGACAGATAGAGATTACAAGTAGGCAGAGAGGCAGGCAGAGAGAGAGAGAGGAGGAAGCAGGCTCCCAGCCAAGCAGAGAGCCCGATGCGGGGCTCGATCCCAGGACCCTGGGATCATGACCTGAGCTGAAGGCAGAGGCTTTAACCCGCTGAGCCACCCAGGCGCCCCGCGATGGTCAGTTTTATGTCTCAGTCTGGCTAGGTTACAGTACCCAGTTACTCAGTCAAACACTAAGTTTAGGTGTTGTAGTGAAGGAACTGTGTAGATGGAATTAACACCTACAACTGGTTGACTTTACACAAAGGAGATTATCCTCTATAATGTGGGTGGGCCTGATCCTCTCAGTTGAAAGGCCTTAAGAGCAGAACTGAAGTTTCCCTGAGGAAGAAGAGATTCCACTTGGGAATCAGGGACAGCTCTCATCTAAGAGTTTTCAGCCTGGCCTTCCTGATGGCCTGCTCTGCCAGTCCCACAGTCATGTAAGTCAGTTTCTTGCAGTAAGTCCCCTTATCTATCTATCTCTCCCTCTCTCTCTATCATCTATCTATTTCTATCTATTTATCTATCATCTATCTATCTATCTATCATCCTCTACAACCTATCTATCTATACTACTGGTTCTATATCTCTGGTAGAATCCTTTTCTGGATTTTTTCTATATCTCTTGTAGAAAAGACATATCTCTTTTCCAAGTATCAGGCTCCTGCCCTAAATCCCAATGGGCAATTGTAAGGTTTCATGGTGGGTCTTTTAAATTTCCCCCATCTCCTCCCCACTCCAACACCGCCAATACACTTGCCATAAGAAAAAGTCACATACGATATCTAGTCATTCTTTATCATATATACATTTTATTGGCATCTGGAAATTTTGCTCAAAATTTCAGCTAGTGTATGAATATCACTTGGACTGTTTCTTAATTGCACAAGACCCTGGGGGCACATCGTCCTTGCTGGGGGAATGTTTATTTTATAGTAAACAGAAGATAAGGGAATGCGCTTTTAGATTTTTTGCTAGGGGGTGCTCAAAATCATAACTAGTGCTGTAGCTGTTATCTTAGTCTAGGTTCTTCCAGAAGCAACCTTGAGATAAGTGTTTAGGTATATGTATTTTGGAGGTGATATTGATAAAGACCTGCAGGCTTGGAAGAAATGTGGGAGGACAGAGAAGGGAAGGTGGCCGGTGAAGAGTATGTTATCAAATTACCACTGTGGACAATGTGATCTTAACCTCTTGGGGGAGCTTTAGCAATCCGTAGGAACGCACATTTCCAAACAATCCAACCAGAGCGGTGAGGGAGCTGGGGTGTTAATACACTATATCTGTTCAGTCTCTGGTTGAGAGCTTCTAGAAGGCTCTCATTCTCACATACTTGGGCCCTACGATATGAGTCTAAGTGTCGGAGGCAGCCTTCCAACATCTGGAAGTCAGGCCTGCTTCAATCCCAAAGCAGAGGAGAAAGGGGTGGAGTGCTGGCAGCATCTGCCAGAGATACTAAAGTTTATCTGACCCAAGGTATCAGATACATACCAGTATCTAGTATATATGATGCGTGTAAGAAACCAACTCCTTCCTCAACGAATTAAAACTACTTCTCTTCCCTACTATTAAATTCTTTTCATCAATTTCCACCAGCATTATATCTTTAGCCAGCATAATGATGTACATCCTGTAAATTTTTTGACAATAATGTTATGTTTATAACCAAAATGTCACTTATTCCACTCATGCTTAAAGAAGATATTAGGAGGTTTACCTGGAATATGTTATTCATTGCAAAATAAAATGCACACTTTCTAGATAGTTCAGAATATTTATAGTTGTTAGATCAAAAGCAAAGATTTGGTTACAAATTCTTAATTTGCAGATTGCTTTGACTTTGATGGAAATACCACCTTTCTCTGTAGTAGAATCCCTGGGCCTCACAACGTTGACCCCAAGAAGTAATTGCTGTGATTTAGATCTTGAGGGCGGCTTCCAAGGCTTTAGCTTTTTCTGTGATGTGCTTCTGAAAGGGCATCATGAAGTCCTCAAAGTCTACCTCATAAGTGAACCTTTCTCGCCGCAGCTCCCTTTTCCTGATCAGCTCTGCTGTTGTGGCTTCAGGACTCCAGATCTGAAATAAGCCACCATATTCAGAGCCGGCATGAGTAGGAAAGCCAGCAAACATGGCAGTATACAGACAATGCCCAGTATAGTTCATCTGAAACTATCAAATCTACTTCTAAATCTATTTTAACTTATGTTTTCCTCTTACATGACATCAGTGGTTACATGGGCATTGTTATTTCTGATGGTGACTATTTGGGCAGCTGGAATTCTTTTCAGTGACCTCTGATGATCCTCTGTTGTTCATGTCAAAACAGGGAAGTGATGGGAGTTAAAAGATCAAGGAGGGGGGGCGGCGCGCTTGGGTGGCTCAGCGGGTTAAAGCCTCTGCCTTCTGCTCAGGTCATGATCCCAGGGTCCTGGGATCGAGCCCTGCCTCGGGCTCTCTGCTCAGCAGGGGGCCTGCTTCCCTCTCTCTCTCTGCCTGCCTCTCTGCCTACTTGTGATCTCTGTCTGTCAAATTAATAAAAATAAAGATTTTATTTTATTATTTTTTATTATTTTTTATTTTATTTTATATATATTATATATAATTTTATATATTATTTTATTATTTATTAAAATCTTTATTTTTATTTATTTGACAGAGATCACAAGTAGGCAGAGAGGCAGGCAGAGAGAGAGAGGGAAGCAGGCCCCCTGCTGAGCAGAGAGCCCGAGGCAGGGCTCGATCCCAGGACGCTGGGATCATGATCTGAGCTGAAGGCAGCGGCCCAACCCACTGAGCCACCCAGGCGCCCCTAAAAATAAAATCTTAAAAAAAAAAAAAAAAGATCATTGGAGTTTGCTACCTTTATGTCTAATAGGAAAGTCCTGAGAAAATGATTTTCATAGTAGAAAGAAGAGGAGGCTGGTGGTCTCTTACTCAGCATGCTTTGATGAGCATTGGCAAGACCCCTCTTGTACTTCAAAAATGCCTCCATCTCTCTAATTGTGGATGTTTTAGGCAGGTACTGAATAAATCCAGTGTTGCTTATATGAAACTCCCAAGTGAAATGGTAGTTAGAGTACAAAGGGGAAGGTTAGAGTCTGAGAGGCACTAAGAAAATGTACCTATAGTATTGGTGGCCAAATGGCTATGGGGAATGGTGTTGACCAAAAGATAGTTTTTCAAGGAAAATTAAAATGTCAATATTGAAATAGTAACAGAGGAAACAAAATATTGGAAGCTGAACAAGTTAGACTTACTGAGTCAAAGCAGTAGGACTTGGCAAAAAGACACCTTCAAATTATAACAATGAAAGATAATCTTTGGATATTTGTTTGGGTGCTCTGCATAAAAAGTATTTGGAAAATGATAATATGAGTTTATACACGTTATGAAGTTCTTTCCAAAGTACTCACCCTCCGTGGAATAAATGTGATATCCACTTTCTTGGTATACCCACTGGTAATCAAAGAATTGAGATAAACCACATTATCCTTATGTATTTTCTTTTCCTCTGATACGGTTGGTATGGTATAAACAGATAAAAGTGGTTCCTGGAAATGAAACAAAAGAAAAACCAGCCCTATTAATTGCAAAAACCTATATATACTTGCTAATATTATTTGCTGTTCTATGTCTTACTCTGAAGTCAAGAAAAAATAAAAATGTTATCATGCAAATTATAATTTGAAATGAAATGGATTATTATTATAACTTTGGACAGGGAAAGATAATTAGTTTGCCTTGTTTAACTCTACTTAATTAGTAGTATCAGAGACAGAGCATACAAGTCTTCAGAATATCCATCCTTGACCTAGGGCCATTGATTAATTAGAAGAATTAAATTATCCTACTAAAAAGATAATGATGTATGTAGTAGAAGCTTAGCCAACTGGTCTTCCTTAACCTCTGGCCCCCACCCTCTTACTCTTGTCTTACATGTTTATTACTCTCTACTGTTTATTGTCTTTCATGTTTGTCATAATCCTTTCACCCCCCTTCCATGTTTCTCCAACACTTTCCAATTTGATAACATTAGAGCCTTTCCTTTTTGAATTTCATCCTGGTTTTATGTCTGCCAAGAATCTTTAGGGATCCTCTTGCTTCCCTAAAAGATACTTCTAGCTTAGAAATACACTCCGGCTTCCCTGCTAATGACAAAGTCTTGTTCTCTGCATAACCTGCCTAGGCAAAAACCTCAACCTTTTGCCCACATCATTCCAGATTACCAGGAACAATCACCTTGTCACCTTTAGAACTTCCTGGAGTCATTCCAAGTGGCATATCCAAGTCCCAAGTGGCTTGATATCCCCAGGGTTCACTGGTAGTCATTAAAATTCAAGTTTTAATTTGAATTAAAATTAAAATTCAATTAAAATTCCTTAGAAGGAGGTAAGGTGGGAAATGAAAGATTATGAGACCAGAATGAAGGCAAATCATGGTTTGCCTTCATCCCTCTTTCCCTCCTTCCCTGTCTGAGCCATCTCATCAAATATGTATGTCTTAGAACCAAATATATACATATCCAACCCCAGTTCTTTTTTCAACATTCTAATTATATTGGGCTGAGCCAAATTGGTTTTTATGTGGATTCTATCTGCAATGAGCACATTTTAGACTTTTCAGTAATAGGAATTTCTTTGCTAGGTATTTTTTTTAGTGTTGCTTAATAGTGCTGAAAATATGGCTTGTGTATTATTTTATCCATGTTGTGTAACAATATGTAAATAGTAACGCTGCCCTACCCCCAGTAAGTTTTTAAGTTCCAGTTACTAATGAGTAGTCAATCACTTTTCTTACCTCCTCTTTCTTAACCTCGGGGCCTTCAGTCTTCGCTTTAGGAGGGGGTTTGCCTTTCAGTTTTTGACTTTCTGCTGGTTTTGGCAAGTTATCCAGCTTTTCTTGAATCAAACTAATTATTCTATAGTCAGCATATGCCTTTGCAATATCCATGGCAGTATGTCCTGCTCAAGACATAAATTCAGAGTTGCAATAAACAGACTGATAAGAAACCATGTAGAAAACCCTCAGCGCACCAGCCCTCAGCATGTGGTAGTAAGGGTGATTACTACAGCCAGTGGTTATATGTAAGGTCACAGAGCCAGATCAGATACCCTCTAAGGTGGGCCCAACTCTGAAATCTCATAATGTAAAGTGCCATTTACTGGCAACACATTTTCTTGTTAGTTTTTCTGAGCATGTTTTTTAAGAAGTGGATAGGAAATATTGGTAGAATATTTACATTTGAGTATTTGATTGATGGCTCTCTTCCCACCTTGCACACATTTCCTTTCATGTGACAACTTTACATTATCATCCCTTTTCCCTTATACAAGGAGGTATAATCAAAAAGGCCTGGGGAAGCTGGTGTCACAGTGCTCTATGCAGATGGCTGGGTATTATGACACCTGTAATATCCTCAGGCAGGCCTTGAACAATACTACCAGTGACCCAAGGTAAGCCTGAAGCAGACAGAAAAGTTGGTGCTCTCCCCAATCAAAAGCAAACAATGGGTTCCACTCTAAGAAAATGACACCTCCAACCAAAGAGCTCAAACAAGTACTCAAATGCTTATTTTTCAGGTTATATTTTTATGACATACAACAGGCCCCTCCCGTTTATTTCCTAGAAAGAGCCTCTAACTCGGGAATTATTATTTTTTTCAGCTTTAGAAAAAATCCAACTTCTACAGCTTTTAAAATTATTCCACTTCCTAGGGATGTGGTAGCTATGACAGTGTCATAACCCACAGTATAGTCTGAAATCTGGTACAATCCCACAAAGCAATGCTTCCTGGGCCACGGTGAAATAACAAGAAATCAAGAGTGAGCATTACAGGGAATCTGGGTGGCTCAGTGGGCTAAAGCCTCTGCCTTCGGCTCAGGTCATGATCTCAGGCTCCTGGGATCTAGCCCCGTATAGGGCTCTCTGCTCAGCAGGAAGCCTGCTTCCTCCTCTGCCTACTTCTCTGCCTATTTGTGATCTCTGTCTGTCAAACAAATACATGAAAAAAATTTTTTTAAAAAGAGTGAGCATTTAGAAATTTGGGGATGTATTTGATAGAACTTTCCATCACTTCAATCTAGTGATTTACCGTACACAAAGAGAAACTCAAAATGGATAAAAGACCTCAACGTGGGACAGGAATCCATCAGAATCCTAGAGGAGAACATAGGCAGTAACCTCTTCGATATCAGCTACAGCAACTTCTTTCAAGATATGTCTCCAAAGGCAAAGGAAACAAAAGTGAAAATGAACTTTTGGGACTTCATCAAGATCAAAAGCTTCTGAACAGCAAAGGAAACAGTCAACAAAACAAAGAGGCAACCCACGGAATAGGAGAAGATATTTGCAAATGACAGTACAGACAAAAAGATTGATATCCAGGATCTATAAAGAACTCCTCAAACTCAACACACACAAAACAGATAATCATGTCAAAAAAATGGGCAGAAGACATGAACAGACACTTCTCCAATGAAGACATACAAATGGCTATCAGACACATGAAAAAATGTTCATCATCACTAGCCATCAGGGAGATTCAAATTAAAACCACATTGAGATATCACCTTACACCAGTTAGAATGGCCAAAATTAGCAAGACAGGAAACAACATGTGTTGGAGAGGATGTGGAGAAAGGGGAACCCTCTTACACTGTTGGTGGGAATGCAAGTTCCCAAAATGGTGCAGCCATTTTGGAGAACAGTGTGGAGATTCCTCAAGAAATTAAAAACAGAGCTACCCTATGACCCTGCAGTTGCACTACTGGGTATTTACCCCAAAGATACAGATGTAGTGAAAAGAAGGGCCATCTGTACCCCAATGTTTATAGCAGCAATGGCCACGGTCGCCAAACTGTGGAAAGAACCAAGATGCCCTTCAACGGACTAATGGATAAGGAAGATGTGGTCCATGTACACTATGGAGTATTATGCCTCTATCAGAAAAGAGGAATACCCAACTTTTGTAGCAACATGGACCGGGACTGGAAGAGATTATGCTGAGTGAAATAAGTCAAGCAGAGAGAGTCAAGTATCATATGGTTTCACTTATTTGTGGAGCATAACAAAGAACATGGAGGACATGGGGAGATGGAGAGGAGAAGGAAGTTGAGGGAAATTGGAAGGGGAGGTGAACCATGAGAGTCTATGGACTCTGAAAAACAATCTGAGGGTTTTGAAGGGGCAGGGGGTGGGAGGTTGGGGGAACAAGGTGGTGGGTATTAGGGAGGGCACGTGTTGCATGGAGCACTGGGTGTGGTGCAAAAACAATAAATACTGTTACGCTGAAAAGAAATAAAAAATTAAAATTAAAAAATTAAAAAAATTTTTAAATGCTTGTATTTTATTCCCCCACTTCATTTTCTAGTAAATCACGTTTTGCTATATTTACAAAAGTATCCATTCATGACAGATTGCAAACATAAAGAACTGGTCCTTTCACACCCGTGATTTGAGAGGCACTGTGTATAAAACCAACTTCCCAAACATTCAACTTGAGCTTGTGACTGCAGTAGCTAATCGCGGGGAGATCTGGTCTTACAAGAGAATCAGAAGGGAATCTAACATAAATTCTCCTCTTCTGACCCTCAACACCGATCATGCGCACACACACCTTTTCTATTTTCCAGCTGGAATTTAGCGCCGATATCAAGGAGGTACTTTACGGTGTCCAGTCGACAGCTCTCGATGGCTCTAGACAAAGGAGTGGAGTTGTTGATGGAGACTGCATCTATCGTCGCTCCAGCTTTAACAAGAAGCTCGACGATGTCTTGTTGGCCTGCGTGGCATGCAAAATGAAGCGGAGTCCACAGGAAATTATCTGTTGCATTAACATTAGCCCTATAAAATAAGATAGATGCATAAGCTGAAAATGTGGGTTGTTCCAAATACCAGAGCCTGGAAATGCAAAGCAAGATTTCATATCAGTGTTACCAAGTTGTTCAAATGTGAGCCAGGGAAGCTCCGAGTAAAGTTAAACTCCATTTCATAATTTTTCTTGACTCGTGTTCTGCATTATCCGACAGTCTTAATTTCTTTGCATATACATGTATATTTTGTTTAGTTTTAAAAGGCACTTAGTTAGATCCCAGGGGTTACACTTTTTGCAAGGGTTAAAATTAAGGAAAATTGTATAAATAGATCTAATGAAGGTTAAAGCTGATAAGAAATTTTAAAAATCCTATTATTTCATTTTGTAGCTACTTTCTCTACATGTTATAGATTTTTAAATGCACCTTCATTATTAAAATTCTAAGCATGAAAATATATTACTTTAAATGTTAGTCCTTTTTATTTTTTTAAGATTTTATTTATTTATTTGGCAGAGAGAGAGAGTACAAGTAAGCTGAGCGGCAGACAGAGGGAGAGAGAGAAGCAGGCTCTCAGCTGAGCAAGGAGCCCCAAGGCGGGGCTCGATTCCAGGACCCTGGAATTATGACCTGGGCCGAAGGCAGCTGTTTAACCAACTGAGCCACCCAGGCGCCCCAAATGTTAGTCCTTTTTAAAATTTCACTGTCCAAAAGTTCAAATTCTCATTAATTGCTTTATATTCCCTCTTGATAATATACAAATCTGAATGCTTCTTTGACCTTGACAATTATAGTAATAATAATAATACCCTTTTATGAAATATGGAATGCTTTGCTAATAAGTGCTTTACATATTTTAATTCATTTAATCTTCAAAAAAATCTGCAAGCTGACTCTTATTAGAGCCCCATTATAAAAATGAGAAAAGTGAAACACAAAAAAGAAACTTATGCCGGGTCATTCAGCCCTGGTAAAAGAAGGAATTAAACCTGAGTAGTTGCTTTAAAAGTTCACTAAAAATGTCATGCCCGGTTATCTTAAAGATATTTGTAAATGAGCCAAGGAAAAGATTGCTGCTTCTGGGGGAGGGAAAGAGACACGTCCTCCGTCATCATGACCACTGACCCGCTTGTTTGAATTTGTTAGGATCCCCACACACAGGAGACAGATTAAAAAGCAATGGATAAAATGAATATGTTCTAGAGATCTACTGTGCAATATTGTGATTATAGTTAACACTGTACTTTACTGTACACTTATAATCTATTAAGAGGGTACATCATGTTATCTGTTCCTACAACAATAAAAAAAAATCTTCACAGACCTGTACCCCTGAAACAAAAAAAACAAAATAACAAAAACAAAAACTACTAAAAAAAAAAAACTCTTTTGCTGGGCTCCCTGATTAGCAGGGAGTCTGCTTCTCCCTCTACCCTTCCCCCTTGCTCATCATCTCTCTCTCTCAGATAAATAAAATCTTTTAAAAAATAGTTCAAAAAAATTCTTTCATTAATTTAAAATAAAATAAAAAGTGACTCCACGTCACATAGATAAATCTCTAGGTAAAGCAACTTCGTTCCTAGTTGTCGTTGGCAAACCATCTTTCTGTGCCTACATTCCCAGGTTCCCATTAACCCACTTTCCCATACACGATCTGTCTGTAATCTAGATGTCCGGAATGAAGCACTTTCTTTGTCCTAAAATTCTGGGGTTGAATGGGAGCCGAACCAAGAAAACATACCCTCTGTCAAGAAGAAACTTGACGGCATCTATGTTTCCAGTGGCACACGCAGTCATCAGTGGCGTTTTGTAATAATTATCCTTCATATCCACAGGTATTCCTGATTCAAACGCCTTTTTCAGAGAATCCAGGTCTCCTGCCTTGGTGATGAAATTAATATTTGAAAATACCTTCGGTGGGTCATCAATGTACCAGGCAGAGTCATCCTGGATGGGATGTTCCGGTGGCCGGTCTCGGTTAAACCGACTGCTGTCTGTTACATTCTTGTAGGTTTCAATCATGTAATAGGGTGGCCCGCCGTCGCCCCGGTGGGGAAACACGTGGTCAGGAATAATGCAGATTGGGAGAGGTAAGACGAACTTGCCTTTCTTTGGCTTTTTGGCCATTCCTTTTTTCTTCTTCTTAGGCCCATAGGATCCCAAGACGTAAGACTTACTCAAGTACTTGGTTCCTTTAAAGAAATCATTAATGTTGACCCCAGCTCCCCGTACTTTTTCGTGATACTGAGCTATGGTAGCCAGCTGTTCTGAGGTCACATATTCTTGCCTCTCCTCCAGCGTCAACACGAAGTCCTCCTTGCTGACTGTCCCATCGCCCCTGTCCACAAACGAAAATGCTTCCCGAAGGAACGTTTCATGTTCCAGCGACCAGTCGTGAAGTCTCAGGGCCCAGAGTGGATTTGGATTTTTGGCTCCTGGCCTCGCCAGTTTATTGGCGATTCGCTCTGCCCGCCGTATTTCTTTGCTTGCTGCTTTGAAGCCGCCTTCCTTGGCCACAGTCCTGGGCGTTTTATGATCCAAGTTCTTCCATTTCAGGTCACATCCTAAAACATGAAGCATTGTCATTATGAAATAGTGCCTAGGCATCTGCCTGGCTCTGCAGAGGACATTCGTGCAACCATTATGTGAAGTTCCAACTACTGGTCAGAAGTTTATCCCTAGGGGGGCCTGGCTGGCTCAGTGGGTTAAAGCCTCTGCCTTCGGCTCTGGTCATGGTCCCAGGATCCTGGGATCGAGCCCCACATCAGGCTCTCTGCTCAGCAGGGAGCCTGCTTCTCTTCCTCTCTCTCTGCCTGCCTCTCTGCCTACTTGTGATCTCTGTCTGTCAAATAAATAAATAAAATCTTTAAAAAGGAAAAAAAGAAGTTTACCCCTAAATTATTTGCATAGAGTGATGAGTACATTTAACTCTTATAATCACAAAATTAAACTGAATTTTTTTTCTGTGAGTTTCACTTTGGTGAATTCTGAGGGAAATATGTTTCCAATTTACATTCTTTGCCCCACTAAAGGATTAAAACATGAATCCCTACAGACACTTGAAACAAATTTCATATTGGGATACTTGCTCAGTAGACTTTCTGCCCAACAGGAAAAGAATAAGGGTGGCATTTGAATTTGGAAAGAAGCTGGATTCAGACAGCTTGGGAGGCCCTTAGGAACTCAGAATGCTGAACACCTGCTTCTGTCGGAATGATTACGACTGCAAATCTGCGTATCGTCTTAAACTGTATTTATGTATATTCTCCATGCAATCACTGTAACTTATATCAATCTGCTTTTTGTGATGATAGGTCATGTGAACAACCTGACAGAGGACAAAGTCATTTGTTCATCAAACCTGAAAGGATTCCAGCATTATACTTGTGCAAATTAGGCATGAACATTCATTTGCCTTCTTGGACCCTTCCTTAAAATGATGACACCAACATTATATATAAGTATTCCTGAAATAAACAAACTTCTCCGAGTGCACTGCAGAGTCTACTTAGTGTCCCTAGGAAGGCTGTGCTGTCTCTAAGTGTCTTGAGACATTAAAAATCCATTGCGTATATAAGTAAATCCGATGATGAAGCAGCTCTTTCTACTGTTTTGAATCTAGAAGGCTCTTCTCTTGCTTTGCCAATATCACATAATCAAAATATTGTTACTCAATCAGTATGTCTAGCAACCAAATTGTATAGGCAGCGGCATGCCCCTCCAATACTTTACAGTTTCATTCCTTAACCAAAAAGAAAATGAGGGGGTGCCTGTGTGGCTCAGTGGGTTAGGCCTCTGCCTTCAGCTCAGGTCATGATCTCAGGGTCCTGGGATCGAGCCCTGCATCGGGCTCTCTGCTCAGTGGGGAGCCTGTTTCCCCTTCTCTCTGCCTACCTCTCTGCCTACTTGTGATTTCTGTCAAATAAATAAATAAAATCGTTTTTAAAAAAGATGAATGACCAATGCTTTTTAAGATTAATACTTCCTTTGGCATTATCAGAACTAAAATTTCATACTAAGACTCATAATTTTACTAGTGGTCGAAGAACTCAGAAAAAGTATTACAACAATGAGAATTCTAAAATGTCCATATTGAACAGTTTTAAGAGCAGTGACTTTTTGGAAAGCGGACCTGAGACTGGTCTCAATAGCATAATTCCAGAGCAATTTTGAGAATGCTGTTTTTACTTAGCTTTTTTGTTGATTCAAGGTGTCTGGGTGTTTATCTACCATCTCCCAAGCCACTCCTTCTATATTTGCCCACAAGGATCAAAGGACTTTAAAGTGGTTTTAACTTGTCTCCTTCTGCTCTTAGTTTCCTCCTAGTTGGAAACCTTTGTGTGTGGGGGGGAGGGCGGAGGGGGAAGACTCCAACATCCCAGCTTAAGTATCTGAAGGCCTTTTTCTTCTCCTTTTGCCTTGGGACTTTTGGTCTCCTCCTTTATAATTAGTAAAACCAAAGATCCATTCATTCTCTTTGTGACGTATGATCTGCAGTCCAGGGTACTCAACTTACAGCGGGTGTGTGCCGCAGAACACCAGCCACCAAAGGCCCAAGAGAAAGAGAAGCCTCATGGGGTGCTTCCCTAGAACTGCTCCAAACTCCCAGCAGCTGCCCTGCATTAGGTACTAGCACTGCTTACGGGACTTGTAAATTGCTCCAGCAAGAGGACCAGGGGCAAAGGAGGAGAACATTGAAGAAAAGAGTTTAATGTATCAAAGGAATCCATCCTTCACATTTAGGTGCAGAAGACACTAAACCCAGGGAGTTGACTCAGAAATGAGCATTTCTTGGTTAATGCATTGTCTGTTGCTGCTCTGATTGCCTTAGATCCAAGACTCAAAAGCTGGACATGTAACTGCTCCCGCTTCCGCTATGGAACTGGGTCCCCCACCTGAGATCCAGTGAAGTGGTTGTACTTCGAAACATGCTACAGAATTTAGAATGCTTTCAGACTAATTAATAAGAAAAATTAAAAAAAAAAAAAAAGAATGCTTTCAGACCCTTGTTTCGGAACCACGGTCTAGGCTCATGACTCTGCCAGGAGGGTAATACTTTTCGGCATCTTTGGGCAAGCTCTGACCAAATGTGCTTCTCAACTTGCTTTTTGTGACTTTCTCCCAAGAGTACTTAAATGACAGAGTAGATGTCTGGTGATGTTTGTCCCAATAATAAAGTGGTCAACATGTTAGAGTTGTAGAAGCTTGTCTTAACCTGGGCAGATCCATAGTTTTTAGAAATATACAGTGTTAAAAATGTCAGAATAAATTGCTGCTAGTGACAAATTTGAAAACAAGACTGATGAGACAATTAATGGGGGCATTTGATATATTGCATTTGATGTATATTGAATTTGATATATTTTCCTTTATTTGTTAAGTGTTTATTATTTGGGGGAATAGGGAAAAAGCACAAGCTTGTAAAAGTTCATAAAAAGTAGAAGTGAATCAGTTATTATACTATTAGTTATACAGGCATATTAGTCTTATTTAACTTAGTGGTCACAATGCAGGAGTGGTCACAATGCAGGATCTCTAGGTCCCAGAGACTTCTAAAATTCTCTGCTCTATTCTAAAGTTGTAGAACAGACACTAAGTTTTTGCCTATTTCTTAAACTGGAAAAAAAAATACTACCATAAAATTCAGCATAACGCAGTTCCAGATCTGATGAAGAATTAGACATTTTTTTAATTTTTTATTTTTTTTGAAAGATTTTATTTATTTATTTGACAGAGAAAGATCACAAGAAGGCAGAGAGGCAGGCAGAGAGGCAGGCAGCGAGAGAAGAGGAAGCAGGCTCCCTGCCGAGCAGAGAGCCCAATGCGGGGCTCAATCCCAGGACCCTAGGGATCATGACCTGAGCCAAAGGCAGAGGCTTTAACACACTGAGCCACCCAGGCTCCCCTGGAAACTTTTTTTTTAAGATTTTATTTATTTATTAGTCAGAGAGAGAGAGTGAGCACAGGCAGACAGAGTAGCAGGCAGAGTCAGAGGTCAAAGCAGGCTCCCTGCAGAGCAAGGAGCCCAATGTGGGATTCGATCCCAGGACGCTGGGATCATGACCCGAGCTGAAGGCAGCTGCCCAACCAACTGAGCCACCCAGGCGTCCCGAAACTTTTTTTAAATAAAGATTTTATTTGTGCGCACAAGAGAGACAGACAACAAGTGGGGATAGGGGGAGGCGCAGAGGGAGAAGCAGGCTCCCCACTGAGCAGGGAGCCCCACATGGGGCTTGATCCCAGAACTCCAAGATCATGACCTGAGATGAAGGCAGCCACCTAACTGATTTAGCTACCCAGGTGCCGTAAATTAAAAACTTTTAATGTACATCCAGTCAGCATGTAATTAACACCAATTTGGTCCATAAACTTAATTAGCTAATATTCCATTTTATGGAATACATTAAGCTACATATACATACTTCATATTCCTAAGTTAATAGTAACATAGAAATTATAGGAAAACCTAAAATATTACTTACATTTCAAATTTTCCATGAAAATTTTCATTTTATTTCACATTTCTCCCTAAAACATTTCTCCCACAACTTCAAGTTCTTTAGAAAAGTTATCCTTTACACTTGATACAATTGAATTTTTAATAAAACAGTTAAGACTTCAGACTAAAAGACAGTTTTCAGCATTCGTCTTTCAGACTGATGTCAACATTTTTTTTTTAAAGATTTTATTTATTTATTTGACATAGAGAGATCACAAGTAGGCAGAGAGGCAGTCAGAGAGAGAGAGAGAGAGAAGCAGGCTCCCTGCCAAGCAGAGAGCCCGATGCGGGACTCGATCCCAGGACCCTGAGATCATGACCTGAGCCGAAGGCAGTGGCTTAACCCACTGAGCCACCCAGGCGCCCTGATGTCAACATTTTTTTAAAAGAGTTTAATAACCATAAGCATTTTAATAATTAGTTGGCCCATGAACAATCCTGTTTAGATTTTTAATAACCTAAAAATATTTGAGAATATTTTCATCACTTTAAGATCAGATTCATAATTTGACAGAAGGTAGAGTAAGAAAAGATTTTCATTTTTTTTCTACATATATAACTGAGGTTTGGCTATTGAAAAAGATAAGCAACTGACAAGTGATAGGCCCAGATTCCCTGCTCATCTACAACATGGGTAAATCATAAATACTTTAAGCATAAAATTGCCAGGTAATTTTACCTCGCTGAGCTATATATTTACAGCAATCTGCAAAACCACCCATGGCAGCATAATGAAGTGGTGTGTTCCCATTCATTGCAATCAGCCCCATGTCTCCGTTGTAAGCAAAAAGAAGCTTCAATATCTGCAAAATATTTAGAGGAATAGAGGAATAACAATGTACATTCATTGAATGAAGACTGGCACCTAACCGTTGTTATTCCATAGTTACTTAGGCTACATGTGGCTATTTTAAATTAAATTGAATTAAATAGAAAACAATTTTTAAAAATCCAATTCCTTAGTTTCATTAGCCATATTTAAAATACTCAAAAGCCACATGGGCTACTATATTATACTATATTATTATAACTTCTCCACCATCGCCAAAAATTCTTTCAAATAGTGTTGATCTAGAGTTTAGAAAATTCTATATTCAGCTGGGACATGCAATCAAGTGAATTCTAATAATTCTAGAAAACATCAGCCTATGAGAAATACCAGGGAAGCACATTCTTTACCAAATGTGGCTTCTATTGTGGTTAGATTTTCATTGCAAGGAAGAAACTCAATGACAAAAACAAAGATAATTGTTAAAGCTAAGAAAATTGAGTAAAGAAATTTTAGATGTAATTGAGAATTAAAAAAAAAAGGTTTCTATCTCATTTGTGCAACATCATTGTACCTATGAGATACCCTTTGCTGTCCAGGTAGTCAGAATACTGAAGAGTTTAAAGTTGAGGTGAGTCATCAGATGCACACAAAAAAATCGGTGAGATGAGAGTATGTTGACATTGTTCTCCCCACAATTCAGTCACGTTGTATGTATTATGAAGATTCTAATATGTAATGGAGGTATAAAATAAAGTAGTCTTGGTTGGCAAAACTTCTAAATTGCCATAGTTAAAAATAGAGAAAACCGTTGTTAATAATACTAGATGAATAAACTTGGCAATCAGATAAAGCTGAATAAGGAGCTAGAAACAGGCATTAAAAATAGTATTTGGTATAAAATATAATTTCAGAATTATTTAGGGAAATCAAGATGGAATAAATTCTTAGTGTAACCCATATGATATTTAAAAATTTGAGGAAAAAGCGAGAAATGGTGAGCAAAAATTTTAAAGCAAAAGGCAGATTATTACATCAAAAAAGCCTCCTTGGGCAGCAAAATGTGCAGCTTGTTTTCTCTCATTGTCAAAGGCATTCACTTCGCCTCCTCTTTCCAATATCCCTCGAACTAGTTCTGTCACTCCTTCTCTTGATGCTTCCATTAAAGCAGTTCGACCTGTGGACTGGATGAGAAGCAAATCAAATTCTGGTTATATTTGACATCTTAAATAACACATTTGGTATACACATGTTCTCAATCCATTTGGCCTTAGAGTCACACTGGCAGGTATAGTTCTCTATATCTTTATTAGTTCCACGAAGCAAATGGGAAAAATGAAGTCAGTGCAGTGGATCAATGAAGAGAGTTTCAATATCAAAGTCAAGGTCACACCATGTCCCTGTGAAAAAAATCATGCTAAAGATGCAATTTATTTTGCAAAGAAAGTAAAGCAAAAGGGGAGAAAAGAGGGCAAAATATATGTTAAAATTAGGTTTAAGTGTTTTCTAATGAGAAATAAATTGATAATTATTGTCTTGAAATGCTTCTTAAAGAACTAAAAAATTCAATAAAATTGGCCAAATTTGGAGAGGGAGCATTTTGGAGAGGGAGCAAATGGATAAGGGAAATAGCACAACTACATATTTTTTTTCCAAAAAAGATAAATTTTTATTAGTCTTTGGTGATATCTTCTCTATTTTCTCTAATGTTTTACCGTTATGCATAATAAATACCAATTTTCCAAACGTAATTAGGAAATAAACTGTAAAATCATGGCAATATAAAGATAATGAGGATATATCATCATAAAGCATTTTGAATAGAAATGAACAGTCTATAAGCTGACAGGATAATTTTACCATATTTAAATGCAAAAATTGCACTACTAAGACTCTATAAATGAAAAAAAGGGAGGGGGATATTGATAATCCCAGGAATAGCCATACTGAGTTGATAGCATTCGGATTGGCTCCTTTTTCCAAAAGTGTCAGGCACGTGTCTTTAACATCATGCGCTTCTTCGCAAGCTCTAAGAAATATTGGTTTTCCTTCATAGGTAGAGTTGTTGACATCTGCGCCATGTTCCAGGGCAATCGATGCGCAGCGATAATGCCGTTTAGTAGGCAAAATGCAGTAAAACAGAATACCTGTAGAAAAATAGAATCCCCAAAGAGCACTTCATTAATAGTCTCTCTATATTTGAACTGGTTAGCAAAGAAAAAGTAACAATTTTGGAAACCATAATTGGCTAGTTGAAGGTGGCAGAGCCTTGCTTTGCCTTCTTGAAAGACAGCTGAAAGACAGGAAAACAAGAGTCAACCTCCAATAGAATTAGAAAACAGTCATATAACCAAATGTGATAGGACTTGGTTCAGAGAAGAATCTGAGTGCTGAATGGTGAGTCCTTGTCAAGCTTGGGTGTTGGGCATCTTGCAATCTGTACCCCACATGCAGGACTGTGTCTGTTGTAGAGCTGGTGATGGGTTACTGTGTCCCCTCTGAAACTGCAGAGTGACAAAGCAGATGGTACTGAATGATGAAATGTGCAGACCGGCCATGTTTATTAGAAGCAGACTGTCAGTATCACAGCATTAAGAAGAACAAGTTGATGACAAGGAGCTCTGCCCTTTTGACAACTTGTTTTGTTCCAATGAAGAGAGGAAAATGTGAAATCCCCCCACGTAGGACCTCGGACATACAGACCCTCCACATAATCCATGTCAAAAATGAACTACAGATTAGGGGTAGTGTTGTAATCTGAGCACACAACAGTCAAACTCCAAACTGACTCTGTAATGACCTCACTCTAAACAGAGGCTTCATTCAAAGAGGAACAGTAACCAACAAAAAAAGAACTAGCATGGGACTTATGAAAAATACAGATACCGAAAGGAAGAAACCTGATAATAAAAGCTAGGCAAAAAGTACACACTAGAAAAAATGATACAATGTGAGAATTACTGACTGTCCTATTTCTATGACAGCAAAGAAGTTAAATAAAACTTTTTTTTTTTTTCTAAAAACAGAAGTGCAAAGATGGATCAAGACTAAAAGCAGGGCTTCTAGGACAATAGAAGATAAATAGAAGGAAAAGATGAAGTTTAACCAGCTGAGTTTAGGGAAGGAATGATAGAAGAAAATAAAGCTACCAAAGAAAGGAAAGTGAAGCTGGTGACAAGACAGCACAAAAACCATGGATGTGAAGGAAAAATTTGAAAGAGCTAAGGAAAATGTAACAGGTGATGGAAGCTGAAATGGTCTTGAGAGACAAAGAAGAATTAACATATATATAATTGGTGCTCAATAGTAAAACACCAAGTAGAACAGAAAAAATATGGAGATACAATAGAAGAAAACTTTCTTGAAGTGAAAACCTGAATTTGAAGATTAAAAAAGCATACTGAGGTCTCAGGAAAAATGGATTAAGTACAATCAATAAGGTGTGCCTAGATAAAGCTAGGTAGAGGACATGTTCTGTGAGCATCTGGGTAACAACTCAAGTCCTCTCTAAAGAGGAAAAACCAAGATGACCTCCAGATTTTGCCACAGCAACATTCAGTGCTAGAAAATAACTAAACAGGGGCGCCTGGGTGGCTCAGTGGGTTAAGCCGCTGCCTTCGGCTCAGGTCATGATCTCGGGGTCCTGGGATCGAGTCCCGCATCGGGCTCTCTGCTCAGCGGAGAGCCTGCTTCCCTTCCTCTCTCTCTGCCTGCCTCTCTTGTGATTTCTCTCTGTCAAATAAATAAATCTTTAAAAAAAAAAAAAGAAAAGAAAATAACTAAACAATCTTTAAAATATCACTTGAGAAAGAAAATGGGAGTTTTTTGTATCTACCAAGCTGATTGTACATATAGAAAAGCAGTGGACAGGTAAGTTTAAGGGTGAAAAGTTATTATAATTATCTCTTCTTCCATAGAAAAATACTAATGAATACCATGTAAAGTGCTAATTCAATAAACAAAGGTTTATGTATATGAAAAGCTATCAAACTTGCCATTAAAAAATCCAAAAACTGTTCTATTCTGAAGAAAGATAAAAATCTGTAACTATATATGGTGGTGGGTGTTAACTAGAGTTATTCTGGTGATCATTTTGCAATGTAGACAAATATCAAATTATGTGTACTCCTGAAACTGATACAATGTTGATGTCAATTATACCTCAATTTTTAAAAGTCAATCAGTAAATAACAGTAAATAAAACTATCATTCCAACAACCAAAAAAAAAAGACCTAAAAGCAGATCATTAACCTTAGAAAATATCACACACACACCAAAATAAAGAACATATGGACCATATAGGAAAATATTTTATAAGTATTTATTTATATATTTATATATGTTAAATATACCTTCATTTCATAAAATAAATGACAGTTCTGGGGCCACACCTTTGGGCCATCTAGATAAATGTAAATTGGATACATTCTACCATTAAAATAAAAACCACCATTCATATAAAATCAAAATCTAAATACATTTCATATAAACAGATGCATCTAAAATAGGGTTACTCAGAACAGTTAAAAACAGAAAGATGGCCAAGGACATGGTTTAAAATAGAAAATCAAAGACACAATCATTCATAGCAGGCAAAAGTGGGCCAAAATGACAATAAACAATGCCACCTAGAGAATGCCAGGTGAGGCCAAATTCATTACAAAAGGCCCTAAGTGACTTAGGAAATGGATATTTTATAATGATGGCAGGTGCAACTCACAATTACAATCTATCTGGGCTGACTCTAAGCCACAAAGAACATGAATCAACCTTCTAAAACTGAAGCAAAAAAAGAGGGCAAAGATGATAAACTGTAGAATGCGCATACTGAGTTTCGGACTGGGTATACGTTCCTATAAATGGGAGAACCAATGGAAAGGGTGCTATTGGGAGCTAGTCTAGCTTAACCCTTGAAGAGAATAGACACCATTCTATTCTCCAGAATGGACAGACCCTAATTAATCCCCTAGGACAACATATATAGAAGAGTTTCCTGGCTTTGAGAGTTACCTTTTCCATGTTCTGCAAAATTGTTCAAAGTACAGTTTAGCCTAGAGTGTGTCCCACATCCTTCTCAAATCCAGTAAGTATTTTAACCATAAAAATGTTGGCTTGTCCTTTAGGACAAAAGTGCAGTGAGTGATTCATCAATTGCTGGAAAATAGGATGTTAATGGCAGAGAATTCTGCAGAATAACAAAGCAGTTGGGCACGTGGCAGTCATACTGAGAGCTGTGCAAGGTTAGCTCTATTCATTGCTGTGGGAAGACAGTGTGCAATAAGCACACCATGGGTTAGACAGAATCAAGACTCTGTAGGGCAGGACTAACAAGGTCATGCATGCAACATGATGTATATTTGTTCCAAGCTTTTATATTTTGAATTCTTCCTATGTGATTGGTCAGATTGTTTTCTCATACTTTCATCTCCCAGAACGTTGACAGGCTTAATATTAATTTGAATGAGCTTAGATATTAACCAGATGGCTGTTGCATTTGCTACAGAATGCAAATATGTTGCAAAATGCATTTGCTATTGTTGATTTAATTTTATAATTTTAGATTTTTATGATAAAATTTCTCACTTTTTAAAAAAACTTATATTTCTGGTTCAAGCTCCAGAAGGTAAACTGTTCTTCACTACGGTGTTTCCCCAAAATATATTTCACAAGACTCCAAGCATGTAAGTGGCCACAAGGAAAAACTATTTCAAGGGTCAAAGACAAAAGGAAAATGTCACTGTCTTTAGTCTGTCTGACAAATGTGAAATCAACATGTCTCAATTTGCTGTATCCAATGTTTCTCTAACAAGTTTGACAGTGGAACCAATTTTGCATGTAATGCTTATCAATATCCCAGCAATTCAGAGGTTCATGGAACACACACTGGGAAGTAATATTCTATAGAACTTTAAGAGGCTTCCTTTTTTTTTTTTTTTCTTTTACAGGATTTACATTTTAAAACACATTTGATCCCTGAATGCATCTGAAGTTCATTTCATTATATGGTGCTTTTAAGTAATTCAATGATTGGTCCTTTCCTTGTCCTCTCCTATTGTTTTAAGAAAGTCACTTATCAAATAACCAAGTCTGGGGAGAATTTTAAAACTGGATTTTGTTCTTCTCAGAAAACATTAACACTAAAAAATGGGATTTATTTCTCCAGTGTGGGACTGATGTTAATGGCTTTGTACTTGAAGCAACTCCTTGGGACAACTGATTAAATCTATCAATTTATATTAAGCCTGGTGGTAATTTTCTTGGTGATTTTCATGGGGCTGTGTCAAGTCCTTCTGGAACCTTGAGTTATTTGGGCAAGAAGCTCCCAGACATGGTGTCGAGATGAGATTAGGGAGAATAGAGTGGAGAAGTAGGGCTGTCTCACCTGAAAAAGCATGGAAATGCCATGTCTCAACCCTCAAGTCATATTTCTACATTTAAACTGACCCTAGAAAATAGGATTTTATGCTAGAATCCACCTTAGCCTTTCCAGTTCCCACTGCAGCCCCTTTCTACATGAGACTGTTATTGGAAGGGGAAAAATCCTTTTGGAGTCCAAGTCAAGTACTATTTGAGGTTCTAAAGTATAAAAAAGAGTAAGAAATACTCCCCTTATGTTCTAAACAAGATTTTTACATTTTATAATTGATAATTATGACTATGTTAATATCAGTGTATATCATTAAAAACTCTCCCCATTTAGAAAAAAAATCACCAAATACAGATTAATCTAACTTTAATCTTCTTTTTAAGGGAGACATCTCTCAGAACTCGTTGCCCTAAAATATGCCTTAATACCATTTTCAAATTCTAGAGAGACGGTGTCCGTAGGTACAGGAGTGAGAACCTGGCTTTTCACTTAAACTTAGGAGTAATTCACTTCTACAGTTGGAAATCAAGAAAGTAAATTTTATGGATTTCTGGCTATAGAATGGATTGCATCTACTGGATAAAATGTCGGGATTTTTACCTTTTCCTTCATTATCAACTATAGTCATGTCAGCCTTTGCCTTGGCTAATATTTCCATGGACAATTCATGCCCCAGCTCTGCAGCCCTCATTGCCGGAGTACAACCCATCTTGTCTCGCACATCAGGGTGAGCACCAAGGCTAAGGAGAAAGCTGACCATATCAGCGTCATTGGAAACCGAGGCCAAGTGCAAAGCACTGTTTCCATTGAGGGGGTCTGTGAAATTGATCAGTTCAGGGTATCCAAGCCTGATCAGCTTTTCTATCTGCTTCGTGTCTTTGTTCCGAACACACTGAAGAACTTTGTAGATCTGCAAGTTCTCAAGTCTCCTATCGGCTAAAGCCATACTCGACCACCTTCTTGAAAATGCTTTTCTGGACCAAACAAAAACTATAGCACAAAAACAGAAACATACAACTCCAAGTTAATTTGGTCATCTTTATTCCAGTATAAATAATAATATTTTAAGTCTTCCCTAAGAAGAGATACTGTTTCTCACGAAATGTTATTACCACCATTTATTGCAATTGATGTCACAAAAAGTATAAATTACACATAAATACAGAGAATATTCAGCTAGCACAAAGCTAAAATATTTCAAAACAAATCTTCCATCATAATTAATATCAGCCTTGCTAATACAGCTTTCTTGTTAATCTAATTTGTTTCATTTACCCCTGTTTGCTCGACACAGCCTCCCTATTTTATCCATGAAGAAGGTAAGGCTAACGAAAATGCCAAGGTAAGAATTTGAGCTCCCCACTCTATGGCACCATACCAGCATGCCTTCCTAACCTAGAAACCACACAGGTTTTAGCAGTTAACAAAAGTTACAAAGAACGTGTAGAATCTTGAGGTGCTTATTACAAGCAGGGATCTACTGGGCTTGGTGAGATACCAAATGTGATGGATGATTCATGTCACTTCACATGGGAATGAGATAGGTAAGTGGCTGAGAGGCAACTGTAATTTTCATAAATAATCCCACTGTTAAATTGTGATAAGCATTCTCATATGTAATTTTATCTCTTCTTTTCTGTTTATGGAAAAACAATCTTTTTTTTTTTTTTTTTTTTTTCCATTTTATTTATTTTTTCAGCGTAACAGTATTCATTCTTTTTGCACAACACCCAGTGCTCCATGCAAAACGTGCCCTCCCCATTACCCACCACCTGTTCCCCCAACCTCCCACCCCTGACCCTTCAAAACCCTCAGGTTGTTTTTCAGAGTCCATAGTCTCTTATGGTTCGCCTCCCCTCCCCAATGTCCATAGCCCGCTCCCCCTCTCCCAATCCCACCTCCCCCCAGCAACCCCCAGTTTGTTTTGTGAGATTAAGAGTCATTTATGGTTTGTCTCCCTCCCAATCCCATCTTGTTTCATTTATTCTTCTCCTATCCCCCTACCCCCCCATGTTGCTTCTCCATGTCCTCATATCAGGGAGATCATATGATAGTTGTCTTTCTCCGATTGACTTATTTCACTAAGCATGATACGCTCTAGTTCCATCCACGTCGTCGCAAATGGCAAGATTTCATTTCTTTTGATGGCTGCATAGTATTCCATTGTGTATATATACCACATCTTCTTTATCCATTCATCTGTTGATGGACATCTAGGTTCTTTCCATAGTCTGGCTATTGTAGACATTGCTGCTATAAACATTCGGGTACACGTGCCCCTTCGGATCACTATGTTTGTATCTTTAGGGTAAATACCCAGTAGTGCAATTGCTGGGTCATAGGGTAGTTCTATTTTCAACATTTTGAGGAACCTCCATGCTGTTTTCCAGAGTGGTTGCACCAGCTTGCATTCCCACCAACAGTGGAGGAGGGTTCCCCTTTCTCCACATCCTCTCCAGCATCTGTCATTTCCTGACTTGTTAATTTTAGCCATTCTGACTGGTGTGAGGTGATATCTCATTGTGGTTTTGATTTGTATTTCCCTGATGCCGAGTGACGTGGAGCACTTTTTCATGTGTCTGTTGGCCATCTGGATGTCTTCTTTGCAGAAATGTCTGTTCATGTCCTCTGCCCATTTCTTGATTGGATTGTTTGTTCTTTGGGTGTTGAGTTTGCTAAGTTCCTTATAGATTTTGGATACTAGCCCTTTATCTGATATGTCGTTTGCAAATATCTTCTCCCATTCTGTCAGCTGTCTTTTGGTTTTGTTAACTGTTTCCTTTGCTGTGCAAAAGCTTTTGATCTTGATGAAATCCCAATAGTTCATTTTTGCCCTTGCTTCCCTTGCCTTTGCCGTTGTTCCTAGGAAGATGTGGCTGCGGCTGAGGTCGAAGAGGTTGCTGCCTGCATTCTCCTCAAGGATTTTGATGGATTCCTTTCTCACATTGAGGTCCTTCATCCATTTGGAGTCTATTTTCGTGTGTGGTGTAAGGAAGTGGTCCAATTTCATTTTTCTGCATGTGGCTGTCCAATTTTCCCAGCACCATTTATTGAAGAGGCTGTCTTTTTTCCATTGGACATTCTTTCCTGCTTTGTCGAAGATGAGTTGGCCATAGAGTTGAGGGTCGATTTCTGGGCTCTCTATTCTGTTCCACTGATCTATGTGTCTGTTTTTGTGCCAGTACCATGCTGTCTTGATGATGACAGCTTTGTAATGGAGCTTGAAGTCCGGAATTGTGATGCCACCAACTTTGGCTTTGTTCTTCAATATTCCTTTGGCTATTCGAGGTCTTTTCTGGTTCCATATAAATTTTAGGATTATTTGTTCCATTTCTTTGAAAAAAATGGATGGTATTTTGATAGGGATTGCATTAAATGTGTAGATTGCTTTAGGTAGCATAGACATTTTCACAATATTTATTCTTCCAATCCAGGAGCATGGAACATTTTTCCATTTTTTTGTGTCTTCCTCAATTTCTTTCATGAGTACTTTATAATTTTCTGTGTATAGATTCTTAGTCTCTTTGGTTAGGTTTATTCCTAGGTATCTTATAGTTTTGGGTACAATTGTGAATGGGATTGACTCCTTAATTTCTCTTTCTTCAGTCTTGTTGTTGGTGTACAGAAATGCAACTGATTTCTGTGCATTGATTTTATATCCTGACACTTTACTGAATTCCTGTACAAGTTCTAGCAGTTTTGGAGTGGAGTCTTTTGGGTTTTCCACATATAGTATCATATCATCTGCGAAGAGTGATAGTTTGACTTCTTCTTTACCAATTTGGATGCCTTTAATTTCTTTTTGTTGTCTGATTGCTGAGGCTAGGACTTCTAATACTATGTTGAATAGCAGTGGTGATAATGGACATCCCTGCCGTGTTCCTGACCTTAATGGAAAAGCTTTCAGTTTTTCTCCATTGAGAATGATATTTGCGGTGGGTTTTTCATAGATGGCTTTGATAATATTGAGGTATGTGCCCTCTATCCCTACACTTTGAAGAGTTTTGATCAGGAAGGGATGCTGTACTTTGTCAAATGCTTTTTCAGCATCTATTGAGAGTATCATATGGTTCTTGTTCTTTCTTTTATTAATGTGTTCTATCACATTGATTGATTTGCGGATGTTGAACCAACCCTGCAGCCCTGGAATAAATCCCACTTGATCGTGGTGAATAATCCTTTTAATGTACTGTTGAATCCTATTGGCTAGTATTTTGGCGAGAATTTTTGCGTCTGTGTTCATCAAGGATATTGGTCTGTAGTTCTCTTTTTTGGTGGGATCCTTGTCTGGTTTTGGGATCAAGGTGATGCTGGCCTCGTAGAATGAGTTTGGAAGTTTTCCTTCCATTTCTATTTTTTGGAACAGTTTCAGGAGAATAGGAATGAGTTCTTCTTTAAATGTTTGGTAGAATTCCCCTGGGAAGCCATCTGGCCCTGGGCTTTTGTTTGTTTGGAGATTTTTGATGACTGTTTCAATCTCCTTACTGGTTATGGGCCTGTTCAGGTTTTCTATTTCTTCCTGGTTCAGTTGTGGTAGTTTATATGTCTCTAGGAATGCATCCATTTCTTCCAGATTGTCCAATTTGTTGGTGTAGAGTTGCTCATAGTATGTTCTTATAATTGTCTGTATTTCTTTGGTGTTAGTTGTGATCTCTCCTCTTTCATTCATGATTTTATTGATTTGGGTCCTTTCTCTTTTCTTTTTGATGAGTCTGGCCAGGGGTTTATCAATCCTATTGATTCTTTCAAAGAACCAGCTCCTAGTTTCATTGATTTTTTCTATTGTTTTTTTGGTTTCTATTTCATTGATTTCTGCTCTGATCTTTATGATTTCTCTTCTCCTGCTGGGTTTAGGGTTTCTTTCTTGTTCTTTCTCCAGCTCCTTTACGCGTAGGGTTAGGTTGTGTACTTGAGACCTTTCTTGTTTCTTGAGAAAGGCTTGTACCGCTATATATTTTCCTCTCAGGACTGCCTTTGCTGTGTCCCACAGATTTTGAACTGTTGTGTTTTCATTATCATTTGTTTCCATGAATTTTTTCAATTCTTCTTTAATTTCCTGGTTAGCCCATTCATTCTTTAGAAGGATGCTGTTTAGTCTCCATGTATTTGGGTTCTTTCCAGCTTTCGTCTTGTGATTGAGTTCTAGCATCAGAGCATTGTGGTCTGAAAATATGCAGGGAATAATCCTAATCTTTTGATACCGGTTGAGACCTGATTTGTGACCCAGGATGTGATCTATTCTGGAGAAGGTTCCATGTGCACTAGAGAAGAATGTGTATTCTGTTGCTTTGGGATGAAATGTTCTGAATATATCTGTGATGTCCATCTGGTCCAGTGTGTCATTTAAGGCCTTTATTTCCTTGTTGATCTTTTGCTTGGATGATCTGTCCATTTCAGTGAGGGGAGTGTTAAAGTCCCCTACTATTATTGTATTATTATTGATGTGTTTCTTTGATTTTGTTATTAATTGGTTGATATAGTTGGCTGCTCCCATGTTAGGGGCATAGATATTTAAAATTGTTAGATCTTCTTGTTGGACAGACCCTTTGAGTAGGATATAGTGTCCTTCCTCATCTCTTATTATAGTCTTTGGCTTAAAATCTAATTGATCTGATATAAGGATTGCCACCCCAGCTTTCTTCTGATGCCCATTAGCATGATAAATGGTTTTCCACCCCCTCACTTTAAATCTGGAGGTGTCTTCGCGTCTAAAATGAGTTTCTTGTAGGCAACATACTGATGGGTTTTGTTTTTTTATCCATTCTGATACCCTGTGTCTTTTGATTGGGGCATTTAGCCCATTAACATTCAGGGTAACTATTGAGAGATATGAATTTAGTGCCATTATTAGCCTGTAAGGTGACTGTTACTGTATATTGTCTCTGTACCTTTCTGATCTACTACTTTTAGGCTCTCTCTTTGCTTAGAGGACCCCTTTCAATATTTCCTGGAGACCTGGTTTGGTGTTTGCAAATTCTTTCAGTTTTTGTTTGTCCTGGAAGATTTTGATCTCTCCTTCTATTTTCAATGATAGCCTAGCTGGATAGAGTATTCTTGGCTGCATGTTTTTCTCGTTGAGTGCTCTGAATATATCATGCCAGCTCTTCCTGGCCTGCCAGGTCTCTGTGGATAAGTCTGCTGCCAATCTAATATTTTTACCATTGTATGTTACAGACTTCTTTTCTCGGGCTGCTTTCAGGATTTTCTCTTTGTCACTAAGACTTGTCAATTTTACTATTAGGTGACGGGGTGTGGACCTATTCTTGTTGACTTTGAGGGGGGTTCTCTGCATCTCCTGGATTTTGATGCTTGTTCCCTTTGCCATATTAGGGAAATTCTCTCCAATGATTCTCTCCAATAGACCTTCTGCTCCCCTCTCTGTTTCTTCTTCTTCTGGAATCCCAATTATTCTAATGTTGTTTCGTCTTATGGTGTCACTTATCTCTCGAATTCTCCCCTCATGGTCCAGTAGCTGTTTGTCCCTCTTTTGCTCGGCTTCCTT
Source organism: Meles meles (assembly GCF_922984935.1). Taxonomy (NCBI): domain Eukaryota; kingdom Metazoa; phylum Chordata; class Mammalia; order Carnivora; family Mustelidae; genus Meles; species Meles meles. The sequence goes on from NC_060081.1 coordinate 47,646,887, forward strand.
ATTCTCTGTCATTTGGTCTTCTATATCACTAATTCTTTCTTCTGCCTCATTTATCCTAGCAGTGAGAGCCTCCATTTTTGATTGCACCTCATTAATAGCTTTTTTGATTTCAACTTGGTTAGATTTTAGTTCTTTAATTTCTCCAGAAAGGGCTTTAATATCTCCAGAGAGGGTTTCTCTAATATCTTCCATGCCTTTTTCGAGCCCGGCTAGAATGTTCAGAATCGTCATTCTGAACTCTTGATCTGACATAGTACCAATGTCTGTGTTGATTAGGTCCCTAGCCTTCGGTACTGTCTCTTGTTCTTTTGTTTGTGGTGATTTTTTCCGCCTTGTCATTTTGTCCAGATAAGAGGATATGAAGGAGCAAATAAACTACTAATAGGGTGGCAAAGACCCCGGAAAAATGCGCTGTAACCAAATCAGAAGAGACCCCAAATTGTGGGGGGGAGAAAGGGGATAAAAAACAGGTTCTGAAAAAAAAAGGAAAAAAAAGAAAAGAAAAAAATTTAAAAAATAAAACAAATAAAAAAATATAAAAAAGAAAGAAAAAATATATATATTTAGATGAACTAGTCAAAAAATGTTAAAAAAGAAAAGGGCAAAAGTTTTAAAAAAATTTAGCAGAAGAAGAAAAAAGAAAAAAGAAAAAAAAATTGAAAAAAGAAAAAAAAAATTGAAAAAAGAAAAAAAAAATTGAAGTAGCCGCAAGACTAAAGAATCATGGGGAGAAAGCCATGAGTTCCGTGCTTTGCTTTCTCCTCCTCTGGAATTGCTCTGCTGTCTTAGGAATTGAATCTGCTTTCTCCTTGATAGATGAACTTCGTCCTGGCTGGATATTTTGTTGATCTTCTGGGGGAGGGGCCTGTTGTAGTGATTCTCAAGTGTCTTTGCCCGAGGCGGGATTGCACCGCCCTTACCGGCGGCCGGACTAAGTAATCGGCTCGGGTTCGCTTTTGGGAGCTTCTGTTCCCTGAACGCTTTCCGTAGAGTTCCGGAGGACGGGAATGAAAATGGCGGCCTCCCAGTCTCCGGCCCGGAGGAGCCGAGAGCCTGGGGCCCCACTCCTCAGTGCGCCCCCAGAGGACAGCACCCAATCACTCCCGTATCCCCAGCCTCTAGCCGCGCTCGGAGCTCACCCAGCCCGCGACCAGTTCAAGGTAACCCCGAGCTGAGAGTTCAGTCCTCGGCTCTGTCTTTGCAGCCGGTTTTCCGTTCTAATACCTGCAAGCTCTCCGACACTCTGACACCCCCGATCCTTCTGTGACCTTGCGGGGCCTGGGGCCACGCTGGCCCCGCGTGGGCTTCACCCCGGTTTAGCCCCTGGAGCAATGTCCCTCAGTGGAACAGACTTTTAAAAGTCCTGATTTTGTGCTCCGTTCCTCCGCCGCTTGCCGGGAGCCGGCCCCTCCCCCCGCGGTCTATCTTCCCGTCGTTTTAGATTCACTTCTCCGCCAGTCCTACCTTTCAGAAAGTGGTTGATTTTCTGTTTCTAGAGTTGCTGTTCTTCTTCTCTTCACTCTCCCGTTGGATTTGTAGGTGTTTGCAATGTTTAGATAAGCTATCGAGCTGATCTCCTGTTACCTGATGTAGTCTCAGGCTGCTACTTCTCCGCCATCTTGACTCCCTCTGGAAAAACAATCTTTTGAATTGAGTCATAGGTCATGCTGGGCATACCCAGATTGCTTTTCTTTCCTCAATTTTTCTGGAAAAAGAACCCCACTGTCATACTGGGGATCCATTCCAGATCATCCATTCCTGCTATCTGATGACAAATCGTTGCCCAGACTTCTAATTTGACTTACTGCTTCCACAATGGGCCCCTAACTCCTCTTCTCTGGTCAGTCCTCAGAAAAAAATTTAAAAGTGTATCTCAGATGAGGTCAAGCAAGCTCCCACCCCCAAATTCTGGATGGGGCTGCCTCTTTTATCCCTTGTGATAGGAATGGGTCTGAGACCGGGGCTTAGCCAGTGTTGAGTGAACTCTCTCCCCGGGTACCATGAATGTCTCAAGTCCCACAGCTTGGGACTCAGTTGTGCCAGAATTCACCTACCACTTAAGTGAGTCCACACGACATGTTAGGGCAACATGAGCTCGGGGTTGCAGGAGTAAATATGCCCTCCCCACCCCTCTTAACTTAGCATAAGCTAGTTAGCCGAGCTTCTGTTGTTTGCAATGGAAAGGATTCCATCTTACTGCAAAATTTGAAACTGTGTCACCTTTTCTCCACAAACCTGCTCCCTTGCCTACTATCCCTGGGGAGCACTGGTGAGGAGCGAACCCCACTTACTCCTCTTTAGTTGTGTCTCTCCAGGCAAACCCATCTCCATTGCCTGCTCCCCTCCTACATCACCACCCACTCTTCATCCCCCCCTTTGCTGACCTGGCTCCCCTCTTCTGTCAGAAGCCTAGGGGTTGGAGTGCCCAGGGCTTGGCCCTCAGGACCTTTCTATATTCCCACACAATGCCCTGATGGTCTCATCCCATCTCATGACCTTCATCCCAATTTGAGGCTTCTGATCATTCATTCTCAAATTTATACAGCCATCTCTGGCTCTCCCCAGAGTCCAAAGTGAGGTCTCTACCTATTGACTCTTCATTTTCACATGGACCTCTACTGGGCATGTAAATGTAACTCTGACCTTCTCCAGTTCTCCCCACTTCCAATGATGTCATCACCATCCATGAGTCTACTCAGAGGAAGATACCAGAAATTATTCTTATTCATTCTTTCCCCGCAGATCCCCTACTCTTTAAATTCATCAGCAAACCCCTTATTTCTACCTCCAGAATATAACCCAACATCAGCTGCCAGTGGTGCCCTCCTTGGCCAAATCCTTGCCCCAGACTCTAGGTTGTCTCACTGCTTCTTCAGCAGCCCTCCAGAGCCCCTTCTTTATTCAGTCCCCAGAAAAATCTTTCTAAAATGTAGATCAGACAAGCTTCCACCCTCAACATTTTAGCATAACTATTTCTGAACATAAAGAAAACTTGAACACTCATATATCTATCTACCACTGAAATCCTACCATGAATGCCTTACTTGCTTTATCACACATCTAGCCATCCCTCTCTCTATCCACTCATCCATCTTTTTTGATCCATTTCAAAGTAAATTGCAGACATATTCCAGCATATAATATCTGGATTTCAATATTTGCTTACAGTTTTTTTTTTCTTTTTGTCTTTTGAATACATAATGTCTTAGGTGTACCATTCCATGGGTTTTGATAAACACACACATCTATGTAACCCAAACTCCTGTTAGGATATAGAACATGTCACGTCAGAAAGTTCTCTCCAAACTATCTTTTAAAAGCAGTTCAATTATTTTTCATCATCATCAGAATAAATCCAAATACCTCATGATGATCTTTGAAGAGCATTTTCTCTGCCCTTCTGATCTTACTTCACTCCAGCCTCCCTTGATAAGGTGATCTCCAGCCACATTGGCCCCTTCCTATATGTGGAACAAAGCACACTTCTGCCTCTGACTTCTTGTTCCCCCTGCCTGGGGTTCCCTTGGCGCAGAATTGGTCAGTTGGTCCTTCTCACCATTCAAACTGCTGCCACCATGTCACTTCATCCCTTTCTTTTCCACATAATGAAACATCTCTGTATATTACATTTCTGTAGATCTATAGGTACAGATATATCCAATTTATGTGTTGTCATGTGACTTCCCCACTAGTCGAGAGCCTTCATGGAACAGAAGTTTTATAATACCTTTATTTCTCCATCACCCAGAACTTAACTCACACAGGCATTCAAGCAGTGGTTGCTCGATAAAGGATGACTGAAAGTTATAAGATTGAGGAGTAGAAGGAACCCAAGAAAATGCTCAGGTTCCTGGCTTGAGCCACTGGCTACCTGTGTCTGAGATGGGGAGCTCAAGGTGTGGTCCAGATTGGTCAGAGAGTGTAGACAGTTATGCTTTGGGCATGCTGAGTCAGCATCCACAAGGCAATCGGATACACAATTCAAGAGAGAGATCCGAGCCTGGCCTGTGGAGAGCTGTGTGGGAGTTTGGTGGCTGTACAGGAGCCTGAGACTGGGCGACATCCAGGAAGAGAGCATGTCAAGGGTGAAGAGTGACCACCACAGTCAAATTCATGCTGCCGCCACGTCCTTTTCCTCCCACTCTTCTGGCTGTTGTTTTTTCTTTGTGCTTCCTCCTTTGCCACTGAGACATCAAGTCGTCACATGGCTGTGGCTTTAATGTCCTGTTTGCTGTGGCCCCTCTCTTCCCCTCTAATCTGTTTATAACATGTGGTGGACTAGGAAACCAGATAACGCAGCTGCTTAGAGCCTTGTGTGTAACTAGGTTCCCACTTAGTCCTGAGCTGCCCCACAAGTCACCCACTTGGCCTCTGCTGAGTGTTGTGGTCATGTTTACTTTAGCAGCTGTTTATGGTTTCTCTTGCTATTGCCAGCCATAGTCTAGGTAGGGGCCATGTCATACTGCCTATGGAGGCACAAGGTACACAGAATAGGATTTGATGCTTCCAAATAGCTCGTTGACTCTCCTGAATCTCCATCCCCTCATTTGTGCGAGTAGGGACATCCTCATCAATGACTTCAGGGCTGTCTCTGAGGTACCCACCCCCGACAAAGACTTAGCAGCATGTGGTGTCCGCCCATCGAGCTACGTGGGTTAATTCCAGAGTCCGTGGGTGGGTTCTACAGCTTGCACTCTTCCAGCTGAAGCCCTGAAGGACTCTGGGTAGGGAGAGCCTCGCTCAGTGCTGTCCTTCACGACCTGCTGCCAAGGCTGACCAAGAGCCTCGTCCCCTCTGGAGGAAACAACAAAAGTCCTGCCCTCTGGTTCTGGGTTCATCAGTTTCATTTTTTTTTTTTAATTAGGTTCAGCAGTAGAATTTAGTGATTCATCACTTGCATATAACACCCAATGCTCATTACAACAAGTGCCCTCCTTAATGCCCATCAGCCAGTTACCCCATCTCCACCCACCCAGCAACCCTCAGTTTGTTCCCTATAGGTAAGAGTCTCTTATGGTTTGTCTCCCTCTCTGTTTTAATCTTATTTTATTTTTCCTTCCCTTCCCTTACATTCACCTGTTTTGTTTCTTAAATTTCTTACATGAGTGAAGTCATAGGGTATTTGTCTTTCTCTGAAAAACTTATTTCACTTAGCATAATATGCTCTAGTTCTGGGATCTGCAAAAACTTGTGTAGCATCTCTGGTCTTCGGGGAGGGGGGGGTCATCATATATACACATGCCCCACCGTGTACACGTTACCTCTGTATGGGCCTGGAGCCACCTTGGTGTATCCCCATCTCATCATCTATATGGACAGTCTCAAAAGACAGGGAATAGAACAGGATTTCTTGACCCACGGTCCATGTTTGGGTCTGAACCCTCTGAAATTATATGACAATCTGCAGTGTGTGTATGTCTGTGTGTCTGTGTGTGGGTCCTGGTACAGGGAAGATCCATAGAATTTATCAACTTCTCCAAGGAGTCTGTGACACCAGGGTGATTTGCTAGAAAGAGGAAAGGCAGGAGACATGCTTGGAACAGTGGAAAGAGTGTAGGATCGCAGGCGGGGAAATCTGTTGTTGTTTTGTGATACTACTCTGCATCATTTATGCAAACTGGTTACATAAACCTGGACATATTATCTACCTGGTTTGTGCCTCAGCCTCTTTATCTATGAAATAGGGATGACCAGTGTGAAGAGAAAATGAGGCAATCCTAGTAAAATATTTAGCAAAGTCCCTCAATGCAGGCTTGCTTTTTGATTTATAATCAAATTTCCCTGGGTTTCAACTCCTCCTCCATAAACCACGGTATACTTTTGGTTTTGTTGTGTTGTGTTGTGTTGTGGTGTGTGTGTGTGTGTGTGTGTGTGTGTGTTTTACTGTCCATTTCAGCTCCCCCCCCTTTTTTTCTTTTAATATTTTACTTATTTATTTGAGAGAGGGAGGGCAGAGAGAGAGAGAGTACCAGCGGGGGTGAGAGGCAGAGGGAGAGGGACAAGCAAACTTCTCCCTGAGCAGGGAGCCCCATGCAGGTCTCGATCCCAAGACCCTGAGATCAGGGCCGGAGCCCAAGGCAGATGCTTAACCCACCGAGCCACCCAGACACCCCTGTCCCTTTCAGTTTTAAGTCTCAAAAAAATCCGGAGGGGAGCAGGGCGGTTAAGAAGTAATTTCAGGGGAAAGGCCAGGTGGCAGGGAGCAAGGTGCCAAGCTCACCTCTTAGTCCTAAGGGTGATCAGGAGCAGCGGATGACCAGGCACCGACGGGCCTCGGCCTGCGGGGGCGCTCTGTGGCCCCAGCCCTTGTTCTCTGCCACCTGGCTGGGGCCCCAGCCGCGATCTTGGGCTCCCCGAGCGCGGCTTGGGCTCCCAGCCGTGAATGGTGTCTCCGTGGGCAGAGCGGTCGAGGCGGCGCGCGGGGCAGCAGGGAGGGGGTGCGTATGTCCATGGGCCCCTGGTCCGCCGCGGGCAAGCCCGCTGTCAGGTGAGCGCAGGGGGCGGGGTGGGAGCCTCCGAGACCCGGCGGATTGTGAGCTTCAGCCACGCACCGCCCCGCTGCCAGGGCAACGGCTCGGGGGCGCGGCGGGGCGGAGCTCCTGTCCGCCAGCTGCGCGGCCCCGCCAGGTGGCCGGGTCCCCGCCAGGTGGCCGGCCTGGCCCGGATGCTAGAGGAGGGCTCTGCACTCCCAGCACAGCGGGTGGAGGCCGTCTTGCGCCCCACGCCGGCGTCCGCACAGTCCTGCCTTCTTTCATCCTCTTCTCCCGCGCCCTGCCCTTATTTTAAAATGCTAATTCGAAACGTAAAGCTCCTGTGGTACAACCAACCAACCAATCGGTTATAATATAGAATAAAATGATTTTAAAAAGTAAAGTTAAATAGGGGCACCTGGGTGGCTCAGTGGGTTAAAGATTTTGCCTTCAGATCAGGTCATGATCCCAGGCTCATGGATGGAATCGAGCCCTGCATCGGGCTCTTTGCTCAGCAGGGAGCCTGCTTCCTCCTCTCTCTCTCTCTCTGCCTGCCTCTCTGCCTACTTATGGTCTCTGTCTGTCAAATAAATAAATAAAATCTTAAAAAGAAAAAAACAAAGTTAAATAAAAAAAATACACTGTACAATAGAACGAAAAAATCTACTTGTTAGAGACAACTGCTGTAGATTCTTGTAAATCTTCCTAGACTTTTTCTTTGCATACTCTAGGATGCATATAGGCTTAAAAATATTTATACACAAATGGCAGCAAATATTTCAAGGAGATCATTTTATTTCAGGGCCTACAAGGGCGCCCTAACATCCCAACCCCCAACATTTTTTTTGCAGGCAAATTCTGAAAGCTTTTGTTTGTGTGAGTGCAAAACATGTATGCTTTTCAGAATAGTATGCAATGGCTTCTGATTAAAAACAATAGTTCTCCCGTCCCAATCTATTCTATTTTCTATCCAGAGACTCTGAAAATATGATTAAGGACTATTTCATGAACACAAGAGAATATACTATTTAATGTGGAAAGGATGAAGACACAAAGCACACCATGGCTAAAGAAGTTTGCTTCTGGGACGCCTGGGTGGCTCAGTTGGTTAAACAGCTGTTTTTGACTCAGGTCATGATCCCAGCGTTCTGGGATCAAGTCCCACATTGGGCTTCTTACTTGGCAGGGAGCCTGCTTCTCTTTCCGCCTCTGCCTCTGCCTGCTTGTGTGTGCGCGCGCGCTCTATCTCTCTCTCTCTGACAAATAAATCTTAAAAAAAAAAAAAAAAAAAGTTTACTTCTACTGCCAGACTCCCTGTATACTTCTTCCCCGAACTCCATCCTCCCCTTCCTGTCCGCATAGGTAACCACTATTCTGAATTTTGCATTTAGCATCCCCCTTGCCTTTTTTTTTTTTTTAAAGATTTTATTTATTTATTTGACAGAGAGAGATCACAAGCAGGCAGAGAGGCAGGCAGAGAGAGAGAGGAGGAAGCAGGCTCCCTGCGGAGCAGAGAGCCCGATGCGGGGCTCGATCCCAGGACCCTGAGATCATGACCTGAGCCGAAGGCAGTGGCTTAATCCACTGAGCCACCCAGGCGCCCCTCCCCCTTGCCTTTTAAAAATGTGTTGCTTCATAGGAATGCATCCCTAAAAAATGTGTATTTAGTATCGCATATTTTGAGAATTTATAAAAAATGGAGTAGAATGGTGTAGTGTTTTGACATTTTTTCCTTCCAACATCTTGTTTTTGAAATATACCTTTTTTGTTTGATTATAGTTCTTTTATCTTAAGAGCTATATACTGTTCCATTATATTACCATTCCATACCCCTTTTGAATCAACTCTACTACTGATGGACAGTAGAGATGTCTTCAGTATTATAGGGAATTATTATTATAATTCTTCTTATTATTATATTTATATATATTATTATAATGATATATATTTATATATTATATATAATTATATTTATATTTATTATATATAATTTTTATATATAATATATAAATATATATAATTATTATTATAATGTCTTCAGTATTATAGGGAATGCTGCTATGATCATGTTTGTACCTGTCTATAGACAGATGCACACGCTCAGGAGTTTTTCTCGGGTGTATGCCTAGGAGTGAAGTTTCTGGATCATAGGTTATTTATAACATCAAGATAATGTCGACTTGTTTTCCAAGTATATATAGTGATTTAGATGCCCCATCAGCAGTGTGTCTTAGCCAAGACTTGGTTTCGTCACACTAAACTTTTTGCCAATCTAGTGAGTATAAATTGGTATTTCATGATTTCACTTGACATGCTAAGATTAATGATTGTTAGTCTAAGAGCTCGATTTTTGGGGGGAAATACTTGAGTGTGACTTTACTGGCAAGTTGCACTACTCACCCTCACCTACATACCCCATAACTCTCTTCAATATTTTAACAGGACCAATGTGAATTGCACTTGACTTTATTACAACTCTTGTGGCAAATATTGAGTAACCGTGGAGTAGACATCTGAGAGCTGAATGAAATCTCGGAGGCAACCAGTCTGACTCACTGTCCTCACTTGGTTCCTGGGACATTTTTTTCCCCTGGAAAGGATACTCTGAGTTTCAGAAAAATGCTCTTTGTTTTTAGGAGCAAGTAGCTGAAAAGTAGCTTCTCTGTGATAATCCTATTTGATTTCAAACTTGGCAGTCTAAGGAAGCTAGCTAGGTATGCTGACTTACTTACACAGTAGCTTCCTGTCAGTGAGGGGGCGGGCAGAACATGGGGGAAATGTTGGCGACCCCACAGATTGGTAAATAGAGACTACCTTTCCCCTCTTTCACCAAAAGTCTTCAAAACACTGAAGTTCTTTCTTTCTTTCTTTTTTTTTAAAGATTTTATTTCTTTATTTGACAGAGAGAGAGAGATCACAAGTAGGCAGAAAGGCAGGCAGAGAGAGAGGGGGAAGCAGGCTCCGTGCTGAGCAGAGAGCCCGATGCAGGACCCTGAGATCATGACCTGAACCAAAGGCAGATGCTTAACCCTCTGAGCCACCCAGACACCCCAAACCACTAAAGTTCTTAACTTGAACTTTGTTTATATTTTTGCTCTTAGCCATTTGGCAGTTAAGTCATCCAAACTTGGGCAACACAAAGAAAGAATGGGAGGAAAGGGTGCTAACAGTCCTACTGCTTGAAGTAAAGCTAATCTAAAAGTGGCAGAAAAGTTTATGTAGTTCTTACCAGTACAGACGGATGCATGGGCGAAGTTCCCTACCAGTGATCAAATTTGTGCTTCGTCTTTATCTGGTATTCAATAAAATTTTATCTTTAAGTTACAACTACACAAAGGGATTACACATTTAGTACTTATGCAGTCCCAGACATTCTGCAAAATGCTTGGTAAATAAAGTGATTCTATTGAATTACTTCCCACATCTTTATAAAAGTTGTCATTAAAATCCAATAATAAATTGCATTAGCTACCAGAGCCCTTAAATTCATATTTACCGGCCTGAAAGGCTGGCCACAGACTAGCTGTTCCTTAGCAATACTGTATTAATTTAAATGTGGAAATAATTGAAATATGAGTTAGTAACTGGTGTGGCATTCCAGTGGGGGAGACTAGAAAGAAAATCTGTTAAGTTGTTATGGATTTTTTCATAAGATTGGGGCAGAGTTTGTAGAGTTTATTATTGCTACCTTTCCAAAAATACTTTAAAAATTTATCTTTGATATTGCCCGTGTGTTTATATTTTTTTCCCTCTAAAAATCAATCTTTCAGGGTGCCAGAGAATTATGGCGGAGGCTGTTGGCTATGTTGCACCACACACTGATTTAAAGCTTCATGTATTGTACAAGTAAATGATGGATTCCTAACATATTTAGTTGTTTCTTTCCAAAAGGGAAATAAAAACATGTCAAAAAGCTTTGCAATGGAAAATAAATTCACTGACAACATAGAGCACTGCTTACTACTTTCATTAAGGACTTACACGCTTCATTTATATCTTGGCAATTACGAAACACCTCTTGAAGGAAAGAATGTTGAGCCAGCATAGAAAAGTCTGGATAAATGGATAAATGTATTCACATCAGGATCTGTGCTTTTTTCTGTCCTGGAGTAAGGCCTTTGAAGATGAAGGAGAAAAATGTTTGTAAATCTGAAATAAACACCTCAAAAGTTCTCTTGTCCCTGAACACTAACAATATTTGTAAGCCATTGCTGTATTATTCAGATTTCCTAAGTACTTGCTTAACTGTACTGTATCAATCTAATTCTAACACTATATTAAATGTCTCACAGTCAGTATACTTTTATCAAGTTCTTCTTCCATTTCTAGTCATTTTCACTGCCACACTGTTCGTGCATACAGATTTATGACAATACAATATCTGGTTATTGCTTATGCTTTTTACTGTTATGTAATGTCTCTCCTTTTCTCAGGGAGTGTCCATAACCTTTCATTCCTCATGGTCTAATAATCTTTTTGTGTATCTTCCATCCAATGTCTTATTTTTAAACTTTCATTATCAATTTACAGGTATGTTTCTGTAAATACTAAATAACTAGATTTTTCTATTATTATGTCCATTCTATCTCCATCTTTTGATGAGAGCATGGAATATATTGACATTTAGTGTAACAAGGGATATACTTCATTTTAGTCTCTTAATCCTATTGTTTATTATTTCATTTTCTCTGTTGTCATCTCTTTTTCCCCTTATTTTTCTGGTTTCTCAAATTCCTCTTTGTTAACTTGGGAAATCTGGTGGATTTTTCCATCCCATTAATAATCACCTTGCGTTTTCAGGCACTAATATTGTACTTTTTATTTTATAAAAATAAGATAACTCTTCCCCACTTATTTCCAGAAGCTCTATTCTCTCAATGCTTTCCCCACTGTCCTTTCCCCAAATACTCGTCTACTCTTAGATCTTTGGGATGTCACATTTCTCCACATCTCTCTCAAGAGTTGATACCAACTGTTGAGTTTGGCCAAAATAAATTAGTACTTTTAATTTCAGGTATTTATTATGTTATCACTGGCAGTATCCATCTTCCATATCAATGCATATGACACATTTCCAGGAAATTTAAACTTTTTCATTGAAAGGCAGTTTCACAGTGCAGTTATGAGCTTAGGCACATGAGTCAGAATCCCTGGGCTTTGTGTCTCAGCTCTCCTGTCTACTAACCCTGTAAATTTGAGCAAGTTAAATAACTTGTTTGTGCCTCAGTGTAGAGAATAATACCATTGTGGTCGGTTAAAATGTCCACATGTTCTTTGACCTTCCCCTCAAAGAAGTGGAGCCTAATTCTGCTCTCCCCCACTCTAATGGGTGATGGATTTCGTCTCTTGCTTCTAGTGACTAGAATAAAGTGGAAATGACAGTGTGTAACATCGGAGATGAGATCATAAAAGACACTGCGACTTCTGAATCTCTCTCTTTCAAACACAATGTTCGCTCAGGGGGATGTCAGCTGCCATGTCCCAAGGACACTCAGGCAGCCCAGTGGAGAGGCCCATGGGGTCTCCAGCACAGTCATGTGAGTAAAGTCCTCTAGGAAGCAGACCCTTCAGCTACAGTCAAACCTTCAGATGCCTACAGCCCTGACTGACATTCTGACTCCATCCGCAAGAAAGCTCTTGAGACAGATTCTTGACCTGCAGAAAGTGTGAAATGATGACTGTTTGTTGTATTAAACTGCTAAATGTGGAGGTAGTTTGTTAAATAACAAAAGATAACTAATGTATCCACTTTCCAGAAGCGTGATGAGGAATGAGTAAGATAGAGCAGGTAAAGAACTTTGCTAGTATTATTATTTGACGCAGCAAGTTATGTTGAAAGATTTTCTCCCAATCACTTTCTCCTTTTCATCTCTCCCTCTTGACTTTTCTGTCTGGGTCATTTGTTTTCAGTTAGAGTTGTGCCTCCAGAATTTTCCACAAGCTGGGTACATAAATGCTAGATTTTTCTGAATCGTTGCATATCTTTGCAAATATTTTTATTTTACCTTGACAGGTAAATGGCACCTTGGTGGTGTATTGAATTTCCAGGGAAAGGCCTTTTCCCTCAGCACTCTGTAATGTTATCCTCCTACCTTCTAACTGCTCTCATTTTCCTCTACTGGGTAATTATTCTACTCCTGCCTAGTGGATAATACCTGTCACCAGATAGTATTTCCTTTTTGCTTTGTATATCAGTTGTTATTTTTCCTTCAAGTTTTTTTTTATATTTCCCTTTGTTATTTAAATTTTGGAATATAATCAGGATGTGTTCAAGCTGCTATCTTTTCTTATCAATTCTGCATAGAAGTCAGGAGCCTCTTTCAATATACGAACTTAAATCTTCAGTTCAGAATAAGTATTATTTTATCGATTGCTTAATTATTGCTTTTAATAATTGCTTTTAATTGCTATTGTTTCTCTGGACCCAGAAAGCCCCAGAACTGGTAAGGCAGTGTTTCTAAAATTTAAAAATGCAAAAGTGTAAACTGGAGATCTTGTTAAAATGCAGATTCTGATTTAGAGTATGTGAAAGGCAAGTACCTGTCAACTAAGGGAATCTGGCACTCTGTGGCCAAAGATAAGTCAGTAATAAAATATATGTGCATAAAGTTACTTATGATATATGCGGGAGACATCGGGCTCTTTTCTCTCTCCAGCTCGTCCCCTAGCCTGGATGACTTGTGGTTAGGATGAGTGGGGACTGCCACAAAATGACTGATTTGTTCCTATCCCGTTCCTAACCATGACATAGGAGGTATAAACAGGAGACACAGGAGAGAGAAATATTCTGGAGGAGGCAGAGTTTAGGGAAGTTCGTTTGGCACCTGAACACGTCCTAATCCAAGTGGATCAGGCAGAGTAGACAGAGGCCTAAATGTCAATCTTTTGAAGTGTGTATGTATGCCAGACCCTAGAGATGGCACCTGCTTCTCACCTGGAGATTACAGAAGGCAAGGGGTTTCATGAAGGGTCTGAACCAATAGGACAGGCTGGGATCTCAGAGTAAACAGTCGCCTACTCCGCTCTTCACTCTCCTAAGCTCTTGGAGGGCAGCAAATTTGACCCCACAAGTTTCCACCTTCCCAAAGGAGAGCTCGCTGAGATTAGCTGAGGAGCTGGAGCTGCGGGCTACCCCTGATGGTGGCACCAAGGAACAATGGGACACACCCCAAAACAGGAGAGTGCATGCTCTATGAGTTTGAAAGAAAAATGCAGGCAGGGTAAGGTTAAATGGAGATTTAGAAAAGCATGTCCACCCCCTCTGTTAAAACCAGCATGTCAGTAATCATTTAAAAATCAGGCACCCCTGAGACACGAGGGTGGCTCAGTCGGTTAAGTGCTGACTCTTGATATCAGCTCTGGTTTTGATCTCAGGGTCCTGAATTCAAGCCCCACATGGGCTCCATTCTGGGTATGGAGCCTACTTAACTGTACAAAAGTCAGACACCCCTATCTGTTGAGCCCCTGGGCAGGACAAGCTGATGAGCAGAAAACAGCAGAGCCCAGCTGTGTCCTCGGAAGGTGACCATCACTCGTCCAAGCAGATTCTCTTTTCTTTCTTTCTTCCCCTCTCCCTCCCTACTCCCTCCCACCAAAACACACACCAGTGAGGGACAACATGCTAAGTCTGATAATACATGGAGGTCATTCCCTAATTAATTGTGAATGTTATAACAGGATTAGACAGAAAACTCTAGATTAGATTAGATTAGATTATTAAATAAGAAAGCATTTAATTTTCCCATCACCAAGTGAGAATAAAGGCTTTGCAATGGATAATATGATTGGTTAAGGACTGGTTAACCCTGCGTAAATGGCTTGACGAGGACAATACACCTTGTATTCAGGCTTTCTTATTAGGAAGAACTGCAACCATTAGAACACGAGGGGACAAGCCTGAGGATAATAGCCAGACAGCTAAGACTAGTAGAGCGAATTCCAAGAATGTGTCAGCTTTAATTAACTTGAATTCACTTGGACCAGCTCTCTCTCTGACTTCATACTATGTGAGATAAAAATTGTCATATTTTTAAGCCATCTTGAGATGAGCGTCTTCTTACAGACAAAGACGTCATGACACAGCATCCTCTCGGTACCCAGTGAAATGCTCATCGATATTTGATAGGTTCATTAAATACACCTTTTGATGTCTGTCTCTTCTATGTAATATACATATGATCTGAATATCTATCCAGAAATTAAAGCTGGTTTGAAATACATAATTACTATAGGGCCTATATTAATGAATAGTTATTCCTTCTCAAAGTTCTTTGACCATGCCGTGTATGGGCAGAGTAACTCTGCATTGTTATGTTAATTAAACAAAACAGAGCAGTGAAATCAGGAAGTTACTCTTCATTGTACATATATAACAATTACAGAAAAACCCAAAACCTTTCTCTTTCATTTAACACTTCTCTAGAAAAGCAATTGAGATAACCAGTATGATTCTAAAATAATTTGTATACTCAACACACCAGAATATAGGGATGTACCTATAAAAAATATAGGCACAAATGTTCTAGAAATTAGATCTTCATTAAAAAAAAAACCTAAATGATTGACTAACTCAAACTGATTAGATATTTTTATTAAATTATTAAATTAACCACTGCTTCTTTTCATGGCTACAATAATTAAAATATAATACATATTCAAATCAGTAATTGAATTTACTAAAAGAACGTGCTCAGCTCAGTGAAGACTTTTGAATAAATAGAACTCAAGTACCATGTTTTCATACTTCATGACATTTGCATCATCTTAGTTTAATGACTGCCATGTCTTGGACTATAAGAAGATTTTATTTTGAATTCATTTCATGCTGTTCATAAGCTCAGATGTGTATGAGTACATGGGTCATCTAGTTATAACCATGTACTGAGAGTTTGTTAACTACACTTGAGATAAGAAATACTCTAGAGACAGTCTGATCAGTTTTGCATACTTTCAGTCCTATTGCCCACTACCTTGTCCAGGACCTGGGATCTTGACCTGATTTAACCGTCTAAGCCACCCAGGCATCCCAAATTTGTTTTAATACAATAAGAATTCATGCATCAAAGAGCACTATCAAGAAAGTGAAACAGCAACCCATGCAATAGGAGAAAATATTTGCAAATAATATGTCGGATAATGTTATAGAACCCACAATATATAAAGAACTCCTCCAGGGGTGCCTGGGTGGCTCAGTGGGTTAAGCCTCTGCCTTCGAATCAGATCATGATCCCAGGGTCCTGGGATTGAGCCCCACATTGGGCTCTCTGCTCTGCGGGGAGCCTGCTTCCTCCTCTCTCTCTCTGCCTGCCTCTCTGCCTACTTGTGATCTCTGTCTGTCAAATAAATAAATAAAATCTTTAAAAAGAAAAAAAAAAAGAACTTCTCCAATTCAACAACAAAAGACAAGTGAACCAATTTAAAAATGGCCAAAGGACTTGAATTTTCTCGTCCAAAGAAGATCTACAAATGGCCAAGAAGTCCATGGAAAAAAGCCCAGCAGCATTATCTAATGGAAATGAGAGGAGTTAAGGTAATAAATCCAAGAGAAATTAGACAGATCACCTGGACACCTCAGGGAGCACCACAAACAAGAGGCAGGACTGAGGGACAAATTACATTTTTTTGACCTTAAAAGTAACATAACAGGGGCACCTTTGTGGCTCAGTCAGACAACTATCTCTTGATTTCCACTCTGGTCATGATCTCTGTCTGGGTCATGAGATCTAGCCTCAAGTCAGGGTCAGCAGGGAGTCTGCTTTGGATTCTCTCCCTCCCCCCGCTACCGCTGGAGTGTGCACATTCTCTCTTTCTCTAAAATAAATGAATATTAAAAAAAAAGGTAAGAGCACAACAGAAAAACTAGAAGTAGGTCCAGTCAACAGGCATAATGGATGTGTTACTTGTGCTTGCCCAGGCAATAGGAACCATCTCCTTTTGTTAATGACGCTAATAACATATGATGAGGAAACACACATGCAAGTAATTCATGAATAATTAGAGGCAGAGCCACACCAGGTCGGGGAAACTTCCTCTTGGCAAGGCAGAAATTAGGGTAGGATTGATGTGAGAGGTTGTGAAGGAGATGGATTTGACTTCCAGATGAAAGCAGGAACTTGAGGCCCCTCCAGGGTGTCTGGGACTGGAGAATTAACCAGGTGGCTACCTTCCATTGTCCCCAAGCTATGCTGTGCAAGTTCACCTGGGAATGCAGAATCTAGACGCCCTGGTTTTGGCTGACTCTCCACTCAGAAAGGGGAAGCATTGATTTTTTTTTTTTTTTTTTTTTGACAGATCACAAGTAGGCAGAGAGGCAGGCAGAGAGAGAGGAGGAAGCAGGCTCCCCACTGAGCAGAGAGCCCAATGTGGGGCTCAATCCCAGGACCCTGGGATCATGACCTGATTCGAAGGCAGAGGCTTTAAAAACCCACTGAGCCACCCTGCCCCGAAGCACTGATTTTTAATGTGGAAAGAAAAAGCGTGATTTCCAAATTCACCCTATTCCTCTTGAAATACATAGAGACCCATTTTTTGGTTTTGTTTTCATTCTATTGTCCTGCTTTCCCTAGTTACTTAAAAAAAAAAAATCAAGTTTTACATTTAACATTTCAACTTTTTTTTTTTTTTTTACTATTGTGAAAGGATTATCTTCACAAATTATCTTTGCTGTTGGAAAATACCTCCAAATACTTTTCACATAATAGGAAAGAAATTTAAATAAAATTTTTACTTGTTAAACCATTTCTTTTTCAGTGATTAAAGCAATAATGAAAATGTTTAATTTCTTAGAACACTGGTTCTCAAATTTGCCTGTACACAAGAATCACTTGGGGATCTTGTTATTTGCTGGTCTAGGTGAGGCCTAAGATTCTGGATTTCTCTTCCTTCTCTTTTCTTTTTTAAAGGTTTTACTTATTTGACAAGGAGATCAGAAGTAGGGGAAGCAGCAGAGGGAGAGGGAAAAACAGGCTCCCCGGGAGCCTGATGTGATGTGGGACTTGGGAAAAGCAGGACCCTGGCATAAGGACCTGAGCCAAAGGCAGACACTCAACCAACTGAGCCACCCAGATGCCCCAAGACTCTGGCTTTCTAACTAGCTCCTAGGTAATGCCATTGCTGCAGGTCCCAGGATCCCACTTTGAGTAGCAAGATTTTAATTCATTACATCAATGATAATTTAGTAGTTAAATGTTGACCAGATATATTACAATAATATAATATTTTGTTTCTTCTTCATTTGTGGAAACAGGTTTTGTCGGATTTATTTTCCTTCATAAATTACACCAAGTAGTACATAGTTATAAAAAAATGACGATTGAAATAGACGGAATACAAGTAAAAAACCATCTTCATTCTCCACTCTTCTCCCTCAGTCTCTCTTCTCTGTGGATAATAAATACTTTGGTATAATAAACACTCTGTATATATAAATAAAAACAAATGGGATTGTATAATGAAACCTTTGGTATTTATTGAGAACTTTTATAAAGCTGCCATAATGCTGCATGATAAATTCACCCCCAAATTCAGGGGTTTACAACTGTAAGCATCCATCCGCATGCTTGAGACCTTAGGTTGACTGCTTCTGTTTCATCTAGAACAGTCTTGGCTGGGCAGCTTTACTACAGCTGTTGTGTTTCATGACGGGAGCTCCCAGCTGGGACTGGGGGCCAGTTGGCTCCGAGGCTGAAGGAGGAGTGGCAGTTACTGGGGCATGTTCTTCTCATGGGGAATCACGATGGCCAAGAAGACAAGCCCAACATTCAGGTTTATGTCATGTCTGCTATGTGGCCAAGCCCAGGAGAGAAGAAACGGCTCTCTCAGCTCACTCTAAGGCTATGACAGAGGAGTGTAAAGAAAATGAAGAAGAATCAGAGTGAATTTTTAATCTACGAAGCCACTGAAAGTATTTCCTTTGTAGCCTCTCTTTTGTGCTCCGTGCAGTCTTCCATCCACAGTGAAATCCACTGAACCCTTGGCAAACTGCATACATTGTCGAGCTTTTTCAACAGAAAGCATCAGGTGGAGGAAAAAATGGTGAAACTCCATCTGATCTTTGAGAGGCTCCATGTTGGTAGTGTTCCAGAGCAATGACTAGTATAAGAGAATCAACCCCCCCACCCCTCCCCCACACACACCAGGTTTTCATGTATTCATGTAGAAACAGAGCCAAGCAATGGGTATTTAACAGGGATGAGGTCCTTTGTTTTTTGCCCAAAGCAAAAACATGTTGGTTTCTTTCCCAATTCGATTTTCAGTAATAACAAAGGGGATATTTCTTTTTCTTTTTCTTTCTCTCTCTCTCTCTTTTTAAAATTAACATATAATGTATTATTAGCCCCAGGGGTACAGGTCTATGAATCGTCAGGCTTACTCATTTTCACAGCACTCACCATAACACATACCCTCCACAATGTCCATAACCCAGCCACCCTCACCCTCCCACCCCCCAGCAACCCTCAGTTTGTTTCGTGACATTGAGTCTCTTTTCAATGCCGTTCTGAAATTCTTGTCTGCAAAGTTTGATAAATAATGTTAGTTTCAAAGCTAATTTTCATTCCTTCAGATCCCATACTAATGAACCATTCTTTCCATCTAGATGCCGCCAGTGGGTGTTCTCTTGGTTTTCTCCACCTTTGGAGATTTGCCCCTTTGCCACATCATCTCAGAGTGTGTAGTGGACACTACTGATGCTGCAAGCTAGATCCCTTATGCCATCTTCTGGATTCCTTGCAGCTGTAGTATACACCCATTCCCTCCCCTCAATCATCCACATGTCTCTGCCCAATTTCTCTGCCTAGAGGCTTTCTTGGCACTAGGGAAGCTTGCTCTGCCCATGTGCAGGGCAGCTGGGAACTTCATGGAGCCCATGCATAGACACCTCAGCTTCCCTGTCCCTCAGTGCAGCAAACTCCCAATAAAACTGGATGCCAATAACCTGCTCAGGCACACAGCCTTACTGGCTGCCTTCCTCCCCACTCACAGCACTTCCTGGGGTCACTCACACCCCAGGAAGAGACTACTTGTCCCCACATTCTTTCCTCAGGGTCAGCTTTTGAAGCAACCCAAACTAAGACAGGGTATGAGCAGAAAAGCTGACAGCATTCCCTAAAATTCAGAGCACCAGAAGCAATAAAGTAACTTAATGAGCAGGTTTAAAAAGCTGGCAGATGGCAAGGCTGTATCAAAGTTGCCAGCTGAGACAAGTAGCAACCAAGTATGAAAAAAGTAAATAGGGAGAAAGAAAAACTCGCGCCTAGGTGTTGGTCTGTGTTTGAAGCATAAAAATGGTGGACTTTGGTTCTAGGCAAGGGCACTGTCCCAGATGCCCTGGCTTCTTCCACTCCCCAACAGTTTCTCTCTCTGGCTAATCCTTAGTCTTCATGTCCTCTTCTCTGGTTTTTGTTCAGAAAGGATGGGTGTGATCCTGTGCTCATGATTGCCAGCGCAGACAGATTTGCACGAAACTCATGTGCTCCTAAGAGATGGTGGCAGCCCCCTCTTGTGCCCTCGATCACATCCTCGCCTACCTTTGTACAGCCACCAGTTTGGTGAAGGTGTCACCAGCCTGTATCTTGCATCAGTGACAGAACCTATCTCTTGCTTTCTGCTCTGCACCTTCTCCTTTGCCATGTCTTAAGAAAACTTCGGGAAATCATTCCGCTATTCTGAAGCAGGTGCAATCTGGAATTGCAAGGTCACGAACAGTGCCCTCTGCCCCCGCAACTGGGGGACAGCTTTGAGTGTATTCTCCGCACCTCCGCGCCCCCTGGAGGATGGAGACCCAATTGCCCATGGTACTATTGAGCCTGATCCCATACTTTCCTTGTATTCCTCTTTCCAGTCTCCTAAACCAGTCCCTTGGGATGAAACTTCCCTAAGTAAACTTCCTGGATACACAGTCTTGTGTCCAGTTCAGCTTCCTGGATAATCCAGTACTGGTTAGGTCCACATCGTAGGATGCCAAGTTTCCCCCGTCTCCTTTCCCAGTGACTCCTCAGACACATTTCCAGCCCACCTGTTTGTCTGACACTGTCACAGTTTTGTGTTTACTTCTAGGGTAGCAAAGGTAGGAACTAAAGTTCTAAAATCTAGAATTCTGCTGCTGACTAACTACTCTTAAGTAATTAACTGTTAGTAAGACATGAATATATTTTTAAGACTCTAACTTCTGCTCCTTCCTACTGAATTTTTGGGGACTTCAGATAAGCCCATTCCTCAGCTGATGATCCTCCTTCATTCATCATCACCTTTCTTTGCAATATACAGCATTTATACCTATAGCTGTAGATTTCATGAGGGAATTTATTCAGAAACGTGTTTCGGGCGCCTAGGTGGGTCAGTGGGTTAGAGCCTCTGCCTTCAGCTTGGGTCATGATCCTGGGGTTCTGGGATGGAGCCCCGCATTGGGCTCTCTGCTCAGCAGGGAGCCTGCTTCCCTTCCTCTCTCTCTCTCTGCCTGCCTCTCTGCTTACTTGTGATCTCTGTCAAATAAATAAATAAAATCTTTTAAAAAAAAGAAATATATTTCTTAATATTCACAGCACTTGGATTGGCACTGTTGACAATCAGAGCAGCTAAGAGCAGCTTTTAAAGTTTAAGGATAATCTAAGGACAAAATCGCAAAAACAACAAATAACCAAAGCACGTAAAGCAGAGAATGTTTTGCACTTGTGTGACAAGTACAGTGCTGACAGGGTGTCATGGTGGAGAGAGAAATCCCACCTGGGCAAAGGAGAAGGAAGCATAGACTTGACACTGGTCTTCAGTCTGGTCGTGAAGGATGCCCCACTTGGCCCCAGCTGAGACCCGCAAAACCAATTATCCATTTGGCCATGATGGCAAATATGCTCACATTTGATTGGCTTAGGCATTCTGAAGAAACATTTTTCAATTTCACTCTTTTTTTTTTAATTTATTTGACAGAGAGAGATCACAAGTAGGCAGAGAAGCAGGCAGAGAGAGAGGAAGGGAAGCAGGATCCCCACTGAGCAGAGAGCCTGATGCGGGGCTCGATCCCAGGACCCTGGGATCATGACCTGAGCTGAAGGCAGAGGCTTTAACCCACTGAGCCACCCAGGCGCCCCTCAATTTCACTCTTGAACGTTTTGGTGGCTCTAGGTATTTCAAGCTCCAAAGGCATTTTGACAAGTTTCAGTACTTGAGTTTTTAGAGTTCTAAAATCTATCTTCTCTGCATCTGTACTATCATAAGACCCTCATCTTTGAAGTATTAAAACTCTTTATGCCTCTTGGGTATTTGGGCTTGTTTATGAGACTTCCTTTGTTATTCATGTGTGGATGGCAGTTTGAATGACCTAGAAAGAACAAAACATTAAAAATAATGATTACATAATTCATGTGATCTCTAATTAACTATGTTTTATTTTCTAAGAGCTACAGATGTTGTATTATTCATAAGTCTGTTCACATATTATTTATGTCACACAAATAGGATGTCTGTTAACTTAAAACAAGCAAATTCTGTGTGTTTCTTGAAGCTAAAAAAAGCAAGTACCAGGGTATATTAACTGTAATTTTTTGGATCTACAAAAATGAGGAGCAAAACTAGTTGAAGTCTAGAACCTTCTGGACTCAGAGTGTGGTCTTTAGACCTAGCAGCAGCATCACCCATGGGTTTTTAGAAATGCAGAATCCTGGCCCCATCCCACAACTACTGACTCAAAATCTGCATTTGAACAAGACGTCCGGTGATTCATGAGCACTTTAAAATTGGAAAAGCCCTGATCTGTTTTCTAGAACAAGTTTTAAGGGGGCACCTGGGTGGCTCAGTGGGTTAAAGCCTCTGCCTTCAGCTCAGGTCATGATCCCAGCCCCGCATCGGGCTCTCTGCTCAGCAGGGAGCCTGCTTCCCTTCCTTTCTCTGTCTGCCTCTCTGCCTGCTTGTGATCTCTGTCAAATAAATAAATAAAATCTTAAAAAAAAAAAAGAATTAACTTCGGTCTTAATTGCAACTGTATGTGACACATGAGATACTCTCAAGCCACCTGACGACCACGGTACTTGGGTTCTAAAATGTATCAATGTATTTCGAAATATTAACTTCTAGCAAAAATACCTTTGCTTCTTTTTAGAAAAAGATATATTTAATTTAGAGTGAGAAAATGTGAGCTGGGGGAGGGGCAAAGGGAAAAGAAGAGAAAGAGAGAGAGAGAGAAGCAGACTCCCTGCTGAGCGCAGAGCCTAATGTGGGGGTTCCATCCCACCACCCTGAGATGATGACCTGAGCTGAAACCAAGAGTCAGAGGGTTAACAGGTTGAGTCACTCAAGTCCCCCTATTTTTGCTCCTTCTAAAACAAACCAGCATACAGGTTTAAAGGATCTTTCATTACTATGGTCCATTTTCCATGGTGCTAATCATTTGTGTACTGATTCCCAGGGAAATGTTTTAGATTTTAGATACTTAAAACCACTTTAATGGTCACATATTTGGTATAGCTCTTGGAGAGCAGAACATTTTTCAAATGATAAATGCCCAATAGTGTATTTAATGATGCTCAACCATATTTAGCATTTTTTAAACTTTTTTTTTTTAAGATAGAATCTTTTCCTATCCATCAGATTGAGTAATGAATGACATCATTACTCCAGGATTTAGGCAGGGAAACCAACCTGAGGTACAACTGGCAAGGCTCTGAATTGACATGAACTTTGTGGAGGAGGACACATTTATCAACTTTTCAGTGGGCCTACATTCTGACCAAAAACTTCCACAAAGTAGATTTACTCTACAGAGATATTCCCATATGTTTGCAAAAAATACGTACAGGAATGTGTCCTGAACCATTTATATAAACATGAAAGCTGGAATTACCTAAATGTCTATCAGCACTAAGAAATTATTTAATAAATTGTAGGAAGTTAATACAGTGAAATATTATGTAGCTATTAAAGAGGAAGAGATAAGCTAGTGTCTAAGATATATATAATTAGACTCAGATACATATGGAGATTACAGACACAGATTAGATGAGCCATAGATATAGGTCTATGCATAGAAAATGCTCATAAGAATAAACACCAAGCTGTTCACAGTGGCTACTGCTGGGAAGTGGTATGCGGGAGGATAGAAGATTTTTTTATTTTGCAGTTTATCTACTGTTTGATTTTTTTTAATCAAAATAAATGTATAACTTAGAAATATATTTTTTAAAGATTTTATTTATTTATTTGACAGACAGAGATTACAAGTAGGCAGAGAGGCAGGCAGAGATAGAGGAGGAAGCAGGCTCTCCACAGAGCAGAGAGCCCGATGCGGGGCTCGATCCCGGGACCCTGGGATCATGACCTGAGCTGAAGGCAGAGGCTTTAAGCCACTGAGCCACCCAGGCACCCCATAACTTAGAAATATTTTTCTTTTGAATGTCTTCCTCTTAGCCTCCCAAAAATTATGCACTGTTAGATGGAGAAGATAGGTTAATAAATCTCAGAATCTGTATGCAATCCAAAGAAATTAAAAATAGAAAAATTCAAGAGTTGCTCAAGAAATACTTCTTAGCAATTCTCAGCTATAGGGTTTCTGAGAAATATCTAATTTCTAAATTAATATGTTTTCCATTACTAGATTAAGATATGTGGTAAAATAAGCAACACTAATCTCACAGGTAACCTTTTTTCACCTGATATTCAGTTTTTATTACTTTATTTTGTTTCTTCACATTTGTATTTAAATCCTAGTTAATTAACATATAGTGCAATATTTCAGGAATAGAATTCAGTGATTCATTACTTACATACAACACCTAGTGCTCATCCTAACAAGTGCCCTCCTTAATCCCCATCCCCCATCTAGCCCATCCCCACCCACCTCCCCCCATCAACCTTCAGTTTGTTCTCAAGAGTCTCTTGTGGTTTCTTTCTCTCCTTATCTCTCTCTGTTTGTCTCTTTCCCCCCTCCCATATGTTCATCTGTTTTGTTTTCTTAAATTCCACATATGAGTAAAGTCATATGATATTTGTCTTTCTCTGACTGACTCATTTTGCTTAACATCATACACTCTAGCCCTAGCCACATTGTTGCAAATAGCAAGATTTCATTCCTTTTGATGGCCAAGTAATAGTCCATTGTGTGTGGACTCTTTCCATAGTATGGCTATTGTTGATAATGCTGCTATAAACATCAGGGTGCATGTACCCCTTCAAATCTGTATCCTTTATTTAAATACCCAGTAGTGCAATGGCTGGGTTGTAGGGTAATTCTATTTTTAACTTTTTGAGGAACCTCCACATTATTCTCCAGAGTGGCTGAACCAGCTTGCATTCCCACCAACAGCACAAGAGTGTTTCCGTTTCTCCACATCCTCGCCAACACCTGTTTCTTATGTTGTTCATTTTAGCCACTCTGACAGGTGTGAGGTAGTATCTCATTGTGGTTTTGATTTGTGTTTCCCTGGATGATGAGTGATGTTGATTTTTCAAAATGCAAAGTAAAATAACATTATTCTCCACTTATCAAGCTGGCAAAACATTTGCCAATATTAAAAAGGTTGCTAATAGGGGCGCCTGTGTGGCTCATTGGGTTAAAGCCTCTGCCTTCGGCTCGGGTCATGGTCCTGGGATCGAGCCCCGCATCAGGCCCTCTGCTTAGCAGAGATCCTGCTTTCTCTTCTCTCTCTGCCTGCCTCTCTGCCTACTTGTGATCTCTGTCTGTCAAATAAATAAATAAAATCTTTAATAAAATAAAAAATTAAAAGTTTGTTAATATTCAGCAATCATAAATAGGTATACACATAATGATGGGAAGATACATATTTTTAAATGGAAAACCAAGTTTGATATGGGTAGCCTGATACCATTTTGTAAGTACATAATATATGTTAGAATAAGCACAAGAGAAAGTTGGGAAGAATCAATATCAGGCTCTTGACAATGGCTATCGCAAGGGCAAGAGATTTGAGAACAACATTTTGACTTTTTCCTTTCATAGAATTTTGTTGTTTTTTTGTTTGTTTTGTTTTGTGTTTTGTTTTTTTGTTTTTTTATTACTTATTTTTTTTAAGATTTTATTTATTTATTTGACAGACAGAGATCACAAGTAGGCAGAGAGGCAGGCAGGGAGAGAGAAAGGAGGAAGCAGGCTCTCTGCTAAGCAGAGAGCCTGATGCAGGGCTCGATCCCAGGACCCTGGGATCACCACCCAAGCCGAAGGCAGAGGATTTAACCCACTGAGCCACCCTTAGAATTTTGTTTTTAATGTGAGAATATGGTATGGTAAGCCTTTTTATTTCCAAATATTTTAAAATTTGAAATATATTATTTCATTTATTTATTTGAGAGAGATAGTGAGCAGGGGAAGGAGCAAAAGGACAAGCAGAATGGGGACCCTGACATGGGATTTGATCCGAGGACCCTAAGATCATGACCTGAGCTGAAGTCAGATGCTTAACCAACTGAGCCACCCAGGTGCCCCCAAATATTTTCAAATTTTAAAAAGTGTGAAGAGAACCAGTGAAATTCATTTTTTAAAAAACATACTCCACATCTTTGTGGAGTTATAACTCCTCCAGAGTTTCAATCTCCCTTTGAGAATAAAAGAACTCAAAAAAAAAAAATTTCTCCTTGTAATTAGGCTTGTGAAAAGACATAAAGGGTGAATTTGGAAGGGGATGTTTATATAAGGCGCCTTCCAAACTGGGAACAAAGTAGGGCATGGAATTCTATCCCATATTCTCATTTCATCTTAATGGCATAGGAAAGGTAAAAAAATATTGAGAGAAGGGATATAATTGTGTGTTTTCCATGACTCAAGGGGCATAAATTTTAAGTAAAAAAAAATACTATCTTAAATTGTTTTATGGCACTCCTTTGAGGGACACATTGGAGAGTTCTATACATTAGCTTGTTTTTCTAAGAGATTTGATTTTTAAGAAGGTACAGAAAACTGGGGGGAAAGAGGCAATGAGAATGCTGAATCAGAATCATGATTCACATAATTTTTATTGAAAAGTAGGGTCTTTTAGAGATTGAAAGAGTTCTAGGATATTTTTACCTTTTTTTTTTTTTTTGCTTCTCCCTCTGCCCTCTGTTTATGCCCTCTCTCCACCTCCCTCTCCCAAATCAATAAAAAATCTTTATAAAAAAGATAATTATCCCAATATTTAACTCCAGCCTTATTAAAACCTAATCAAATAGCATTCTTAAAGTATTTAAGAAGAGTTAGAATTCCCCATTTCACTTTATATGTGAATGGTTTTTGTTTTGTTTTTGTTTTGTTTTTTTCATGTGAATGGTTTGTTCAACAAGAAAATGTTTGATGCATATGTTCTGGATATTTTCTTTTCATCTCTAGTTTTGATCTCTAGCAGTTTTACCAAATAGTATCTCTATGAAACATTATGATTTCAAGTCATTGTTGGTTCTTGACAAATTCAAAAGGAGCAAATCACAGATTTCTTTTAGAAGAAGATTCATGCATCTGAAACAGCCTGCCCAATTTAGACAAATATATCTGGAAAGTTTCTTTATTCCAAAAGGTTATGTGTCTCCCAGCCAGGTTTATTTAACTGAATACTGCTTATAGTATGAATGAGAAAAATAATATAACATAACTTTTGTGGAATCAGGGAATAATTTATATGCTTTCAAATCTCAGATATGTAAGTTAATCACTCGGGAACAAAAAACAACTTCTGAAAACGGACATGACTATAATAAAACCCATCAGTAGCTACGTAAAATCCATCTTGCTTAAGTTATACTAGTGTTTATAAACACCAATGTATGAATAAATACTAATTTTCTCCAATTTCTTTATTCTGTAAAATACAGGTGCTTGCAAATTTCATAAGTTGCTCTGCAAACATTTCTGATACTCCCAGAGTTAAGAAAATCCCACAACTTCAAAGTGGAAATGCTGACATCAGGACGTAAAATAATACATTTTAAAAGCCTCCAAACGAATTGCTGCATGATAGGCTTCTTTCTATTTTTAAAACATGATGAAAAATCTTCCTTTCATTTATTTCATTTAATTTCATTCCATTTTATTTTGTCTTCCTTTTAATGAAGAATGCTCAAGCCTCTAAGAAAGCCTCAGGTGCATGAAATAGAAGAGATGAATGCAAAAGGCTTTTAATTCCAAGGAGTAATATATCTCTGGCTACTGTGTTTCAATTCTTCCATCCTTCATCCTCTTTGCCCTGTGACTTTCCAACCACCATTAGAAGGTGACTAGGTCTGTTTTCCCATCTCTTGAATCTGGTCTGGCCTTTGGATGTGGTTCGGCTAACAAAACCTGTCAGAAGTGAGAGCAAGCCAGTCCTGGTTTGGGTGTCGGGGACCTCCCACTTCCATGCTCTTTCTTGGGAGTACACCAGCACCTTAGGAAAAATCCACTGCCAGGCTGCTAGAGGATGAGCTCGCACGTACAGCAGAGCCCATTTGTCCTAGCGGAGGCCACCCTACACCAGTCAATAGCCAGCGACCCCCAAACATGGGAGAGAGCCCACCTGTCTCACCCCCACCCGACCACAGATGTGTAAGAGAGTCCCGTGAGGGGCACCTGGGTGGCTCAGTGGGTTAAAGCCTCTGCCTTCGGCTCAGGTCCTGATCCCAGTGTCCTGGGATCAAACCCCACATCGGGCTCTCTGCTCAGCAGGGAGCCTGCTTCCTCCTCTTTCTCTGCCTGCCCCTCTGCCTACTTGTGATCTCTGTCTGTCAAATAAATAAATAAAAGTCTTTAAAAAAAAAGAGAGAGAGAGTGCCGTGAGACCAGAAGACCTACCCCAATGGCTTTGAGCAGTAAATACCTACTCATTATTCTTTAGGCACTGTTTTGGGGATGCTCTAACTTATTAAGAATGTAGCTTCTTAAAAGATCTAAATGTTTTTGTTTTGTTTTCTTTTTTTTTTTTTTTCAGCAGAAACTATTTTCATGCTAGACTTGCTCAAGCTCACATTGGCTTTGTACTTTTCAGGAGAATTCTTTGGCTTAAGCCTGTTTTCACAGAAACTCCTGTCTGATATCATTTTGCCTATATCTTAGGCTACAAGAAGCCTGATCATGCCACTGGCAAAGAAGTAACTAAATAATTTCAAAAAATAAAGAGTCCAAATTCCCCCTCCCCTCCAAAATAAAAAAGCTTAGTAAAATGGATATTAGTTTGCAGATTTAAAGGCTGGTTCAGTTGAGGTCACAGTAGTGAAAGCAGAAAAGATGTCATGAAGACAGAATTAAGTCTGAATATAACTTTTCTCTCAAAATGCCAACATAGACATTAAAACAAATAAAAAATTATGACATATCAAGCAACAGATACATGTTGTATAAAATACAGATAATATAAGGAAATACAGAAAGGGCAAACTTTTAAGGGATGAACAAATCCAGACCAAGAAAACATTAATAAAAAATTGAGGGTGTGGTATTAATATTGGAGAAGTTCAAATTTAAGGAAGAGAAGTTGGAAAGAGACAAAACAGAGAAAGACAAAGTGTCTAATTCACAGTTAAAATTACTAAGTAATAAGTTGCAAAAAATATTGACCAATAAATATCATAACAAAAAAAATGAACCTCAAATGGTAAGAAATGCTAGAAACAAAACAGACTATAGATATGTAAGAATTGGAAGTTCTCAACAAAATAATTAAGGCTACAGTAATCAAAGTATGTTAAATGCTATATCCTAATAACAAAGAATATACTTTATTTCAATAATCATATTTATAAAATAATTTCCAGGAATTAGAACAAAAAGTAGAAATAGAAGGCAGAGGCTTAACCCACTGAGCCACCCAGGCGCCCCTGGAGTGTCTTGAACAAGAACAATCACATAGTAAATATTCTCTAATTGCCTGTTTTCTGTCGTCCCCACTTAGTCTGTATTGGTAGGAGCCTTCAAATGAGGGCTTCAATTAATTGTTAAGTTAATCGAGTTAATAGGTGGCCTTCCTAAGAATTAACTACATCTGAGCATCGAGTGAATTATTGACTTATCTTGTTCAAGACTGAAAGCAAATCTAATAAATGCTGTTAAAACCTAGTGTGAATTGTTTTCAATTTACCTAAGAATCTACAGTACTTATTTGTAAGATTTCCATGGTGAGGGCTACCGGTATTGAATTCTTCATCACGAGGAGCTAATCAATGAGAGAGACCCCATGTTTATTACTACCAACAACAAACCAAGTAATCACTGGTTAATAAAGACAATTCAGTGGGGGAGAGCTTAGATTAGTTATTTCCTGCCCAGTCAATCCTGGCCATACATCACAACCACTTGGGGATATTTAAAAAGCAAAACCACACAAACCTCCCGTATTGGGGCTTTACCCCAGACTGAACAATAATCATTGATTAAAAGCTCTCTGGATGATTTTCTATGCAGCCAGGTTTGAGACAAGTCATGTATGTTTTATGCAATTTTTAAAAAGCCAAATAATCTGGGGCGCCTGGGTGGCTCAGTGGGTTAAACCTCTGCCTTCCGCTCAGGTCATGGTCTCAGGGTCCTGGGATCGAGCCCCGCATCAGGCTCTCTGCTCAGCTTCCCCCTCTCTCTCTGTCTGCCTGTCTGCCTGCTTGCAATCTCTCTCTCCCTGTGTTAAATAAATAAATAAAATCTTTAAAAAATTAAAAAATTAAAAATAAAAAGCCAAGTAATCTGAATAGTTTACCTATACAAAATGCCCCTTAAAGAACATCATATCCTAAAGCCTAGTTTTTAGAGCCAGGCCAATATATATATATATATATATATATATATATATATATATATATATATATATATGAAAAACAAAAATAAAAACAAAAGCAAAAACCAAGAATGTAATTTGTAAACTATTCTAGATATTGATTCAGAAATTTAATATAATTTTGCCAATATTACAATTCACTTACTTTTCTCTTTAAAGATTTTTTTTCAAGATTTTATTTATTTATTTGACAGACAGAGATCACAAATAGGCAGAGAGGCAGGCAGGGAGAGGGGAGGAAGCAGGATCCCTGCCGAGCAGAGACCCCGATGTGGGGCTCAATCCCAGGACCCTGGAACCATGACCTGAGCCGAAGGCAGAGACTTTAACACTCTGAGCTACCCAGGCGCCCCTACTTCTCTCTTTATTATTGTTTTCAATTGTGATAAAATGCACATAACATAAAATTTACCATCCCAACCATTTTTAAGTGTGTGGTTCAGTGTCATTAAGGACATTCCTATTGTCACACGACTATAACCACCAACCATCTCCAGAACTCTTTTAATCTTGTGAAGTTGGAGCCCTATACTCCTCCCTTGACCCTCCCTCCAGTCTCTGGCAATCACTCTTCTACTTTCTGTCTCTCTATGAATGTGACAATTCTAGGTACCTCCTATAAGTGGAATCATACTGTTTTTGTCTTTTTTGTAACAGACTTATTGTAACAGACTTATTTCGTAACGTATCCTTAAGGTCCATCCATGTTGTAGCACCTGGAAGAACTTCCTTTTTTTATAAGTCTGAACAATATTCCGTTGTATAGACATACTGTATTTTGTTTATCTATTCATCTGTCAGTGGTCAATTCTACCCTTTGGCCATTGTGAGTAATGCTGCTATGACCATGGATGTATGAATGTCTCTCCAAGACCCTACTTTCAATTTGGGGGGTATAATACCCAGAGGTTGAATTGTTGGCTCATCTTTTCTTTCTTTTGAGGAACTACCATGCTATTTTCTATAGTGGCTGCACCATTTGATGTGTACAAGGGGTCAGACTTCTCCACACCTCTACTAACTCTTGGTTCTTTTCTGGCTTTTAATAGTAGCCATTCTAATGAGTGTGAGGTGGCGTTTCACTGCAGTTTTGATTTGTATTTCCCTAATAATTAGTGAGATTAAGCATCTTTTCATGTGCTTATTGACCATATATATATATATCTTCTTTGGAGAAATGTCTGTTCAAGTCCTTTGTTCATTTTATAATTAGGTTGTTTTGTTGTTCATGGTGTGGAGTTGTAAAAGTTCTTTATATAGTTTGGGCATTAATCTTTTATCAGATACATAATTTGCACATATCTTCTCTCATCTCGTGGGTTGCTTTTTCAATCTGTTGTTTGTGTTCTTTGATACACTGAAGTTTTTAATTTTGATGCAGTCCGTTTTTTGTTTTGAGGTTTTTGGGTTTTGTTTTTTTTTAACCTTTTTGTCTGTGCTTTTGGCACCAGAGTCAAGAAATGGTTGCTAAACAATCCATTTACTTTTAGCAAAGCCTGCCTTCTAAGGCACAAAGACGATTTACAATGCAAATCAGTTGGGTAATCTGGATTAATTTGCCCACTCAAAACACAGACTATTAAAAATGAATAAATCAAAGTTGGGGAACTCTGAGCTTTCACTGACACTTTAATTTTTGAAAAAGTATTAAATCTTATTTAAGTAGTTATAACTTCACACGAGTTTTCTGATTCATGTCTAGTTCATAGATTCTTTTAAGTCAGAACATATGGAAACCCATTTGAAGTCAAAATTTCCATATTAGAGATCTTGGTTTTGCCAAACTGACTAGTACCCTGAGTAGCAATAAGCATCTACTCACTAAAGCCTTAGAATAATAAAATATTAGCCCAGAAGTGGCAATTAACATTATTTGTACCATGTATTTATTTTGTGGATGAACTAATTGAGATCCTGAAGGAGAAGAAATGACGTGGTCAATAGAGAATACGAAAGAGATGTCTTGCCTGCAGATATAACACAAATGCTAAGCTGTAGAAGTTTGGACAACCTGTCTGAACTAATGGAATAATTGATGCCTGTGGGATGCAGGTGTGCATGTGAAGTCAACCTTTAATTATGAACAGGTGATGCAATAAGAATGCCAGGAAAAATTTGAGGTCTCTAAGAAAACTTATTCCAAGAGATTTTACTTCAGTTCTATAAATGCTCCAGAAAACTGTCACCTTGTCCCTTGGGGGCTGCCACATCTCATGCACTCCCCAGGTATTAGCTAGACATTTTGAGAAATGCTAAGAGATCCTCTGTGCAGGTTGCCATCTTGGTTGACCACATTTCATATTTATTTCTAAGTCATGTTAGTCTATAAAATTCACAGTATTTTAGACCTGAAGGAACCTTCCAAGTCATTGGGTTCATATTGTCTTCCTTTCAGATCAGGAAACAGAAGCCTAAGGAGACAGTGACTTGACACAAACCACCAATGGAGTGTGGTCAAGTTCTTAACTGGACTCCCAGATTCAAAAAGCTTATATATTTCTAGGAATGTCACCAGAGGCAGAAACAAAAAAGAGATAATGCATGCCAGGTATGCATTCCAAAACTTGAATTCCCTCCTTGTCTTGCAGCTTCTGAAATCTTGCTCTCCCTCAGCCATCCACAAATTCAGAAAAATCATTGACTTCTAATTTTCTAACTGCCTTAGCCTAGTAACAAAGCCACACGGATCCTAGCCATGGAAACATCCCCTCACGAGCCTAGGATAGGCTTTAGATGCTCTCGGTGCCACCAGAAACAGGATGGCTGCACCTTGTCCCAATTTTCTCCACCTTCAGCCATCTTTGATAAAGGGGGCTTCATTCTGTAAAGATTAGCCTACTTGGAGTGTTGCTGTTTCTGAATTCACACAAAAAAATTATATTGACAAGTTTGCCAGTCTTCCGAAATGTCCAAATTTATCTGACCTTCTAAATAACAACAACCACTGGAAAATTATCGGACATCTGGAGAGTCATCTGGGGTTGAATTAAATTTTTGATGTGCTGTGAAATTGGGTCAGTGCCTTAGAATTGCATTTTAATAGTTATGAATGCACTAATAAAATGCTGCTCTTTGGTGCAAATTGGCAACTCTCCCAGACTTAGGAAGCTTTGAAGAAATGAATTTCCAAATTCTCGATTAACAAATATGTGCAAAAAGTCAGAAAAGACAAATTAAGAATCCTCTATTAAAGTATTAGATTTATTTTACGAGTTACGATTTTAAATGGAGTCTATTTGCACTGCAAAGGGCAACATTGTTCAATGGTGCGAGTAGCAAGTAGAAAATCAGGAGGGAAGTTCCTTTTTCTTCTTGGGATTTGTGGTTCCAGTGAAGTCATTGTACTCAGTCAACTATTTTCTAGACTGCCTAATAGAGCAAAAATAGGACAAAGAGATGGCAGTTGTGGGGGCTCAGACTTCTACTGCATGTTTTAAAGAACTTCTTAACAATGGGCTGTCGTGTGCCTCTCATGAAAAATGTTTAAGAAAAAGTTGAAGAACCGTGTTTTGGGGATATTGCAGAATATATTTCTTAATTGGATGAGAAGTGTATTCAAAGACTTTCAAGGTCCTTTTGAATTTAAGACTGAACTGCTACATTCTATAAGATAGAGCTAAAAGGAGCCCTAGTTGAATCCTGGGTAAATAAAATGTCTTAGAAGTGAAGTCTCACTTAACAGCATTTAGAATTTCACTCAACTAAAGCGAAGTTTCTGGAACCCACATAGAAGCTAATGGATAGTCACAGCATAGGATGCAAAAAAGACCTCAAGGGAGTTGCGTGATCATGGCAAAGCATGCACACCCAAAACCCCCTAGGGCCAGCAGGTCTCTGAAGGCACCTGTAAGGCAGGTGTAGAGTGGAGACTGAGGGCAAGTCTCAAGATATTAAAAATGTAAAACATCTTTGGTTTCTTTTCTTATAAAACCATTACCATTGACCTAATCCTTTCCAATAGAAATACATGGAAGATAAGAGAACTCTGAGACAAATGGCAGAGACTGTAAAAGAAATCTTTGTTGGGGTACAACTGTGACTC
Source organism: Meles meles (assembly GCF_922984935.1). Classification (NCBI taxonomy): domain Eukaryota; kingdom Metazoa; phylum Chordata; class Mammalia; order Carnivora; family Mustelidae; genus Meles; species Meles meles. Next base: position 47,681,107 of record NC_060081.1, read on the forward strand.
ATTACCTAGGAATGCTAGCACAGTGGAGTGAAGTTTCTTAGGTACCCAAAAGCTCTACAAGGCAAACTTGTATTTTGCTTGACTTGGTACCCTTCAGTTTATTTTTTTAAGGATTATTTACTTGTCAGGGAGAGAGACAGCATGCACACAAGCAGGGGTCACAACAGGGAGAGGGAGAAGCAGGCTCCCTGCTGATCAGGGAGCCCCATGCAGGACTGGGATCATGACCTGAGCTGAAGGCAGATGCTTAAACAACCAAGCCATCCCGGCGTCCCAGGGCCCTTAAGTTTAATCACACCCGAGCCTCGGATGTCATGGTCTGCCTTCCCTTCTCAATGCTCCTCTCCCTCATCCCTGCCCTTAGTTCTTCCCTGGGATCCTTGACTTCAGGCAATGCCTCATATTTAAGACCTGTTCCTCTGCCTTCTTTGAATCAAAACTGACTTAAGCTGTGGTCTCATCCTTCTCTGTCTTCTAGGTAATTTGGTGAGTGAATTAAGACTTAAGGACAAATACATACACACTCTGTGTACAGATTTTGTGGTATTTCATGGTAGTTGAGTTTTCCTAGAATTGAAAAACCATTTCACAAAACAATGCCTCTGTGATTGTAAACTGAATGCAAATGGGAAACAGAGGCAATGGTTTAAAGTATGGTCTTGTTGTATGCTCCACATGCTACATCTGTATCTAAAATTGGAAAATGTGTAATGGAGAATTATTTTTAAATCCCTTACTGTAGGGGCACCTGGGTGGCTCTGTCTGTTGGGCGGCTGCCTTCAGCTCAGGTCATGATCCCAGGGTTCTGGGGTTGAGCTATGTGTCCGGCTCCTCATTCAGCGGGAAGCCGGAGTCTCCCTTTCCCTCTGCCTGCTGCTCCCTTGCTTGTGCTCTCTCTCATTCTCTCTCTGCATCAAATAAATGAATAAAATATTTTTAAAAATTAAAAAAAAATTCCTTACGACAGTCTGTGCTCATTCAACAAAATGCATCAATTTCTTGGAGCAGTTATTTTGCTCTTGAATAAACACCATGACTGAAACATGGGTAACATTAGTAACCTAAAGTCAATTCACTGTTTTCTAAAAGTTTAAATATTTTTTCTTTTCTTGGTGCGTTTATTTATTTTTTTTTCCATTCCTTTTCTTTTCACTTTATTGATTAGGAATTGTATATATTTAATGAGTACAACTTGACATTTTATGTGTAGTCTATAATTATAATAATACAATAACAACCCATAATATTACATAGTTAGCATATATTTAAGAGTGTAACCTGATGTTTTGATATATGTATACATTGTGGATTAATCGCCACAATCAAACTAGTTAACACAACGTCTCGTGTAATTTCTTTCCTCTGGTGTTTTTGTGTGTGTGTGTGTATGGAGCGAGGATGCTTACGATCAACTAAAGGTTTAAGTATGCTGTTGTTTGTGGGACTAAGCTCATTCTTTTTTCCTTATTGAGCCAAATTTTGCTACTTTTTTGGTAAGGAGTTCATTTAAGTTATCTTACTTATAGACTAAAATGATTTTTCAGTTTGCTGGGGAGAAATACTTTAAAAAGGTTAGACACAAAAAGTCCACAAGGCAATGAAGATGAAAGATGAGACAGGGCTTGGTTTTAAAAGAAGCTGTAATCAGAGCACCTGGGTGGCTCAGTGGGTTAAGCCTCTACCTTCGGCTCAGGTCATGATCTTAGGGTCCTGGGATCAGTCCCGCATCAGGTTCCCCGCTAAGTAGGGAGCCTGCTTCCCCCTCTCCCTCTGCTGCACCCCCTCCTTCTCTCACTCTCTGTCAAATCAATAAATCCTTTTTAAAAAAAAAAAGCTGTAATCATGATGGCTAACATGGAAACAATTTACCACAGTCTTCCGCAAACAAGCCAGATATTTTTCCTGAGAATATATATCTATATGCCCTAAACTGTATAGATTTATACCATAAACACCCAAACACAGAGCACCTATGGTGGCCATTTACCTGACAAAAAGAAGACAAAACTGATCCATCGGTCTCCACTGCACCAAAGTGATAAAATAAAATGAACAACTCAGTAATTCCAAAGGAGTCCTGTTTCAGAGTTGGAGCGTTATCATTACACCACCATGACTTTTTTCCCCCTTACCAGGGCACCAAAATACTGCTTTTGTTCCAAGGGCCGTTTGAAAATACGCTGTCCTCTTAAGGACAGCTTCCTGGAGTCAAGGAAGGAACCCATAGAGAGAAAAAACATCCATTTTTCTCAAACTTCCTTTTCTACCAAGCCTTTTAGTCAAACTGCTAGAGAAGACTTAAAAGTTTCAACTACTTTTGACCTGTTGTTAACCCATGCTTGGGAGAGAAAATTATACAGGTAGGATTCCCCGATTTGTTGGGTAAGTGAGACTTTCTGCTGAAAACAAAAATTGTTTGTAGTCCCTACAGAGACTGCTGACTCCCATTTTTGCAAAAATGGAGGGCATCGATACGGAACACTGGTTTTCTTTCTCTCACCTCAAACACACATATTACTTGTATGATCTCATTCACAAAAGGGATAATTAAAATGAACATGATACCTGCCCACCTTAAAAATAACCTCATACAAAAAACAAAAACAAAAACAAAAAACCTCGTACAGAAGATACTGGTGGGTCCAAATTCCTTAAGGAATAAGATGTAATATTGCACACAAGTTTCTTTATTTAATAAAAGATATCACTCTGCAGTGATGAACCCAGAATTAATGGGACTAGAAGCTGATCTAATTTGGGGAACAAGATGTCTTTTAAAAAAATACCTGTCAGTTGGGTGGGTGTGACATTCCGGCAGGTCCTCCTGCACCCCTCCTCCACCACAGAGGGCTCCTCACTCTCTGGCAGACAAAAACACACTCCTCGTGCCTCTTCTCTTGCAGCTGGAAAATGGACGGGGAGCATCCCAGAACTGACTCTCCCCATGTTGCCTGCAAATGCCTTCCCAGTAGCACTGCTTGAATCTAGTCCCTGGACTCTTCCTTTGCTGAAGTCACAGTGTTTGTCCATCCCTTTGAAAAGATAGAAGAGGATGAAGATGAATATAGCTGTGGTTGCTATTAAGGAAACAGCATAGAGGAGACCAAAAGTGGCCAAAGCAAGTGTGAGATCCACCATGAAAATGGCCAGCTTGGCCAACATGTCTGCCTTTCTCCTCGTTCTCAGAAGATATTTAAAACTTCCCAAAGGCCCCCACTATACAATTATGTCTTTATAAGATGTGGGCAGGGAAAAGGACATTTCTAAACATGCTGAAGTGTGTTGTAATTCCTACAAGTATCTGCCAGGAGGGTCGTATAATGAAATTTTGATTTCCCAACTGGTAGGAAACAGTGGCTAAAGGTAAAGTGTGGGATATTGCTTCACCACTTGCTTCTCTAGTGGAGAGAAGTTCAGGGATTTCTTTTATCACCCTGACTGTGTAACTGAGTCATGTGGTCTCTAATTGCCAGGGGATAGGAACACGCTAATGGTGTACATTTACAACATGTAAGGCTACAGTAGAAACTTGATATTTCTTGGGAAATTAAAATATGCCAGTTTGACCTCTCTTGCATGTGTTTGAAAAAAAAATTTATTAGAAGATATAATCCAATAAAATATCTCTTTGTTAAAAGAGGAATACTTGGCATATAAAAAACTGAATTTAACCAATGGGGCAATGGAATTAAATTCCAGAATCACAGCTCAGCAGCAGACATACAAGGTAATAAATTCAAATTAGAAAAGGAAGCTGGTAGGCTACCAGAGATAGCTTTTGAGAAGACAGTCATCTTCCTGTATTAAATAGCATGATTAAAAATTTTGATGATCTAGATCCTTTTGTAGTTCATAAGCATGATGATTGGGTGTTCACGCTTCTGTGTGATATGCGCCACCCTTTAAACCTTGTTACGACCTAGGCACATTACCCATCTGACGTGGGGAAAAAAAAAAAAGAAAGAAAGAAAAAAAAAATTTGATGATCTAAAAACAAAAGGACTGGGATATTTCTTAGTTAAGAAGGTAAATGAAAAGTAATAAGAGAATCCAAGAAAATACATAAAGTTGAATGATGAAGCTGTGTCCTCAAATGAGGCAAACTAAACTGAAATGCACTTTAAAAAAATATTTTTTATTTATTTGAGAAAGAGAGAGAGAGAGCCCATGAGTAGAGGGAGGGGCAGAGGGAGAGGGTAAAGTAGAGTCCCTGAAGGGCAGGAAAACTGACACGGAGTTGATCTCAGGATCCTGAGATCATGACCTGAACAGGAGTCAGAAGCTTAACCAACAAAGCTGCCCAGGTGCCCCAAAATGTGCTCTTTTTTTTTTTTTTAAGATTTCATTTATTTATTTATTTGTTTTAGAGAGAGGAAGAGGGAGCAAGAGAGAACAAGAGAGCACTTGTGTGCTTAAGATGGAGGAGAGGCAGAGGGAGAGAGACTCTCAAGTGCACTCCCAGTTGACCACCACGCCTGATGCTGGGCTCAGTCTCACAACCCTGAGATCATGACCTGAGCTGAGGTCAAGAGTTGGATGCTCAACCAACTGAGCCACCCAGGCGCCCCAGCAAGTGTACTTTTGAGTTAGACAATATTGGAAGTGAGAATCTACTGGACCTTAATACTCAGAATGTTCTTCTCCATGTAATATAGGTTAAGAGTGTGAGATTCTATTTCCAAAGGGTTTAATCACACTACTTGACTTTACAGATATTTCTAAATGCTTAACATTCTGAATGCTATCTCTTAGTTTTTCTGGAAACCTAAAACACGACAAGAAAATTCATTATAGTGATAGCACAGAATACAGAGGTTAGAGCCTTTGACAATTTAAAAGTAATAGAGGTTATAGTGAGGGAGATGACAAGAAGTGAGGAAATATGGATTTCCACATCTTCCACAGTTGGAATTCAAGGAATACCTGTTTACAATTGGTGTAAGAAATAAAGATTTGGTATGGTTTTGTAACTAATAAGAAGGACCAATGGGAGAACCAAAAATACAAATTTAACAAGACTTATAAGGTAAAATGAGTAGAGAAGGTATTATGTTTTTAATTTTCATGGCAAGAAATTAGCAAATACTGGGCGCCTGGGTGGCTCAGTGGGTTAAGCCGCTGCCTTCGGCTCAGGTCATGATCTCGGGGTCCTGGGATCGAGTCCCGCATCGGGCTTTCTGCTCAGTAGGGAGCCTGCTTCCCCCTCTCTCTCTCTCTCTGCCTGCCTCTCTATCTGCTTGTGATCTCTCTCTCTGTCCAATAAATAAATAAAATATTAAAAAAAAAGAAATTAGCAAATACTATTTAAAATTGCTAAATAACACACTAGGATTATAAGTTTATTCTCTAGACCTGTAATGTCCTATATGGTATCATCAACCACGTGGGACTATTGAACATTTGTAATGTAGTCTGAATTGATACATGCTTTAACTATGAAATACACTTAAAATTTAAAAAATCAGAATTTAAAATAGCTCATTCATAGTTTTTATATTGAATATATGTGAAATGACAACCTTTTGGTTAGATGGGATTAAATAAAATACAGCATTAAAATTAATTTCACCCTTTTAAATATAACTACTACAGTAGTTAATTGTGACTCACATTATATTCCTATTGGATCAGACTGGTCTGGAATTTTAGAGCTAATCACTGCAGAGCACCAAAACCAAAAAATGTTATATTCATTCTTTCTGGTGATTAGGACAGGTGTGGGAGGAGGGAAAGACTTTGTGTTTTCATTTTGTGCCCTTTCGTATGGTCCAAATTTTTATAATCAGGTCCCTCTATGATTCATTGAGTAAACATTTGATAAAATACAAATAAAAGATAATGTGCAGTAAATAAAGATGATGGTACTTTTTAAAGAATAAATTAGGTGGGTGAACTAGAGGCAAAATCAAAAAAAACAAAGCCAGGAGAATAATGTAAATAAAACTCTAAAACGATATACCTTTCAGGGCACGTGAGCCGTTTAGCCAGTTGTCTGCCTTCAGCTCAGGTCATGATCACAGGGTCCTGGGATCGGGCCCTGAGAGTCTATTTCCTCTTCCTCTGCCCCCTCCTTGGCTCATACTCCCTCTCTCTCAAATAAATAGATCAACTCTTAAAAACAAAACAAAACATACAAACAAAATAATATACCTTTACAGTAAGATACTGAGTCAGTGAAGAAAGAAAACGGGATTAGAGAATTTGTACTTCAATAATACTATTGTCCCAGGGCGCCTGGGTGGCTCAGAGGTTTAAGCCTCTGCCTTTGGCTCAGGTCATGATCTCAGGGTCCTGGGATCGAGCCCTGCATCGGGCTCTCTGCTCCGCAGGGAGCCTGCTTCCTCCTCTCTCTCTGCCTGCTTCTCTGCCTACTTGTGATCTCTGCCTGTCAAATAAATAAATAAAATCTTTTAAAAAAAAAATAAAATAAAATAAAAAGAGGTTTGCTGACATAATTTTTATTGATGGATAGGTTTCTTTATTTGTGCAAATGAGACTTTAGTTTGGACCACCAAATATCACACTAAACACTTCACCCTAAACTGTCCCCCAAATATATTTCCATTTAAAATAGATTTTAAATCAGCAGCAATCATCTCAGTCAATTTAAAACAACTGCAGTGATTCCTGAAGCAAAATTATACATTGAATATCTCTTGCCTTTCAGATCAGCAAATCCCCAAAGACTCGCTATAAATCGCTCCGCTTCCATCCCGTAATGACTTGGGCAGAAACATTCTGAATTAAATGACGCTGTGGCGTGATTTATGTACATCTGGACTTTCAACCCAATGACTTCCCAGCACTCCATCAATCTTTATAAAGTCCTGGCAATGTACTTGAAAAGAATTGCAATGCCGTGAGTTAAAAGCGAAGGCTGGGTTTTTGCCAATGTGACAAGATAAGAAGCTGTGTGACCTGGCCCACGCTGGGTAGCCTGTGCTGGAGGAGTGATTGCACTTTGGGCTCAGAAGCCCCCTGAGCTCTGCTGCTTGCCCTCTGCAGTCAGCTGTCACAGCTTGACATGACTACTGCAGGGAAAGTTTGAGAGGAACTTCAATGCTGGGGCTTCTTTAATATTTCTTTTACGACATTAAGTTGAAGCTGCTGGAGCATGCTTGCATTTTTACTCTGTTAATTTATTCAGATAGGCGCCTCCCTAAACCTATACAATATAATTCAGTACATCTGAGGATTGTATTGTTGTTCCCAATATTAGGTAACTCTTTCTCCCTACGAAGGGATTAAACCTTCCAGGTCCACGACATCAGGCTTTGCTATGCGACTTGCTTTGGCCAATGAAATGTGGTCAGAAATGCTAGATGTGAGTTTGGAGCAAAAACTCTAGGAGCTGTTGTGGGATGTCACCATCATTCTTTTTCCAGAGCCAGGGGGCTGGCCTGTCCCAGATGGAGGCTGCTCATGCCACCTGAGTGGCCTCTGGATGGAAGAGCCAAAGTCAACCTACAATTGTCATATAAAATGAGCAAGAAGAAAATTCTGCTATTGTAAGATACTAAGGTCTGAGGGTAGAAGGTATCTTTTGTTACTGTAGCATAACTCAGTCCAAAGTGACTGATTAAAAAGTCAGTAACCTAGGGGCGCCTGGGTGGCTCAGTGGGTTAAGCCTCTGCCTTCGGCTCGGGTCATGATCTCAGGGTCTTGGGATTGAGCCCCGCATCAGGCTCTCTGCTCTGTGGGGAACCTGCTTGCCCCCCCCCCCCCGCCTGCCTCTCTGCCTACTTGTGATCTCTGTCAAATAAATAAATAAAATCTTTTTAAAAAAATCAGTATCCTTTATAGAAACTGTAAGAACCTTCCAAGCATGAATAAATCGAAAAAGGTCAGCAAACCTTTGGCCAATACGAGTGCTGTCTTATTTCTTGAGATTTTGATTTCTGCACTGCTGGTCTATCCTTTTTATTTGTCCTTTGGAAAATATTGGAGGTTGGGCATGTTGCTTTTAGAAATGCAAGGTGGCTGTTCCCAAAGGTGATCTCATACTCTCCCATTTTCTTGACAGAATGGAGGTAAGTCTGGACTCTTTAAAGATTTTATTTATTTATTTGACAGAGATCACAAGTAGGCAGAGAGGCAGGCAGAGAGGAAGAGAAGCAGACTCCCTGCTGAGCAGAGAGCCCGATGCGGGGCTCGATCCCAGGACCCTGGGATCATGACCTGAGCCGAAGGCAGAGGCTTTAACTCACTGAGCCACCAGGCGCCCCTGTACTCTTTAAAGTCTAGAGATTTCGCAGCACTTATCCGCTGATAACATTAAGCCAGCCACAGTAAAATTGTCAGGTGGGAGCTAATATCTGGGGAGGTTCCTGGGAGCAGAATAACTCAGTTTACTGGTCATGTGCAAAGACATATCTGTAGTAGACCAGCTAGACTGGTACAGTCCAGGCAGCATTTATATTCAAGGGGGATGTAATTTTTGACATATCTGGGGTTGTCCAAATCAAAATGGAATGCAATTCAGGGAAGGCCATCAGGTCATAAATCATTAAGACTTTAGCTGTAAATTCAATACCACATGTAATAGATTATTATATAAACTTCAATGCTCTTTTTGTCTTTAAAAATAACGATTGGGGCGCCTGGGTGGCTCAGTGGGTTAAAGCCTCCGCCTTCGGCTCAGGTCATGATCCCAGGGTCCTAGGATCGAGCCCCGCATCGGGCTCTCTGCTCAGCCGGGAGACTGCTTCCCTTCCTTTCTCTGCCTACCTCTCTGTCTACTTGTAAACTCTGTCTATCAAATAAATAAATTTTTTTAAAAATCTTTAAAAAAAAACAACGATTGAATGATTGCACGAGTCAGCCTGTCTGGGTTTTAATTACAGCGATGCTGATTACTAGTTGTATACCCTTGGGGAGCTACTTAAACTTTCCTGTACTTCAATGTCTTCTGTTAGGAAAGGAGGACAATAATATGACCTACCTCGTATGGCCATTGCAAGGATTATATGAGTTAAAGAGATAAAATGCTGAAAGAGTTCTGTAACTATTCAGTTAATGTAAGCTAACATCATTAGCTATTTTGCCTATCTCTAAAGGTTGCAAACTATGAGTTGCCTAAGAAAGAACTTCATAAAATTTATGAAGCATCATTTTTGTTGTTTCTTATTTTTTTAACTTGCTGTACAACATGACTTATTTTTCTTTGATTGTGATTCTTTGAAGGGTAGCGATAATTTAAGATGCTTACTAGATCATTTGATGAGACCAATACCTTCTAGTGAGACCATTGGAGTCAAAAATAATTTGTCTCCACAAATCAGTCTTAAAATGCATGCCAAATGCAGTAAAATCTCCACAATTTGGTTGATTAATTGCATCCAATTTTTATCCCAAGGTGACTTCCTTTCTGCACCTGGGTCTCTTTTCAAACCATGAAGACTTATTTCCGATAACTAAGATGATGAATCCCATCACAAAGGACAAAGAAAAAAATCCATTCTCCTTGCATAAAACAAGGCTTGAAAGATTCTTCATGATTTATTAACTACCTACATTGTCCTCTTTCCCTTCCCACAGCTAGTGCTCCTTGTGAGAACTATTTCAAATTTTACAAAACTTTATTGAAATTTGTCTGTCATTTTAGTTTAGGAAGTTAAAGAATTATTTCATCTGAATTCCCAGCCCCCTCAAATTACTATGGAATCCTTCTACCGAAAGTTGTAGAAATCAGATGCCCCCCCTCCCCAACACGCCTGGAGCTTTCCACTGTCCTCTATTTTTAAAGACCTCTGTCACAGCGTATATTTACTTCTGCACGTGGCTTAAGAAATCTTTTCAAGTCAGGGGAGAAATATCAGAGGTCTATTGAAATGGACATCTTTCCCCAGGTGCCTGGGTGGCTCAGTGGGTTAAAGCCTCTGCCTTTGGCTGGGGTCATGATCCTGGGATCCTGGGATCGAGCCCCACATCGGGCTCTCTGAGCAGAGGGCCTGCTTCCTCCTCTCTCTCTCTCTGTCTGCCTCTCTGCCTACTTGTGATCTCTGTCAAATAAATAAATAAAATATTTTAAAAAATAGACATCCTTCCTTAAAACATGTATGAAATGGACATGGTGTCTATGGCATTGGCCTTGGACAAAAAAATGGAGCAATTCAACTCAATAAATTAATGATAAGGTGATGGTTCAAGCTCAGACAGGAATTATGAGGAAACGACAATGTACTTCTTGAAGAATTCAGAAGCTGGGGGTGTGTTCTTGTCCTGCGGTTTTTCTGGCAAATATTTTCCCACAGCCTGTTCCTCTTTTTGTCTTTCTCGGGCATTCCACATAGCAATAGCACCACCTATTGGCCTATTCCACCTGCTCGCTTGCTGGTCTGAAGATTTGCTAACTACTGCCCTGACAGGTACAGAGAATGCAGCTTATGGTTTCCCTATTATCACCCACCTCTTGTTTCCTACTGAGTAGCTTTGTTATACAGCAGCTCTGGGGTTAGTTCAATAGCTCATGGCTATTAAAAAGACATTTTAAGATAAGCCATTTCTTAGCTCCTAAATTCTTTTGAAATTACAAATTGTAGAAGTACCGTAAGTAACAGATTCTTTAGTTTTTCTGTTGCAGTCACTATAGTGTGAATCAATGAGTCATCCTGGGATGCACATAAAGTGAACTACTTAATAACACTAGTTAATTAACCCAATTCAGTTTTATGTCCTCAACCCCAAGCATTGTTTCTGCTTGTAAGAACAGACATAAACAGTTATGAGTTCATATTAACTTCCTGTTTAAATGGAGCTGGAGAGTATCCTAGGTGCATGGACGCAAAGAATCTTAGAAGAACTTTATCAAGAGATTACTCATCAGGGTAAAGATCCTGCTTGCAGAAAGCATGGAAATTCTCTTTTATACCTATTTTTGCTGAATGGTGAAATTGATTGACCCGACCAAATCTACAAGTCAAGATTGTTTTAAAGCTGGGTGTAAAGATCCCCTGACCAAGACTGAATTCTGAAGAAATAAAGTGAGTGCCCAGTGTCACCACAGCTTCCTGATGTTTGACCCCAAAGAAGCAAATGGCTTGTCCACAATAACGAATGGATACGTTTGGGGAAAAAAAAGGGGGGGGGGGGAGAAGGAAAGAGTACAAGGACTATCAAACCATAGCGCGTCTATGTCAAGCCCAAAGCAGAGCCTGAGAAGGGGATCCATTCTCTCCAGGAAAATCCTGTAAAGCAGGGGATGCAGCAGGATAGCAAGAATGTGACCTTAAGTAAAGGCTAGTCTCACGCCTATGCCATCGCTGAGTTCTGGAGTAGATACCACATCACAAGTGTATATCCCCGTATTGGTCAGTCATTGGCTCTAAGTTTGTCCCTGGTTGCATAGAGGTAGACATAACTTCCCTGGCACGAAATGTCTTATAAGAGTTGAGGGCAATTCTCTGGAGAAAGAATGGCTGATAACCATTCGTTCATTAGTGTCTAATATTCACAGCAACTGGAAAATGAGCACTCTGGCTCCTCTGGGGCATCTGGGTAAAGAGCTTCTGGGTAGGATTCTCTAAGTGTGTTCCACAGTGCACCCTTTTGGTCTTAGTTTTATGCTTAAATGCATTCAAATTCATCATCGGTGAATTTGGGTTCTCTGTTCCTGGGTTATTTATTTTTATTAAACTCTGAAATGACTTGACTTGATCCTCAGGAATTTCCTTTTGCCAAATAGGTCCTTTTCCATGTAAGATAACAGGTTCCAGGGATTAAGGTGTGGGCATCTTTTGGGGTGGGGGTGGGGAGCATTACTCTGCCTAGCATAGAAACCAACATATATCCTGGTGAAATTTCAGAAGTTAAGGGTAAAAAAATCACATGGGAATCACAGGCAGGAAAGGTAAGTGACACACATAGGCAGGATGGCTTGTATACTTGAAATGTTAAGGACAATTTAGGGGGGTATAAAATTCTTGAGTCCCAATTTTTCCTTCTCAGCAGTTTATAAATATTGCCTTAGTCTTCTTTTGCTATTTCCAGAGAAACTATGAGGTAAACTAACTTTTCTTTTGTATGTCACTTACCTTTGTCACTTTACCTTTTGTCACTGCCTTAATACAGTGTCAACCATTACTTCATCTCCTCTGTAGGTCTTCCATATCTATCAACTACCCTACAATCATTTTCTTTGTTCTTTTTCATTTTGTTTTGTATGATATTCTCAAACTTGACCAACATGATCCCAGTCACATTTTTAGTAGTGATGTTTCAACATTTGTTACTACTAATATGCCATTTGCTTCAATAACATTTTATATTTCCATTCCATTTTTTCCTTAGACTCAGTCAATTAATTTTTCATCTCCTTCTGTTGTCTTGCAATATCCTTAAACTTGTGCATATTTCATTTGATTCCAGACTGTTTTTCCTTTTTCTTTTCTTTCTTTCTTTTTTGAGTTGTCATGGCACATATCATTTTTTAAATTAACATATAATGTACTATTCGTTTCAGGGGTACAGGTCTGTGATTCATCAGTCTTATACAATTCACAGCACTCACCATAGCCCATACCCTCCCCAATGTCCATTCCCAGTCCACCTATCCCTTTACCCCCTTCCCCTCCAAAACCCTCAGACTGTTTCCTGAGATTAAGAATCTCTTATAGTTTGTCTCCCACTTTGGTTTCAACTTGTTTCATTTTTCCCTCCTTCCTCTATGATCCTCTGTCTTATTTCTCAAATTCCTCATATCAGTGAGATTATATGATACTTGTCTTTCACTGATTGACTTATTTTGCTTAGTATAATACCCTATAGTTGAATCCACATCATTGCAGTTGGCAAGATTTCACTTTTTTGCGGGCTGCATAATATTGCATTTGTGTGTGTGTGTATGTGTGTGTATATATATATATATGAATGGAGATATATATATCACATTTTCTTTATCTAATATATATATATATATATATATATATATATATATATACACATCTTCTTTATCCATTCATCTGTTGATGGACATTGGACATCTAGGTTCTTTCCATGTTTGGCTATTGTGGATATTGGTGCTATAAACATTGGAGTGCACATGCCCCTTTGGATCACGACATTTGTATCTTTAGTGTAAATATCCAGTAGTGCAATTGTTGGGTCATAGGGTACTCTATTTTCAACTTTTTGAGGAACCACCATACTGTTTTCCAGAGTGTCTGCACCAGCTTGCATTCCCACCAACAGTGGAAGAGGGTTCCCCTTTCTTCACATCCTCGCCAACACCTATCATTTCCTGACTTGTTAATTTTAGCCATTCTGACTGCTGTCAGGTGGTATCTCACTGTGGTTTTGATATATATTTCCCTGATGCTGGGTGATGTTGAATGAAAACTTTTTCATGTGTCTGTTGGCCATTTGTATGTCTTCTTTGGCAAAATGTCTGTTCATGTCTTCTGCCCATTTCTTGATTGGATTATTTGTTCTTTGGGTGTTGAGGTTGATAAGTTCTTTATAAGTTTTGGATATTAGCCCTTTATCTGATATGTCATTTGCAAATATCTTTTCCCATTCTCTCAGTTGTCTTTTGGTTTTGTTGACTGTTTCCTTTGCTGTGCAAAAGCTTTTGATCTTGATGAAGTCCCAATCGTTCATTTTTGCCCTTGCTTCCCTTGCCTTTGGCAATGTTTCTAAGAAGAAGTTGCTGCAGCTGAGGTCGGAGAGGTTGCTGTCTCTGTTCTCCTCAAGGATTTTGATGGATTCCTTTCTCACATGGAGGTCCTTCATCCATTTGGAGTCTATTTTTGTGTGTGGTGTAAGGAAATGGTCCAGTTTCATTCTTCTGCATGTGGCTGTCCAATTTTCCCAACACCATTTGTTGAAGAGACTTTTTTCCATTGGATGTTGATGTATTTCTTTGATTTTGTTATTAATTGGTTTATATAGGTAGCTGTTCTCATGTTCGGGGCATACAGATTTAAAATTGTTAGATTTCTTGTTGGATAAACCCTTTAAGTATGATATAGTGTCCTTCCTTATTTTTTAATTATAGCCTTTGGCTTAAAATCTAATTTGTCTGAAATAAGGATTACCACCCCAGCTTTCTTTGGATGTCCATTAGCATGGTAAATTGTTTTCCACCCCCTCACTTTAAATCTGGAGGTGTCTTTGATTCTGAAATGAGTTTCTTGCAGATGGCATATCAGTGGGTCTTGTTTTTTTCATCCATTCTGATACCCTGTGTCTTTTGATTGGGGAATTTAGCCCATTTACATTCAGGGTAACTACTGAAAGATATTAATTTAGTGCCATTGTATTATCTGTAATGTGACTGTTACTGTATATTGTCTCTACCTTTCTGCTCTGTTACTTTTAGGCTCTCTCTTTACTTAGAGGACCCCTTTCAGTATTTCCTGTAGGGCTGGTTTGGTGTTTACAAATTCTTTTAGTTTTTGTTTGTCCTGGAAGCTTTTTATTTCTCCTTCTATTTTCAATGACAGCCTAGCTGGATATACTCTTCTTGGCTGCATATTTTTCTCATTTAGTGCTCTGAATATATCATGCCAGTCCTTTCTGGCCTGCCAGGTTTCTGTGGTTAGGTCTGTTGACAATCTAATATTTCTACCATTTTATGTTACAGACCTCTTGTCCTGAGCTGCTTTCAGGGTTTCCTCTTTGTCTCTGAGACTTTTAAATTTTATTATTAGATGATGGGGTATGGACCTATTTTTATTGATTTTTGAGGGGACATTCTCTGGATTTTAATGCCTGTTTCTTTCCCCAAATTAGGGAAGCTCTCTGCTATAATTTGCTCCAATATACCTCCTGCCCCTCTCTCTCTTCCTTCTTCTTCTGGGAACCCAATTATTCTAATATTGTTTCATCTTATGGTATCACTTATCTCTTGAATTCTCCCCTCATGGTCCAGTAGTTGTTTATCTCTCTTTTCTCAACTTCTTTATTCTCCATCATTTGGTCTCTTATATCACTAATTCATTTATTCTAGCAGCAAGGGCCTCCATTTTTTATTGTACCTCATTAATAGCTCTTTTTATTTCAACTTGGTTAGATTTTCGTTCTTTTATTTCTCTAGAAAGGGATTCTCTGGTATCTTCTGCGCTTTTTCCAAGCCCAACTATCATCTTTATAATCTTCATTCTGAACTCTAGTTCTGACATCTTAATGTCCATATTGATTAGGTCCCTAGCCATCAGTACTGCCTCTTGTTCTTTTTTTTTTTTTTTGAGGTGAGTTTTTCTGCCTTGTCATTTTGTCCAGAGAAGAATAGATGAAAGAGAGAACTAAATGCTAAAAGGGTAACAATGACCCCAGAAAAATGGGTACTAACCAAATCAGAAGAGATCCAAAACTAGAGGGAGGAAAAAAAAAAAAATATATATATACACACACACACACACACACACACACATATATATATATATATATATATATATATATATATATCTACCTATAGATATATCTATATATAATTAAGCTGGTGAATAGGACAGAGCCACACACTTGATTTTGGGTGTATTTTAGTCTGTTAGAGGCAACTGCCTCCCAAAATTTTAAAGAAAAAAAATTTATATACATACAAAAATAAGGGTAAACATAATGAAGGGATGGACTATGACTGTAAGATGAAAATTTTAACAAGATTTTTTTTAAAAGAATTGATAAAAAGATGGTTGAAAAAAGAAAGAAAAAATTAAAAAAAAAAGAAAAGGAGAGAATGTGATCAGGCTGGAGGCTAGACAAAGGCATACACTAGATTTAGGGCATATTTTGGTCTGTTAGAAGAAACTGTATCCCAAAATTTTAAAGAATAAAAAACTTATATGTACACAAAAAATAAGGTTAAATACAATGAATATGACTATAAAATGAAAATTTTACAATATTTTAAGAAGATTTTATTTATTTATTTGATAGACAGAGACACATTGAGAGAGGGAGCACAAGCAGGGGAAGTGGGAGAGGGAGAAGCAGGCCCCTGCAGAGCAGGAAGCCCAGTGAGAGGCTCGATCCCAGGACCCTGGGATCAGGACCTGAGCCTAATGACTGAGCCACACAGGCACCCCTTAAAAAAGATTTTATAAAGGTATTGATAAGATGTTAGTTAAAAATAGGGAAGAGGAAAATTTCAAAAAAATCAAAAAAGAAAAAATAACAAACATTTAAAAACTTTAACTTTGAAAGACTAAAGAATCATGGAGGGAAAAGCCATGAATTCTATGTACTGTATTCCCCTAGCACTGGTGTTGTGTAGTCCTCATTGATCAGTGAACTTGGCCTTGGCTGGGTGTTCTTGCTGATCTTCTGGGGGAGGGGCCTGTTGTAGTGATTCTCAAGTGTCTTTGCCTGAGGCCGAATTGCACCGCCCTCACCAGGGGACAGGTTAAGTGATCTGCTTATGTTCACTCTCAGGAGCTTTTGTTCCATGAACACTTTCCATAGAGCTTTGGAGGCTGAGAGTGAATATGGCGGCCCCCTAATCTCTGGCCTGGAGGAGCCAAGAACTCGGGGCCCCACTCCTTAGTGCGCACTTTGAGAAAAGCGCTCAATCACTCCCCCTCCCTGGTCTCCAGCCCCTCTCTGAGCTCATGTGGCCTGTGATTGAGCACTTCTATCTCTGGCACAGGGCCCCGCCTGGAGTCTCCAAACCCAGCAGATTCCTGCACTGCTCCCATGCCACTCCCCAGTGCAGGAAAGTGAGCCTCTCTGAATCTGCCACTTGTGGGGTCCCTGCTGGAAGAGCAGTGGCCTGACTTTGCCTTGGATCCTGGTTTAAGGTAACCCCGAGCCCACTCCTCAGCTCCATCTTTGCCCCTTGCTTCCCCACTCTGATACCTGAGAGCTTTGCCACACTGAGACACCCCCAGTCTTTCTGTGACCCTGAGGGTCCTGAAACTACACTGACTGAGTGAGCATTCCACCCTTTGCTTAGCCACTGGAGCGACATCCCTCCATGGAGCAGACTTCTAGAAGTTCTGATGTTGTGCTCTGCTGCTCTCTCACTTGCCAGTGGCCAGCTGATGGAGGCTCCCTATCCCCACAGTAGCTCTTCTGGTATATGGCCTCGGATTCACTTCTCTGCACATCCTACCTTCCAGTAAGTAGTCGCTTTTCTGTCCATAGAATTGCTACTAGTCTTCTCTTGGATCTCCTGTTGAGTTTGTAGGTGTTCAGGATGGGTTGTTAACTATCTATCTTAACTCCTGGGACCCAATGAAACTTGGGTCCCTACTCCTCCACCATCTTGCTCCCTCCAACCATTTCTTTTTAAAATATGGAGAACGAGGGGCACCTGGGTGGCTCAGTGGGTTAAAGCCTCTGCCTTCGGCTCAGGTCATGAACCCAGGGTCCTGGGATCGAGCCCCACATCAGACTCTCTACTCAACAGGGAGTCTGTTTCCTCTTCTCTCTCTCTCTGCCTGCCTCTCTGCCTACTTGTGATCTCTGTCTGTCAAATAAATAAAATCTTTAAAAAATATAGGAGAACAATATCTCTCCCTGGGAGTCCTCTTGTGGAATATTTTGTTCACCTACTTTTTACTTAAATTCTTTCATTCCCTCATCTTTATTTGGTAATATCTATGAAGAGCTGTCACACTTTGTTAAATTAACATTTCTTAAGTGGAGCACAGGGTGCTGGTGATAAGCTGCTCAACAAGAGACCACAAAAGAAATTGAAATAGAGAAGTTTGTTACTCAGAGGTCCTGGAGGAAGAGCAAAACATACTTCCAGGAGCCTTGGGTGGTGAGGTCAAGGCAGGGTGCAAACAAAGAACAAGGAAGGACTTGGCGCACATGCCTTTATTAGGATCTGTGGTTGGAGTGATTTAAGGTTTCTAGGCTAAGGCTGGATTGGTTAATTCAAACACAAAGAGCAGGGTTTTATCTAAGGAACACATGAGGCATACCAGACCTGGGAGGCAAAGCAGACTGTTCACCACAAGGACTTGGGGAAATCACATCAGAAACTTGCATTTGCTTGTAATAATTCTGAGCGCTGCTATCTAAGGCATGTGTCTGCATGCAAGGGCTAGTGTCCATTAAGGTAACTACAGGCCACCTTACCAAACAGGATGGATGCTGAGGTAGCAATGGTCTGGAATAACTTAGCTAAACTCTGCGAACAGATCTCAAGCTGGTCCCTAGCTCTCATTTTGATTAGAGATGGCTAGATGATGGATAATACTGTAGCAGGGGAGGAAGAAGTGCTCTGGGACAGTTGCAGTTCTACTAAGATCTGTTCTTTCCAGCATCCTCTCAAGAAATATGTTTGTCCTTGGGCCTTACAAGTGTATCCCACAACTAAATTCCTGAAATCTAATTTCTCATTGAAAACTCACATTCTCTTCCTTTAGCATTGCAAGCAGAATTCTTGCATGTAGTATCACGACTGTGGTAATGCATTGTCATTTTAGTTCAGATTTGGATAGTTTGGGGCACTGTATTTCTTAGTCTGTGATTTGAGGTTTTAGCTCCATTGTTCTCGTCTTTATTTTTACATTTTCTTAAACTGTGTTTGTGTGTTTATTTATTTTAAGTAATCTCTACACCCAACATGGGGCTTGAATTTACAACCCCGAGGACCAGAGTTACATGCTCTTCTGATTGAGCTAGCTAGGCAACATGCTTTATTTATTTATTTATTTTTACATTTTAAAAACTAAGTATATAATTCACATATCATAAAATTCACCCTTTTGAAGTATAAAACTCATTAGGGTTGGGTTTTGGGGTGGCTTTTTTTGGGGGTATATTAATGATATTATATAAGCATTACCACTATCTAATTCCAAAACATTTTATTGCCTCCAAAAGAAACTTTATATCTGTTAGCAGTCACCCTATTAGATCCCCTCCCCCAAGTCCCTGAAAACCTTTACTCGAATATCTCTATGGATTTGCTCATTTTAGAAATTTCATAGAAGTGGAATCCTAAATACGTGATTTTCTATGTCTGGTTTCTTTAACTTTGCCTGTTTTCATGGGTCATTCACGCTGCAGCATGAATCAATAATTTATCTTTATTGCCAAATAATACTTCATTGTGTGGATAATACCACATGCTCTTCGTCCATCCATTTTCTGAGGGACATTCCGGTTGTTTCCACTTTGGGACTGTTATGAATAGTGATGCTATGAACTCAATGTGTAAACTTTCGTATAGACATGCTCTCAGTTTTGTGGGGTAGTCTTTTCTCTTTATAGACGGGATGTTTTTCTCTCTGTTTATTATTCTTTTTCTGGTGTGTTTCAAGAGAAGTGAAATAAAAATGCTTTTACTCTTCCATTCTTAATCAGAAATAATCTTATCTAAACCAAAGACATGAAAACTGAAGTCCAAAGAACTTACACAAATTGCTCAGAGGCACCAGGTAACAACAGAGCTGAGAACAGAGGTCTCTTTTTGAATTTAGGAAGGCAATTTGTTCCCATTTGCCCTTCTGTTTCCATAATAACTTGATTTCCTTTTTCTACTCAATTCTTTAGTTAGCTATTGCTGCATAACAAAATCCCTCAATACTTAGTGATATAAAACATCAGCCATTTATCAATTCTCATGGGTCTTCAAGTCAACTGGGTGGTTTTGCCGATTTGAGCTGGGCTCAGTGGGGCTCCCTCATTCAGCTTGGTCAGCTGCTGGTCTGTGAGGTAATTTATTGGTTGTTGCTGTACTCCTTGACACACTGGGGATCTTGGCTGGGATGATTTATCACTGCTTCTCATGGCCTGTCATCCTCCAGGGCAGACCAGGTCTTGTTCTCATGGCAAAGCAGGGTTCCAAAAGAGAGAAAAAAGTACATGAATTTTCTTGAGCCTCAGACCTGGCAGACTATAACTTCCCCTAAACTGTATTGGCCCAAAGAAATTAGCAGATCAGGCCCAGATTCAAGGGTGGAAGAAAGAGCTTCCCCCCTCCCAGGGAGGGGTTGTAAGCTCACACTACAAAGAGTATGGCTTCGGGGGTGGTCATTTTGCAATCACTCTACCGCCATCTTGCACTAAGAATTACCTTTTAATGATTCCATAAAAGTTGCCAAGGAAGTGACAGAAAATAGTTCAAAAAAAATAAAATTAACACTAGGGATAGACTTCTTACTGGAGTAAGATACCTATTTAGGACTTTCTTCTAGACATACTAGTATGCATGCATGCTGACTTCAAATCTATCCTCTCATTCTCCTGATCTCCACCCCTGTTTTGGTGGTAACTGATCTATAGCATGGCCTTTCTGCCTTTCCAAATGTTTCCCATGCTTCAAGTGTCAACTTCAGACTCTCATTAGCATCCAGTGTTCCGCTTATAACACACTCATATAACAAATGTACTTGTCTGCCCACCATATTTCTGCCCCACTGGACTAAAAACTCCTTGAGAACAGAGCTATTGCCTAATGCAATTTTGAATCATCAGGCCCAGTGCCTAACACATAGAAGAAGTATAATAAAAGTTTGTGGAATTTATAAACTAATGGATGAAGCCCTCACTGCCCTCTTCAGCACATTGTGATTTTTCTCCTATGATTCATCTTATGAATTGTCTTTATCATTCACTGCAAACTTTTCCCTTCATGATAATGTACCATATTGCAGATATATACATACTTATATGTACGTACACAAACACATATATCTTTGTGTATATAGCCATATGAATACATATATACACACATATTTTTATGTCTTATGTGGTTATTTAGTTATTTAATTGCTATTTAGCTTAATTAACTACCTCATCACAA
This sequence comes from Meles meles, assembly GCF_922984935.1. NCBI lineage: Eukaryota > Metazoa > Chordata > Mammalia > Carnivora > Mustelidae > Meles > Meles meles. The sequence goes on from NC_060081.1 coordinate 47,701,805, forward strand.
ATAATACTTTTTTATTAAAGTATAGTTGACATGCAATATCTTATTGATCTTAGGTGTACAACCTAGTGATTCACCATTTGCATACATTACAAAATGCTTGCCATGGAAAGTCTAGTTACCATCTGTCACCATACCTGTTATTACAACATGTTATTACAGTAATGTTTTTACAACATTATTGACTATATTCCCTAATGTTGCTTCCTACCAACCAGTAAGGATACATAAGCCCTTGCAAGATAAGTAAGTTGAGGATCAGATAGCTTAAGAAACTTGCTCAGACTTTAGTGCTGGGTAGTGGTGGACCTAGCTTTCAACTCTAGGTCTATTGAACATGAAGCCATTTTATGTTTTCATTAAAACCCTTCAAAGGACTCACCTTAAAACTAGAGGTTTCTACCTTTTGATTTCCAGTTATAGGATAAATAAGTTTTGGAAGTGTAATGTACAACATAATGACTATAGTTAACATTGCTGTGTGGTACATATGAAAATTGCTTAGAGACTATGATGCTTGGGTGGCTCAGTCACTTAAGTCACTTCAGCTCAGGTCATGATCCCAGCGTTCTGGAATCAAGTCCTGCATCAGGCTCCTTGCTCATCAGGGAGCCTAATTCTCCCTCTGCCTGTTGCTCCCCATACTTGTGCTCTCTCACTCTCTCTGACAAATAATTAAATAAAATCTTAAAAAAATTGCTTAGAGACTAAACCCTAAAAGTTGTTATCACAAGAAAAACTATATGAGGTGATGTTAACTAAACTTATTGTGGTAATCATTTTGCAATATATGGATGACAAGTTATTATACTGTACCTTTTATACTTATACAATGATCATATCAATTATATCTCAATGAAACTACAAGAAAAGTCCCAATATTATTGACTATATTCCCTGTGCTAAACTTTTCATCCCTGTGATTTGTTTTGATTATAACTCACTCTAATTCCTCATTTATATTCAACTTTTTATAAAAAGAATTTGAGGTGACATATTTTTCAGAGATACAAAGTGGGTCATTATAAGTAAATATTGAAAAAAATGGAGGAACAATTTTAAGGTAGCAACATTCTAGAAATCTGATATATTGAAGTTGCTTTAGCAATTATGGTAAATAGGAAAGCAAAACTAGAAACTTCATTTTCAGAGAAACTTTTAGGAGTTTATATGGCTTCTTATAAGAGGACTGTCACAGAATATTATAGATGTCATCTATAAACGTAGTTTTGTAGCATAAGCAAAAACGTGTTTCACATGACTATTTCTCATACTGACCTTCAATTAAACCTGAAGTATTAAACCACAGATTAATGACAGTTTTCTGTGGAGAGCTAACTAGCTTAGGAGAATTTCTTTCTGGGATATACCAACTCAACATAATGATAAGGTTTTAAGAATATAAGCTAGGACAGAATTCCCAGTTCTTGAAAAATTTGCCCTCGAGTTTCTACTCTGTTGCCTGCTATTGGAAGGTTTCCAAGACCAACATACTTGACAGTGAACGCCCTAAAACATGCCAGAAATGTAGGTTTTCAACACTAACTAAATTTTGATCTGCAATAAAGTTTAGATACAGATTACCAGGAGATAATACTGATTATTATGAAAACAAATTTCATGTTGTAGTTTCACCACAGAATATAAGAGAGTCAAGAAAATGTTTCTAATGTATATTTAACTGGACATGTCTTCTCTCATGTCTAAATCATATATTTTTCAAGAGAAAAGTTATTCTTATTTTCCATAATTTAATAATGCAGTCACTTAATCTATGTTGAATGAATGAAGACATTGGGAGATAGGATTTCGCCAGAATGGAGCCACTGTTGATGGTAGAGATCTATGGAACTAGGAAGATTACTGTGTTGGTTATTTTCTTATTCCCCATCCATTCTCAGCCTTCTCCCCTCTGCTCTGTGTCTCAGGAGGCTGATCATTCTGGATTACATTAGCTGCTTCTCTTGTCATATGGTGCTTTTCTGAATTTGACCAGTGGGAAGCTGCCAGAGATCACAAGGAGAAAAGAGCTCAGAGCATTCCTTCCCTATTCTCTGTTGTCTTTAGTTATTCAGTTCTGGAATTGGCTGAGTCCATCAATAATTAGAGGGGTTACCCATCTTCCATGGCTCCATTAGTAACATCATCAATGTTCCACAAACTTTGAAGCCTATGGATGATAGCAGCTTCTCATTGTTGCCAGTCTCTGCATGCTTCAGCCCTCCTTGTTGGTTCTTTTAATGCTGCCCATTCCCCCGTAAATAGTATTTTTGTTGAATCATCTGGAAAAAAGTGCTTTTTCTTTGTAGAACTTTGGTTAAAATAGTAGAAGATATTATACTATGATCAAATAGGAGTTTGCAATAGATTATTTTTAAGTTAAGGGAAATAGTGATGAATTTAGATATTATTTTAAGATTATGTAACCTTGTTGTCTATCTAGAAAATGAAGGTAGATCTCAAAATATTTGCTTGACCACCATAGAGGTGAAATGTGAGTGGAAGGCAAGATTGAGGTATCACAATGAAAAAATTAGTGGGAATAAAGATTCAGGTCAGCCCCAACCTGGGTGTGAGCCAAGGGGTGTGTGTGTGAGTCAGATTAGGTGAAGGGGCTAGAAAATCTGGATATTTGTTTTCCCACAGAATATGTTTGAGTGGGTCATTGAATTTTATGTAGAAATCGGGATTAAAATCATATGAAGCACTTTTTAAACTTCACAATTTGTGACAAGTGTAAAAAATGGTAAAAACTCAAGGAGAATTATCTGGCAAGATGGTGGCCACAAGGAGAAGCTTGTTTTTTTCAGCAGCCAGAATATACCCGCTTTTGCCTCTCTCCCAGGACCTGACATTACAAAGGCTATCAAGACCATCATTTAGAAGAACTATAAAGTAGACAAATTTTTCTTTGTAACTCTGCAACTTCATCTTCAAAGAGTGATTTAATCAACAGATCAAGTTAATTTAGGGCAAGAGAAAAGGGCCTTAACCTAAAACCATCAGCAGCTCTTTGATAGACTCCAGACTTCTTCTGTGTGATCTGCTTCCCCTCCTCGTTAATATTCCTTCCTTCCCAAGGTTCTAGTTAGGATTAAACGATGTTACAGGCAAACCCCCAACATTGTTCTTGGGCCAGAGAGGACAACAAGTAATTTTATTTTTCTGACCTGTTGTGAGGGACCATGGCAATCAGCCTGAGGACACAAACCTGAGTTTGAATTTAGCCTCTGCCTTATTTGCTATAAGTTCTTGAGAAAGTTACTTACCTTCCTGAGTTTCAGTTCCTCAACAAAAAATGCAAGATCTTTTACACACTAGTGTGAGAAGATATGTAATCCACATATAATAAATTCTGTGCCCCTCTGAGCCACCTGATCTCATCAAGATATCTAATTCCATCAGATTGTTGACTAGGAATAAATGAGATAATACATGTGAGCTTCCAGACAATCTCAGTGTATGTTCATCTTACATGATGAACCCTTCGCCCAACCCTTGATTGTGGTCAAGAGTGATAGGGGACAGGCCATAGCAGTAGGAAGGGAGACTCCTGCATAATGAAACTGAGAACAGTAAGCCCACCAGACCAAGTGACATTTCACTTGGCCCTTAAAAAGTAAAAAGTTTTAAAAATGGATGTGGGTAAAAGTTAGGCAGAAAGATGGAGAACATACAAGAACATATTTCAAACTGACTACAATCTAGGGTTCTTTTTGAGAAATAATAGGAGAAATACCTGAGGATGATGGGTGAGGCCAAACTGTGGGTGTCAAACTTGAATAGAAGACAAAAATAGGATTTTCGTCATTAAAGAAAGAGCCATGGAGAACTCTTAAGGAGTTCAAAGGTCTGACTGTGTTGGGTATAAGCAGGAAGTCAGATGTGAAGTTGGATCATATGGATTTGACATTTTGAATGAAGTTACTCAGTTCACTTATTTTTTAAATAGATTTTATTTATTTATTTGAGAGAGATGGGAAAGCGCAGAGGGAGAGTGAGAAGAAGGACAGAGTCCTCGCTGAACAGAGAGACTGACATGGGACTAGATCCCAGGACCCTGAGATCATGACCCGAGCTGAAGGCGGGCACTTAACTGACTGAACCACCCAGGCTCCCCATTCAGTTCATTTACTGAAATGGGGGAGGAGTGTGTGGCATCCCTCTGAGTCTCATAAATACAAGTAAGATGAGCGGGGTGGGTGGTGGGGAGAGGAAAGATTATTTTACCAGCAGTTATGTCCTCGAGGTCAGTATGGAAAAGGCATTGGAGTGACTTACAAGTATGTCATAGAAAACATTCTATAGGTTCCTTTTTGCATGTTCTTCTCCATTTGCCTACCTTCCACTCCAACCTAATTGATTTTCTTCCTTCTCTGCCCTTGCTGTGTGCCCTGGGGGAAGGGCTAATGATTACTATGGACTTCCTGGCCCAGAACCCATTATTTTCTGGCTTTTGGTTAGATTTTGAAGGCAGCAGTAGGACACAGAATGGTGGATGAAGGAGAGAAGTCAGAGTATGACCTGTGCCAAAACAGACACTAGTTTTTGTTTGTAGAGTGGAAAGAAACCCACCATTGACTATTGTTACCTTTGGGGAGGGGGTTAAAGAATGAGATCTAGGGGATTTCTGATGGAAAGGGACTGTGTAATGTTTTATTTGTTTCTCAAAGTAAGCATAACTAAATATTAACAATTGCTAATTCTGGATGATGACCATGTGAGTGTTTTGCCCTGTTTTTAAAATCATACTCAGTAACTTTTAATTTATAAAATTAAAAAAATCAAATAACAGAAGTGAAGTCAATTCTTTGGCAATGGGAACAGATAGGAAAAAAAAAAACAACAAGAAAAAAGCAGGAGCTGATTCAGGCTGCTGACTGTGCATTGAAGGGGGAAGAAGAAGGTGATATTAGGATCTGATCCCTTCTGCTCTCTGCACCAGTGCACCCATTACCCTCTGTTGCAAAAGCTGGCTGCAAACAGCTCACAGTTGTCCTCTCCTCTGGACAAGTCCTTCATCCTGCAATCCTTGAGCTATGCTGCAGGAGACCTGAGGTCCAGCTTTACTCAGTTGTTCCACTCTTCTCAAGACCTGAGTGAATAGCTATTGGTATGGCAGTTGATATGTCCATGGGCATTGTCATCTCAAGTATTTTACTGTCTTCCAACAGTTAAGATAATATCTATGCTCCTTTCATGAAAAAGAAAAAAAATCTCACCCAGTGAGTTTGGGGTGTGTGTGTGTGTACAGGATTGGATAAAAGTTGTCTAAAATAATTAAAAATAAATCTAAACCGCAAAAAGTAAAGATTTCCTATTCTTATCATATATCACCATCTGATCTCAATCAGCTAAATTCCTTAATATGAAACAAACACACCATGCCACACTTAGAAAAATAAAAATGCAGAATGCCATGGACCAGGCGATGTCAGCACACTCAATGGTGTGAATTTATTCCCCCTAAAATCATAATCCCCTGATGGTCCACAGACAGAAGATCTGAAATCTGAAGAGGAGCTGGGCCCTATATGTGAGGGAAGCTGAGTGTACTGCCCAGCAGAGAAGGCTGCATCTGCCAGAGACACAGGCTGCTGCAGTTGCCAAGGGCAGGCCTAGGGCACCTGTATCCAGGTAGAAAAAAGCTATGTCCAAAGGCTCTTCCCCTTGCTGCCTGGGAAACCCTAACAAGAAGTCCTTGCCTCTGCTCAGATTTTTGATTATTTTCATATGGTCTAAAAACTAGACAAAATGGGATGGGATTCCCAGTTCCCACATTGGCTGGCCAATGGGTCGTGAGTAAATTACTTAACCTCTCTGGTCTTCCATTTCCTTGCATGGAGAGTGCAATTACTATAAGTTTTCAATGAAATCATGCATTAGATGAGTCCATATGAAGCATGAAGTCAAGATTAGTGCCTTTTCCCTGAGCTAACAAGGCTTGGCTTGGCCTTGATGACAATACCCGTTGCTCACCTGGCCAGGGCCTACCATAATGCCCCCAAAAATGGGATGTAGAGAATGCCTGGATTCTCCCCAGCAGAGTGTCCTGTCCTTCCACACCCGTGAGGGTTCGAGATTTGCACATGTTGACAACAGCCTTCACTACTCTGAAATGTAACATGACTAGGAACAGAAGCCGAAAGGAAGCTACGGTCTGGTTTTTTGGTACCATCCCAAAACATTTCATCTCCTAAAACAATTTTTTAAAACCTATGTGCCCCCTAATTTGAGAGCTTGTAGTTGCCTCTATCCTCCGTCTATATATAAAGCAGCACAATCACTATCGTTTATCCCCAGCCGAGTTTGAAAATAATGTCGTGGAAGGAAATCCAATTCCCTTTGCTTTCTCAGCCCATTCCAGAGCAGCTGCATGTTTGCCTGATATAAAACATTTAGTGGCAAACAAACTGGTTGATGTTATCTCATGTAATTTCAGGATATTGCTTCATTAGTGGAGCAAATGGAAATTGACTCTTTCTTTCCTAATATCTCACATACACCTTACCCCAAGTTTATTCTTTTTCTTCCTGTTTACTGCTTTGCTGGAAATGTTTTGACATTTCAACTTCCTAGCAAAAATGGGTGATTGAATATATATATTTGCTTTCTTTCTCTTCAAAGCCCTATTCACATGAAAATAAAGCAATTTTTTTTTAAAAAGGAGTAAGACCTACAAAGGACAGGAGAAGCAACTACTTGGATGTTAGAAGCTGGAAAATGGATGAATGAGAGGAACTCAGTAAGAAAACTAAAGAAAGCTACATTAGAAATCTGAACAGGAGTTAGATGAGAAGCAATCCAATTGATGATCCATGTTGTGTACTTCTGGAAATAGGAATGAAGATGGGACTAAGATAGGCAAATGGTTGGAAGTCTCTTAAGGCGGTTTGATTCTAAGATCCTGTTGTCTACTCTATGTAGCTGGCTGTTGTCCCTTGGAATCCTGGTAAAATACAAGAAGATGAGTCATAGGAGCAGGTAACTGAGAGGTCCCCGGACTGGAGGGCTGTAAGCACAGTTGGAAGGAGGGTAAATATCACAGTGAAAGCAGTGAGGTTCAGGTCTTTGTCTGGCATTTGCAGAGCCCAGAGAGAGAGTGCCTATGGGGGCCATGGCTCCTGGTCTACTTTCCCTTCTCTTTCCATCCTGGTCCCTTGCCTCATTGTCAAGGCCTCCACTGAGCACCTGTGGAGACCCAGACCTTCTGTTCAAGCTCTATCAAATCCCCCAAACCTCCCACTCCTTGTGCATGACTTGGTTTCAGGAGAACATACACTGGTGCATAAAATTGCTCATTATAAGGAGGATCGATTGAGAGAAGAGTTTCAAATAGTCCTTGGAGGCAAGGTTGAGGTCATTTGGGCAGGAATTCTAAAGCATGGTCTAGAAATGAGGGACAGGTCCCCCTAACGTTGGGGAAGGGCATTACAGAGAAAGGCCAGAGCAGCGTCCTTAAAGAATATCTAAGATGGGGCAACTGGGTGGCTCAGTTGGTTAAGTGACTGCCTTCAGCTCAGGTCATGATCCTGGGGTCAAGTCCAGCATTGGGTTCCCTCCTTAACAGGAAGCCTTCTTCTCCCTCTCCCTCTGACCCCACTTATGCTTGATCTCTCTCTCCAATTCCCTCTCTCTCAAATAAATAAATACAATCTTCAAAAAAAAAATTTTAAAAAGAGTATCCAAGGTGATAAACTGTCCCATGTTGATTTTACCACTGAAAGCCCTACATCCCAGGAAACTCCTTAGTCCTGGGCAAACCATGATGGTTGGTCACCCTACCAGGCTCAAGAATAGTACTGTATTTGCACACTTAACTCTGAAACCCCCAGCCCTCTCTTCCCATTTAGTTTCCAGAGTGCTGGCAGCAAAGACCAAGTTTTCCAGGCAGGAAATTAGAAATCTTCTTCTGAGGAATCTTATCCACCCAAGAGGAAAGAGCTAAAGACTCTGACATTAATGATTCCCGCAGAGAACTCCCTTAGATGCTTCTACGGTAAAGCCCAGAGTTGACAAAGCCCATCCACTAGTTCAGAGCATTCCATCAGCTATTCAGAGGCCTATGCTTAAATATAAGCAGATAGCCAAGGATCGCCAGGCATTCAGGAAAGCCTTAACATGAAAGATTAAAACCAAAAGAAACAAGGAAAACAGGAGTGCCTGGGTGGCTCAGTGGGTTAAAGTTTCTGCCTTCAGCTCAGGTCATGATCCCAGGATCCTGGAATTGAGCCCTGGAGCCCCGCATCCCATCCGGGCTCGCTGCTCAGCAGGGAGCCTGCTTCTTCCCCTCTCTCTGCTGGCCTCTCTGCCTACTTGTGATCTCTGCCGTAAAATAAATAAATAAAACCTTGAAAAAAAAAACAAGGAAAATAACTATTTAGAAGGAAAGATATTATGCTAACAGAAGAAATTTTAGAGCATTTACATTAATATATTCAGAATTACAGAGGAAGATGTTGTGTTCATGGGCAAAAGAACAAGATGTTATTAAAAGAAATGCTCAGGGGCACCTGAGTGCCTCAGTGGGTTAAAGCCTCTGCCTTCGGCTCAGGTCATGATCTCAGGGTCCTGGGATCAAGCCCTGCATCGGGCTCTCTGCTCAGTGGCAAGCCTGCTTCCTCTTCTCTCTCTGCCTGCCTCTCTGCCTACTTGTGATCTCTGTCTGCCAAATAAATAAATAAAATCTTTAAAAAAAGATAAAATAAAAAATAAAAGAAATGCTCAGATATTAAAAAAGAGACCTTAGAAATTGAAATATGAGAATAGATATAAAAACTCCAGGTAAATATTGGAAAATAAAGTTGGGAATATCTCCACAAAAGGAAGAATACAAAGACAAAGATGTGAAGTAAGAGAGAAAAATAAAAAGAAAGCTAGAGTACCAGTCCAGGTCTCAAAGTCAAAGTGAAGTAGGAATTTCAGACAGAGATATCAGGGAAGCAGAGAGGACAAAGACATAATTCAAGAAGTCCCCCAGAATGAAGGGACAAATGTCCAGGTTAAATAAACTCAGCAAGTGCCAAGAACAATGGATGAAAACATTCCTATGCCAAGACACTGGAGATATGTCAAATGCATGGGACAAACAGAAGGTACCACATGAGAAAAAAAGTCGCAGCAAAAGAATAAAATTTAGGAAGGGTCTTGAACTTTTCATGATTAACACTAAAATATATAGCTAACACTTAAAGCTGTAGACGACAGAAAAATGTTCTTCAAAATTCCAAAAGAAATTTATTTTCAGCCAAGAATTCTATACCTTGTCACCACGATTCAGCAGGCACAGGTCAATTCTCCCCTTGAAAGTTTGCCAGAAGGTTTTGGGAGAAATTTATTTGAGATAATGAAATTATTGGATAAGGTTATATCTGAATTTTTATCTATCTATCTACGTATATATCTATTCTATTTTTAAGTAGGCTCCACACCCAATGTGGAGCTTGAACTCAAGACCTAAAGATCAAGAGTCACATACTCTACTGGCTGGGCCAGACAGGTGTTCCTATACAGCTGAACATTTAAAGAAGGGATATATGTGATATAAGAGTATTTGGGTTATTTGGGTTGGTTTGTTGAAAAAATACATGGAGGATTAAGGAAATAAACAAAACATGATTATTAATTATAAACAAAACATAAAGACTGCAAGAAAGGAAAAGTAATTATAGTATATCACATGGGCCAGCTGTGTATAGTATTTGTACAATAAATACATATTGTTCTAACATAAATTGGGATATAACTATCCTAAGAGGATGGGGAAAAGGAAAAGGTGCATTCGGTGGGGAATAAGGGAGTGGGAAGATACAGGAGAGCTCAGACAAAGTCATCCTTCTCCATAATAGGGAGAAAATAGATAATGCCCAAGACTGTAAATTAAGAGGGAACAATAAATATAAGCATACAATTTTAAGTAATGTAGATGTCTAAATAAAAAAAAAACAGTTGTAACAGTTTTGAAATACCTGTATGTTGCATGGGCACAGCACCTGCAAAGATACAGGGAACTGTTGTTTTTGATAAAAACATTGGAAAACTATTTTACTCTTTAAACTATGTACATGTGTAACTTCATAAAATCACCCCCTTCAAAAAAAAAGACATGTTAGGGAATCCTAAGTTACAAACTACATTCCTCTTTATTTTTTTTTCTATTTCAATTTTTTTACACAATAATTTAAATATTTTTTTGTTTAAATGGAATCAAAGGTAGGTGTACCTGGGGGGTACAGTTGTTAAAACATCCAACTCTTGGTTTCAGCTTAGGTCGTGATCTCAGGGTCATGAGATCAATCCCCATGTCAGCCTCCACACTCAACATGGAGTCTGCTTAAGATTCTTTCTCCCTCTCTCTCTCTGCCCCTCCCTCCAAGTGCGCCCTCTCTCTCTCTTTCTCTCTCTCTCTCTCTCTCAAAAGTAAATAAATCTTTTTTAAAAAATGGACTCAATGGTATTGGCAAGAATAACTGACAGATGACCACAATGGTACCGTTTTAGCTTTAGGTTATATGTAGTTTATTAAATTAAAAGGAATCCAATGAAGTTGTTTTGGTTTTTCATTAGGGAAAGTACAACATTTTTTTAATGAAGTGTGAAGCTTAATTAGTTTTGTGTTCATGAGCTGAATAAAGTAAAAAATTTAGTTATTTAGAATTCTAGGAAAATTAGATGTTTTCATTAATTGAACATTCAGATTTTATAAGTGTAGTAGACTGATTTCAAAAATCTTTAATTCTTCACTTTTCTTATGTGCATTCTGTCTGTAATGTGACTGTGTAGCAGCTCCCATCCATGAGTGGAGTCTTTATCTGTCCTAGAATCTGGACTAGTCTTGTGATTTTCTTAGTCAATGGAATGTTGTGGAAGTGATAGTCTACTAGTTTGTTAGGAGCTGGGTGTATTTCCACACTTTCTCTTGCACCCCTCCCATTGCCATGAAAAGCCAGATTATTGGGTTGAAAAATGTAACATGGATGAGAACTCAGTAGTCTTAGCCAAGGCCATGTTAAAAGATCCTACGGCCAAGCTGTGTGAGGAAGCCTGGCTTAGGTCTGAAGAGATGTCAACAAACCAACTGTTGACTATAGAGACCAGAGTGAAACCAGCTGAGATCAGAACTGCCCAGTTCACCTGAGACCTCATGAACAAAATGAAACAAAACAAAAGTTTGTTTAGCTACTAAATGTGGGGATGGTTTGTTATACTGTACTAGCTAACCAATAACCTCTAACAGTTGACATGTGCCATAAATGAATATTCAACTTTCAAAGAATTGGGACTTTTTTGGTTTTGTTTTTGTGGTTTTTTTTTAATAGCATCCTTAGGATGAAACTGTTATATGTTCTCTAAGCAGGGAAAGTAATCTTAACAGGAAAGCATTTGTTCTGTTTTCCTAAGTGTGTTTCCTAAGTGTGTTTCCTAAGGAAGGAAGCCAATGGGGCTGCAATGGGAAACATGTGACTATGGTAGTTATTACTGTTGATAGAAACCAATGCCGCCGGGAATGTGGCATCCTCCCTTGCCTAACCGCTTTTGCCTGAAACAGTCCTCCAGAATGGTCTCTACAACGCAGAGGACCCCAAGCTCACTGCTTCTTTTCACATCTATGTGATTCAAGACTAACTTCATTTAAAGACCTCCATTTGCAAAGATCACATGGGAAACACGCTTCAAAATCAGGACTCAATGTGACGTAACTTGAGACTTTGGGAATTAAGATTTGTTTTTACATTGAGATTTCCCTCCAAATAAAAAAAGGATAAATGTTAGGGGGGATTAAAAAATCAAATCAAGGGGCGCCTGGGTGGCTCAGTGGGTTAAGCTGCTGCCTTCGGCTCAGGTCATGATCTCAGGGTCCTGGGATCGAGTCCCGCGTCGGGCTCTCTGCTCAGTGGAGAGCCTGCTTCCCTTCCTCTCTCTCTGCCTGCCTCTCTTGTGATTTCTCTCTGTCAAGTAAATAAATAAAATCTTTAAAAAAAAAATCAAATCAAGATGGATCAAGTTTTCCTTGCTTGAGATGACTATCAATTGAAAAGGAAGAAAAATATGTATTTCAGTTAACATTAATTTCTAGAGAATATGTTTATTTCTATGAAGAATTCCAGGTGACTGAATGAAATTCTGTTTGGGAAGAATACCATGTTTTCATTTTAAACTCTCCTTCATTTGTTATGATAATGATCTGTCTCCAACAGACAAATTTTTGTATTTCCACCTAGTTCAGAGATTAATTTATCAAGATGGTTCTTACCCTAGGCTTATACAAATGAGCTGCCAATTATCCGGTATCCAGTATTCCATAGACTGTAAGTGGTTTGGACAGCTTTTCTAATCAGCATCAGAATAAGGATTTGTACAAAACGGAAGTGGATTTTGGTCTTTGAAAATATAGTCACAGCTTGGGTTTGCCGTCATGGGCTTTGATGAGAGCAGGACATTTGCCTACAATGAAAATAGCCAATGTCATCTCCAGTGATGTCTAGGTTTGGTCACTTAAGGGAGCAAACGCCCTCCCAAAGTTGTTTTGTATGAATTTCATTCTTGTTAAATACTCAGGGCCAAAAACAAACCAGTGTGAGCATTGAGGAAATCAGGCATCTTAATTAAAGCAAAAGTAAGTGCAGACTTATTCACCCTTTTTCTTATTAATTTTAAATGTCTAGAACAGCTTCGGGTCATGTTTACTTTCTTAGGTCAAAAAGTAGCCAAAATAATTGTTCGTTTCACTGAGGATTTGTATTTTAACTCTTTTTAGTGAGGTTCTGAGCACTTTTAGCAGCAGTATTTACTGCTACTGCCAATTGGAAACAGCACTAAAATGGGCAAAGATTGTGTGCCATGTGGGCAGGCCCTCCGAAGTATCAAGGTTAATTAATTTAAGTGGAAAGTTTTGATGATTATCAGGTAGACAAATCTCAGAAGATTTCATATGCAAATTTTTAGGCCTCTAGGATATTCTATGATGATACTTTTGGAAATTATTGTTGACAGCATTTGAAATGAGGGCTTTAAGGAACAGTATAACAGTTTGAGTAACTGTTGACAGAGTTCTCCCTGGTGAATCATGCATTTTTATTTAAGTTACAAGAGCATCGTAACTTATAAAATATTCAAACAGTGTAAAAATATGCAGGGTAAAAACTAGTCTCCCTGCCTCTTGTCCCCTTATCTTGAAGTTATCATTAACCATATAGTGTTTATTCTTCCAGAATCTTTCTTCTTTCACACACACACACACACACACACACACACCACCACCACCACCACACACACCAGATCAGCAATGTAAATACTACTAAGGTATTTTTGTGGAAAAATAAGGATGAATAGATTACATATATTTTTTATTTTTTAAAAATGCGATCTCTCTCTGTATATAGTTCTGCAACTTGCTTTTATAGTTACTAATTTTTGTGGGCCTTTCCGATGACAGTCCTTATAATATAGTTCTCAAAAAATCTGTATAAAACTCTATAACCTGACTGTACAATTTAAATATTTTCTTTCTGATGAATATTTAGATTATTTTCTAATTACTTGATATCAAACCATGATACAATAAACTTTATACATATATCTCCTTGTGCATTACAGGTATTTCTAAAAGATCACTGGATGAAGTACTATTGGGTCAAAAGATTTTAAATACAGATTGATAATAACAAGTTAGCCTGTAAAAAAGGAAGGAAAAAAACCGTATAAACTCACTCTCAACATAGGTCAGTGAGAGTTCCTTCCTGTCAATATTAAATACTACTTTTTATTTCAGCCAACCTGATTTTTTTTAAACTATGTAAAGTCATCTCCTGATTGGAAAGAAACATTTTTTTATGATATATAAGTTGTTTTTATTTGTTTTTCTGTGAATTACTTTTAGCAATCAGTTCATCATCCTTTTTTTTTTTTAAGATTTTATTTCTTTCTTTGACAGACAGAGTTCACAAGTAGGCAGAGAGGCAAGCAGAGAGAGGAGGAAGCAGGCTCCCTGCTGAACAGAGAGGCTGATGCGGAGCTCAATCCCAGGACTCTGGGATCACGACCTAGGCTGAGGCAGAGGCTTAACCCACTGAGCCACCCAGGTGCCCCATCCTTTTTTTTTTTTTTTTAATAGGTACCTACCCTAGCACTTTTTTTTTCTAATTTAATTTATTTTTTTTCAGTGTTCCAAAATTCATTGTTTATATACCACACCCAGTGCTCCATGCAATACGTGCCCTCTACAATACCCACCACCAGGCTCACCCAACCTCCCAACCCCCTCCCCTCCAAAACCGTCAGTTTGTTTCTCAGAGTCCACAGTCTCTTTTCTTATTGATTTATAGGAACCCTTCGTGTAGAAGAGATTGTGGTAGATAACTCTGGGTTGACTCACTTAACTTTCATTCCAACCTACTTCTGGCATGCAAAAATGGAAATGTCAAAAACAGATTTGTCAGGTTTTTCTTAAACTTGGGTACTGAACATATGTTAGGAGCCACCAATCAGATGTACTTACAGAGTAATTTGTCCATAAGAGAAGGAAGAGGCAGGGCCCAGGACACTTATTTTGTAAATATGACTTGTGGTGCAGGTGGTATGATTTTCTTTCTTTTTTTCTAATTTAAATATATTATTTAAAACCATGTAATATAAAGATAACATGTCAGTTCAGAGATAAGCCTTTTCATTCACATCTTGTGAAATAAATACATTATAATTTTTCATATACATCTTTTTTGAGGCATAATTGGTATAACATTGTGTAAGTCTGAAGTGCATTTCATATACATCTTTGATATAAGTGTTGGATGCTCCATTAAGCTGTTTTTAAGGTCTCTTAATATAAATTTCAGAGCAAAATTTTCAGAGAAAATGCCATCACCTTTATTTCTTTTAATTTTTTAATTTAAATTGAATTAATTAACATACATTATTAGTTTCAGAGGTAGAGTTCGGTGATTCACCAGTCTTATATAATATCTAGTACTCATTATATCACTTCATCATCTTTATTTCTGCCTAAGATGTTTGTGAATAATGTTTGAATTCAGGGTTTTGGTTTTTTTTTTTTTTTTTTTTTGCTCAACGAACTCTTCGATACTTTTATTTTTTAATTTTTAAAAATTTTTTACTTTGTTCATTTAGCCACTGTATAGTACAAAATTAGTTTTTGATGTAGTGATTCGTTAGTTAAGTATAACACCCAGTGCTCATCACAGTCCATGTCTTCCTCAATACCCATCACCCTGTTACCTGATCTGGGGGGTAGACCAGGTAACAGGGTGAAACCTCCCCTCTGAACCCCCCAGATTGCTTCTCGGCATCCAGAGTCTCTCATGGTTCACCTTCCTCTCTGATTTCTCACCCTTTAGATTTCCATCCCTTCCCCTATGGTCCTCCATGCTATTGCTTATGTTCCACATATGAGTGAAACTGTATGATAATTATCTTTATCAGCTTGACTTACTTCACTTAACATAATCCCCTCCAGTTCCACCCATGTTGATGTAAATGATGGGTATTCATCATTTCTGATGACTGAATAATATTCTGTTGTATATATGTACCACATCTTCTTTATCCATTTATCTGTTGAAGAGCATCTCGGCTCCTTCCACAGTTTGGCTATTATGGACATTCCTGCTGTGAACATTGGGGTGCACGTGCCACTTGTTTCCACTACATCTGTATCTTTGGGGTAGATACTCAGGAGTGCAATTGCTGGGTCCTAAGGTAGCTCTATTCTTTACATCTTGAGGAAACTCCATACTGTTTTCCAGAGTGGCTGTACCAAATTGCATTCTCACCAACAGTTTAAGAGGGTTCCCCTTTCTCCACATCCTCGCCAATAGTTATTGTTTCCTGTTTTGTTAATTTTTACCATTCTAACTGGTGTAAGGTGGTACTTCATGTGGTTTTGATTTTATTTCCCTGATGGCTAGTGATGATGAACATTTTTTCATGTGTCTGTTAGCCATTTGTATGTCTTTTTTGGAGAAGTGTCTGTTCATGTCTTCTGCCCATTTTTTGACTGGGTTATTAGTTTTTTGAGTGCTGAGTTTGAGAAGTTCTTTATAGATCTTGGATATCATCCCTTTATCTGTAATGTCATTTGCAAATATCTTTTCCCATTCCTTGGGCTGTCTCTTAGTTTTGTTGACTGTTTCCTTTGCTGTACAAAAGGTTTTTATCTTGATGAATTCCCAAAAGTTCATTTTTACTTTTGTTTCCCTTGCCTTTGGAGATGTGTCTTGAAAAAAGTTACTGTGGCCCATGTTCTCCTCTAGGATTTTGATGGATTCCTGCCTCACATTGAGGTCTTTCATTCATTTTGAGTTTATCTTTGTGTATGGTGTAAGGAAATGGTCCAGTTTCATTCTTCTATTCCGATAATGTCCTATTTTCCCAGCACCACTTATTGAAGAGACCTTTCTCCAGTGGATATTTTTTCCTGATTTGCCAAAGATTAGTTGACCATAGAGTTGAGGATCCATTTCTGGAGTCTCTATTCTGTTCCATGGTATTAGCACAAATACAGACACATAGACCAATGGTTTTCAAATTAATGTCTATAGTGTCAACTTTCTATTCTGTATGCAGCTTTTTGGAACAGGTTGTCAGAAAGAAGGAAGAGAAGATATTTGATCTATCAGCCACTTTCATCTCCTCTCTCTCATTAGTCCAAGTGTGCTCCATTAGGCATTAATACCCATGCATTTCTGGATTGCGTTGCACTGTCCTCCTGCCAGGTGCAAGCTTATGAAAATAAAGATGATACAGTACATCATCATCTTTATGTTCATAACATAACCCAATTTTTAAAAAGTTAAAAAAGTTATAGTAAAGAATGAAAAAAGTAAATAAAATAAAATAAGGATAAAGATGAGAGCAGCATGCTGGGTGAGTATGGTATATTGATTGCAGAAGTAGCCTCAATACCCTACTTGGTCTTGTATCTATACACTCTGCACTGCGACTTTTCAGTTCCTCTCATTAATTGGTAGAACCTATTTCTCCATGCTTTGAATCTGGTCTGACCTTTTAACTTGCTTTAGCCTACACAGTGTGACAAAAGCAATTTTGCTCCAGTTCTGAGCTTAGACTACAAGAGGACTTGGCTGCTTCTGCTCTCTCCCTCCTTAGATCCTTGTCTCTCCATGTAAATAAACCAGGACTAGCCTGGTGGCTGATGACCCAGTCCTCTCCATTTGTTCCAGCCAACAGCTGCCAAATGCAAGATGGTAAGCCACCTAGTTGATCTACTTCTAGCTCCAAATGCATACGGGTGGGTGCCTAGTCAAGACAAGAATAACGATTCAGTTAAGCCTAGGCTAAATTGCTGACCCATTGAGTTAAGGGCTAAATATATAATGGTTGTTTTAGGCTACTAAGCTTTGGGATAGCTTTAATGCAGCAATAACTACCTATTTTATGCAGCAATAACTGATAGAGTAAGCCTGTAAGTGAGTGAGTAGATCATACTTACGGAATCAAAACTTGAAAAAGTTCATGTTTTCAGGCTCTAAGCATGGAAACTTGCTTATGACACTGTATCTTTGGACTGAAAGGTGTTGTTGCAAATCAGTTTTCTAATTAGTCAAGTTCCAACATAGAGAGTTTCTAAAAAATTCTTTCTTTTAGAAGTAATATATGATGTTGGCAAGCAGCCTTGATTGCTTTTTGTGCTGAAGAGTGTTAATAAAATGTTCCCTTGTTTTTCTGTGCTGAAATAGTGTTAATAAAATGTTCTCTTGTTTTTCATTAATTATTACTTAATTTCCTGTGTATTGGGGTGGATTGTTTTTTATAACAATAAGACCTGATGGAAATGTTTGCCTAGTTCTGTCATCAAAAACAATGGACATATGTTACTTATTTATTTTATTTATTCCCCATCTCCAGGAAAAACATTCTTATATAAATAATTATGATTGTTTTTATTAGCTCTCACATAGTCCTAATGGTACCATAACTAGGAATTTGGATCATAATTGATGCAGTATTTTCAGAAAATTGGCAAAATTTCCCTTTTGCATTAGAACGATGTGATGAAGTCAGTGCTTTTGACCCCTGGCTAGAGGAAATGAAGACAAAGTGTGTCAAGATCCAATTGAGGGCACTAAGGAGACAACTAAAAGCATTCTTTTAAATTAGTTATAGGTAAGTGGTTAAAGGCAGAAGAAAAATGCTATAAGCAGCTACCCAGAAATATAAGTATCAGAGAGAAGCTCTATATTTTCACCTCATAATACAACAAAATATTTAGGTGGATTTTCATTAACTCAACCTCAAAAATGGAACAAATTATATCTAAGTGTTTGCATCTCTTTAAATCTTGCTCCAATTCCATGTCCCTCCATCTCAGTAGTACTGATGTGTGGGGCCAAGCACTCCTTTGCTGTAGGGCATGCCCTGTGCCCTGTGGGATGGTTAGCAGCGTCCCTGGCCTCTACCTGCCAGATGCCAGGGTGACAGAGTGTGACTCACTGAGTAGGGGGACAAGCAGACAGGTCCTCTCATATTGTCATATGTCCCCTAGGACACAAAGTGCCTCGAGTTCAAAAATCACCACTTCACCTCAATATCCTTTTTGTGGCCTCTATGGTTATTTACGGTTCCTTAGGTCTGCTGCTGAAAACAAGGGGAAAACCAAGTGAGTGAGACTCCAGGTTCCCCAATCCTATTTCAACCCAAGAAGCTCTGTTTTTATTCTGATTTTGTTTAGTAAGTCAGGTTTTATTGTAAAGCTTGTCTGAAAGCAAACTGATGCTAGATCAAAAGTTTTTTTTAATGCCTCTCAATATGGAATAATATTAGTACAAAGATGCAGATATTAGCAACTAAAATTTACTTTTCTAAAAAGAATATTTGAGAAGCCTGAAAAATCCTGTTATATTCTAATGCTGTTGATTATGTACCTTGTGAGAAAATTTTGGGCCCTCACACTCGTAACCCAAGTTTATGGCAGCAGTATCATGTGTAGTTAGCACCTGCGGGAAAATATAGCAATCTCTTAAGACTTTGAGTCATGATTCCCATTCTGAAAAGGAATGTCCCTGGTCAGGAAATTGGCTACTCAAGAGAGGATGGAAGGTTAGCAGAACCCACAATGGCTACCTACCATGTGTTACTGGGGAAAAAAAAAACCCTCAAACTTGCTCTCTTATACGACTTAGAAGAATTAAAATACTAGTTTTACAACGAAATTCAGCCTTATTTTAACCACAAACCTCTTTTCCAAATGAAATTTTATATAGAATCTTCATATATAAAACAAATAAAAGAAAAGTTTTACAAAGTAAATCAGAAAATTATGGGTCCAGAAGCTCAGCAGGCCCTTAACTTGAGCACGACCTTGGAAGATTAAGTCCCAGCAGCAATATAGACAATGAATGACCTGTGTGAACGTTTACACACCTGTATGATAGCGGCAATCATTACAACGCACCACATATGGAATGGGTCAGCCAGTCCCCGCTGCTACAGTTGAGCACTTGTAATCTCTATATATGTACTTGATTTTCTACCAAGTTTCACAATTACTTTTTTTGTGAATTTTCCTATTTCACTGCATAACACAAAATTGAGCAGTATTCCCAGTAGATCACACATAATTAGTTGGCCACCACGTTTTTAGTACTGTGTGTATTTGGATAATAACTGCTCCCTAGTTGGAAATATTTTTTTCTGGTTATAAAATCAACCTTTCTTCTATATAACCAGAATAGCAAAACTAAAATTATTCCTGCGTGCCTAATTGTTGTCGTTGTTGTTGAGGTATAATTTATATAAAATGAAACACAGTTCTTAAGTGTTCAGTTCAATGAGTTTTGACAGTTGCATAGGGTTGTATAACCACCACCCAAAAGTAGGTCTAGGATATTGTCACCACCCCAGAAATTTCCCTTGTGTCCCTTTCCAGTCAAATTCTTTCCCAGAAGCAACCTCTTTTTGAATTTCATCACCAAAGATTAGTTTTGACTGCTCTAGACGTTATATAAGTGGAATCATACAGTATACAATTAACCCTTGAAAAATATAGCTTCAAACTACATGGGTCCACTTATATGCAGACTTTTTTTGGTATATATGGCACAGTACTATAAATGTATTTTCTCTTCTTTATGATTTTCTTACCACTTTTTTCTCTAACTTACCTCCTGGTAAGAAAACAGTATATATACATATAACATACAAAATATATGTTAATTGATTTTTTTGTTATCACTAAGGCTTCTGGTCAACATAGGCTATTACTGGTTATGGTTTTGGGGAGTCAAAGTTATACATGGATTTTTGACTGTGTGTGGGTTGGTAGCCCTACCCCCCACATAGTTCAAGGGTCAATGGTATATTCTTTGGGTCCATTTTTTCCCCTTGTCAATGGCTGTAAAATTTATCTGTGTTGTTTTGTGTATCAGTAATGGGTTCCTTTCTATTACTAAGTAGTATTGCAAAGCTCACGTATCTTTAAAAGACTCTATTCACATACCAATTTGTGTGTATACAGGATGCATTTTGAGAATGGAGAATCTCTACCAAAGTGGGTTTTTTGAGCAATTTCACTCAGTATAGTCTTCAGATGACAAACACCCATTTGAAATTAATATAGCACTGAGAAAGGGGCTTTGCTTTTTAACTTGCTTTGGTTTTCTAAAAGCATTTCAAATCATAATTTTTGAAGAAAATACAGACAGAAAACCTGTGCTTATGGTTCAGTGGTAAACATTTTAGCAATTTGCCCCCGTCCTGCTAGTGTGATCATTGGCTTTTAAGGCAATTAAGCTGTGTAAAAATAATTGACATAAAAGAAAAGAGCTAATTCACAGCAGTTGGTCTTTAAAAGCATGTCCTTTTTTCATGACACAAATGATGTGGGCTTAATGTGATGCGCTTAATGAGAAAAATTCTACCTCCTTGAACTTTGGGGGTGAAAATTATTTTGATACATCTCTTGAGACTGCTGTAAATTTCTTAGTGATAAAATGTGATAAAAACACACAGGTTTATAGGAACATTCTGAATGTTATTTTGGGGATAAGCACTTAATCCAAACATTAATGTTGACAATGCCCACCTATTTAAATAGGTCTCTAGGTATGTTCATTTTAAGTCAGTTGTTCCACAAAAATTTCTTGGTGACCTGTTACATTCCAGGTCCAAAGTTCACTACAAGTCAGGATAGATCAGTGAACCACTGTTAGTGATATATAACTGTAAATATTTTACATTTTTTAAAAAA
Source organism: Meles meles (assembly GCF_922984935.1). Taxonomy (NCBI): domain Eukaryota; kingdom Metazoa; phylum Chordata; class Mammalia; order Carnivora; family Mustelidae; genus Meles; species Meles meles. Next base: position 47,723,025 of record NC_060081.1, read on the forward strand.
TTTATTTATTTTCATCTGCCCAACTCTGAGAACGTTTTGGAGTAATTAAACCAAATAAAAAGCAGAAGTCAGAGAGAAATTTAACATATGCCCCCTTTCTTTTAAAAGATCTGCTTGCATGATTTTCTGAGGAATCTGAGTTAACACAGTGTGTGGGTGTGTATACAAAGGAAGCACACAGCCTTTCTCTGAACAACAGAGCATAAAGAGAGATTCCTGGGGACGTAAATGGGAAAATTAAATGTTGGTAGAGACAGCATAGATTCTGCAAGTTGGTAGAAATTAGAGTAAGTTATTTCTAAAGCTTTCTCTCCCTCTTACAAAATAAGATTTCTCTCCTTCTGGAAAGATGGAGAAACCAGTAAAGGCATGCATGTCTAATTTTAATAACCAGATGATGAAACCATCAGGTACATTGTCTAAGGTTAACTGGAGCTAAAAGAGAAATCTCTGTAGAGTCTGATTCCCATTTTTGTTTTACCCTGAAAACATGTATTTAATTCACTGAATTTTTAATTATAAATTTAAAAGGCACTATTTCACTACCTATCTAAACATTTGAGGGTTTCTGTATAATTGTCCTCTTAGCGAAAGATACTGTTCTCACAAATTCTTAATCTCTACATTGTTTATCTGTCAGTCTAAATAGATAGAAGATAGATGGATAGTTAGATAAAAGAAGCCATTTGTATTAGTTAATTACCAAACCATTTCAGAACCTAGTGGCTTGACAGTAATCATTTACTGTTTGTCAGAAGTGGCTTGGGTGGAGGAGGTTCTGTTGATTAAGACCTAGGCTCAGCAGGGATTACTAGTGAGTCTGTGGTTTGGTGTGGGTCATCTAGGTGGTTTTGGTGATCTTAGCTGGAACTTCTCACATGTCTGAACCTTGGCTGTACTGAGCCAGTTCAGCTCTGTCCTACATATTTTCTCATTATCCAGCCTTCTGGCACAGGTGTGTTCTCACAGAAAGGGCAGGGAACCATGAGTTAGAGTAGAAATGAACAAATGCTTTTCCAAGCTGCTTCTTGCCCCATAACCAAAAACAAGTCACATGACCAAGCCTGAGATCAGTGTGAGAAGGCATTACCAAAGCAGTGGGTATAGAAGAGAATAAGAAAAGCATCTGCGAACCTCCATGGAGAAACTCAGACAACATGAAAGAATTCTAATAGAGAGCAAGTGGAGAAATACCCCAACAAGGAGTTTTACTTAGTTATTCCATTAAAACAGAAGTCTCCTATTTGGTTTCTCTCTCATTCATTCAGTCTCAATTTAAATGTTCTTTTATGAAGAGGTCTTGACTCGCCATTTTATCTAACTAGACACTCTTCCAACCTTATGGTTTTCTGTCACAGCACCCCTTCATACTCAACCACTAGATACCAGTAATGAAATAATAGTAATATTTACTTTCCCACTTTACATCCTACCATTGACTTCCCCTGTCTCCCTCATTACATTGTCAATTCCAGTGATACTGGGCTCGCTTTACCAGGATATAAGAACCAACTGTTACATTCCCAGGAATTTTGTGAGTTGGTAACTTGAAATCAACCATGACAGGAATAATTACTCCATATAAATTGGCATAAACTACAAAGCAGATCTTTGATTTAGGGAGAGGAGCATAAGAAGAACAGGTCATGCTTTCCATGAAAGCACTAACTTGTCTGTCTTTTTCCTCATTTCTTCAGCATATAACACATAACCTTTCTGCATTAGCACTCAATAAATATTTGTTGAATAAGAGAATGAATTGATACATGAACAAACAAATAAGTGAATAAACAAATGAATGTCACATAGCCAATTGGTAGAAAATGGGTCTAGATGACAGGCTTTCTGGTTCTTGATCTTCTGAGGGCTCTGATAATCCTGCAACACTAAGAATCTCCACCTACCTGACACTAAAGTGGGGTTCCACTTGCCCCAGTGCAGCTCTCCCTGTCTGTAATTATCACCTCCTTTTCCCCAGAACTTGACCTTATAGACCCGGGTGATATAATTTGTATTTACTCAACTACCTGCAACTACCCTCCCACCCCATCCTGTGCTATGCTATGTGATGATGTATGTTCTGTTCACCCTGCCACTCGAGCCTGGGTAACTTCTGGATTCTTTCTCATTTGCTCTCATTCTGGGACTATTTAAGTTCCTATTTCCACAGGAGACACAAGGCCTAACAATCTCCTAAATATACCTTGAATTCTTCCATGCTTTCAATCTCCCTCGCCACAGTGCCAGTTCCGGCCCCTGCTATCTCTTGCCAGGACTGCTTTGGTATCCTCCTAACAGATCTCATCCCTTATGGTTCCCTTCCATCCATTCACTACTTGGAGCCACAGTGATCATGTCACACTCCTAACTGCTACCCTGACACCCACTCACCCCCACCCCACTTATATTTCTCAGACTTCCTCTTGCTCTTAGGATAAAGTCAGCTCCCTCTAAGGTGGCCAGCAAAGCCTGCATCCCTTGACCCCTGCCTAGCTAGTCTGTAGCTCTTGAACTGGGCTCTTTTTGTTCCAGTCTCTGGAGCCTTCTTCTTCTAGGCTTCTATCTTGCCATTCTCCCTCCCCCTACAGGCTTTTTGCACATGCTCATCTCTCCTTATCTAATCCTCTTCCTCTTTGGCCCAGATTTCCCTTCTGTGATCTGGATCCTTTCATTCACCTGCTTCCTGGACACCTATTTCTGGCATCCAAAAAATTACTAAATGTCTTCCTGCTCCTCTAGTCCTAACTGTGGTTAATGGAGTACTGCTCCCTCTGGTTACCATTTCCACCCCCTCCTTGGTTAATGGAACTGTGGCTCTCTCTGTCTCCTGCGCCAGAAATCTGGCAGTCACTGTAGAGCTTTCCCTCACCATCTCTTCTGAAGGTTAATCAGTTCTTAAGACTGGCCAATTTTAATTCTTTAAAAGCTCTTTAATAGATCTCTTCCACCACCATGTTATTGTCTTAGTTGTGGTTCTTACCATCTCTCACCTTGACTGCTGCGATATGCTCCTAACAAGACCTCCTTTATCCCCAACTTAAATTTCATCCAGTCCATGCCCTACTAAGCAGGGAAAGTGATCTTCAGTTGTAAATCTGGTCGCCTTATTCCCCTCTTTACATTCTTTTAATGACGTTTTGTTGTTGCAGTCATTTTAAAACTCTGTTTTATTTTGTCGGTTATAAGGAGGCAGACTTTTCACTTCGAGGAGTTTCTGAAAAAAGTGGTAAACAACAGGAATTAACCATTTTTTAAATATTTGGGAGACAATGCTTATAAAACTGGTTAGACTTGGGATAGTTTAGAAGAAGTCTTTGACAATCAGTTCAATTTCTCTAATTCTTACTGGTTCATTTAGTTTCTGTCTACTTGGATTATATTTGCAGTTACTCCCCTAAGAATTTATTCATTTCTTCTAGGTATTCAAATTAATAGACATAGAGTACTACATAATATTCTTTATTTTAAATTTCCATTGCATGTATAGTCCTTCTCCTTTATGTTATGGATTTATTTGCAAATAACAAATAACACCCCCCCCCATCAGTCTTACCTGAAATCTATCTTTCTTATGAAGCTCTGCCATTTGCTGCTATTTCTATTGCTTACATTTTCAAAGGTTTCTGCCATTATTTTAATATTTCCTTTGTCTTGGTTTATTGGATTTGCTCTCTTGCTATTTTTCATATTATTTATTTGCATGTTTAGCTTGCTTTTTTTTAACCTCTTTTGTTCTTTGACATATGTATTAAAGACAGATATTTCCTTCCAGATACTGATTTTTCATCCCTTAGAATTGGACAGGTGGTATAAAAGAGAAAACTCTCTTTCTCTCTCACCACCACACTTCTGACACTAAATATGTAGGGGTTTTTTCCTCACACCAATCAATTCTCCAATACTACCTGAGTATTCCATGATTCAATTCAATTCTGATACTGTCTACAAGAGACAGCATCAGATCCCACAAGTTAAGAGCTCAATCCCACAGAAGTGTCCTCCCCTCCCCCCCATACCCCCATGTTAGACGCCAGTCACAAGTCTAGACCTCCAATACTTCTGACAGGCTATAAATTCAGCTTGCCTACAGCACCCTTTGTATGTTTGATTATTTGCTAGAACAGCTTGCAAGAGTCGAAACTTCACTTGCTATTACCCATTTGTTGTAAAAAAATACAACTCAGGAAGAGCCTCATGGAAGGGATGCATAGGGGAAGGCATGGAGAAAGGAGTGTAGAGCATCTGTGCCCTTTCGGGGGGCTCCATTCCCAGCACCTCCACATGTTGACCAACGTAGAAGGTCTCCAAATCCCTTCCTTTAGGGTTTTTATGGAGGCTTCATCGCATAGGCATGATTAATTAGATTACTGGTCAATGGTGATTAAGTCACCTCCAGTCCCGAGGAGGGCTGAAAGTTCCAACCCTCTAATTTTATGGCTGATTCCTTTGGCAACCAGTCCCCATCCTGAGGTTATCCTGGAGTCCCCAGCCACTGGTAATGTCATTAGGTACTTTTGACTTTGGAGATTCCAAGTGTTTTAAGGAAACAGAGTCAGAGACCAAATACATAGTTTTTGTTATGTCACAGGTGTTTCATTACCAATTGTTTCTAAACATTTTTTAATTCAGATGTATTACAGAGTAGGGAGGTGAAGGCATATGACCTGAACCTCTTAAATCCCTGGATATTGTCAAAGAAGAAATTCCTCTTGAGGCAAATTGCATGAGAACTAAGAAAAAAGATCATAAAAAATAAGAAAATCTAAAACGCCAACTTCTTTCATGTGTTTAAATGTAAATCGTGACTATTCTTTATCCTCATCCCTAGAAAAGAGAAGAAAAGAACCTTTGAATGAAGGAAAGATGACATTTCAGTGATTCTAATTCATTTAAACATTAACTAGACTGCTTTCTGGGAATATGGCCTTGTTCTGGGTACAAATCAGAGATGAAATGTTATTCGTTGTTGTTAAATAAGAGAATTAAAACTTATTTTATCAAATAATATCATTAGCTATTTATCTTGATTACAGTAACCTTATCTGGTTTTATCTTATAAATGTCACATTGTTTTTCTTGCAATTAAAAAAATTAAATTATATGCTCATTGTCAGGTCAATTTGTTTTCAGCAGTCTAGCTATTCTTTTAAATTAAATACATAGAGATAGTTTGATCATGATACCTAATGAGATCTAATAACTTCTTTCTAATTTGTAATACCTGAGTTTTGTCTCATTATTCTCAAAAATAGAACACCAGAATATGACACACACGTGTGTGCACACGTGGACCCACACAGAAAAACATGAGTTGCAAAGAAATATCATGCTAGCACACTTCACAAATAATTTATAGCTTAGCTATGTTCAATTGTTACAAATTAAGAAATGAAAAGCAGGTTATTGATTTATTATCTTGTTTTTATAATTTACCATAAAATTAATAAGTTTATATCATGTTCTCAATAATACGCCTTACCAGATGCATCTTGTAAGATGGCTATTTCAATATGCCTCATAATATATCTATTTGTATGGAAAAATAATGTCTCACTTTTTTTTCTGACACATAAGATGGGTTTGGCTGATGAATTTAAATGTGAGTCTTGGTTTTGTCAATGAGATAACTCAGGGGACTTTTCCATGATTTGATCTGTAGCTCTGAGATTTTGATAAAAAAGGAAAATGTATTTAAAGAATATAATACCTTAAGACATTTTATAAAAACATTTTATTCAAAAAGGTATCTAGAAATTGGCAATATTTTGATTTCCCAAGATTTTTCAGAATATATCTCTAGTTGAAAGAGTAATAAACCTTGTTAATAGTTTTTTATTATTCTCGGTAAGCCTTTTTGTTATTCCTTCCAGAAGTTGAGATACTGAACAACTGTAATGATTAGAAATCCTTTTGCAAGAGGGTTTTAATCCTGAACTTTCAGCAAAATTGAAGGAGGGGTTTGTCAAATTCACGGCTGATAGTTGACCATTAAAAGATTTTTTATGATAGATCACATTGTGATTTTGCCTATATTTGGAAAGTTCAAGTACCTGAACATCATTACCATAACAAAACTCTTTCTAATCATTTGGAAGGAGTTTATGAGAACAAGTTTCACAGTATTTATATTTACAAAAAAGAAGTATAGAAGTAGAATCCATGATCAGATGCATGTCCTTGGAGCACTAAAGAAATATTTGCATTCTTCATAAATATCCACAAATAAGCAAATTGAGAATAAGCCACATTTACCTCATAAAAGAGATGCACTTGCAAAAAATTTGTTTTTGTTTGTTTTACTTACCAAAGTTTATAATATATAATGTTTTTATTAATTGTGAATTACCAGTAATTGCAATGTTATTTGACACATTTTTTGTATTTACCCATTATATTTGGAAACTGAAACATTGGGTAGCTCTTAATATTGACAGAAATAATCTTCCATAGTAAAATATGCTTTAAAGATTGAGCTAAAGAAAACCCCAGCATATTTTCATAACCAGTATGTACTTGATTCTAAGCTTTTATTTATTTATTTACTTATTATTAACGTATAATGTATTATTTGTTTCAGGGGTACAGGTCTGTGAATCATCAGGCTTACACATTTCACAGCACTCACCATAGCACATACCCTCCCAATGTCCATAACCCAGCCACCCTCTCCCCACACCCCACTCCCCAGCAATCCTCAGTTTCATGAAATTAAGAGTCTCTTATGGTTTGTCTCCCTCTGTATCCCATTTGCTTCATTTTTTCTCTCCCTTCCCCCCATGACCTCCCATCCTCCCTTTCAAATTCCTCATATCAGAGAGATCATGTGATAATTGTCTTTCTCTGATTAACTTATTTCACTTAGCATAATACCCTTTAGTTCCATCCACGTTGTTGCAAATGGCAAGATTTCATTTTTGATGGCTGCTATATACACACACACACACACACACACGCGCGCGTGCGCGCATACACACACACACACACACACACACACACAGCACATCTTCTTTATCCATTCTTCTGTTGACGGACATCTAGGCTTTTTTTTTGTTTTTTGTTTTTTTTATAAACATATAATGTATTTTTATCCCCAGGGGTACAGGTCTGTGAATCGCCAGGTTTACACACTTCACAGCACTCACCATAGCACATACCCTCCCCAATGTCCATAACCCCCCTCCCCCTCTCCCAACCCCACCTCCTCCCAGCAGCCCCCAGTTTGTTTTGTGCAATTAAGAGTCACTTATGGTTTGTCTCCCTCCCAATCCCATCTTGTTTCATTTATTCTTCTCCTATCCCCCTGACCCCCTATGTTGCATCTCCACATCCTCATATCAGGGAGATCATATGATAGTTGTCTTTCTCCGATTGACTTATTTCACTAAGCATGATACCCTCTAGTTCCATCCACGTTGTCGCAAATGGCAAGATTTCATTTCTTTTGATGGCTGCATAGTATTCCATTGTGTATATATACCACATTTTCTTTATCCATTCATCTGTTGATGGACATCTAGGTTCTTTCCATAGTTTGGCTATTGTGGACATTCCTGCTATAAACATTCAGGTGCACGTGCCCCTTCGGATCACTACGTTTGTATCTTTAGAGTAAATACCCAGCAGTGCAATTGCTGGGTCATAGGGTAGCTCTACTTTCAACTTTCTGAGGAACCACCATACTGTTTTCCAGAGTGGCTACACCAGCTTGCATTCCCACCAACAGTGTAGGAGGGTTCCCCTTTCTCCACATCCTCTCCAGCATCTGTCATTTCCTGACTTGTTAATTTTAGCCATTCTGCCTGGTGTTAGGTGGTATCTCACTGTGGTTTTGATATATATTTCCCTGATGCTGAGTAATGTTGAGTACTTTTTCATGTGTCTGTTGGCCATTTGGATATCTTCTTTGGAGAAATATCTGTTCATGCCTTCTGCCCATTTCTTGATTGGATTATTTGTTCTTTGGGTGTTGAGGTTGATAAGTTCTTTATAGATTTTGGATACTATCCTTTATCTGATATGTCATTTGTAAATATCTTTTCCCATTCTCTCAGTTGTCTTTTGGTTCTGTTGACTGTTTTCTTTGCTGTGCAAAAGCTTTTGATCTTGAGGAAGTCCCAATAGTTAATTTTTGCCCTTGCTTCCCTTGCCTTTGGCGATGTTTCTAGGAAGAAGTTGCTGCAACTGAGGTCGAAGAGGTTGCTGTCTCTGTTCTCCTCAAGGATTTTGATGGATTCCTTTCTCACATTGAAGTCTTTCATCCATTTGGAGTTTATTTTTGTGAGCGGTGTAAAGAAATGGTCCAGTTTCATTCTTCTGCATGTGGCTGTCCAATTTTCCCAGCATCATTTGTTGAAGAGACTGTCTTTTTTCCATTGGATATTGATCTGTTTCGAAGAATATAGAAAGATCAATAAAAATTTTCAAATATAAACAAATTACCTTTTGATAAAATCATGCCAGGAGACCATAATAAAAATTTGATTTCAAGTAGTAAGAGAAATAATGTGAATTTTCTATCGTCAGAGAATTTCTACTTTTTAATTGATGTTGCCAAATTTCAATGCCATTGATATTCAGATTCCTTTTGTTGACTTAAAATATGAGGTACTGGTAGTATTATGTCATTGGACTCGACTTAAAATTTGAGAGGGGATCTGTAATTTTTACAATTAGTTTTGGGATATGGCAGCAAGACCTTTGTGTTGAGATGTCCCTTCTAGAGAAACAGGTTCATGTGTGGGCCACACTAGGGCAATCTCAGCCACCATGTAGGAGGAATGTTTTTGAAACTGGTCTGGGCCATGGTAAAAGTCCAGATAAATATCTCAGAATAAACCTTCTTCAGAGCAGCAGCCAGCACAGCTAACCTCTCATCTCAGTTTTCAGTGCTCTTGGAGTGAAAGTCCAAGTTCCTGAAATTCATGGCTTCTGCTATCAAAGAAAATTATGCAAAACCTTGCCCTTTTTGTATCGTGGTATTTTCACCTGATATATCACCTGATATTCACCTGATATCATGGTATTTTCACCTGATATTCTAGAGAAGTGCATCCAACTGAACATTCTGTGATAATACAAGTGTTCCGTATCTGAGTCATTCAATATGGTAGCCACTGGCCACATGTGTCTATCGAACATTTGAAATACATGCAACTAAAGAACCTATCTTTATCTTTATGTAAGGTTAAGTAATTTCATTTCACATTTAAATAGCCTCATGTGACTTGGCCACCATCTTGGACATAGCAACTCTAGCACAGTGTAGCCTTGTTTGATTTACTATTTACCAATCATTAGGGCCCAGACTCTCCAAAGTTAAATGTTAACTTCTAAAAGACTGATAAGTGGCAAATGATTTCTGTCCTGTCCTGTAAAAGTCTTATTGCCCTGTAGCACATTAACCAGTTTTGTGTTTAATTAACAATATCGCTTCAACATTTCTGCTTTTATTAACAATATGTGCTTCAGCATTTTGAACTTTCCTTTGAACCAGCTTTACCATCCTGCAAGTACGGCCATTAATGGGTTTCTCCTCTTAATTGATATATATTCCCTATATATTTATGAAAAAGTAGTGCTTTTGAAGTTTTAGAAAATTATATTCTGATGTTGCTTCCCATCTGATTTCATTTACTCTTTTAGTTCATCAATCTTCAGATTTGGCCCCTGGATATGATCCAGAAGTACCTGCTAATTACTTAACTCTGTTTCTAAACCCAATTCTTACTTGTATTCGCTAAATGAAAGAATATGAGTTTCAGACAGAGTGGTGTAAGCCCCCAGCCCTGCTACTTGTATCCCTGTATAACCTAGACAAAACTATTGTGGTAAAAATAATGGGAATTACCTAATAAGGTTGCTGTAAGAAACCAAAGAAATATCATAGTAATAAGCTTAATATAGTGCTGAGCAATAGTCAGTGTTCAATTTAAACCAGTAGCTTCATTTGGTTCGGTATTTATTGGCATTCAGTCCAGCAAGTTCCTCCACTCTGGAGATTTTGGCTGTATTCACCCTTTGCTGTATGATGTTCATTGAAGTCACTGTTCACTTTAAGATCTTTAAAAAGGTAATTAAGTGAAAATGAGGCCACGAGGCTGGGCTCTAATTCAACTTGGTGGTATCATAAGAAGAGGAGATTAGGGCATAGACCTAATCTATGTACAGAGAGCAAAGACCATGTGAAGACAGGGAGAAGATGGCCATCTACAACCCAAGGACAGAGGCCTCAGAAGAAACCAATTCTGTTGACACCATGGTCTTGGACTTATGGCTTTTAGAACTATAAGAAAGTAAATTTCTGTTGCTTAAGCCACCCAGTCTGCAATACTTTAGTACAGCTGCCCTAGCAGACAAATACAGCCATTTAAAAATCAAGCATCTATGATCTCAGTTAAAGTACAGAAGTCCCTTAAGAAGAAAATTACTTTAATCTTCAGTTAATCATTAACACTTTAGTATGAATGAAGGCCAAACATTGAATTGAGAGATTGGGGACATCAGACTGGGGGCTTTGATATCTAAAGAGTTAATGGGGGAACTACCATTTGATTGGAGGAAGAGTAAAAGAAAGGGAGAAGAGATGTGAACACCCAAGTGTATATGTTTGTAATAAATATGGGCTGGCCCAGCATATCTACTCAACAACTGATGGATTTTTATAAGAAGTTACTACATTAGTTAACTGTGGCTAAGTAACAACTATCCAAAATTTGGTAGCTTAAAACAACAACACTTTATTATTTCTAATGCATCTAGATTAGCTAGCTGGTTCTGATAGTCTGGGTTGGGTCTCTCCTGATGACCTGAACTGATCCACTGTTCGGTCACTGTGAGGCTGGTTGATCTAGAATGACTTTGACATAGAAAATTCAGTTCTCCTTCTTATGGTCTCTCATCTTTTGGCAAGCTAGCTCAGGCTTGCTCTCCTGGTGGTAGCCAGGATCTAAGAGTAAGAACAGAATAAAGCAAAGCCTCTTGAAGCCCATGCTCAGAACTGGTACAACAGTACTTTTGCCTCATTCTATGGGCCAAAATCAATTCCAAGGCCAGCCCAGAGTCATTAGGTGGGGAAATATCTTAGTGGGAAGAGTGGCAAAATTGCCTTAGAAAGAAAGTAGATTTAGTTCCCCTTATCCACAGTTTCATTGTTCATGGTTTTAGTCACCCACGGTCAACCATGGGCCAGAAGTAGATGATCCTCTGGTCAATGGTATTATGTCACAATGTGAGCATCATTCACCTTACTTCAGCTCATCATGTAAGCATTTTATCATTGAATATCATCGCAAGAAGAAGGGTGAGTATAGTACAATAAGATATTTTGAGAGAGGTCACATTCATATAACTTTTGTTATAGTATATTGTTATAATTGTTCTATTTTATCAGTTATTGCTGTTAATCTCCTAGTTGGCCAAATTTATAAATGAAATTTTACCATGGGTATATATGTTTGTGTAGGAGGAAACACAGAGTTCAGTACTATCTGTGTTTTCAGGTATCCACCAGGGGTCTTAGATTGTATCCCCTCACACCCAGGTAAGTGGGGACTGCTATAATGTGCTAAACTATAGGCTTAGTATAGATTCTGTTCTGGAACTTTTGCACTTTAGCTTTTGCATCAGTGCCTTCTCAGGCTATCTTTATATATATCCTCAGAGCAAAATGTGCATCAAAGGATGCAGAATGTGGAAAATTAACAATTACGTGGGTTGAATTCTCCTTCTTTTTGCTGTTCACCTAATGCAACAGTTACTTTAAGTAGAAAATAATCACAAGAGACAGTTTCTGCTCTCAGGGCTCCGCAGATATTAACAAATGGGCCATCCAGATTTCCAAACACACAGTCCCTACAGGAGAGCTATTGTGCATTGCCCCCTCCTACATGCTGCCCAGCGCACTATTCTCTCCCATCACTGTCCTTCCTTCCTCTTCCCTCAGAGGTGTCCTCCCTCTTCCAGGACACTGACTGTTCCCTTTGAACAGCACACTCACTGAATTCTCTGAAGATTTGTACCGTCTGTTCCTTAACAATGATCAAAAAGGAACAAATATTCAAAATTAGAAATATTCAAAATTCATAAAACAGTTTTCAAATGATATGACTTCATGCCTGCAACAAATAAGAAACTCAGCTAAAAACATTAATGGCCTTATTCAGAAAGCTCAATAAAAAGGCTAGATACGTGAGAAACATATATAAAACGTACGTGTTGTATGTGTACTCATTCCACTCCTGATTGGCTGCTCCTCCCCATCAAATTTTCATAGAACATTGGAAATAATTATTATCAATTTAGTCAATACTATTTGGTATTCAATGGTTACATTTCATTATTTAATTTTGGCCTCTTAATGCATCCCAGACTATGAGAATTTAGTTAAGTATCTTATTATACGGGAGATCTTGGCAATATTTCTAATATTGTCATAAGACTGATAGTTCACATACACATGTTTGTAATTATTATGATTTTAATATAAAATAACATTGTTTCATTCTATAATTTTTACCGTGAATTCTACTTTCCAGTTTTAAAATTACATTGTTAGCTTTCATCAATATATATTTATTCACTTATTTGTATCCATTAACACAAGGATGCAACATTACCATTCTTAGTAAATATCTTAATTTTTAGATTAAAGGGGAAAAAATCACCTCCTCAATAGATATTACATTTTGACAAAATATAATACCCATCCCCCCACCCTTGTCTCTTTCTCTCCCTCTTCTCTCCCTTTCTCTCTCTCTCTCTCTCACACACACACACACACACAATTAGCCAACTAGAAGTAGAGGAATCTGTCCAAATTTGATAGAGTACTTCCAAAAATATGTAATAATCATTACATGCTAGCTTTAAAATTTACTCAGTAGAATAAATTCTTGCAATCTTAGTTACCATTTATAAACGTATAATTTTATAAAGTTTTATTGAGCTTTCCAGTTATCTCAAAACATATGGTAGAAGAATGACCCCTGATTCTAGTCCTAAAAGTAGTGCCAGAGGATTGCGTTCAAAAGGAAGGGACTCTGGGCGCCTGGTGGCTCAGTGCGGTAAGCCTCTGCCTTCGGCTCAGGTCGTGATCTCAGGGTCCTGGGATCGAGCCCCACATCGGGCTCTCTGCTGAGCGGGAAGCCTGCTTCCCCTTCTCCCTATGCCTGTCTCTCTACCTACTTGTGATCTCTTTCTCTCTGTCAAATAAATAAATAAAATCTTTTTTAAAAATTAAAAAAAAAAAAAAAGGAAGTGACTCAAAGCTGGACACCACTGGCTGCAATCCCTTAGGATTGATCTCATTATCCTTTCAATAAGGAAGCTGTTTTAGGAAACCCAGGGGACTTCCTCTCTCAGGTACATGGACACAGACTTGTCAGGCCTGAAGACTGTAAAAATCCCTTTGCTAAGGCCAGAAAGGATTCACTTCCGTCCCTGGATTTCTGCCCCACTAGCTTTGCCTAGTTCTCCCAACCTCTTCCCAGGTCTTTCCCTTCTCCATACTTCCTCCCAGCCTTGATCCCAGGATCTCTAAATTAGCTGTTCCTCAGTGCTATTGTTCTAACTGCCAAGACAGTTACTAAGGCAGAATGGAATTGGGTGTTTCTGGGCTGAAACAATGTCCCACTGAGAAATTCAGCATGTAACATGTGAGGGTAAAGTCCTACAGGGTTTCACCTACCTGATTATAGTTTAAAAACGTAAAAACAGGAAAAAAAAAAAAAACTTAAAAACAGGGAACAGCATGTGTGCTATGAGCTAGGGGAGCTTTGGTGGTAGGCAATATCTAAATGATTTGATCCAACTAATGATGCAGTACAAGAGAGAGAAGGAGGGAGAGGAAGAGAGATGATGAGATTTCATGCTAGTGTTACCAATAGGTAAAGACCGTGCTCATAGAAGAAATGAAGCTTTGATACTTTAGAAGGAAAAATAGGATTTAGGTGAGAATGAGGGCAGAATGGACCATTCCTCAATAGACACCCTACTGAAAAAGCCCACAGTTGAAATTGGGAAGGAAAGACATGAACTTGTTAAAAACCCAAGATGAGGTCCAGGAGACCAAGCCCAAGTAGCCATACAGGAAATCAGAGAATGACCTAGCATGGCCAGGCACCAACCCTCCTCATTGGAGCATGGAGTTGCACTCACTATGCATAAAACTCTAGAGTAGGAATCTGTAAAATGCCTCTGTACAGAGCCAGATTGGAAATATTTTGGGCTTTGCAGGCCACATGGTCTCTGTTACAACTACTCAACTCTGTTCTTAGTGCACGAAAGGAGTCATAGATAATAAACAAATGTGCATAAGTGTATTTCTTTTTTTTCATTTGAATTTATTTATTTTTTTTTCAGCGTAACAGTATTCATTGTTTTTGCTCAACACCCAGTGCTCCATGCAATACGTGCCCTCCCTATTACCCACCACCTGGTTCCCCCAACCTCCCCCCCTCGCCCCTTCAAAACCCTCAGGTTGTCTTTCAGAGTCCATAGTCTCTTACGGTTCGCCTCCCCTTCCAATTTCCCTCAACTTCCTTCTCCTCTCCATCTCCATCAATGTCCTCCATGCATAAGTGTATTTCAATAGAAGTTTATTTATTAAAAAAAAAAATTAAAAGGGTGATGGGCCAGATTTCACCCATTAGCTGTAGGTTGCCAGCTACTAGAAACATAGCTGAGAAGTCCTTGAGAGGTGATTCAGAACTATTAAAAGAGGCTTTGTGAGTCTATGGAATGAAGAGACAAAAAATATAGAAGCAAATCCAGAACTGTGGCATATTTCAGGGATGAAGAATGATTTTTTTCAGCCATTTTTATTTTTTTTTTTTTTTTGGCCTGAAACAATAGATTCTGAGATGCTACAAGTTCTACAACCCCTGGAGACCGTGAGCCAGGTCTGATTTTGGTGAAGGGTCGCATGAGTCAAGAATTAATAGTACTTACTGAGAAATTGTTCATTGACCATTTTCTTCAGGAGAGTATTCATTTCCATGAAGAGCTGAGGATAACAAATGATGGCAAAACACATTTATGGGATTTTAAAAACACCTTAAAATTTTTAAAAAAAACGTCAAATATGAACAGAAAATTAAAGCAGCAAATGCTTTTTTGGGGGGGTAAAAATCAGGATTTGAAATAAACATTTCTCTGAGGAAGGAAGCACATAAAGGTTTTTACCAGAGTCTTTTTAAAATGTTTTAAGTAATAAGTGAAGTGTTGCTAGAAAGTGTACTTGTTTTGGGAAATTAATAGGTAAAAAACATAAAAGCAAACACATAAAGGAAACAAAATCAAACAGAACGAGACATTGGAAATACATGACAAATATTGTCAAGGGATTTTATAAAACTTTCAAGGGGAAGGGAAGCCTTAGTGAAGGAAGATTCAGCAAAGAGAAGAGAAAGTCTGACTTCTGACAGGTTCAAGAGAAAGAAAAATATCAAGACCTAAGGAGAGCATGGAGTAGTTACTCCAGAAACAGAAAATCTGAATGAAACTTAGATGAGCAAACCAATCAAATTAGTTTGCTACAAAATTCAGAAAGACCTTGAGAAAAAAAGAAAAAAAAAAGGAATTTGAAGTTTTGAATAATTGCATTGGGCAGCTGAAATAATGGGTAAATCACCAGAGTGAGGAGATAAAATAAATCAGAGGCGACAGATAATATATATCTCCTGGATATAATCTTTGTTAAC
This sequence comes from Meles meles, assembly GCF_922984935.1. NCBI lineage: Eukaryota > Metazoa > Chordata > Mammalia > Carnivora > Mustelidae > Meles > Meles meles. The sequence goes on from NC_060081.1 coordinate 47,738,723, forward strand.
AATAGCTGGAAAAGACTGAGGCCATTTCCTATCCACACTGAGTGATGAGGTGTCAACCAGGCATGGGCTGGAAGAACAAATAAAGAACATGAGATTTGTTCACTGACTTGAACAAAGTTCTACTGGAAAATGAATGCAAAACCCTGCAACACAGTGTCATGCTCCTGAAAAACACATAAAGAGGACACTCTGTAAAGAAGTTGATTTACTAGGGTGTCTGGGTGGTTCAGTTGGTTGAGCATCTGCCTTCAACTCATGACCCTGAGTTGATCCCAGGGTCCTGGGATCGAACCCCACATTGGGCTCACCGTTCAGCGGAGAATCTGTTTCTCCCTCTCCCTCTGCCTACTTGTGTTCTGTCTTTAGCCTTCTGTCAAATAAATAAAATCTTTTTAAAAAGCTGACTTACAATGAGAATAAATGGGAAAAGAAAGAGAAAAAGCCATCAGCTACAGAGGAGATGAAAACCTACAGGCAGACAATTCAAGAAATGGAGGAAGAATTACAGAAAATAGAAATATGTATATGGAACTTATGATAAGAAAGCCATCACTGCTTAAGATTGAATGAAATTAATACCATAATATAAAAAGAATCCCCACTGAGCACAGAGCCAGAAGCAGGGATCCATCCCAGGACCTTGAGACCATGACCTGAGTCAAAATCAAGATGCTTGATCCACTGAGCCACCCAGGCGCCCCATAAGTGTTTAACATTATAAAAAGACTTTTTTTTGAAGATAATTATACCATTTAACACTCCAAACGGCTGTTATGAATGTTCCAGTAGCTCTATATCCTCACCAGCATGGGCCAGTTGTTTTCATTTTAAACATACTAGTAGGCTTGAGTGGTAACATTTACTGTTTTTGCAGAATTTTTTCTTCACTGGATGCCAACCTGAAATTATCCATATCTGAGCCAAGTTCTTTAATTTGGAGATGTGTATGTAATGTTTTTAAAGTTTACTATAGGTGAAAATCATCTTTTGAGCTTCAGTCTCCTACAATATGATTGAACTAGTTTATTTTTAATTATTTAGATCATGTAAATTTAAATGAGTCACAATGCTATGAAAATAAAGAAATACCTTTTAAATAAAAATTATTAAAATCATCCGAAAAGTAAATATAGGCTGGAAGAAAAAATTGGAATATGGAGGGTGGGTAGTCTTGCTTTAAGGTTAGAACTTAAGTAGGAAACCAAAGGAAAATTAATAAAGGAAGGTTATGATATTCTAGATCAGTATTTAATAAACCACTATTCTGTGACTAACTTGCATTTAGCACACAAGTCAAGTATAGCTTTTTTTGCATCAAAACAAAATGAAATAGTCTTAGGTAGACTAATACTTAATTTCCTTCCATTTGATTTTGCAATATAATCTTTTGACTTTCTTTTATTATTGTGTTTTGATTAAGTTTTTTTGAGTGATGTAAACTTAAAGGCTTTTTTCCAGAAGTGTTTTGTATAAAATAATTGCCCAAAATGTTGGAGAAAAACTTTTCTGTATAATGTGAAGCAGTGATTCTCAAATTCAATGGATATGAAAGCTTGCTAAAAATACAAAGCCCCAGACCCTCTGTCCTCTTCGGGAAACTTAGTTGTGTGTGTTCTCAGGTGATTCTGAGACCCACCAAAGTTTAATAACCACTTACTCTACAGCATATTCCAGCAGGAGGGAGGCCACATTGAAATTTAAAAAAAAAAAAAAAAAAAAGTGACTTAATTTTGGTGTAGTTGTCAGTAGTGACCAAAAGGTGGCTCACGGGATCACAATACTGGTTAGGGAACGAGGTTCATTTACATATCACGGCATTTCCTGAGAAATCAGTAGTAAGTGGAAATAAATACTGCAGTTACATCTCTAGAATACTTCTAATGTCCTTCTTTAATGTCTTTGAATATGTGATGCTTCCAGACAAATATGTAGAAACTTCCATTCTCGGATCTGAAAATAGGCTTCGTATTAAGCTGCATTTCTTCTCCAGAAAGATTCAGGTCTGCCAAGACAAAGTGATCAAAAAAGGCTCCATCCATAATGCTGCACTTGTCTTCACCGAAAAGGTCAGGAGACGATCCATTCTGCTCGGGTTTGGGCTTACTAGGGCAGATATTTTTAGAGGTTCATGTTGGGAATTACTTCAAAGATGAAAAGTCTGTCTTTGAGGCCTAGTTTTAATTACTGCTGATCAATTGCACTGATTCCTGCTGCAAAGCTGGCTTGCTTTGAGTCTACTGGGGGGAAAAAACATGCATGGAATCATACAGAGTGTTCTTTCTGGGTGACAGCTAATCAGGGATTACTACTTCACTTAAATGCCCCAGTCAAGGTGACACATTCCCAAGTAGGCAGTGATTTCCCAGATCTGTGCTTATCAGCAGAGTTTAAATGTCTAATTCAACTTGGCATTGTTCTTTGTGCTCACAAATTTCAAGTAAAGGGCTCCAAAAAAGCCTAAGGAATATACTCATTTATTCACTAATCATTGGTCAACATTTATTAAATGCTCACTCTGTGACAGATCATGAGTAAGACCTGAGAATTAAGACATGAAAGATATTGTTTAGACTTGGAGGCAGGCAAATGTTTAAGTTTCTATAGTTGCCTGATGCTCATACACCTGTGACTGATGGGTGGTTGCCTGCTGTTTTCACTGCTACACCCTTGTTGCCCATGACAATGACCAGCCCACGGCATTTACTTAATAAATATTTCCTCAGTGGTGTAGCTAATATGTTGATTGAAGTTATTATAGCTACTAAGAGAGCACAATGGATAGTTATTCTACCTCAAATGCAGGAGAAAAACCTGTGGAGATCTTCTTCTGGGTGTGTTTCCTTTGACTGGGAATGTTTACCACGAATCCGTGTATTTGGGGTTGTTAAAGTGAAATTGGCATTACCTTGCCTACCTCCCCTCAGAACTCACTTCTGTGCTACAGGCAATTTCCCTGGAACACTGAAGACCCACCACCTGAGGGCTTTTCCCTTGAAACATATCCTGTTGCCGCCAGAAGTCGCCCCCAAGAACAGCCTTCAACCAGAGATTTCCAGGAGTTGGTGGATAAACACCCCGACTGCCTGGCTTTACAGATGAGATAACCAAAGGTTTGTGTGTTTTTCTAAGATTTGTTTATTTATTTGAGAGAGAACAAGAGATAGAGAGGGCTATACGGTGAGGGGCAGAGGGAGAGGGAGGGAGAATCTCAAGCAGACTCCCAGCTGAGTGTGGAGACAGGGGGCTCCATCTCATGACCCTGAGATCATGACCTGAGCTGAAATCAAGAGTCAGATGCTCAACTGAGTCCCCCCATGTCCCCCATGAGGTTTTTCTACACTGTCAGAGCTCCTCAGTGGACTAGAGTCTCTCTAACTGCCCACAGCAGTAACTGGCTTGATAATGTATCTTTTATTAGATTCTTCCCATGCTCTCCCCTATTGCTGGTTCCTGGTATCAACTCCCCAAAAAACATACTCAAGTCCTTATCTTAGGGTCCGCTTCTGGGAGAACTCAACCCCAAGATAAACATGAGCCGTCCATGTGCACATGGGTGAGAGGTGGGGAGAAGTGTTGGTGACATGTGCCCAAACATGGAAACATGAGGAGACCTGAGACTGGAGCGTTACATCTGATGGAACATAGGGTGTCAGCTGGAAGTGATGGAAACAGGTCCTGTCTGCTAATCAAAAAAGTCTGCCTTTCATTTGGAAAGCAGTGGGGATCCACGAAAGCATTCTTACAGGAAGGGAAGAGAACGTGTCGTGGCCTAGCTGTGAGAGACCAGGGTATCTGCCAGCATGGATGAGGCTTCAGGAGTGAATGAAATAAGCCAGGACAAGGGGGCACCACTTTTAGAAGCTGAGAAAAATTACAAACTCCTCCACATACAAACGCACATCAACACATACATACAATTTTGCTGAGGACTTTTTGAATTCCTTTTGACCCCCTTTGAAGCACAGCCATAGACCTCCTCCAACTTTCCAAAAGAGTGGTTAGGAACTCCAGGTGTTAAGTAAGAAGACAAAGAGGGTTAAGGAATTGAGGCCTTAAGAATAGTAACATTAAAAAAAAGCCAGGAGTAAAGAAGGTAGAAGAAGAAGCTGTCACTGGTATGGGAAATGACTCAAAGCAGAGCTGTGTAGGGAAAAAAAAACAAAAGATGCTCTTGGTTGAGCTGCTTTTGAACAGCAGAAGATGACAAAGAGTATCACCCTCTAGTTCTTCCTTTTTGTTATTGGTGTTGCTGGACAACAAATGCTCAGGCAAGTCCACAGAAAGTTTTTCAAGTTGTCAAGAATAATGTAGAACCTTTTCAGAAATGTATCAATATTCTCCCATCCAAGGACTAACCAGGCCCGATCCTGCTTAGCTTCCGAGATCAGACTAGATCGGGTGCGTTCAGGGTAGTATGGCCGTAGACAGAAATGTATCAGTATTCTGTCATGAGGATATATGTTCATTTCAAACTGAAAATGTATGTGGACCGTCATATATGGAACACAAACATTCATTGATTTTCTCTTATCCACTTCAGGTAAGTACCCCAATCCTGGCAACACTATCCCTTTTACCTATCTGACTCATCATTTGTTTGTGTATTGTCTGCCCTCTCCCCATATCCTCCTCCATCCCCATGAGGTTACAAACACTAAAATATCAGGGGTATTACCTAGTTTGTTCACCCTTCTGTCCCCAGCAACTAACTGATTCCTAGCATGTTATAGCTACTTAACAAATATTTGCCAAAGCATATTTACAGGATAATGGCAACTTCAGATGTATGAATTGCAAATGGGAAAAATGCAGAGTGCAAAAATACAAATAAATAAAATAAGGATCTTGACAAGCAGTTCCTATATTTAAGAAATACCTTTATGGCATTTTCTAATTGTTTAGGGGATGCCTTGTATCTGCTGGATCTTCAAGGAACTCCTGAGAAGGATTATTTTAGCACAGAAAACACACATGGTTTTTTTTGTTGTTGTTGTTGTTTTCCTTAATAAGGTGTTCACTCTTTTTCTTTTTTTAAGATTTTTATTTGTTTATTTGACAGAGAGTGTGAGAGAGGGATCAGGAGCTGAGGAGATGGGGAAGGGAGAAGCAGGCACCCCACTGAGCTGGGAGCCTGATGCAGGGCTCAATCTCAGGACCATGGGATCATGACCTGAGCTGAAGGCAGACGCTTAACTACTGATACCCAGGTGCCCCAAGGTGTTCATTCTTATAACCAAATTAAGCAGAACATATAAAATATATATCATGCAGTTAGGCACAGAGGGTAGGAAGAAAATACGAAATGCCTGACACATAGTAAATATTTCATTGTTAACTGGTGCCGTTGTTCTTGTTACTGTCTTTGACCTACAAGAGTTTAACATTTTCTTGGGGAGACAGGTCAAGCATGGGAAATGTGTAAATGATGGTGAAAGCTAGTAGTGGATAATATCTCTAAATCAGTAGGGCTGATGAATATAACAGGGACAAGTAGGGACTGTAGAGTAGGGGAGGATTTTAGCTGTGCCCTATGAGGTCGGTGGGGTATAAAAGAAAGAGAAATTAGGTGTCCTGAAATTTCTTCAAAAGCACTTTTCTACAAAAGCCTTTTTAGGCTTGTCATTTAGTTTGCTGAGGACAATTCACTAACATGCTGCCATTGATGGGATTCACATCTTAATTTCAAGGCAGCTAGCAGCCACTTTGTAGTGGGTAGGAGGAAAGTGTTGTTTTGCTCCCTGAGTCCCTTTCTGCTCTTCAGAAGGAAGAAAAAAGTCCATGAAGGGCCTTCACCCAAATGAAGAATTTATTTTCTTTCTTTCCTTCTTTCTTTCTTTTTTAAATATTTTATTTATTTATTTATTTGAGACAGTGAGAGAGAGCAGGAGAGGAGAGAGGACAGCAAGAGAAGCAAACTCCCCACCAAGCAAGGAACCCGATGAGGGTCTCTATCCCAGGACTCCAGGATCATGACCTGAGTCCAAGACAGTCACTTAACCAACTGAGCCACCCAGGTACCTCCAAATGGAGAACTTCTTAATGAGAGGTAGTCATTGGAATAATTCCTATTATTAAGAACCCATAATAAACAGCTCTGAGATACCCTTACTCTTCTAGATGAACATCTAGAGCTAGACTGGGGTTACTCATGTGGTCCATGGACCAGCAGCATCAACTATAACAGATAGGTTGTTAGAAATGCAGATTCTCAGGCTCTACCCCAGACGTGCTGAGTCAGAATCTTCATCTTATCAGGATCCCCTGGTGATTTGTACACTCTCAGTTTGATAATTACTATTGTACAACATACTCTTGCTCACAAGAAGTTAATATTTGGAGACAAAGCATAAACCCATTAAAATGAGCAAAACAGTGAACATACACTTCAGATTATTCCAGAATAATAAAGGATTTGACATCAAATCTACCCAGATATCAAAACTGTGTGCCAACCCTGAGAGAATTTCATGAAGACAGCCATTGTTTGTTTGCCACATATCCTTGACTTTTTGTGAGAAGTGTACCATCTCCTTCTGGCAATTTCTGGCACTCAATCCATCTACACTGTCTTCATGGTGTAATCAAAGAAAGTCTTTTTATCTTACATAAGTCAGACCCTAGCCTTGTTCATTACATTCCAGGAAGAACCTGTCTTTTGGAGAACATTCACTGATTATCAAAAGAAGTGTCAGGTCCCTGTTGGTGGCTTCTGCTTCTTTTATTAACATTGACCTCAATCCAAGTTGTCACACCCTTTCCTTGCTCCAGCATTTGAGGAAAAAACTGTTGAGTTGTCAAAGGAGACTCTTTGGGAGTCCTACCCAATACCGAAATGTATATATAATATGGTGATACTGGTGAAACATTCATTTCTTGGAGGATTCTGAAACACTAGATGCAGTTCCCCAAAACACCATTTTTGTCCCTCATGTCACTGAATTTTGGATTCATATTTAACAGAGAAGGTTCTTCTGAGCAATTTCTATGAGGATACCACTCACACGAAGAGACCCATCTCCATTTTAGAAAAGCCCATTTTATGGCTCAGGTCATGATCCCAGGGTCCTGGGATTGAGTTCCACAATGGGCTCCCCCTGCTCTGCCTGCCACTGTCCCTGCTTGTGCTCTCTCTCTCTCTCCTGCGTCAAATAAGTAAGTAAAATCTTTAAAAAAAGAAAAGCCTATTTTATACTCCATCAATTACAGTCTACAGTACAACTTTCCATTCTTCTGTCATTCATGACCTACAAATCCACAAATTCTAGTTTTGTGAACAATAAGTAATCAAGAGAGACCACGTATATCACATGGAAAAAAATCCTAGGTAAGAGCTCCTTGGTATGGTCCCACCAATAACCAACATTAGTATGTTTACCGGGAGGTCTTGTCTTCAAGCCTTTACCATGTTTACATGGAGATCTAACTGAATTCATTACTTCTAGGTATCTCTGCTAAGAAGGGAATGGGTTACTGGCCTGTGGTTTCCTGTCCATTAATAAATCTGCTTGAACTCCTGCATATTCCATTTATCACAGTCAGATTTGTCAGTAATTTAACCCAGAAATCAGCAAACTATCCTCAACTCATCCTCTCCTTCTTCATCGACATCCAATGAATACCTATGACCTACCTCCTGTATCACTCTTAAATCTCTTTCTTTTTTTTCACTGTCACTGTAGTTCAAGCTTTCATAATTTCTTAGCTAAATATTGTCATTTTTTGATTTGTATGTCCATCTCTAGTCTCCTCCCCTTCAAATTTACTGGTTTCTCCAAGTGATCCTTCTAAAATATACAGCTGGTAAACTTTTAAAAAGCATCAGTGATTCCTATATGGCTAGCTATTCCTGCATAATAAACCACCAAAAATTAAGAGGCTGAACACAATGATAATTTGTTTTTTATGGATCATGAAGTCAATGATGAACTGATCTCAGCTGGGCTTTCTCATGTATCTGTGCATCAGTTGGAGGTGCTGCTGTAGGCTAGCTTGACTGAAGTAGCTTAGCTGGAGCACCTTCATTCCATTTGTCTCTCAATCTCCTCCTGGGATCCATAGACTGACATGAGTATCTCTTTATGGCAATGGTGGCAACACAAAAGCACAAGTTCCATTATGCAAATCCATTTCCATAACCCTGCTTATATTATGTATACTAACGTCTCAAGAGTTAAAGGATGTGTCAGGTGACTACCCCCATGAAGTCATGTCAAACAGTGTATACATATATGAAAAGGTATATACTGGGGCCAATATTGTAATCTACCATATCTTCTAATTGCCAAAGGACAAAAGCCAGACATGGTGGCTATGCCATCACTGCACATGAAAACTATGTCATTTCCAGATTTTCCCACCAGATGGTTAGCTACTCCTTTAGAGCTGCTTCTCTCTCTGACTAGGAAAATGTCTAATTCTTAATACACACTTGTGTAGTATATTTGCATTGTGGTTTTCTCAACAAGACTAGGAATTTTTTGAGAACACTATTTTGTTTCATTTATCTTTACATCCCCACACTCTAGTACAGGGCTGGACTCTGAAATTGCTTAATGAATATTTGTTGAGTTGAACTGAGTAGAAGTGAAAGTATATTCCTAGAGTCTGAATACAGTTCCTGTTTTACATAATGTTTCTAGCAGTTCTGAGAAGTGCAGTCAGGTGCCCGAGTTGCTGATAAGACTCCTGAGGAGCAATCCTCAGACTCTGAGAGGTTGACTTATGAGAGGAAAGCATATTCTCAGAGAAACTTGGAAATTAGGCAGTTTGCAATAATAAGGAACAACATGAGATTCAATAGTGGGCAACTGGGGTTGGAAATTGGAAATCTGGCCCCAAGAAAATGTTGCAGAGGCCCAGAATCATTCAGAATTAGAGCAGGAAGTCTTCAATTCTAAGTTCCAGAGAGTTGTAAACACTTTAAATCTCTCTTTCTGAGGTCAAAATTTATTCTAAAGGACTGACAGTGGGGGTCAGATGATCTTATTTCTGAGAAGAAAAGGCAAGTGGGGAAGACAAACGGATCATTTTCTGGCAATTCTTAGAGCCAAGGTATTTATTAACCTTGTCATCAACAATAACATATGGTCTAGTGCCAGGAAATATGATCAGAATCACAAAGTAATAAAGATGTTTGACTGGATGCTGAATGAATGTCTTGTTGGCCTAGGGGTGAAATATGATCTACATGACATACTGTGCCAATTCAGTGATAGAGAAAAGGAAAAACAGAACTTCTGACTAAAGAGTTTTTCTACACACACACACACACACACACACACCCCTCAAAAGAATTTTGGTAAGATAACATATGGTAATATGACCAGTTGGGCTTCCTAAATAGTATGTGCAGAAGAAATCAAAGGGCTTATCAAACATTCTTTAAAGAGTCTAACTTAATCAGTATCCTAAAAATATAAAAATGGAGAAAATAATTCTCAATAGGAGGAAAGTGCCAATGTTGATAATTTCTCATAATTAAATATTAAAAAATTACAGTCTTATTTATAAAATATATCTGTTACAATATTCAATAGGTTCTGTCCTACTTTTTGATGTATTTCTAGTGACATTTTTACTTCCTTAGACATAATAAGGAATAAGAAACTAGCTGCTTTCTTAGACTAGATTTATGTTTTTAGATTATTAGAAGATCATTAAATCCTCCCTGTGAGAAAGTAGTTTTATAAGGGATAAGAGCAATAATTCACATGTATTTTATAACTATAATATTGTAAACATTGTTCTACATGTTTCACTAATTTTGTTTCCTCCGAAATAATCTTACATTATTGAGAAGATCTAAAATGATTTTTGAAATTCACTTTTACAAATAAAATAATTACTGTTTCAAAACGGGTAGCTCCCCAGAAAAGGTGGCTCTAATATTTATTCTATATGCAAAAAACTATAACATGTCCTCGACAAAACTGGGTTCTTCTTTGAGAGACCTTACGGTCTAAGATCAATTATAATGTGGATATAGGAATTAACATAATCCATGGGGGAAGGCAAATTGTGGTACAGATTAAGATTTATGCAATTTCAGAAAAGTCAAATACTTCTTCTAGCATTGGTTGCTAGAAACCATGGAAATCGAGGTTGATTTCATGGGATGAAGGAAAATTATATTAGACTTAAAGAATGGGTTAGATGTGGACATGACGCAAACACTTCGTTCAAAACTAAGGGAGTATATATGTAGTTCTGTCCACTGAAAGAAGCTAGAGACTATGACGACCTAGAAGCAATAAGCACACCCAGTGTCCAGATCTTGGTTTCTAAACACCATTCTTCAATAAAAGGAATCAGGGCTCCTTTAAAAGTGGTTGATTCCAGAACCAAGGCAGGGAAAATACAAGATTCCTGGGGAGCAAGCCCATGTCCTTGGAATATCTTATAGTGTACAAAAGTAAGAAAATGCTTAGAAAAGGATGAGTCATCTTAAAAGGGCACAGAAAACACCTGGATGAACAACCAATGGACAAAGCCAAAACTGGTTGATATGATATTTCATGATAACCCATAAAATAAATACCTATGAGTGCAAAACTAAATAAATATTTAAATATGCAAATAAGTGGGGGAGCACAGATACCTCTTCCTTGTAATTATAATCAATACTATTATATTATTCAAATATTAATGTATTATAAATTGCTATTAATACATAACATTTATATATGATATAGTTAAATATATTAACATGATTTAATAATATTATTATTATTAATAAATGTAGAAGACATGAGGGAAATACAAAGTTATCATTAGGCAAACACCATAGTAATAATTGCTCAGGCATAACCCACCAATGGATGCTAAAATTAATGGGCAAATGTTTGAGGAGAAACAGGATTTTTTTTTTATTTGTTTATTTTCAGCGTAACAGTGTTCATTGTTTTTGCACCACACCCAGTGCTCCATGCAGTACATGCCCTCCCTATTACCCACCACCTGGTGAGGAGAAACAGGATTTTTACATAGTCTCAAAGTATCTCCTGCAAGACAGTCTTTAATTAAAGAAAATAGTAACTACATAGTAGAGAACAATTTGAACAGACACATCTTATACACAAAGATTTACAGCAATATTGTTTAGTAATATGGAAATGTGGGAGAAAACATTCCGAATGCCCAAAGACAGAGAAGGCATAAATAGGGATAAGTCAATCTCCCAAGATATTATACAACAATCCCATAGATGAATTTCAGGGACTCAGTAGTGAGTGAAAAAAGTAAGTTTCAAAAGACCACACAGAACACAATAATCTTCTGTAAAAATCTAAGAACAATTTTAAATGAACCAATATGTTGTTTTAACATATCCATTTTTGGATATGTTAAATGTTGAAAAATTATATAAGTTATCAACACAGAATTCAAGATGGGTGCTCCTTTTGGGGAGGAGAAGGATGGGAGAGGGAAGAAGCACATAGATAGGCATAAATATTTGTTAATTTTTTGTTCTTTAATTGAGGGAAGGAGCCAAGATTGTCCACTACATCATTTGAAAATAAGTGAATAGGGTATAGATAGATGAGTAAGTAAATGAGGACTGTGTATGGATTGGTGATAGCATATCAAAATTTATGATTGGGGCTCCTGGGTGGCAGAATCTGTTTGGCATCTCACCCTTGGTTTCAGCTTGGGTTGTGATCTCAGAGTCCTGAGTCCATCCCAGTCCAGCACAGAGTCAGCCTGAGACTTTATCTCCCTCTCCCTCTACCCCTCCTCGGTGTGCTCACATGCTCTCTCTTTCTTTCAAAAATAATTAATTGTTTTTTTAAAGAATTATGATCCCATCCTGAATGTCTGAGGTCAAATTAAAATAAAAAGCCAGTGAGTATACACAGTGGGAAAATATTCTCAAGTTTATCATTAATAACACCATTACAGGGGCGCCTGGGTGACTCAGTGGGTTAAAGCCTCTGCCTTCAGCTCAGGTCATGATCCCAGTGTCCTGGGATCGAGCCCCGCATCGGGGTCTCTCTTGGCAGGGAGCCTGCTTCCTCCTCTCTCTCTCTCTCTGCCTGCCTCTCTCCCTACTTGTGATCTCTATCTGTCAAATAAATAAATAAAATCTTTAAAAAAAATAAATAACACCATTACACACATTTCCTGGAATTCATCAGCAAATGTCTCTTTCCTTAATCTTTACTCAAACATTCCTGACAGACTTACCCTAAGCATTGAATTAGTAATAGAGAAGCTCTGAAACTTAGTGTGTGTGTATATATATATGTAATATATATTTATATTTATATATTTATATTTCATATTATATATTTATTTATATTATATTATATATTATATTTATATGTTTATATTATATTTATATATATTATATATATATTTTTTAGCTTTTAGATGATATTATCCTGGCCTTCTACTAAATTGCCACCATAGGTAGATAGATAGATAGATACATTAATCGATCTTATTCTATTTTGCTTAATAGGATTTTTTTCCCTTCTATTCAGCTTCCTAATAAGTGGGTTTGGGCTCATCATTGTGTCTACTTCCTGCCTCTTCTCTATCTCCTGATGGTCATGGATTGTTGATATATGAAATATTTTATTTTACTTTTTAAAAGATTTTATTTATTTGAGAGAGGGAGAGAGCACACATGAATAGGGGGAGGGGCAGAGGGAGAAGCATGCTCTCTGCTGAGCAGGGATGCAGACAGGGTGCTCTATCCCAGAACCCTGGGATCATGACCTGAGTTTAAGGCAGATCCTTAACCGACTGAGCCACACAGGCGCCATGATATGTGAATTACTTTAAGGAGGAAAATAAATGGCTCCTCTATGAAAAGAAGAGATATAACCAAAGGGTTTTTGAATTGAAAGGAACCCTGGGATCCTCTAGTTCAACATTCTTATTTCACAGGTGAGAAGGAGGATACCCCCTCAGGGTCACATGATTTATCTGTGTGCACACAGCTGTTGGAGGTGGAGCCAAGATTAAATACACATTCCCAGAAATCTTTCCTTGGCCCCATTCTGAGAAAAATGCAGAACTCATTCCTGGATGAAATTGGACACCTTATCCAGAACATTCCCAGTGATGGACAGTGATAGACACTTCAGAGGAAGTGACTTTCCCAAGGCCATGTGGTTACCTAATAGAAACAGTGGGAACATGGTTCTCCGGGCTGGGCAGTAAAAATTACCTTTAGCTTCCACTCTTCCTTAGGAATGTTTGAATGGCATTGAGATCCTTTCATTAGCGCATACCCTCTGTTTTCTTTGAGTCCCATTTGAATTTGCAATGTAGTCTCAACAATCACCATCTTGTATCCACTTAACTCAGCTTCTCCCCTTCTGACCTCTTCTTTTTCAGTCAAAACCAATTTTATGGCCATGACCCCTGTGTTTTATGAAACCCAGAGTAAAGTAAAAAAGGAAAGAGGGGAGGGGAGGTGAAAAGGAAAGAAAGAATCAACCTCTCTGCCAAAAATGTGGCTTTTGGAGAAGCTAGAATAGAGGCAGGAATATTGGCTTCGTAGGTATTGTTTTAATCTGTGCAAGAAGAGACGCCAGCCTGGCCTTCATCAGTGGCATAAGTGGAAACTGCAGAGCTTAATACCTCTTGGTGGGGGGATGAAGGAATACAGATGCTTATGTGCTGCTACTCGAACTGTGGCTCTTGGATCAGCATCCACAGGTCTTTCCTGGTAGCTTGGTAGAGATGTCCAGCCCAGACCTCCTGAATCTGAAACTGCATTTCACAATACTAAGGTTAGAGAAGCACAATGCTGGGATGACTCTCAAGGCTCTGATTTGGGTAACTTGGTGAATGGTGGTGTCATCTGCAAGACAGGGGGCAGGTTTGAGATAGGAGGGTGGCTTGGAGGAACAAGCATGGCCAGCATCAGAATGAGAGTACGACATGGCAGGAAACGCTTCATGAGCTGAGGACGATAGGAATATGAAGCTTAGTGGAATTACTGATCCACATTTTTCACCTGGAACGCTGATATAACATGTGTACCTGTCTTTATATACATAGCAATCACCTGGTGAATGGTGTGATGCTCCCATCCTTCACCAGCAGTCTTTGTCAAGAGTTTCCAGAATAACAGCTCCCCCTAGTGGAGGGTGGCCCGAGTATTGCCTGAAGGAAGCCGGTGGTTATGAAGTATTCAGGCTTTAGCAGAGCTAGGCCAAGGTGAAGGTTTGAGGACCCACTGTTTCTGAATGTCACAGATGAGTTCTCAGGTTAGTAACTTGGTGCCCTGACTGCACTAGAGAAGCAAGGTTATTGTTTTGTTTTGTTTTTCTGAATACTTGAGATCCTATCACCCACATAACTATATTAATTTGAAACATGTTCTTTCCCAAAACCAAGTAAGGCGTGGGTAGCTCAGTCAGTTAAGTGCCTGACTCTTGATTTTGGCACAGGTCCTGGTCTCAGGGTTGTGAGACCGAGCCCAGTGTCGAGCTTTGTGCTGGGTATGGAGCCCGCTTAAGATTCTCTCTCTCTCCCTCTCATTCTGTCCCTCCTCTCTCTCTCTCTCTCTCTCAAAAACAAAAACAGAAACAAAAAAACAAGTAAAACAATTCAGCACTAGCTAACTTTCTTATCTCTCTATTTTCTATTTTTATTTTGTTTTTCTTTTTGGTCATCTTTCTGGGAGATTTTCTAAACTTCGAGTATGTTTTTATGTTTTAGCATCCATAATTTTTAAAAATTCGCAAGATCTTCTTTTTTGCCCCACTTTTTCTTTTTCATAGTATTTGTTTCCCCTGCCACAAATGTATATTTTCTTCTTCATCTGAGGGTGTGATACTTTTCATCTTAAAGTTTTTTTATTTATTTGCCTTGCTTTTTTTTTCTATTTCCATCACTCGATCTCTCTACTCTGGGTTCCTTTTCTCTGTATGTCTGTTCAACTCTTCTCCCCCCTCCTCCTTTCCCTTTCATCTAAGAGTGTTTCTTCAAGTATTATTTAGTTTTCATTGAAAAGAAGCATTAAGGGGCGCCTGGGTGGCTCAGTGGGTTAAAGCCTCTGCCTTTCGCTCAGGTCATGATCCCAGGGTCCGGGATCGAGCCCCGCATCGGGCTCCTTGGCAGGGAGCCTGCTTCCTCCTCTCTCTCTCTCTGCCTGCCTCTCTACTTGTGATCTCTATCTGTCAAATAAATAAATAAAATCTTTAAAAAAAAAAAAGAAAAGAAGCATTAAGAAGTAGTGGCATTATTCACCTGCAAATGTCTCCTCTCCTGGTCTCTCTTAAGGATTTTGGTTTAAGAAAAAATACCTGTAGTTTATCTTACAAAGTTTCAGGAAATAGAGGAGAGAAATGCTTATGGTCCTGCGAAAATCAGAAGTTCTGGACTTTAACATTTAAAAAAGCAAATGTAGAGATGACATGGAAACAAATGAGACTTATTGACGAAAGGAGGGATGAGAAGAGTGTGACCACTCTTACCTTGGAGCTAGTAAAACCCCACTTGGGATGTAATTATCATGTCTGTCTGTTACAAGTCAGATTTATATTTTAAACCTGTTTGCACATGTTTGTGTAGTTTTTATTGTGAAATTAAAAGTCACAGTACTGACAGATATTTAAGGAATCCTGGCATTTTGGCAGCACAGTTTCAAAAGAGGGATAGAAGTGGGAATCCAAATTCAGGCATTACCAAGTTCAAGAGGGTTTCGGGCTACCATTTCCATCTGGAGGACTTGGCATGGGTGGGTGGGACACTGCATTGTGAGACATATAGCAAAGAGCATTATCCATAGTCTGCAGACCCGGGATTAGGCCTCTCATCACCAGATTCTAAACCAAGAGCAGGTCACCGCCAAACCCTTCAAGCTGGGACCAAAGGAGGAAGGCACAAGACACAAATAATAGACTGAGGTTTGGGGAAATTGGCGAGAGGAACCTAGTGCTGTAGCCTAGGATGCCATCAAATGGGTGTGGGCCGAATTGGGGTGGGGACGTTGGAGTTGTTTGCTTCTTCCAATGCTTCCTCAATTCCAACCTCTCCCGAGAGTTCTTCTCGTACCAGGTGGTATCAGTTTTTTCATTTCCATCAAGGGCATGGATTGGGAGGCTAAGTATGACATGATTTTAGTTCCTTTCCTGAATCTTTCAGGTATAAGACCTACATGACTCCGGTTCTGAGGGTCCAAAGATAAGAAGACTTTGATAATTGAGTAGATGGGGTGGTAGAAATGAGCTCTCACTTGTGAGGACATGTAACGAGATCATCCCAGCTCGATATTAAGGAAAATACCACTCTAACCACACAGGTAAAGCTCTAGCTTATTCATCTCTTTGTATCGCCAGCCGATCGAAATCATCTGACACTTTCAAACGATTGTTGGGCTTGAGTCAGAGACTCATTATCTTGTGATGTCAAATCTGAAAGGAGTTTCTGGATCTCCAAAAAGCTAACATCCAGTCTTTCCAAAACATCCTAATATCTTCCATGACTTTCTACCTGACGCCTCTGCCTTGTCCGCCATTTTAACTCCTCACATCCCACACTTGATAGTTTAAATTGGCTTCCCGTCCAGGTTGTCCCCATACAAAATTTTCACTCAGGGAATTTTATTCCAGTAGATTAGTGGGGTTTTTTAGTATTTAGATTTTTTTTTCAAGTTGTGCCAATAAGTCAGGAATGAACCTGATATAAAGCATGTGGCATCGTGGCCATTTGTTTTAGAGAGAGAGAGAGAACACAAGAGCACAAATGGTAGGGGAAGGGCAGAGGGGCAGGGAGACAGAGAATCTTAAGCAGGCTCCACGCTCAGTGCAGAGTTGGATGCGGGACTGGATCTCACAACCTGGAGATCATGACCTGAGCCAAAATCAAGAGTCAGACCCTTAACTGACTGAGCCACCCTGGCACCCCAGCAGGATGGCCATTTAAACACCATACACTGTAGAAGGTGTGAGCCAATGCAGGCTCAATCAAGAGTATCACATACTCTTTGTATGTGATACATACATACATACATACATACGCCTGGGTGGCTCAGTGGTTTATGCCTCTGCCTTCAGCTCAGGTCATGATCTCAGGGTCCTGGGATGGAGCCCCGCATCGGGCTCTCTGCTCAGTGGGGAGCCTGTTTCTCCCTCTCTCTCTGCCTGCCTCTCTGCCTACTTGTGACCTCTCTCTCTGTCAAATAAATAAATAAAATATTTTTTTTTTAAAAAAAGAGTATCACATACTGCCCCACAAGGAGATTTTGGGTCCTGGGGATGGAGGGAAGCAGGGGGACAGGGCTTAATAAAGATCCTCTCTCCATTACACCATAGTTACTCCAGAGCAGCAAGGCCTGCTTGTGAGTTTATATTAAAGGGGGAAAAAAAATCAATATAATCAAGGAAACTGGTAACATATTATGCCCCTGGTAAAAAGCCAATTGCTTTGAATCCGGTCTCTACGCAAAGTACATCCTGCAAATCATGATTATTACCATGTATTGGCTGTGTGCTGAGCACTTTATATTTGCCATTTGTAATCCTCAAATCACACCAGAGTGTATGGACCACACATTATTCCTTTTCTATCAATGAAAATAAAAATTTATTAAAAGCTAGGTAAACCGCCCAAGGGCATCCGCGTAGTAAGCAGTAGAGTCAAACTTTGACCGCAGATTCTGTCTCCAACTCCGGAGGTTACTTTCTACCCAGGGGCCTCATTGCCTCTTTGAAAGATAATGCGATGGCAGTTAATTGTATGAGCAACTGTCCATGTCACCTCTTCTCCCAAAGACGCCGAACCTCTTTGCTTTCCTTTTAACTTATTACTGCTCATTTATATCAATATCGAACCCTCATATTCAAATCAGGACAACTAAGAGTGCTGCCCAAAAGTATTAGGAGTTTTGCTATGACTTGTCCGAAATGGGAAAAAAAAAAAAAGAAGAAGAAAGAAAGAAAGAAAATCCCATCTAAGTCAGTACTAACTTTGTTGCCTTCCAATCAAATTGAGTTAGAATTTTCTCCCTATGAACACGGTGGAAAGAAGTGTAGTGTAGAAGATAGAATCGGACAGTTCTGACACCTAATCCTAGCTGGGCTGATTACTAGCTAACCTGGCCTTAGGCAAATCACAGAATTCGTCTGAGTTTTTATTTCTTTATCTGTAAAAATATTATAATAATACCTTCAATCTCAAAGTGATGATGTCATGAGAATCAATGCGTTTACTAGGTAAAGGACTTAGAAGAGGAAATGGTACATGTTACATGCATAATTAGTTGCTATTATTCAGTAAACTGATTTTTTTAATTCTCCTTTTTACCAGGCAAAGGAAAAGTGATATTTTACCATTAGTGGGCCTCAGTCTATGTATGTTGACATTTCTGTTGAATTTTCGAAGGTCTTGAAAAGTACCCTACATTTAAGCAAAGCTAAATTCAATGTTAGCAAATTGTGACTTTCCACGATTTGTGATATCCTGCAGTAACCCTGTAACAGAGGCCAAAATAATAACATATTGTCAGTATGACATATGCTCAAAGTACTGAATACCGTATTGTGCTAAAACCTTTCAATTCTCTGTCTTCTATTTAAATCCAACGGCTTTCAATGTCACGGGTATTTGTTGCCCACTTGCCACGTGAAAAGTCTCAGGCTACATATTTTGAAGAACACAATGGTGAACAAGCTGGGGGGAGGGGTGTCCCTATTCTCAAGAAGCTGGAAATTTAGAGAGAGAAGAATGCCAGGCTTGTATGATAAATTACAGACATGATGTCCAAGGTAGTAGAGCTGTGTATCGACAGAAACTCTAGGAGCACGGAAAGGACATAGATTTGCTCCAAAGGAAGATGATAAATTCTTTTATAGCTTGGGTTGTGTTGGGTCTGGGCCTTGAAACCTGGGTGAAGATTATGCAGGCCGGGTATTTAAGAAACAATGAGAATAGGGCTGATATTTGGTACAAGGTGGTAGGCTTATAGTCACAACCAATTCGGATTTATTTGCTTAGCTGTTATAGTTAGGTGATGCCCCCTTCAAGTTTACATAGCTCAAATAGCACATCTGAGGTGCAGAAAACCAGTCTTTATTCATGGTTCCCTCTCCAGTAGCTAGGGACACAGTAAACACTTGGAAGGAATGCCTGTAGCTAGGAGTGTACTTCAGCAATCTTGAGTGTCCTTGATAACCAGCATCTAAGGTGTCCATGTGAACTAGAGAGTGTTGAAACACTGGCAAGATTAATTGGCACCAGATCACAGAGATACTCCAATTCCGCCCCAAAAAGGTTTTAGTATATTTCATAGCATAGGGTAATGTTGAAGTGGTCTTTGGAGGAAGGAATTATATGGTTCTTGCCTAAATGTTGAAGTAGTCTTTGACTTCAAGAAGTTTACTCTGGAAGTATGAGAGGGTAAATTGGAGGTACAGCATCATGATTTTGGGGAGCAGAGAACAAGTAGCCTATAGTAGGCCATTCCCACTTCCTAGAACAGAAACAATGAGAGGACAAATGGCACCATGGGAGTAGAAAGAAGGTGTGAGATGCAGTTCAGAAATATTCCTTCAGGATTCAGTACCAGAATTAAGGGCCTGGAGCCATCAATGCCATTGATCTATCATTATGACCATTAATTGTTGTGGTTATTAGCAAGCAAATACCCTTCCAATTTGGTGACTATCCATCCCCAAATAAGTATAATACAGAGCATAATTTCCACCATGGAAGATAAAGGGGCAAGCACTCTCTTTCCTCACTCGCTGGCACCTAGGGGTTACCTAATTTGGGACAATCCAGGATTCTGAAAACACCAGACCTTTTGTCACGGCAGCTGTGGGACTGAGCCAGTTCAATGAGAGGTATCTAGTGGTCAACCGTGGTGCCCTGAAAAAAGCTGCATGACGCAGCCTTGACTGTGCTCTCACCACCTCACTCCCTTTGGTTACTGCTCATTTTCCAAAATTGGTTCTCCAGAACTCTCTTTGATTCCAAAAGCTAACGAATATATTTGCAAACCTTTTTATTTATTTATTTATTTATTTATTTATTTATTAAAGATTATATTTATTTATTTGATAGAGATCTCAAGTCAAGGGAGAGGCAGGCAGACAGAGAGAGGAGGAAGCAGACTCCCCGTTGAGCAGAGAGCCCGATGCAGGGCTCGATCCCAAGACTCTGGGATCATGACCCGGGCCGAGGGCAGAGGTTTTAACCCACTGAGCCACCCAGGCATCCCTATTTTATTTTTAAAAAATTTTTTCTTAAACCTTTTTTTTAAAAAACTTAAGGTCGCCAAAATTGTTTCTGGTGGTTTCCACCAGTTGTTTTTGATGGTTTCCACCAGTCTGTGGTCTGCCATCCCAATAAGGCAGCCCACACTGTCCTGCCCTCAGTCAAACGGTCTGTGCTGCATCTGCAAGCTCGTGGATAAGCCAGCTACTTCTCCAGAACAGCCGATGTCAGCGAGGCAAGAAGAATCATCATCATATAGTTAATGAAATGTCCATTTATATATTTATCTTGGTCAATTTTCATTTTCAAATCAGAGTTTACTAATTGTGAAAATTAATAAGGGAAACCTTATGGCGTCTGGAGGCCAGAAGGGGGAGCGCTCGTGCCGTAGCACTTGAGATCAATCACAGGAAAAACTGTCAATCACAGACCCCACCAGAAGAATCCTCAACAGGAAAAAATCATCAAGACAGGCCTGGACAGGGTAAAATGTACATTGTATCTCCTACAAGAAATCGACTACCTCAGTACCTCCGCCAGTGAAAAACCATCATTACCCTGAACTCTCGCTTTTTTCCAATGGACTTTTATTCAAAATTACCCTTCCCAATTTCCTTCTTCTTTTTTCCCTAAAATAACATTTCTCTCTTTTGTTTGCTGGACTTGCCTGTGGTTTTGCAGTAGGTTGTATTTCCCGAATTGCAATTCTCTGCTATTTCAAGTAAACCCATTTTTGCTAGGAAATAGTTTGGTTTGGTTTTTTTTTTTTTTTTTTAATATTTTATTTATTTGACAGAGAGAAATCACCACTAGGCAGAGAGGCAGGCAGAGAGAGAGGAGGAAGCAGGCTCCCTGCGGAGCAGAGAGCCCAATGTGGGGCTCGTCCCAGGACCCTGGGATCATGACCTGAGCCGAAGGCAGAGGCTTTAACCCACTGAGCCACCCAGGTGCCCTGGTTTGGTTTGATTTTAAGATTCACATAACTTAAAGGAATTTCCCAAAGGAGGATTACATAAATTGTTCATTCAACAAACATTTATTGCGTTCTTACTATGGACTAAATTGCTTAGGTCCTGTGAATAAAAAAGACAAATAAGATATCATCTCTTCCTTTCAGGAGCTCAGAACCTCCATAAGGACCTTAGATGTGAATAGATAACAGTGGGACACTCTCCAGGTGCCAGGATGGTGATACCCTCAGAGAACTGAGAGTGTCACAAGACAGCTAACTTTTTCACAGGGTCTAGAAGGATGAGTCAGAAATTTTCAGATGTTAGTACACTTATCATGATGAACACTGAGTAATGTATAGAATTATTGAATCACTATATAATGTACCCAAAAATATATAATATTCTGGGGCACCTGGGTGGCTCAGTGGGTTGGGCCTCTGCCTTCAGCTCAGGTCATGATCCCAGGGTTCTGGGATGGAGCCCCACATCCGGCTCTCTGCTCAGCAGGGAGCCTGCATCCTTCTCTCTCTGCCTGCCTCTCTGCCTGCTTGTGATCTCTGTCTGTCAAATAAATAAATAAAATCTTTAAAAATATATATATATATAATATTCTATGTTAACTGAACTGGAATTAAACAGTTTTTTTCTGGGGCGCCTGGGTGGCTCAGTGGATTAAGCCGCTGCCTTCGGCTCGGGTCATGATCTCCGGGTCCTGGGATCCAGCCCCGCATCGGGCTCTCTGCTCTGCAGGGAGACTGCTTCCTCCTCTCTCTCTGCCTGCCTCTCTGCCTACTTGTGATCTCTCTCTCTGTCAAATAAATAAATAAAATCTTTAAAAAAATAAAAATAAAAATAAACAGTTTTTTTCTGATATATAAGAAGTAATGTAAATATTCATAAATTTAAGGAAGTACTTTAGAAGAGATAACCTTTGAGTCATACATGGCCAACCACTCACTATTTGCTCACTGATTTAAAATTTCAGTTTCCTGACTTCTAAGTTGGTGATTCCTGGAGGAATTCTTCATTTAATGAGTATTCAATGAGAAAGCAAAAAGGAGGTACCCAAGATGATGAAGACATTCACCAAATATTAGTTCCTTTCCTTTGTTATCAATACTTTTTTTTTTAAAGATTTTATTTATTTATTTGACAGACAGAGATCACAAGCAGGCAGAGAGGCAGGCAGACAGAGAGAGGAAGGGAAGCAGGCTCTCCACTGAGCAGAGAGCCCGACGCGGGGCTCGATCCCAGGACGCTGGGATCATGACCCGAGCCGAAGGCAGAGGCTTCAACCCACTGAGCCACCCAGGTGCCCCTATCGATACGTTTATTTTAAGAACATTTTTCACCAGGGTAGTTCTGCCAGATTCATGAAACCCACTGATGTTAAAGAAAATATTTTCCCATTAAGTCAGTTTAATTCATTACCTTAAAATATTAAAAAAATTATTGTTTACATAGGAGAATACACAGTGGCACTAGTAACTGAAAAATTATTGAAGTTGCTTAATTTAAGAGGAGGACAAGAAAATGCTGGAAAGGTCCTTCTCACAGTGACCAAAGGCAGAATTGGCATGTCATCTACACTCTGGGATTCAGTTCTTGTACATTTCAACCATCCGGTTCTTTCTCTTAATTGATATTTTCTGTTTGACCCAACATTGTCATTGTACCTTCCTTTGCTCTTTAATCACAGTTTCCATTCCTTCTTTGAGCATATTTATGGTGGCTATTTTGAAGTCTTTGTTAAATTCAGCATCTGATTGCTCCCCAAAGTACTTTCAGTTTCTTGTTCTTTTTCCAGTGCATGGGTCATATGCTCCTGTTTCTTTGCATGTCTTGTGATATTTTGCTGGAAAATGGTTGGTTTTGATAATATATTGTAGTCATTCTGGGTACTTCGTCCCACCTCCATCCCCCCACTCCCGTCCTCCAACCCTAACTTCCAGGGCTTGTTATTATTATTTGTTTGTGTGTTTGTTTAGTGACTGGATGGAGTGTTTTAGTAGAGTCTGTATCTCCCACAGTGTGAGGTGTCTGCTGATGCTCCCGTTGGTGGCGTCCGGGGCAGGGGGTGCTGTCTTGGATAAGCCAGTAGTCACCCTGAGAGCATAGTGATACTCTCTTTGGCTGTCTCTTTCCCTGATCACAACCAGCAGTTAAGAGCCACTGACTGGTAGCCAAGTACTCCATTGTTTGCAATACGGCCCTAGGCTGTACAAACTAATACCATCAAATTTAGGCTCCTTTGAAAAGACAGTTACTAAAGTCAATGTTTTAGATTTGTTCCCACCACCAGAGGGATTCTAGTTCTCTCTGGCAAACTACCTCTCCCACAACTGAATCTGTATTTCCAATGAATCTACCGATCTCCTTCCAATTACCTTTCAGCACAACCTCCAATGGTTTTTGAGAGCACCCTAAGGTTTGCATTGTCTCTACACCCCACTGCACATGCAGTTCATACCTTTGTGAAGAGATTAGGAGATCTCTGTTTTAAGCCTGCTTTATTCCCAGGGCAACATCCGGGACTCTGGAGCTTGGGGGTAGGAAGAGTGATGCCTCTGCTTTAGGAACTGAACCAAGGAAGAAGGAAGAGGCCTCTGACTCAAGCTGTCTCAGCCCACCTCAGCCCGAATCTCCTGGCATGGAACCTTGGCCCTGCAAGCCAAGGCAGGGGACCCCAGCATTCTCAGGGGTGCTGTGCCCAGGGAGAGCCTGCAGCCTCCCTCTCACCTGTGGGGACTGGCAGATGAGGAACCCCCACCTCTTGGGTAAACTCTCCCTGAACGTAGTCTTAGCAACAAAGAGCTGGAGGCTAGGGTGAGAAACACAAAAGGCCTTCCCCTCCCAGTAAGATAGGCCTGGAATGGGAACAGACGTGTAGAGGGAACCCTGTGTTTTCTTTCTCTGCCCCGTCTGGAGTGAAGCTTTGTCTTGCTGAACCAGAAGGCGAAGAGGGAATTGTCTTAGTCCAAATAGCACAGACTTGCACTGTTCTTAATGAAATTTGGTAGATTTTCTTAAACAGGCATTTCTTCGTGTACTATATACCCTTGTCATTTCTATCATTTCTGGAGACTTTAAATGTTAATACACTTTTTAATTTTAAAAATTATTCATTTAATTGATGATTATTATTCTGTGCCCCCCCCCACCCGCCCCCAGCGGGTCCACTGAGTTCTTCTCAGCTCCTTAGCTGTCACAATGGCAAATGAATGTCCTTTAATCTAATACTTTGTCTGTAAATTCAACTTGGCCTGATATTAAGACTGTGATCTCTGTTTCCCAATTTCATTTCGGATAACTTTCTTCCTCTTTTGCCCAATTTTTTTGTAATTCTGTTTTTAGATCTGTCTTGTATATTCTGCAGATTGGTGAAATTTGTTTCTTGATTGTAATATATGATCTTTTATTTTTTAAATTTCTATTTTATATTGGGGAAACTGGGTGGCTCTCTGTTCAGCAGGGAGCCTGCTTCCCTTCCTTTCTTTCTGCCTGCCTCTCTGCCTACTTGTGATCTCTCTCTGTCAAATAAATAAATAAAATCTTTTAAAAAAATAAAGATGAAATCATCCCTCAGAGATGTTAAGTACCCATGTGCTCAAGGTCACATAGCTCCTAATAGGCATAGTAGTTACTCAGTCCCTGATAGTGTTGTCCCAAAGTCTGTGCTCTTAATAAATTCAAATATTAGCTCTCTCCTCCACTCCTACCGAGATATGAAATTAGTTAAGCACAGCAGAGAAGTTTTGACTCAGTGCAGATACTTTATTTACTTTTAATTTTTTAAAAATATCCTACAACATAATATTAGAGCATACCTAAAATGGATTAGGTAAAATATTAAGATAAAAATAAAACACGAACTCTGTTTGGACTAATTAAATGTTTGTGTCATCCATATGGGACATTCTGTGAAAAATATACTTAGATTCTTACTTTAGTCCTGGTAAACAAATTAACATCTGTTATTCCAACCAGGTAGTTTAGCCAGCGATGATGCTTCCAGGAAATAAGTTCTGGAAGGTTTTTAAAAACATATTTATCCTGGAGGCTTCAGAGAAGTAGAATGAGCAGCTGGCAGCACCTTGCAAGGTTCCTCCTTTTCCCTTTACACTCCCATCAAATAATTTTCTTTCAAAGAATCATAAAGATGATATGAAAAGAAATGTTAAAATATGGAAAAGTCAAAAGAGACCAAGGATTATAGCTCTACAAGTAGTAAAATCACTGCATGTGGTTTGGTTGTCCTGGAATTAACTTGGACAATTCCATTATTTATTTTAACCAGTACTAGACAAGGTCATAGGGAGATACATCCCAAATCCTTTATAGAAGTCATTGGACGAAGAAGATAAACAATTATTTCTTGAGACACTGAAGGGGCCACTATGTGTCTCATGAAGTTCTTCTTCAGTTGGGTTAGATGTCAGTGGTATCATGGTCAATAAGCACTAGAAACTAAATTGCATGAGGACAGGGTGTATGCTTTGGGGAAGGAACATAGGGAAATGTAAGGAAACTTTTGGGGATGATGGATAGGTAAACTATCTTTAAAAGAGGACTTCAACAACCTCCATTTTGACCTAGGACTGTACTCTCTAACTGATTAAGTTCTTCTTTCCAGCTTGTCTCTTAACTCAGGCAAGAAAAAGACACAGTGGGCAAAGCATCCCATAATGGTAACCAAATCTATCTGCTTAACAGTAAGGACCGCTCCGATGTCAGCAAGATCTACCCCAAGACAATGATCTCTCTGTCCGCCTGCCTGGGCCACCAACATGTATTCTACACGTTCCTCATGTGAATTTAGAAGTATTTTCTGCACTTGGGAGACAATCTTTGAGACATGAGTCCTCTGTCTTCCTGGGGTTGATCTCATTGAAATAAATTCCTTTCTTGTTTCACCTCCACTCACCTCTCTGCCTTTGGATTTTGTTAGTTGTGAGTGGATGAATCTGGTCTGTGTGGGGACCCTTGTGGCCTGGGAGCCACTGGGCGTTTGGCCCTTGTTACAGCTTGTCTATAGAGATGGTATATACACATATCAAAATTTGCCAAATTATATCTTTAGATATGGGCCATTTGTGGTATGTCAGTTATACCTCAATAAAAATGCTAAGTTTTTTGTTTGTTTGTTTTTTTAATGAAGATGATCTTAGTGATTTCTAAGCAGGTCCAGGCGGGAATGATAACAGAATTTTGGCAAATTCTGGGGCTTTTCCCAGGGGGCCTGGGAGGACTGTCTCCACATGGGCCTCAGGAGAGAAAACAACCTTTCTACCACAGATATGTGATGAGCATTAGGTGTGGTGCCAGACTTTGAAAATAAAATAGAAATTTATTTTTTTTAAAGAGTTTATTTATTTTTTTGACAAACAGATCACAAGTAGGTAGGCAGAGTGGCAGGCAGAGAGAGAGAGAGAGAGAGGAGGAAGCAGGCTCCCTGCCAAGCAGAGAGGCCCTATGTGAGGCTCGATCCCAGGACCCTGAGATCATGACCTGAGCCGAAGGCAGAGGCTTTAACCCACTGAGCCACCCAGGTGCCCCCATCTTTATTTTATTTTTAAAGGCGTCTTTATTTATTTTAAGAGAGAGAGTGGGCCAAGGGGCAAAGGGAAGGACTTTCATGCAGACTCCCTGCTGAGTAAGGAGCCCCACACAGGGCTTAGTCCCACGACTCTGAGATCATGACCTGAGCTGAAACCGAGAGTCAGATGCTTAACCGACTGAGCAACCTATGTGCCCCAGGATGATTTCATCTCTAAAATGAAGATAGTAATATCTACCTCACAGGACAATAGTGAAAATTCAGTGTGGCAATATACGTATAACACTTATAACCATGCCCGGACAATAGTAAGTTCTAGTTATGATTATTCTGTAGTGAAAATAATGCTATGTGAAATGAATGTTTTCCTTGATATCATGATTCCCAAAGCAAGCCAAGTGGGTCATAGATTTGAATTTGAAATTTGGCCTTGAAAATATGGATATTCAAATATGTTTTTATAGTTTACATTATTCTTGAAAATTTTTATCATGTTACGATTTATTTATTTGCCAGAGAGAGAGCAGGGGGAGGGGCAGAGGGAGAGGGAGAGGGAGAGAACCTCAAGCAGACTTCCCACTGAGCTCAGAGACCTAAGGCTCAGGTCCCACGACCCTGAGATTATGACCTAAACTGAAATTAAGAGTCATATGCTTAACTGGCTGAACCACCTAGGTCCCCCCACCACCCATCTTTTTTTTGTTTTGTTTTGTTTTGTCATTTTAACACAAAATAACAGCTCTAAAAACATTAGGCAGCAAAGGTAGAAAATAGCTCAAGATTATTTAGGGGAAACTCTGTCCAGGACTGTTGAGTGAGAAAAACACACATTCATTGTTTCACCTCATTCTTCAGAACACTTGTTACTCAAGTAAACTCAGCTTTGTGATCAGAAGCTTTTGTTGCAGGTGGATCTGGCTATTTTTCCTTTATCTCTTTTCCTAGTGCACACATGTAAAGGGCATTCTGTAATCATCTGTTAACTGAAATGGAAAACTACTTCCCCTACCATGTTTCTATGCTCCCTGATTCCTAGTACCCAATGTGGCCATGAGTGAGGAGGTGAGAGGGGAGGGGCAATGATAAAGGATGTGGGGGACAGTCATGAGCATGAACATGAGCTTTATACTTCCTGTGATGATCATGCTCTGGAAATGGTCCCCTAGTTCCTGAGGAGAAGTGCCTATAAAAGGCCCTGGTAGCCTATACCACAAGTACTCAATAACATTTGTGTTCTCTCCTTTTCTCTTTGGTCTCAGCTATATTAGCTCTCTTTGGGCTAGCAGCAGTCATGTGATGAGTTCTGGCCAACATCGTGTGAGTGGAGGCGTGAGTGCCACTTCTAGTCCTCAGACATAAAGTAATTGGGTCTCCTGATACTCATCTTATCTCATCTACTGATGAGATGATATCTCATCTACTGACTGAATGAGCAGATTTCCAGGACCCTGATGGGAGACACACATGGAAAGAACCTAGATCCCTTCAGTAACTAAGTAGACATTGGATCTTCTTAAAATAATGCCATGGTCATGTTGTGGCTATAAAGGACAAGTCCACTGCTAGATAAAATTATGAAGGCAATTTTTTTTTTCTCTGACTCTCTATTCCTCTTTCAACACCCTCCTCCCTTTGATGATAATAATTAACATTTATGGAGTGCTTAACATATATCAGACATTATACTAATTTCTATACTAATTATAGGTACTGTCTCATTGAATCTCCCTATCAACCCTGCACAGGGCAATCTGTTATTAATCTCATTTCACAGTTGAGGAAATAAAGCACAGAGAGGTGAAAGCTACAGATCCCTAGGAGACAATGGAATTAACATTAAATGCTGGGGGAACTGGATGGCTCAGTAGGTTAAGTATCTGTCTTCGGCTCAGGTCATGATCCCGGGGTCCTGGGGTTGAGCCCCATTTCTGGCAACCTGCTCAGTAGGAAACCTGCTTCCCCCTCTCCTCCTACTCCCCCCACTGCTTGTGCTCTCACACTGTGTCAAATAAATAAACAAAATCTTTAAAAAGAAAAAAAGACTTAACTCTGAACATTCACACCTAGTCACTAAACTATAAAATTTCCAACTACATTCTAGCTGTCCTGTCCAGTTTCCTCAGCTATACAGAACCCTTTACAGAAGTTTTCCCAGAGGATTTACCAAACACATACATTTTCTCCCTTTTTTGCCTTTCAAAACACCTCATTCTAAGTTCCATCTCTTCAGATATGTATTATGCCAAGGAAGTAATATATTGCTTAAAATTTTATTACTAAGTACGCACTATATTAAAGAATCAGTATTAACTTTAATGAGCATAGGAAAATGTAGAGGATTTGGTCCTTGATGTCAAAGGGATTTTGGTTTCTTTAGCAGCCGGCCACCCTTTATCAGCTACACTGGAATCCAGAGTGTTAGAAATTCCCAGGTGGGGTTTGGAGTGTCTTTGGCCCATTATTCTGATATGTAATGTAAGTCATACCAAAGATAGTAGAGACATGTGTCTACCTGGGCTGCAAAGGTGGAGGGTTAGTAGCAGACAAAGTGTCAGGAACACACATGATGAAGTAAATGAGAATTAGAAAGCAGGAGGTGGGGGAACAAGAACATGGGGGAAGAGATAGGTGGGTCTGTCTTAAGAGCAGAAATGAATCTCTAAATGTGCTGTGCATTTTTACCATCCCCTATCTGATGGATCTGGGATCACTTCCAGGGGCTCCAACAGGCTGAAGCATGAGAAGATGTCACGTAATCATATAACTTGTGCACAGAGAACATTAATAAATGGTGTGGGGGAGTTCAGATAATGCAGTGTGAGGGATAACTCTCTCTGACTGGAGGACCCCTGGAAAGATTGTATGAAGGAGGTCACTGCAATGTTGGGTT
Source organism: Meles meles (assembly GCF_922984935.1). Lineage (NCBI taxonomy): Eukaryota > Metazoa > Chordata > Mammalia > Carnivora > Mustelidae > Meles > Meles meles. The sequence continues at coordinate 47,768,298 of NC_060081.1, forward strand.
TTCATGAATGCACAGGCTTTGGAATGCAGATATCGGAGACAGGGCAAAGGAAGCACCTTAGTCGCAGTGGAACCTGCATAAGCAAAGGCACGGAGGTATCCAAGTTCAACATGTGCTAGAGAAACAGCAAGCTGTTAAATTCTCAGGACAACCTAAGTTGCACAAGGGGTAGGGAGCATGAAGAGATAAAGGCGAGAGAGAAGCCACACAGAGGAAGAGTTCCTAGGTACCTGAGATCTTGAGACTAGGTGATATGGAGTGATAGTGGAGCCTATCCAAGCAGAATTCCCACCTGAGAGAATTTAGGGAAAGTAGGAAAAGGACCAAAGAGAAAGCTTTGGAAGAAACTCCAACATACCGGAAAAAAGACCTAGAAAGGCTCTGAAGCAGCAGAACGAAGAAGACAGCAAAGGAGATTTTCAACAAGTAGTGGGGTGGGAAGAAGACGAATTGCAAAGTTCTGACTGGCACGCCCTCACTAAGCTGTCAGTCACCGCCTATCAGGGGACTGGAGCTGTGCCACCCCTGTGGGCTGGAGAGAGAAGATTATAAACCAGACTTCTTACATGAAGCTTCTTTTAAGTCAAGAGAGATTAACAAATAAGTGAGGAGGAGGAGGATGTGGAGGTTATAATTCTCCAGAGAAGTACTTAGATGCTCCGAGGAGTAACATGAGAAAGAGTGAGCAGATGAGTTTTGAATCTAGGGACACTTGAGCAGGTTTCCAATAGGGAGAATAAAGGAATGATGAGAAAAAGCTTAACATGCAGGAGGAGGCTAGGAGAAAAACAACTAATGGGAGGAGAAGGGGGGATGGTAGGAGGAGAGAATGGTGTGTTAATCTAGAAATTCCTTTGATGGAGCATAAAAATGAGGGAGGCCAAAATCAGATGACTGGACTTAATAAATCTGGACATCAGGTCCTCTTCAAAGAAGGAGAGGGTGAGGATGGGGACCCAGGAGAGTGGAAAGTTTTGGCATGAGATCTATGAAGGATGTCTACAAAGACTGTACTAATCCATCAATCATAAAGTGCTTATAAGAGCATCTAGTCTATGCCCAGTGGTATATTAGATATTACATTTTCACTTTCCCAAGTGCTGGTGGTTACTACCAACTTGGCAATATCAGCAGAAGTTAAAAAATGTGTTCTCTATTCCATCGTAGAAGTCACTAATAAAAATAAGAAGTAATTTTGGATTTAGGTCCTTAAGGCACTCCAATTGCTTTCTCTTTCCAGTTTGAAACCAAAGCACTGACAGCTCCATTTGAACATTTTTAAGTCAACATTATTTATAGCACTATTTCACTGTAACCTGTATTTTGTTTGCCTGGCTATGAGTCCATCTTAGCTTTTTATCACAGCTTTCTAAGAAACATGTGTGGCTTTGCACTTAATAAATTACCATCTCATAAAAAGATAAAGTTACGGGTGTGGAGGGTTACAGAAACTACCATTTTAACTTGAAGTTCAAAGAATTTGTGGATCAATGATTAACTCAAAATGTGGCAATGAAAGAAAACTGAGAAATGGGCCAGTAATTGACAAGGACAAAAGCATCAAGACAGAGGAAATGTATGTAGAGAAAAGCACTTTGACACCTTAAAGGAGGAATTCAAGGGCAGCAGACACTTGTCCATACTCCTCTGGTTTTGATTCAGCCCACCCTCTGCCAATGCAAGCTAATGTTTTTTGAGAAAGCCTGAGGTTTCCTCTGAATTCCAGAGCATTATTGACTAAAGCACAGGACATAAATGCCATAAATTAATGCTGTAGGAGATCCTCCAACCAATAATGGATGGACCTTGGAACTTAAATATTCTAGATTCCTCATCCCCCAGATGGGACAAATCAGAGGCACAGTTTACCCACCTCTCCTGCTCAGAGGTCCCAGCAGGAACCTCAGTTGTCCATAGCACTAACCTGTTCCTTAACAAGTATTCCTTTCTTTCCCTTTATTTCCTTCTTCCTACTCATTTTCCACATTTGCTTCCCCTAAATAATGCCTTGCACTCAAATCCTTGCTTCTGGTAGAATTGAGCCTAACCCGAGAAACCAAATTCCTCTGCAGAAGAAGAAAAAAAATAGAATCCCTCAACATAGCCTTTATCTTCCCTATAAACCTGGACCCCATCCAGTAAAAACCACCAACTATCTACCCAATTCCCCAAAATAGAAACCTAAAAATTATCTTTGACAATTCCGCCTCCTCACATCTTGTATTCAAATCATCAAGTTCTGTAGGTTCACCTCAGAAATCTCTCTCGAATCCACTTTTCTCCTTCTCAGTGTACATAGACCAAGGCCTGGATACCTCATTTCCCACTTTGACTTTTATACCAGCTTCCTAACTGGTGTACATCCTCCAATCTGTAGTCTTCCTCCAATCCATTCTCCACTCACATCGAACTTCTCAAAGCCAAGCCTGATTTTCCACATCTTGCATACTGCTTATAACTCTTTCAATAGCTACAATAGACTAAATGTTTGTAAACCATAAGTTCATATGTGAAATCCTAATGCCCGTGGTGCTAATATTTGGAGGTGGGGCCTTTGAGAGGTGATTAGGTCATGAGGATGGGATCCTCATGAATGGGATTGTGCTCTTATGAAAGAGACCCCAGAGAGTCCTTCACCCCTTCTACCATGTAAGGACACAGTGAGAAGACAGCTGTCTGTTTTTATTAGTGGGTTCTCACTAGACACCACGTCTGCCAGTCCCTTGATCTTGGTCTTCCTAATTTCTAGAACTATGAGAGATAAATTTCTGTTGTTTTTAAGCCTCCCAGTTTATGGTATTGTATTATAGCAGCCCAAGCTGACTAGGGCAATGGATTTTCATCTCTCTTGCATTATAGCCCACACTCCTGCAAGATTTTACGTGATCTGGAGTCTCCCCCATCTCTCACATCTCCAGTCTCACCTTAAACCATACTCCTCTCGCTTTCAGCTTTCCATGCACTGAGGCTTCCCTCTTTTCAAAAGTTTTTATTTGAATTCCGGTTGGTTAACATGCAATGTTATATTAGTTTCAGGTGTACAATATAGTGATTCAACAGTTCTATACATCACTCAGTGTTCATCATGACAGGTGCATCCTTAATCCCCATAACCTATCCACCCCCCCACCATCCAGCCTGTCTTTCATTCAATCCTCCAAATATCTTGCTTCCTTGCACTATGGAATATTTGTAATTATGGTTTTGTCTTCCTAGAAGAATTCTTCTCTGCAATCTTCTCCACACCTAGCCCCTTGCCTAGTTAATGCCTAACCTTCTTCAGATCTCAGATCCAGAATCACTTACTCTAAAACATTCCCAAACATTCCCTATTATGTTCAAAATCTCTATTTTAAGCTGTTCTAGAACTAGAACTAGAAGGGGAGAAGGGGTGAAGTAACTCAATGTACACTTTTCCCTATTTTAGTTTTTATATTTATGCCACTGGTTGTTTGATGAGAGTTAGTCTTGTCTACACGATATCCTCTATAATGCCAAGGATTGGATCCTTTTCGTATCACTTTTCTATTTCATGTTCTTAGCGCAATAATGTGTACCTAATAACTGCTCAATTTGCAGAATGAATGAAAGAGGAGGTGAGTCAAGAATGTATGTGTCATAACTTTGCATGTATCATTGTAGAAGTAGATATGCTTTGGGGGGCAGGGGAATAAGGAGCACAGCTTTTGAAGGGGCAGAAAAGGATACATAAGAAGGAATCTTGAGTTAAAGTTCCATGTAGGAAAGAATTGTCTTTTCACCCTAATAACAGGAAAATTACAGAACAGAAACATGTAGTGAGTCAAATCTGCTTGTGTCTCTGACTTTCCCTAGCAAAGTGATAACAAGATAAAAATAAAGTGGATTATTTATTGCTGAGCATGATGAATATAGCAAATTAGAAGCCTCAGGGGTAAAGGATGTTGAGAGATGATCATTCTTGTATGGATCACTAAAGCATCCTCAAGCCATCTTACTTTCTCTTTCCACCTTCCAGAGAAGGCTCCTCAGCATAAAGTTGCCTTAAATGTACGTTTTAAGAGTTGCTCTATATTAACAGAAGAACATTCTGTTGAACTTGGAGGAATTTTTCTGGGAAGAACTAGAGAAACTAAAAGCATCTCCAGAGGCTTCAGAATATTGAATGACCTAGTAGGGATTCTTCATCTCTATAGGGTGGATGAAAGACCAGGGAGAACCTGTTGTGGAGAAGAGAGACCCTGGTTGGGGGTGGAGGGGAGGGTCCAGAGAGAGGAAACCATGGAGGGAACCAACAAAAAAGGATGAATGAAGTACACCACCTAATGCCCACCTCAATGGACCCTGGAGGGACTGATCAGTGATCTGATGAGAAAAATTGTTTTTCACCAAGCTTCAGCCTCTGTGGGTTTTGTTTTTGTTTTTGAGAACATCTAATAGTGCCTTTGTTTTGAATGCCATTATTCCATGACTCTCTGTCCTTGAAATCTGGGGACAAATCCAAGGAGCTACATGAATCTTCACGATTTTGTTGAATAAAGAGTAAAACCAAATATGGCCCTTGTACAGCATGGGAAGGGAGTTTGAAAAGAAAGTTTAAGGGTCTTGTTGAAATGAATGGGGATCTGAAATGGAAATAGCTTCTTGGGAGAAGGGGATTTATAGTAGATAAAGACGTTCCTTCTGTAAGACTTGGAGAGCACTAATTTGGAGACCTCAGGAAAACCACAGGAGGCTGAAACCTATTTGGTAAGTCTAGAATGTCAGGTGAAGACAGAAGTCAAGAAAATAGGAACAAAGTGACTAATATTAAAATGATGAAGACAAAAGCAGATAATAACAAGAGATCTAGTGAAGGAAAAAAAATATTAACTGGGTCCTGAAGACCAATCTAAATCTAGATCCGGGGTCCGTGCTGATGAAGATTTGGAAAAGGAGATAATCACAAATAGGTGAAACCAATTTAATTTAACATATGATTTGATAACAAATATTAATATGTTATTAACACATATGAGTATATGAAGACTAACGTACAACTGAGAAAGTTTATTTGCTTTATTTGGCATAATTCTCTTAAGCAAAATGATTATTGCCTCTCACAAACATACATTTATTTCCAAGTTTTCTACAAAGGAGCCTTTGTACTGTGTATTGTGTATATGTATATTGTGTATATGAATTGCTCCAGAACCTTTTCAGATACCAAAATCATGCTGCCTAGTCCCTCCTTATTTTCCAAATTTAAAAAAGGAAAGCACTGAGAATATTTAAGAAACTTTCTCTTCTGGAGTGGAGAATGCACGACCATAACAAATCTGAAGCTAAACCATAAGAAAAAAAATGATCTTCCATGTCTCCAGTACTGTTATTCTTACAAAGAGTCACTGGTGGGTTATGAGAGAGATAGAAAACAGCTCGTTGTCACGTGGTAGAACTCCATCTGCTGTCCTTTAGCGAACGTCCAGATGGATTCCATTTCTGGTCTCCGGAAAGGCGAGGCCGATCAATATAAAAAAGCTGCCTTTGATGATCCATCACAAATCACCCAAGGAGAGTCACAATTTTTTGGTTTCTACCCATCATTCTTGTCAAGAGGCTCATAGTTTTCTTTTTACCATGAAATCTGCTTCTGAACTTATGAACGATAACAATGCCAACCATCTGATTTTCTGGGGGTTTCTTTCTTACAGGGACCAGGAAGTCTGGCTTGAAAATGTCTCTCTTCTTCCTTGTCATTGTCTTTCACTCAGTTTTCTGAGGGACCATGTATGCTTTCAGGAAGGATGGGGCTTTGAAAGCCTTATCATATTACTAGAGCTTAAAGAGTACTCCACATTCAGGAGTCAAATAAATGGCTTGAATTGGAATACCACTCTGATGAGAAATGAGACCTACTGAAGCAGATTCATGTTTGAGAATTTCCCCCATATACTCATAGTACTTATGTCCTCACCTTCTCACACATGTTAAGTTGGATGACCATCTCCATAACGTTGCTGGCATCAAAAAGAAAGGACTCAGTGTAGGATCCCAACACACACACACACACACACACACACTCTCTCTCTCTCTCTCTGCTTGGAATAGGTCCATGCTATTTGTGTACTATATTTTGATTGAACACATATATTTTTTAAGTTGATAAGATTTTGACCTAAGCATGAATTCAGGAGTCGAAGGAAAACACAGGTGTCCTCTTAAGTCTAAATAATCACTGGATTAAGCTAAAACTTTCGCTAGAAGTTGCATTTGTTTTAAATTTTTTAAAAAATCCACATTTCTTATTTTTGAATTCATGAGGGGGAGAGTGAGAGTTGTCCTGAAAATCTCTTTCCCCACTTCTTCAGTAGTAAAGTTTCCATTTCAGCTGGGCATGTGGCCACTTGGAATAAAGATCCTTTTACCAGCCTCCCTTGCAACTAGATCTGGTCATATGGCCAAGTTCTTGGCAATGGCATATAAGCAGAGGTAGGATGTACAACTTCTGGGAAGTACACTGCGTCTCTTCTATAAACCTTCTGCCTTTCTTTAGGCAGTAGTGAGAGACTAGAGAGGCTGGAGTGCCAGTTGCCAGGGTAGAGAATAAGATAACCTTGGAAATAGAAGCCATTGCCAGCAGGGCAGGAAGATAACAACAGCTCAGGTCTTGGGGCATCACTTTAACCCAGTGTTGGCTGACTTCTTAAATCAGACATCTTGAATGTGAGGGCAACATAAATTGCTATTCTTATATCATATTTTGGGCTCTTATTCATAGCCTAGTATCTATATACATATTTTAGAAAAATTGGATAGTGTCCTACTAATCAGAGCTTCTAGCAGATGTCATTTCCAACTAAGATCCAAGTACTGATATGTATATCGCAATGGACATTTTTAAGAAAAAGCACTATGGCATCAAGATCTTCTTTCATGAAGACAAGACCAAAAGACAATGAAATTTTTTCAGTTATTTTATCCTGTATGATTCATTTTCTTTTTCAAGTTCCTCTTTGGTATTCCACCTAGTGAAATTGAACTTACATAACTCAGCACCAACAAATCTGACTTCCAACTCTCAGCACCTGTGGTTTCTTTTTTTTTTTTTCCATTTTATTTATTTTTTCAGCGTAACAGTATTCATTCTTTTTGCACAACACCCAGTGCTCCATGCAAAACGTGCCCTCCCCATTACCCACCACCTGTTCCCCCAACCTCCCACCCTTGACCCTTCAAAACCCTCAGGTTGCCCCAACCTCCCACCCCTGACCCTTCAAAAAGCACCTGTGGTTTCTTGCAGAATGCTTGATCTGGCAACAGAAACTGCTCTTCCTGAGGATGGACAGGCTGGGTGTGTTGGGGGGTGGTTAACAGACAGACCCCCAACTCAGGAGCAGCCCTGAACCAATGACCTAAAGGAGACCATTTATAAATATCCCAGTTGCTTTGCACTACCAGGTGGATTAACTCAAAGGCATTTGTTCTACACTGGTTCCTAGAGTTCGCCACCAAGATTTAGATCCAGTTATCCAGAGTGGTAAACTAGCTTGATAGCATAGGCTTTATTGGCTGCCTGCTTTTCTTTGCCTCATCCTCCACTCTTCTACTAATGTTTTCTGGATTCATATCCTAAATACATGATTGCACATATATCCTCATTTCAGGGTCAGCTTTTTGGGCATTGGAACCAAGACAGATTATTTGTATATTGTGTGAGTGGCAGTAAAAACATTTATGGCCAGGGAATGATATAAACAGGGACATGACGTGATTGCCAAGTAGACCTAGAGTATCTTTCCTCTTTCTTTATATTTCAGTCTTCGTGGTAGAACAGAGAAAGACTTTAATATACCCCTTAAAAAAACTGGTTAGTAAAAAATGTGCTTGGAAAATATAATCCTGAAACACTGGGAAGAGTATATTCCCACATCCCTTAAATAATTCAGATGAATTGGCTCAGGGTGAAAGCAAGCTACATTAATTTCTTTAAGAAGTGTGTAAACAGGAACCATTCAGCTTATTATTTCCCCCCAATATCTACAAAGTACCCAAACACATAGCACTGATTTAATAAATATTTGTTGAGTAAAAATATGATAGAGAGGGAACTGGAGGAAAGTTAGATATCAGTTGATCAAACACACCATTAGGGACAGAAAGGCAAACCAAGAGTTGGAGAAGATACATATTAGCAATCCATAGCCAATAACAGACTCCAACCCAGACAATGCAAAAAATTACAAATCAAATATAAAAGCACAACCCCATGGGGAAAAAATGGTGAAAAATTTCTTCACATTGTATCTAATTGGCTAATAAACATGTAACAATGTGCCCAACTTGATTAGTTATCAGAATAATGCAAATTAAAACCATTATGCAATACCATGTCTTCTGACGAGATTGGTTTAAAATGAAAAGAGAGACAATGGCAATATTGGGGAAGATGTGGAGCAGTTGGGATTCTAATACACTACTGCCAGAAGGATAAATTGGTACAGCTGATTTGGAAAAACTCTCTGGCAATATTTACCAAAGCTCGACATACACATTCCTATGATGCAAGAGATCCACTCCTGTGTTTATAACTAACTGAAGTACAAACACATGTTCACCCAAAGACACTAATGGAAATACACATAGCAATGTACTGATAATAACCCCAAACTTGGAACAACCCAGATGCCTGAAGACATAAATTGTGGTATAATTAATGGATTATTCCACAGCAATGAAAATGAGTGAGCTATAATTGCATACACTACATGTATGACTCCCACAAATATAATATTTGAATGAAAAAAGCCAGATATAAAAGAATATGGACTATGATTTCAAATACATATAGTTCAAATCCAGGCAAAATTACTTTATGCTGTTAGAGGTCAGGATGGTGGTTATTCTTGGGGGATATACTAATTTTATGGGGCAAAAGGGGGACTTCTTCAGAGGTGCTACTTGTCTCAGTGGTCCCATGACTATCCATTACTTTGGAAATTTGATGGAAGGACTAATATGACTCAACATGAAGTAACAGTTCATGGTTTAAGATTTATTCTGGCAAAGGATACAGTGCAGGAATAACAGAAAAAATATATACATAGGCCAAGTGCAGACATTCTTATATATCCTTTGCAGGGAATGCTTGGGTGCATCTTCTTCAATTGTGAAGTACAAGGGCATTAATGAGGCTCTCATGTCCAGGACACTTGGCTTGCATCTTGGGGTCCACAGTTCTTAAAAAGAGTTGGTCACATCCCTGCCAAATGATTAGCTTTGGTGTAAACCCCAAACCAGACCCTGGGTGTACATCATGAAACTTGATGTTTATTTTAAACATGCTGGTAATCTGGTTCATCTTGACCCAATGAGTTACCTTTGTAACCCAATGTTACCTTTCTTGCTCTGGGACTGATCAAAGGGATCAAATAGATATGTTTAGCTTATGCTTATGCTTATGCTTATGTACACATATTGTACTTTAAGCATTAAAAAAAAAAAAAATGAGTCAAGTGCAATCCCAAACCATAAATTAGAACTCATTTGAGAAAATACTTTTTTTCCCAAGTTCATGTAAGATTATTGAAACCCTGGGAAGTTATCAAAATAACATTAGAAAACCACTGGTGAATACCAAATATAAGAGTAATTCTAAATCTAAGAATTATGGAAGTAGATGTCAAGAGAATGAGGAAGAGAGTCAAATTCATGAGGCTGAGTTTCAGAATATGTGTAAACAGGCATGTAGCAACAATTTTGAAAAAAATTGTATTTGGATGTTTTATCTATTCTTTAATGTGTTTAAAGTGGTCAAAATAACTAAGCTACAAACAAATTTGTGTTTCAGGTATTCAGTATACGGCAACTTAATTGATTGTATAATCTGTTAAAAGTTACCAAAAATGGGTTTTCAAATGCTTACTTCGTATGTTTTTAATTTTAAAATTGAGTATTGAAATATATGCACAATAAAAAGTCAATGGATCTGAGTTATTGTTCTATTTTACTGTTTAATAATTATATGACTCTAGGCAAACCCTCTGTTGTCTAAGAAAACATCAGAACATTTCTATAAGAAAACCCAGTTTTCTTATCTGTGCAATAAAAGGGATCCTTCTAGCAGTACAAGTTAGCTAGTTATGGTTTCAGTACAAGTTAGTAAGTTATGGTTTCAGTGCCATTGACTAATTCAACAAATGCTTTGTGTATCTACTATGACCAAGGCACTGGATTAACTGATGTAGGGAAATGAAATGCTGGAAAACAAAGGACTGCTGTTTTCAAGGGGCTCAGTTTGGTGAGCAAAACACACACATAACACAATTCCTAACAAGAGAGTAAGGCAAGCGTGAGATGAGACTGGGGAATCAGGAAGAACTATGGATCAGGTAGCACCTGAAAAGGCACCTTTATGAACCAACAGGTTTCCAGTTCAAAAGGGAAGAGTAAACTCATGTCCAGGGAACACTTAAGCAAAGGTTTCCATTGTGAGATGCTCAGCTTAACAGAAACCGGTCCATTCCTGCTGGCCTGAGGATTAAGAAATACATATGGAGCAAGGGGGCAGTAAAGAAAGATTGGAACTAAATCATGAAAGTCTTAAACTTCCATGAAATGAAATTTGTAGGCAATGAGGACTAAGAAGGCTTTTAGGATGAGGAAGATATAATCAGCTCTGCTTTTCCATCCAAGATACCCTAACGTCACAGGTTGCTTTCCCCAGGAAGGAGACTCCGAGGCAGAGTTTAATATCTGAGATGTGTATTAAGGAGACAATACCTAAGAGCAGAAGGGAAGGAGGAAGAGTGAGCAGAAAAACAAGGTGTGAGTAATGCAGACCCTGGCCAACAGCCCTGGCCAACCCCAAAGGGAGGTCTGGAGCTAGAATGACCCCCATAGAGGTCACTCTACCAGGTCTTGGTATTTCCACTTTGATTTGTCATTGCTTTTGGGTGAACTGGGAAGGGCTGTGACCTCTTTGCAGCTGAGCCCATCCCTGAATTGCCTCGTATTGAAAATCATCTGCCAACCATCCTTCCAGGGGCTGGGCAACAAGTTCTTCCTTGAAAGGGGAGGTACATGGCACATCACATACTCACCCCATCAATTCTATGCTTTAGAATCACTTAGGGGCCTTCAGAAACCCAGGCTTCCCTCTGAATTGGTAGACATGGAAGAAAGCCAGACACTTTTATTTCAAATAAACTTCCCAGATGGTTTTGATGCACAGAAGTTTGATCATTATTCTTTTAGAAATTCATTCAAAACCCTCGAGTAAGGACTCTGGGACAGGCCTATGTCCTTTGCTTATAGGGCATCTCTCCTGCCTCAAAGTATCTTCCTTTTATTTTGCAGGTAAGGAAACTAGTTTAGAAAGCTTAAGTGACATGCTCAAGGTCAAACAACTGCTAAATATTACTAAGGTTCAAACTCTTCCATTCTGCTCCAAGATCCCCCTGTCTTACCCCTCTCCATCTCCCTCTTTTCCTTTTCTTGCTCTCCCATATCTCATACATTTGAAATTTACTTGTGTATAAGTCATATTGTTTGTGAAATGAAATGAATACCCTCATTATCCTTAGAAACTTTTCTAATGTTGTATTAGTGGCCCCTCTTATAAAAATATAAGCTTGTCCCTGTCATGGTAATAATAGATACCCCTACAGTTTGTCTGGCATAGATGGTCCCATGGTGCCGACTTTGATCTTGGCAATAGCTTTTCCTTTAACTCACAATACCAGATACTGAAAAGAAACTGTGATGCTCTCTCATCTGTTTGCTCTGAATAAATCCTGCCTAGATCTTTACAAGATCAAGTGGGTTTTTCCAGAAAACAGAGAGCCTATTAAATTCCCCTCTAAGAGGCAACCTAGGCTTTAGGTGGCAACAGCAAGGATGTGTTTTATTTATTTTTTATTTTTTTTAAAGATTTTATTTATTTATTTGACAGACAGAGATCACAAGAAGGCAGAGCGGCAGGCAGAGAGAGGGGGGCAAGCAGGCTCCCTGCTGAGCAGAGAGCCTGATGTGGGGCTGGATCCCAGGACTCCAAGATCATGACCTGAGCTGAAGGCAGAGGCTTTAACCCACTGAGCCACCCAGGCGCCCCAAGGATGTGTTTTAAATAAATAAACAAGTTAAAATGAAGATGGGGTAGGTTTAATGGGCCACAAACCTGTTTTTGTTTTGTTTTGTTTTGCTTTGTTTTGTTTTTGGTGGGTCTTTTTTGTTTTTTGGGGGGGTTTTTTGGCATAAGCACATGGTGCCTCCTTCAAATCTCTGATCAACTCTCTGATCTTGTCTAAACCACTAGGTCTTCCCAAAGCAAAGAAAGGTGGCCAATAATCCCTCCAAGAGAATCCATGCTGCTCTCCACGCTGACAACTTTGCTAAATGACAAGTGAGTTACAATCTTTCATTACACAGGCATGGCCTAGGGACCATGACTAAGGTGCTGTGGATAAGCTGTGGTAGATGAGGTTGTACTTTATTTTCCACTTTTCCACTCTTCAGCCTCAAAACTAAACAATGGCTTATACAGGCATTAAGGGATAGCCTTTACATGGTGGTGTTGATGATGATGTTTCTCTTACAGAAAGAACCCCGCACCCCCCCCATTGATATTCGTGGGCATGCTGGGATTTTAGCAAGATAAAAGCAATTATGCACACTTATGTATGAGCAATTTACACAAGCAAAGGCCCTAATTGCTTGGCTAGCAAGCCTTGTACTTTCTGAGCAGTATATATAATATATAAGCAGTGAATATTTTAATTTTTCAAAATCTGGCTTCTCATTCGGAATTCGTAAGTTTGCTCTGGAGTGAAGTTCAACCTAAATCATTCAAAGGGATTTCATACAAATTTCACTGAAATCCATAACCTTAAAGGTACATGGGTTTCCTTTTCAGAAAGAGAGTAGCGCTCACTAAATTGAATAAAGTAATTTACTGTTGCTTAAGGCCATTGGCGCTTAGAGCTCAATCCCACAGAAATTCAGCTGTACTTTTTCACCAATAAAAATCCTTCTTTTTTCCACTGACTTACAAGGCCACCATTATTACAAATGAAATTCCCATAGAGAGTTGGGTTTATTTCTGGACTCTTCTGTGGCTGTCTATTTCATGACTTGATTGCAAAATGTTTTCATTTCTGTTTCCTTCAGGCCAGAAAAAAAGAAAAGTCCTTTTATGAGTTTCTGTCAATGTAGACTCCTCTGTCCTCCCAGAATCATGCTCCACGTGTCTTCTCGAGCCCCGCTCCTGCTTTTCCTCACACATCTCTCCAGCCACATTTTTCTTGTGTAGCCACTTTGTCCATCAACTGCTCCCACGCCGGTGTTTGCCCAAGTTCCATTTTTGACCATTCTCACTCAATAAAGTCTTTTCAGCTGTGTCTCTGTTTTGAGCAGACACCAAAACAGCTGTGTCATCTGCCTTCCTCCTTGAGCCTCAGATTTTATTCCTCTCACTGACTACTTGACATCACTGAGTCCTGGGATGTTCTCAGTCCCTTTGATCTCAGCACATTTGAAAAATTGAGCTACACCCCTTCTGCTCCAAACCCATTCTTTGTCTCTCATTAGCTATCTCAGTCAGGAGTCCCACCATCCAGGAAATTAACCCAGTCAATTGCCTGGGAACCATCTCAATTACTTCTTACCCCTTATCACCTACATCCCTTTGAGTACAACATCCCTCTGCTTCTGCCTTTTTTTTTTTTTTTTAAGATTTTATTTATTTATTTGACAGGGAGAGAGAGAGCACAAGTGGGCAGAGAGGCAGGCAGAGGGAGGGGGTGAAACAGGCTCCTTGCTGAGCAGAGAGCCCAATGAGGGACTCGATCCCAGGACCCCGGCACCATGACCCGAGCTGAGGGCAGTCGCTTAACCAACTGAGCCACCCAGGCGCCCTGCTTCTGCTTTTTTAATATTTATTGAATGTCTTTCCTTTTTCCCACTCCTACTTCCACTGCCATATTTGAGCCTTTGATTATTCCTCTCAGAAGCTACATCAACAGCTCCCCGCAGAGTCTTGCTCTATTCCAAGGCATTGCTTGGAGAATGGTATTTTAAAGATGCAAACATAATTAGGTCATCTGTTTTGTTTTATTTTGTTTTTATTGTGGTAAAATACACGCAACCTAAAATTTACCATTTTAATCATTTTTAAGTGTTGCAGTTCAGTGGTATTAAGTATGCTTATCTTCTTTCATAACCATAACCACTATCCACATCTGGAACTTTGTTCCTACCCCAAACTGGAACTCTGTATCCACTAAACAATAACTATCCTCCTCCCACTCCCCCGCCCGCCTGGTCCTTCCCTCAGCCCTAGTAAACACTATTTCCTGTTTCTATGAATTTACCTATTCCATGTACCTCATATAAGTAGAACCACACACTATTTGTCCTTTTGTGTTTGTCTCACTTGCATAATGTCTTCAGAGTTCATCCATGTTGTAGCATGTTGCCATATTCTATTCCTTTTTAAGGATTGATATTGTAAGTATATACCAGATTCTGTTTTTCCATTCATCTGTCAGTGGACGTTTAGTTTCTTTTCACCTCTTTTTTTTTTTTTCAAGATTTAAAAAAAATTTTTTTTATTTACTTATTTGGGAGAGAGAGAATGTGAGAGAGAGAACATGAGAGGGGAGAAGTCAAAGGGAGAAGCACACTCCCCGCCCTAGCAGGGAGCCCGACTTGAGACTCCATCCCAGGGCTCCGGGATCATGACTTGAGCCGAAGGCATTAGCCCAACCATCTGAGCCACCCAGGCGTCCCTTGTTTTCACCTCTTGGCTATTGTAAACAATGTTGTGATTACTGTTCAAGTCTCTGTTTTCAATTCTTTGGTTGTATATCCAGAAGTGGAATTGCTGGGTCCTAGGGTAATTCTATGTTTAATTTTTTGAGGAACTGCCATACTGATTTCCACCATGGCTGCCTCACTTTACATTCCCATCATTAGTGCGCAAGGGTTCCAATTTCCCCACATCCTTGCCAACAGTTGTTTTCTGCATTTTTACACACACATACACACACACGCACACAAAATTTGTTTGTTTGTTTGTTTGTTTATTGCCATCCTAATGGCATTTCACTCTGGTTTTGATTTGCATTTCCCTGATTGTGATTTTGAGCATCTTTTCATGTACTTATTGGCCAGCCATATATCTTCTTTGGGCAAATCTGTTCAAGTCCTTTGCCCATTTTTAAATTGGGTCGATTGGTTTTTATTGTTGAGTTTTAGGAGTTCTTATGTATTATGCATATTAACCTTTAACATATATATGCAAATATTTTCTCCTGTTCTATGGGTTACCTTTTACTCTGTTGATTGTGTCCTTTGCACAGATGATTTTAACCTTGATGGAGTGTAGTTTATGTAACTTTTCTTTTGTTGCCTGTGTTTTTGGTGTCATATCTAAGAAATCAGTGCCATATTGAAACTCGTGATAATTTTGCCCTTTGTTTTCCTATAAAAGTTTTATAGTTTTTGGCTCTTATATTTAGATTTTTGTCCCCTTTAAGTTAATTTGTATATATGGTGTAAGTTAAGCATCCAACTTAATTCTTTGGTAAGTGGATATCCATTCAGTTTCCCCAATACCATTTAAAAAGTCTGTTCTTTCCCCATTGTATGGTCTTGGCACCTATGTCAAAAATCATTTGACCATATACATGAGGCTTTATTTCTGGGCTCTTTATTCTATTCCATTAGACTTTGTATCTATCTTCATGCCAGTACCACACTGTTTCAATTACTTCAGCTTTATAGTGAGTTTTGAAATTAGGAACTATGAGTCCTCTAGTTTTGTTCTTCTTTTCCAAGATGGCTTTGTCTGTTTGGGTCCTCTGAGATTCCATACGGAGTTTAGGATAAATTTTAGTTTAGTTTTCATACCAAGGCAATACTGGCCTCATCAAATAAGTTAGGAATTACATTTTCCTCTTCTATTTTCTAGATGAGATTGTGTAAGAGAAGTGTTAATTCTTCTTCCTATGTTTGGTAGGTTTCTCCAATGAAACCATCTGGGCCCAGAGATTTCTTTCAGGAGAACTTTTTAATTATGAGTTCAATTTTTATTAATGATTATATTAATAAACTACTAATATTTTGAGGACTGTTCTGATTATATATTTCATTTTAGTTGAGTTTTTAGTAGTATGTGGTTTTGAGACATTGTCCATTTCTTGTGATGTTTCTTGTTGAGTTTGTAAGCATAAAGATGTTCAAAGTATTTGTTTATTATCATTTTAATGGCTGTAAAATCTGTAGTTATTGTAGAGGCTGCTTTTAGGCAAAGAGGCTCGAGTGATGGAATCTAGAAAGAGCCATTAGGTGACCCACCTGAAAATATCCATAGGCCCTAACTAACCAATGGGCTAGTTACAACCAGGCACAATTACCAAAAAGGGAAAATTCTGTATGTTGCCACACCTTCTCATCTTCCTCCTTTAAAAACAGCCCTCACCCACTGCCTCCTTGTAGCCAGCCTCTCTTCTGTTGTAATGCCCACCATTCCCTTGCAACGTATCCTATAAACTTCTATCTTCTTTGTTCTGCCTCAGGTGAATCTTTTCACTGCCCAAACCCCTGTCCTCCACAGGATTGTTGCCCCACATTTGGGTCCCCCATCTCAAGGGAAGCAATACTCCATTTAGACACCACAGTTATTACCCCTACTTTATTCCCAATACTGGTGATTTATGTTTTCCCTTTGTTTTTGTCTGAATGAGTCATTTTAATCCAGACTCACTCTGATAATCTATTTTCATTCAATTTGTATATTTGTGATATTGTAGTATGTCACAGAAAGGGATGATATTTTGAAATTTTTTGAAAAGAATAATGATTAGTTTTTAAAATATATACATTCATTATTAAAAAGTTCAAACCATTCCAAAAAATATAGAGAAGAGAGTAAATAATCAACCAAAATCTTCCCATCAGAAATATCCCTTGGTTTATAATATTCTATAAATCTTCCTCTAGAGAGAGAAATAAAAGTGTAAGGTTATAATGAAAATAAGCTGAAAGGTATTCTTTTTCATATATGGGTAGTACCACTTATGTTACTTTAAAACTAAATTATATTTAATCTTAACTAAAATTAAATTTAAAAATAAAAGGAAAAGAAATGAAATGTTCCTACAGCGTTTTCTAAACTTCAGAAAAAATGGTACTTTTACAGAAAAAAAGTTATTTTCATAAGAGAAATAAGTTTTTAAACTATTCCTTTAAGGATAAGAAAAAGGGGTGCCTGGGTGGCTCAGTGGGTTAAAGCCTCTGCCTTCAGCTCAGGTCATGATCCCAGGGTCCTAGGATCAAGCCCCGGCATCCAGTTCTCTGCTCAGCAGGGAGCCTGCTTCCTCCTCTCTCTCTCTGCCTACCTCTCTGCCTACTTGGGATCTTTGTCAAATAAATAAATAAAATCTTTAAAAAAAGAAAGATAAGAAAAAAGACTGAAAGAGCTCAGTGATATTGGAGGTAGGATTTCATAAGATATCTATATATATCAGGTTTATATGAAGCATATGTAACTATGTGCTTCAGCATTAATAATATCCATTGACCTCTTGCTGAAGAAAATGAGGAAACCATGGTCCTTAAACCTCCTCACAACTCCCCTCTCTCTATCTGAAGAACTTAGTAAATTACACAAAAACATTTATATTGCCAAGGTTGTAATATTTGTTCTGTTTTCAAGCTCCCAAACACATAGTTTTTAGTCTCAGATTTATTTAAAAGCAGATATAATCCTCCTCATCACATTTGACCATGGTTTCATCATTCTTAGGATTTGTTTTTTAAATTTATTTCTTTGGTGAGTCAATGTCATGGTCAAGTAGGATTTGTTTTTAAAGTTTTAAGTGTGCTACATATCCTGATTTGTTGTTTGAAAACAATTAACTGCTGTCTTGAAAAGCTGAAGAACAGACTGGCTAGACGAAATAGACATCCTTGGGTCACTGTTTTTTTCACTCAGAACATTCCCCCAGGCATTGTATGATGCTGTGAAGCAATCAAAATGCAGCCTGATTTTCTTTTTCTTGTATGTAATTTGCCTTTTCTGCCTGGATGCCCCAAAGATTATTTGTCTTTGAAATTCTATACCTTCACCCGAGTATATTTCAACTATGTCCTTTTGTTCAGAAGATTTAAGACTCTATTTCAAGAAATTAACTTCTATAATATCTTTGATTAATTTTTCTATTCCATTTTATTCTGCTTTGCTGTTGTTGTTTTTAACAACACAGGTTGTAAAAAGTGGCTGGTATGATGGTAAATGAAAACAACTAAAAATTTCTGATATGTACTGTTTGTCGATTTATATGCTGTAAAGACTCCCACAACGGTTGATTTCAAGCTATCAGTGTTGTTACCAAATATGGAGTTAGGAGCTCTTGCAGACTGGTGCAATCCTTTATGTGTACATGTGTTGGATCTCCTTTGTTTGACTTCCATATAATTTTCCTACAAAGGGTTTTATACTTTTTTCTTTTTTTTGTAGCTAAGTTCTGTCTATCACTGGATTTCAGCTGTGTTTATTCTCATTTCCTATTCTTTTACCTTTTGAGTTGTTTATTGACTTCTCCCTCTCTTCCACGCCCACCCCTGCCAAAACTCTGCCAGGGTCCCTTTCATTTCTGGTCAGATTTTTTTCTTCTTTAAATCCTTGTATTTCAGGGCTCCTGAGTGGCTCAGTGGGTTAAAGCCTCTGCCTTCAGCTCAGGTCATGATCCCAGTGTCCTGGGGAGCCTGCTTCCCCCCCCCCCCACCCCCTGCCTTTCTCTGTGCCTACTAGTGATCTCTGTCAAATAAATAAATAAAATCTTTAAAAAAAAATAAATAAATCCTTGTATTTCTTTAAGAAAAAAATTTTTTGTCAGATCATATAATCTTTACCATTTTAGAACTTTGGAGACATTTTCATCTGATCTTTTTTTCTGTTTCCTGGGGGTAATTCTCCTTCAGGTGAATTTTTCTCTTATGCTTTTTGTTTCTTTTCCTTGAAACATTCATTTCCACCCCCCTGTAGTGCCTCTCCCCTCTCATCTGAGCAAGTGTCCGGTTTCTTTCTGGAGTCCATGCTGGTTCCTTTATAACTGTGATGAATCTTGAGGGATTCTAGCTATTTGCTGATGAATAGCATGGCTGAGGGGGAAAGTAAGCTGGGGTTAGTCTGAATCTTGACTCCACAGTGTGGTCTTAAACAATCTACCAAAGTCCTCTACTCCTCATATATATCTTTTCACAGTTTGTGTTAATAAGGCTGGTTGGGATTAATTTCTCATGAAATATTCACTAGTAGGTAGCTTTATTGTACTGAAAAATGCACATTTCTAATTACGATTTAACTGCTATCTCCCCCCTCAGAAATTACAAAGCACAAATACAGATTTTGACAGTGGATAAAATCATGTCTTAAATGTTAAGGAATGAATACATGTCAGCTCAGGAGGTCATAATTAATCATTTCACACATAAAAGATGTATGGAGACAGATAACTAAATAGAAAATGTATTTCTAGGTGCCTGGTGGCTCAGTCAATTAGGCAACAGACTCTTGATTTCAAGATCTCATGGGTCTTGGGATTGAGCCCTGAGTTGGACTCTGCTCAGGGGGGAGTCTACTTGAGATTCTCTCCCTCTCCCTCTGCTCCCTCCCCCCTCCACTCACATGTGCTCTCCCCCACCCCACCCCCAAATAAATAAATAAATCTCTAAAAATAGAGAGAGTGAAAGAAATGTACTCTTGTTGGTTTGTAAACTCAGGAGCTTCCTGGGTGAAATCTGAAACTGGTCCCCACACATAGAGGGCAAGGAGAGAACAAAGAAAGAGGCCACTCCAGATTGGTAGGCAGCAATTTTATTAAGCAAGGGAATTTACATGTGAGGCTTGTCTTAACTGGAGCAAGATGAGCAGATCTCCACACATACCCACCAGAATCTTAGAAGTTTACAGAGGCCTTAACTGGGTTAAGTCACATATTCAGCAGGTGGACCCAAGAATACATTACTCTCTAATGTTGTGTCCTTGAAACTGGCTCCTACTGTGGGAACGATGGGCCAAATGTACATTCCAAGGACAGGGGGTAAGGAGTCTCTGATTGCCCAGGTCCAGATTGTGGTTTAATTCAAAATCACGTCCTTTCAGTGACTGCCTCCAACAACTCCCAACTGCTGATTATATGTTATTTTCCAAATGTTAAATTTCTGAGCCATGGAAAAAGTCTATTACTTATTTAAAAATAAAGTTTTTAAATCCCTCTGACAAATCAATGCAGTCCTTCTTTGTGTATTCAAAGTGCTGTATTTGATCAATCTTAGTGTGGTGGACAAAGTAATGTTCTACCCAAATCCCTCTTATGTGAAGGACCTCTTATCCCAGTTGCAGGGACTACTGATGGCCGATGGCCTTCAGGTGTTCTCTCCTTTAGGGACTGCCTTAGCTTCAGAGAGCTGCTTCATTTTAAAGTTCATGCCCATTCCAATACAGGCAATTGATTAAGGGTTGTATATAAAGGACCGGACAACTCAAACCAATTCTCAACTACTCTGAAGGGTCATCCTAGCTCCAGAGCTCCCTGGAGGGCTGACCAAGACTCATCAGTCTGCATCATAACTTGACTTCTACCTCTGTCCACTCCTGCTTCCTGCACTTCCCACCCATGCCTCTTGATCCTTAAACAAAAAACTCTCAAGAAATGATACTATATAAAAAGGAATTCCCTAGGTCTTAATGCAATACAGTATGTCCAGAAATAGTATTATTATTCATTTATAAAGTTTACCTTGCATAACTCCTAAATGAATTTAAAGACAACTATCAATAATCATGGTAGGTAATCAGTTAAACACCCATGCAAATGCAAGCTTTGTTTAACAGATAAGACTTTTACTGTCGTTAAAATTCAGTATTTCAAAGCAAAATTCTAATTGATAGCAATCATGAAGAACACCTCCATGAAAATATTTTCTAGTTCTTGCACCTGTGCAGGCACACGTACAAGAAGTTCAAAAATAGAAAATATTTATGCCAATAATGGGGGGAGTGGTGGGTGTATAGTTAGGCCTAGGTGTGTGGCTTAGAAAATAAAGAGGTAGGCTTAGAGATTCCTATTCCTTTAAAGAGAAAAACAAGGCTGATATACCAGCACGTATTTATCCTTCATACATAGGAGTGTTGAGGGAGAGAAGTAATTATCCATTTATCCTATGGTTCCTGCTTTGATACTACAGCTACTGTATTGAGGGTACCGAACGAATGGAAAACAAGAGAGAAATGATAAATACTGTACCATTAACTATAAAACTGTTTAGAGTTACTGAGTTTAATAGGGTACAGATGGTTACAAACCCTTCTTTTTAATTTGCTGTGCAGTTATGGAATCAGATACCGTATCAGTAACTCATGACAATATTGTTGGGGCAGCTAAGGACAGGCAAGGGAAGAACTTCTTCATTTCCAAGGTTGGAAACTCATGACTGGTTTTGCGAATGTCTCTCTCTCACTATGGCAAGGACAGTGAATATTCTTGACATTGCGTGGAGCTTTCAGAAGCTGGGAAGAGAGTGGACAACTAGAGGATTTAATATGAACCACAAGACACCATTGCAAGCTTCAGCCCAAACATCACTCATCAGAAAGCCCTGTCATCTTTTGGTATATAAACGTCCTCCTTTTGTCACAATCTGTCATTCTTCTTAATTGGGCAAGCCCAGCCTTACCATGGCTTGTGTAATAAATTCGGCACTTGGATGTCCAGACTGAATTTTTGTCCTAGCTCAAGAAAGGCAGGGGAACAGCCAAGGGAGACCGGTTTAGACTTGAGGCGAGCAGCTCAAGCCCCAACTAGTTCGCTAGCCAACTAGCAAAATGAGCATGGAGAGGTCCGGGAACCCATTGTTCCCCTAAGCCTCAACTTCTAAGTCAGAAAGTAGCTAGTTGGTGGTTGGTGCACAGAGCCAGCCCTAGTGTGATTTTGATCAGGGCTGCACAGCAACCCGGTTGTGTGTGTGTGTGTGTGCGTGTGTGCGTGCGTGCGTGCGCGCGCGCGCTGCAGGACCTTTACTTACTAGCCAAGGCACCCTCTCTAGGCAGGCAGAAGGAGCCTCTGTGGATGCCACAGACCGTTTCTGGGCTGGCTTATTGAAGGATGGCCACACAGAGGTCATAGTGGGTGTTCTCTAGATTCCCGATGCTCAGTGTGGTCAGAGGACCATGGGCAACAGCATCACCTGAGGGCTTGTTTAGCTTGTAGAATCTGAAGCACCTGGACAAACCCAGTGACTCTGAATTTGCATTTTAATTCTATGGCACATTTAAGTTTGAGAAGCACAGGTCCAGGTGGTGGCAAGGGGGTTAGCTGAAGGATCAGCCTCTCAGCCCCGCCTCCTCCCCCCTCTGTGCTCTCCTCTTTAGCAAAGCTCAGCCCCGCATTGGTCTTGCACAAAATTTCTGCGAACCCCGAGTGTATGCGGAGGGGGCGTGCAAGAGCTGCCCCGGCGCGGGCGTAGGGCAGTTGGGTGACTGGCTTGGCAAGGGGCTGCTTTCTCCCGGCTCCCCGCTCCGCAGAGTGGAGACACTCCCCCCAAGTCCCCCCCACCCCCCCACCGCAGCTGCTACTGCCTGCCTCCCGCCGGCTGCCGCGAAAACCCGGAACAGCTGCGTGCGCTCGTGGAAAGTCCTCCTAGGGGCGAAGCCGGGCAGCTGGGCATGCTCAGTAGCTGGGGGAGGCTTGGGTGGAGAGTAGAAAGCCGCGGCTCTGCCTCCCACCCCCTTCCTCTGGCCCCCGCCCCCCCTGCCCCTACCCAGCCCGTAGTAGTTGCCCGGCGTGCGCCCGCGGAGACCGGAAACATGGCGCTCCGAGCGATGTAGCAGCCGCGGAGGAGAAGCGGAGGAGGCGCCGCTGCTGCGCTGACAGCCAGCCGCCAGGTAGGCAGGCGCGCCAGGCTAGGCTGCCTGGGTGGGTAGCCGCGCGGGGAGGGGCGCTTGCGGGGATGCGCCCGGCTGGGACCCCGGGCATCTCGCTTCGCCCGCGGAGGATGCGAAGCGGACATCTGACAGTGCGCGATTGTGCATCGCCTAGGAGATGCCAGAGGCTGGGGACCGGCGGGCTGCAGGGCAGGGATCCGGGGACAGCCCCCACCCCCCATGCGCTGCCATCCAGCCTGGGCTCTCTGCGGGTCAAATAAAGGATAGTTCCTTTCTGCCGAGCGAGAGGGCGCGGGGGACACCCCCGGATATCAGTTTTGGGAGTGCGCGGGTCCCCCGGACCGCTAGCAAGCCCCGCACCGGTTCTTTGTGTATACAGCCGCGCACGCCCAGGGGGAAGCCAGGGTGTTTCTCCCCAGGCGTGTTGCACATATTGCCAGGGCAGGATTTCCGTATGGTTTTTGTCTCTTGGTAGGTGTGGACTGGAAGATGTAATAGCTGAACCTTTGTGAGGCTGTGTTTTTCTTTGTTACTTGCCTTGGTGTGTATGTGTGTGTGTGTATGTGTGTGCGCGCGCGTGGTGGGTTGTAATGGAGAGAGAGAACTTCTGCTCGTGGGCACGGGTGTGGGCAGAGCGTGGAAGAGGATCTCGGTTCCAAACTCTTGTCAAAATCGCGTGTAATGTCGGCCTCCTGGAGGGTAAACTTGAAAAGTCTAGAGATCATCTATGCCCGGTTTGGAGAAGCGTGTTTGCCCTTCTCGAACCCATGTGCGTGTAGCTGGAGGTTTAAACATGGGACTCGAGTTAATTCAACATTAGGTATCAGTTAATGGAATTTGAACCAGTGGGGCTGCCTGTGGTGGTCTTTTTTTTTTTTTTTAAAGGTCAAATTAATAGAGAAGTTGGCAGGAAGCCAGGAGAAAGTGTTATCTTTAATAGCTGGTGACAGTTTGGGAGGTTAAATACGCTTTGGGGGAAATTGGGAAACCTGGCTTTGTACGGGGTTCTACCAAGAAATAACCATGGGGTCTTAGATAACAAAATCTCTCAGCATGTCCCTTTTCTCTTATGGGGTTTGGTGGTATGTAGATACAATGTCTCTTACCTGAGTCCAGATGGACAAGACACTCTTGAAAAGCCCCTCCTACACTAGAATTCTATGAAACTGGCACCCCAGAATAACAGCTCTGCCGCCTTATATTTCTATATCTGTTATATTCAGCACAACTCCGAGTTAAGGAGAGAAGGTAAATTTAGAACATGCTTTTATTTTTTACTTTATCCTTTAAAGGACGGACATCTGTGACTATGAAGTTTAGAGACCCCTTCCTCCGTACTTAGAGTATTTATTCTTTTGGTCTCCTTAGGTGGCAAGAATGAGTCAGTATCCTCAAAATGAAATGGGGAGTGCTTGAGGAAAATGCGTCTAAGTAAATTAAAGCTGTAAATGTCCAATTTGATGGTAATACCTTGACTTGGAATACGTAATGTGCGAAGCAGAAACGCTGCTGATAGAAGCAATAGAGTTGATGGCAAGTTTATTGATAGTATTGGTCTTAGAATAAGATTTTTGTGTTCCTCTGGGAAGGGGTGAAGATTGGTTATACTAGGTGCCTGCAACTTGGAATTTTGTTAATAAATGTGAGTTTTAACTGCAGGCGTTGAAAACACAGTTTGGCCGCTCCTCTCCTTTGCTTCAATGCTGCAGGTGTGAGAGGCAGGTGTTCCTGGGCGTGGTACCATCTTGGTGATGAGACAGCTGAGTTTGGGCTCTGACTCCTCTGTTCTTAACTCTCTGATCTTGGGCAAGCTATTTAACTTGGTGGAGCCTCGGCTTCCTCCCCTGTTAAACAATCCTGGGGACAGAGAGATTTACCTAAATGGGTGGGTGTGTGGATGACTCCTAAACCACCAGAAAAATGGTGGTGACCCTCAGAAGAGGAAGGAAAATGGATATTTATTTAACCTTCACTGTGTGCCCTGTGTTAATGCTAGTCAGGCCCATCCAAGTGATCTAACTCTCCAACTGTTTGCTTCCTAGGGCTGCCATAACAAATTGCCAAAAACCAGGGAGCTCAAAACAAAATTTATTCTCACACTGTTTTGGAGGCTGGAGCTCCATAATCAGGATGCAGACAAGGCCATGTTCCCACTGAAGCCTCTTGGGGAGGACCCTCTTTGGCCCTTTTCCAACCTGTGGTGGCCTCAGGTGTACCTTGGCTTGTGGCAACATAGCTCCTAATTCCTCTGTCCATCTTCACATGGCATGTACCCCCTCTTTTTTTTTTTTTTTTAATTTTCCAGACAGAGATCACAAGTAGGCAGAAAGACAGAGAGAGAGAGAGAGAGAGAGAGAGAGAGGAGGAAGCAGGCTCCCCATGGAGCAGAGAGCCCGATGTGGGGCTCGATCCCAGGACTCTGGGATCATGACCTGAGGCAAAGGCAGAGGCTTTAACTCTCTGAGCCACCCAGGCGCCCCTTCTTATAAGGACCCCATTCATATCAAATTTAGGGTCCGTTGCAATTCAGTATGACCTCCTCTTGATTATATCAGCAAAAATCCTGTTTCCAAATGAGGTCACATTTATAGGTTCTGGTTAGGCATGAATAATATTTGGAGGACGCTGTGTGTCAACATGCATGTGATCTGTGTTTAATGACCTGATTATTTCAGCATAGGACTAGAAGGTAGAGTATCATGGTTTTGGAAAAGATTTTCAAGGTTATTTAATCCAGCTAACATATTTGATGTTTCCCAACCATGGTAAGGAAGAGCAGTATTTAGAGGTACTAGACAAATACCACTTATCTGGAAACCCAGCTGCTCCAGGATCTCAGTCTCCTACAGGTGACCTACCTGACACACCCTGTCCCAATGGCATTTGTTAATGTTGCCTCTTCTCTTTTTGCTACCCCACTGACTATAATGCAAATAAGCAGCAGAAAATCAAATTGAATGAGAAAAATGACAAGAGCAGCAGATACACCCCAATCTTAACACCTTTCTAATCTTTCTTATCTTGGTGAATAATACCACCTTCCATGGTGTTTCTTTAGCCAGACTCAAGAATTGTCTTTGACACCTTCATCCCGTGCACTCTATATCCCAAATCATCACAAAGTTATATAAATTTTGTCTTCTACATGTATCTCTAGATAGATTCTTCTTTCCATCCCTACCACTACACCATCAAACCTCAAATCATCATCCCTCTCCTGGATCACTAGCATAACTTTCTAGGAAGACCCCTGGCTCCTCATGTCAGTTCCTTGCATAAAATGCATTCACATACTTGGGATGGGGTCCAGAGACTGTCTGAGCTTTGGATATACTTAGCCAGCTTTATCTTGGGCATCCCCTCTTATTGCTGTTAACATTGACCTCATGTCTGTTGACTATCCCAAGCACTTCCCCTATACCTTGCCAGGGCAAACTACTCATCCTTTGGGCCTCCTTGGTCTCTCTTCCCCAGCAGTCCCATTCTCCTTATCACCCTTCTAATTTTCTTCCATAGCCATGAGACACTTACCTTAATTTGTAATTTCCTATTTCTTTGGATATTTAATTTCTGTAAACTCTAATGGCCATTTGTTTTGTGTCTTGCATGTAGAAGATGCTTGGTATTGGCAAATGAGTGAAGGAATGAATATTCTTATAGCATTTTCCTGTGCCAACTTAAAGATCTGATTTTTTAGAAACTTTTTTTTTTTACTAACTTGTATAAAAAGAGCAATTGAGAAACTCATTCTGATTTCAAAAGAGGAGTATTCTTGGCTTTAACAAATGCATCTTCTAAGAATTGGTTTTAAGCAAGCGGTTTAGAACTGAGTAAAAATATTTTCTAACAACTGATGTTTTTGTAAAACATCAGTCAGTCAACAAACACTTTGCAGATATCTATTGGACATTTATATTTGCCATGCTAGGCCTTAGGGGAACAATGGAGCACTAGACTTTTAGCCTTCTAGAGATTAATAGTAAACAATAATGTATAGTAATAACATTTATTCAGCTTCTGTCATATTCCAGCTTCTCCTCAGTCCCTATCCTTACTCATTACTAGAAATAGGCTTTCTGTCTTTTCCATAACACAGAACCCAAATCAGATGCACGATAAATATCCCATGAATTAATAATTAGTAGGTACTATTATCCTGATCTTTGAAAATAGGAAACTTGGGCTTATTTGTGGAAAAAGGAATCTGCTCATACACAGAAGAACATGCATTTGTTTTTTGAATATATCCAGGTGAGCCCTGTTCTGCTTTAAAAATCATCCTGCCTGTTGTCTCTGGGGTTAAATAAGAGACCGCTGTTCATACACGAGCAAGTTCCTGGTATGTTTCTTGGTCTTCCACAGTAATCACAATTCTTAATTGGCAGCTAAATTTTTTCGTTTGTCTATTTAATCCAAGTGAGAAGTGACTGAATGGCTCATTCAGCACACTTCTGGTAGTTTTGAGAAAAGCAAAACTGAGTACCCTGTGGAAAAGAATGTGGTTCAATGCAGGACGACAAGGCTACATTTTGGATTTCTAGGATGGCCGCAATTTCATGTAATCTTATTTCATGAAAAGTCCTTTTTTTTTTTTTTTAAATACTTAATGCGTATGTTTAAGTAAAACTTTTCACCTAAGTAGCAAAAAAAAAAACCCAGACATCGTGTCTTAATTATGTGTAGAAGTGATAGATACACAACTGAGTCAACTAAAATCTGAAGAAACTAATAAGAGCTATTTTGGTGAGATGGTTAGTTATAAAATTCATGTTTAAGAATCAGTGGTGGGGCACCTGGATGGCTCAGTGGGTTAAGCCTCTGCCTTCAGCTAGGGCCATGATCTCAACGTCCTAGGATCAAGCCCCACATGGGGCTCTCTGCTCAGCGGAGAGAGCCGACTTTCCCCTCTATCTCTGCCTGCTGCTCTGCCTACTTGTGATCTCTCTCTCTCTCTCTGTCAAATAAATAAATCAAACCTTTAAAGAAAATTTAAAAAATCAATGGCTACCCCCGAAATGCAGGTTTTTACTGACTACAAAATACAATAGAGAAGGATTTTGTTCATAAATCCACAAAAATGTAAATTTAAGAAACATAGGAAATGTATGGAAAATACTTGGGAATAATAAGAAACATCTAAAGACTTGTTTAGAAAGCTGTAAAATTTTACTCAAACACAAAATAAGAAATGAGCAAATGAAAACATGCTATTCTTAGGGTAGAAAGATTTTATGAAATAGTTACTTTTCCACAATCAATCATACAGTTTTATTGCTTGGGGATTTGGGGAAACTTGATGAAATGATTCTAACATCAAGCCACAAGAATTACTACAGGACTAGAGTCAAGATTTTGCTGAAGAATGTATCTGGCGGTGGGTTGCCCTTACAGAAATAAAAATCTGGTCATTGAGCATCACTGTAGACATGTAGTTCTGGCAGAGGAATATAGATAGCTCACTGGAGTAGAGTAGCCTGGAAACAGACTCAGGTAGTTTTAGGAAACAGAAGTGTGATGGATAAAGCGTTCCGAAACGGGGAAGTATTCGACAAAACCAAGGCACTACACCAATAAGTAGAAAACCATCAACTAAGAACCTCTGTTTGCACAATTCACTAAATGACAGATATATTGGAAAGTTGATCTGCCAGGTGAGAAACAAAGCCAGAAGAAAATACTTAACAATTAATGCAAAGAATGGCAGAGCAAAAGATCGCTTTGAGTATATTTTAAACTTTCATATGCAAAAATATACAGTTTAGAGCAGAAAATAATCATGGAGAAAAATATTAACAGCAAGCATGACAGAACAGTTAATAGAATAATTGCGCTGAAGAACTCTTGCATATCAGTAACTAGAAAATAACACCCCAATAGAATTGTCTAATTATCTGAAGAAATGATTTGAAAGGATGAAATAAAAAGGCTAATTCACATATTTAATAAATATCTTTACTATTAACCACAGAAATGCAAATTAAAACAAAAATGTGATGCCACGTTTCATGTATTAAACAAGCAATTTATAGTCATATATATATGTGTGTGTCATATATATATATAGTCATATATATGTGTCAAATTTTCTTCACCTCAGGCTTTAAAATGACAGTGAAAGAAGGTGTTGTTATATTATGGATACTTTTTGCACAAGTCTGCTTAGGTAAGTAGATAGATCAAGACTCACAGATACATGAGAAAGCTCTCTACAAATAAAATTACAATGTGTTCATCGACTACCATTTCTCTCTAACCCAAGAATTCACCACAAACTCAGGTCATTATACTAACTCGGGTAGAGTATACACTCGCTCCAAAACGGATATGGAAATGTTTTTGGAGGGGCTGCCTCAGTACCAGGCGGGATGCAGTGACATTTTCATTACTGCTGGTGGGAGAATTACGTGCTACAGCCCTCCTGGAGGACAGTTTTAAAAGCATTTGACAAATATTTTCGAAGTTCGAATTATTTGACACAGTCATTTCTCTGGTTTTTAATTTTAATTTTAGTCTCTGCTGAGGAATTCCTTGCAGCAAAAGCAATAAATTACCCTTTAAAACTAAAAATTGGGGGGGCGGGGGACTGGTTGAAGATATTTGAAGGTCCCAAGATAATAGACAATTACGGAGTATTAAAAGTGATCCTTTCAAAGCTTATATAGTGATGTAAAACAACTTCAGTTTTGTTTTGTTTTTTTTTAAAGATTTTATTTATTTATTTGACAGAGAGAGAGAGAGAGATGGGAAGCAGGCTCCCTGCTGAACAGAGAGCCGGATGCGGGGTTCGATCCCAGGACCCTGAGATCACGACCTGAGCCGAAGGCAGAGGCTTAACCTGCTGAGCCACCCAGACACCCCAACTTTAGTTTCAAGTGGAAATAAGCCAGTGCACAATGATGTGTGTTTTATGAGATGGAAATATCCTATAGGTATGTAAAAGCTGGAACAAAAACAAAGTTTGTGTCTAGATGGTAGAATTATGGCTTTTCTTTTCTTTTTTTATACCTTTCCGAATTAAAAAAGTCAATAGCATTGTCTTATGAATCAAAAAAAACCCATTATTTTACAAATATGGTAGTGTTACACACTCAGGTTATAATTATTCATTTATGTAACACATTCATTGATTATCTCTGTGTCAGGAGCTCTGCCAAGTGTATCAGCAATGACTCTTAGTTTGCATGCAAATGAAAGAAACTGTCTAACTTGAGCAAAAAGAATTTACTAGAAGGTTATCAGATAGCTAAGAGAATTGCCAGGAATGGGGGCGGGGTGAATGGCAAAAACAAAAAAACAAAAAACAGGCTTGGAAGCAAACCAGAACCTAGTTAGCTCCAGGCTCTAAGTATCAGGAGCTTAGAGAAACAGGCTCCAGCCAGGAATAGGGCTGCTCAGGGCTGGGCCACAATCTGGGGTAGTTATGTCTGGACTCAACCTCCCCTGCAGCCCCCCTCCCCCACCAACTCAGCCTCTGGGCATCCAGGAGGGAAGGGCACCTCAATTAGCAGGCCCACTGCTCCCTTTACTAACAAAGAAACAGGAAAGATGTGTGATAACCAAAACCAAACCAACACAAAAAAGACAATTAAAATGCCCATTACCCCAGGACTTATAGGCCAGCGGGGTTGAATGGCAGCCTGCCTTCCTCCTCCTCCTCAGAGAACATCTGAGATGTAGACGGACAGCGACTACGAGGTTCATGATGCTGTGTAGGTGTGGTGGAGCCTCACCCAGGAGATGCTGTTTTCTCCTGGAGTCAGCAGGGACATGTCCTGCAGATGGCTTTTCAGACTCGATCTTGGGGTATGGGCGGGATTTTTGAGGGGAGGCCCCATTCTCCAGTGAGATAAGAACCAGTGGGAAGGATTATCCGAGCCAGTTTCACAGAAGCAAGAGGTATAGTTTGGAAAAGAATGGGGGCACCATCACAAGTCTAAGCCTGTTTTTATTCTGACTTACATTTACCAAGTCCTGTAGTAATGTTTTTGAACTTGTCCACCATGAATACTGTGGTCTCAGTTCAAATAGTAGGTGATCCCAAACATCCATAGGTAAGTTGGTATTCTTCCCACAGTTCTTGTCATAAACAGGAAATATCTGTGGCTATCCGGGTAATTTCATGCTCAGGTTCCATGTTGCTTTTGTAATTATTTATAAACTTTTCCCCGAGGAAAGACTTGCAAATGGGAAAAAGGGAAATTTTTCTTCAGTTGCACTAAAAACAGGACCGAGAAAATCTTAAATTACTGGGAGAGGCCCCCACCCTAGACACTTCCCTGCAGAGAACTCAGCTGCTCTGTCCCCCAACTTCTGTGTACCTGCACAGCCAACCCAACCCCACCCTGTACCAAAGAGCCCATGTGCCCCTTGGCCCGCTCTGCACTGTGCTGTGCTTACCCAAGTCTTGGATTTCCTGCTCAAAAGTCTCCTGGGCCAGAGCATGGCTGAGCAGAGACTGTGGACAGGTGGAAATTATAGTCCACACACAGGGGCTGGAGGTTAGGGTGGAAAGAGCAAGGGGACCGGGCAGGAGGCTGGTGCTCCTTACTTGGCTGTGTTCTGGAATTCAAGAAATCGGAATTTAAAGTCGGCTTCTAGGTTGCTGTGAAGGCATGCTTGTCAAGCTAGGCAGATAGAACATATTTAATAAGTATTAGCTTGATTTATCTTATGTAAATGCGTAATAATTAAGACTCCATTTATGCTTTTGTAATTATTTAATACAGTCTTCCCTGCGGAAAGACTTGCAAAGGTAAGGGAAATGTTAGGCTTGGGCCTGCTCAGTTAAGTCTTTTAGAAAGATGATACTCAGTTGTACACACACACACACACACACACACACACACACACACACAGCAATTAGCTACTGGTGCAACAATACAGAGCAGGAGAAAAGTGGGTTGCACTCCTGGATTATAGCTAACATACTGAACAAGATGCATTAAATCCTCATCCCAGTACTTTACCTGTATATCTTAATTAATCTTCAGAAGGGCTCTATAAAATAGGTCATTCAACTTAGTTGGGACAGTGAAGAGGAGTCAAACTCTGGCTCATCGAAATCCAATGTCAGTAGATAAGAAAAGTTTTGTTTGGAGTCCTTGAACCTTCAATAATGTACAAATCACTGGATTAATCAACCCACTCTGACTCTCCAATCCTCTGATTCAGCATTTCTGTTCATGCAAATTTCCCCATGAAAAGGGAAAGTAAATGCTTGATGTCCTCGCTGTGTTCAGTGTTAGGATTAACTGAATGATCAAAAGTAAAAATCAGTATCTGGTTGCTTGTAGGAGAAACACATTTGGTTGACATTTTAAAACGGATGTCGGGAGAGTCCCTTTGCCAGTTTTCCAAGGAATTACCACTTACGTCATTGGTGATGAAGGTAAATTAGCAATGAAGAGTACCTTTCTTTTTCCTATAAGGCGCTGGTTCCTAACCCCAAGCCTCCATTTCCCCCACTGTCCAACTGAATCAAGAGGGCTTTATCCAAGCCCTCTTGTTGGTTCCATCACTTTTTTTTTTTTTCCCATCACTCTTTTAATAACAAGTTCTAGAAGGAGGGAGGGTGGATGGGCATGAGCTCACTCACACCTTCAGTCCCGAATATAAATTCTATGATAGAGTCAAGAATTGTTAGCTTCACTTTTCAAATTCAAGGTTGACATACTATTTAAGAAACTCTTTAACTGTTTTCTGATGGAACATGACCCCTTTGCATCTGAGGGTGATCATCTGAGTCATGCAAATAGGTATTTGTATAACACACTGATTTTCAGAGTAAGTTGTTCTGAAGTGTCATCTGAGTTGCTCACCTGCCTAATTTAGTTGTACCGCAATTTACTGACCCGGGAAAAGACCTTCCTAGCAGTGAAGACTAGAAAACTTCATTTGTTTAAAAGATTCTTCCCCCAAAGTAGAGACAGTTGCTACGTGGGTATGATTTAATCTCTAAAAATATAAACAGCGATGGGGGGGGAGGGGTGGTGGTTAAAGTAAAAAAAAAAAAAGTCTTAAACTGATGTAGAGTTTTCTTGATGTCTAGGTTTCAGAGACATGGAAACAAATAATAAAAGGAAATTTCTAATTGTATTTGAGTAACAGCCATTCGTGACTTGATAGTAGTGTTAGTGTATTTTACCCCCTCTTATCCAAGGAGTCCTTAAATCTCAACTTTCGTGCATATGCCCTTCCCTGTCCCACTGCCACTTGCCATAGCATGTGTCAGCCCCTTTATCTTTCCTGCCTTCATTCCCACCTCAAAACAAACAAAAACCCAAAAACATTAGATCATCTGATATCACCATCCCACCGAAAACTTCCTACCCAACTACTACTCCCCCGTCCCACCCTCCATCCCCCCCACCCCCCAAAATCTTCTTATACCTGGTTTTGGGTTGCCCCTCTCAAAACAGTCATCACACTGTTTTGTAGATGTTTTCTTACTTGGTTCCATTCTTCTTTTTTTTTTTTTTCAAGATTTTATTTATTTGACAGATCACAAGTGAGGCAGGTTGGTGGGGGGCAGGCTTTCTGCTGAGCAGAGAGCCCAATGCGGGGCTTGACCCCAGGACCCTGGGATCATGACCTGAGCCGGAGTCAGAGGCTCAACCCACTGAGCCACCCAGGCACCCCTTCCCTTCTTGTACTAGACCGAGAACTCTTCTAAAGCAGGTAACTTGTCTCTTGGTATCTATATCCCCAGCATCAAGCTTTATGCTTATGTATGTCAGGTCTTTAATAAACGTTTGTGGGGGGAAAAAATGTTTGTGGATAAATGCCTGTTACCTAGGCTAAATAATGAGTCTAGAAGCAAAAGAGTAATGCGATGGTTTAAAATTGTAGAATGGGACCTAGAAATGGTCTAATCTATTTCCTTAATACTAGCATGGAATTTTTTTTTTTCTTCTACTTTCTATAAATGAAGAACATATGGAAGGAAAGATTGATACTGTTTCTGGTTAGAGACAAATTCTAATATTGGATATGGGTATAAAGTAGACCTTCTAAATACATTGAAAAGAAAGTAATGAAGCAAACCATAAGTGAAGAGCCAGCTTTCCAGGAATAGAGTAAATAAACTGAGCTTCTGGGGTGCCTGGGTGGCTCAGTTGGTTAAGTGGCTGCTTTCGGCTTGGTTCATGATTCCAGGGTCTTGGGATCCAGTCCCACATTGGACTCCTTGCTCAGCAGGGAACATGCTTCTCCCTGTTCCTGCTCTGCCTCCGGTCCCCCTGCTTGTGCTCTCTCTCTGACAGAAAGATTTCATTTATTTATTTGAGAGAGAGCATGAGTGGGGAGAAGGTCAGAGGGAGAAGCAGACTCCCCATGGAGCTGGGAGCCCCATGCGGGACTCGATCCTGGGACTCTGGGATCATGACCTGAGCCTAAGACAGTCGCTTAACCAACTGAGCCACCCAGGTGTCCCAATAAATAAGATCTTAAAAAAAATAAATAAACTGAGCTTCTTAAAAAAATATTACAAATAGTTATTTGATTACTAGATGCAACTTACACTTCTCTGATGTCTCAAATCTGGTATGAATATGCATGGTCGATGATGCTTGAATATTAGTTGATAGTTTGTATGGAAAGCTGGGGTTTTATTCACTTCTGCTCTGGTCTTTGGTACCACGTGTTTCCATAGTAACAGATGCACTAAAAAATGAGAAAAACCAGGAAGACTGGGGAGGGAAAGGAATCAAAGTAAGTGGTTCGCGTAAGGGGTTCCCCAATGTGGGACCGGGGTCTCTTCAGGCTTCTGGTCACAGATATTTGTGGCAGGATGCCCAGAGAGAGACTATTCTAGAGTGATAACTGGAAGGGATTTTAAAGACCGTATATAGATACACTGTGACAGCAATTACTTGGTTGACTTCAGCTTGGATTTCTGTGGCGGGTACCTGGATTGCAACATTAGCATTCTACACCGGTTGAAAGAAACACTCAACATCCAGAGCCCACTAACAACTAGGAATCAGGGAACACGACTGGAGACTTTTACTATCTGTGAAATATAGTTGTGTTGTCCTTTGAAAGCTGGAAAGTGTGGGAGAACACTGTGAATTAGGTACTAAACACTTGACAATACCATTTTAGAGCAGAGCCTTGTGGTCTGGATATGTTCTTTTTGGCACACATGGTGTGAAATTTCCCCTAAAAATTCAGATTTCTTCTCTTTTAAAAGAAAACTGATATATACACAAGTACAAAATCTGGCAGTGCGAGGTTTTCTTATGGTACCCGTTCACTGTAGCTGAGAAGCTGTCTTCATCATAGACAGGTAATGGAGTCTTCACTCTGTCACAGTTTCCATCACTCCCTCAGGGATCCCATCAGGCCATTTTAATTGTTTATGTTGCTGTCTTGTCCCTTGAAGCCTTTTGAATTTGTCATCTTTGGATTACAGGAGAGGATTGCTTTATGGTTTTGAGTCATTTTCATACAATTTTCCTCTTAATCTCATTTCCTGAAAATATAAACCTATTTTTTAAATAATTTAAATAGAAGGCAAATGAGATTTCAGAAAGATATATTTTTACAGTTCCCATCCTAGGGAAAAAAAATATTGAGTTAAGCCTTCTTAATATTTGCTGGGAATATTTGCATAGTTAAGCTTCAGCAACTCAACTTCAATATTTTTGCAATATGGGGCAATTATTAAAAACTTCCTCTGTGTTCCATTTGAATTAAGCCAAAATAGAAAAGGAAATCCTGTGGTCTTGAGCTTGCTGGAGGTAGGGATTATCAAAACTCAGAAGGATGCTATCATATTTCATGTGATAGTATCATCTGGAAAATATAAAATATTCAGAATGCAAATATGCCCACAGAAGTGAAGGAGAACCTTATAAATGATATGCACTCTATAGAATAGCTGGGAGAAGCTCAAAATCAATATTGGAATCACCCAGGGCAGCTGAGAATAATGATATCACTATACCTTACTAAAAAGTAATGAAAAACGAATGAGAGAGAAAATTCCAGAGTTGTCCCTAGAGTTACTATTTGCTTGAGATAGGAGCATAAGAGAAGACTTTAGAAAGTGGCTTCCCAGTTCTTTTCAGACCTCAGCTTGATTTTACTTATTTATTTGTTTGTTTGTTTGAGAGAGAGAGCAGGAGCAAGGGGAAGGGCAGAGGAAGAAGGAGAAGCAGACTCCCTGCTGAGTGTGGACCCTGGGATAATGACATGAGCCAAAGGCAGACGCTTAACCGACTGAGCCACCCAGGTGCCCCCCTCAGCTTGATTTTAAACACAGAGCACTGCCTGCCTGTCAGAGGGGGTTTTCTTTCCAAGGTAAAGCGGATTGTGCAAAGACTGTCGCTGTCCGTATGCAACAAAAACTTTCCAAATTAATCACTTAACTGGTAGGATTAAAAAAAAAACAAAAATAATTGGATCTTTTAGGGTGGTGCCTGCTTGTTTCTGGTTTTTTGGTTTTTTTTTTTTTTTTTTTGGACAGGCTAGATAAAAAGGATTAAAGGATAAAAATTTAAAAATAGGATAAAAGTAGATAGACAGTGAGCATTCCTTTTTTTTTTTTTTAAAGATTTTTAAAATTTATTTATTTGACAGAGATCACAAGTAGATAGAGAGGCAGGCAGAGAGAGGGAAGCAGGCTCCCTGCTGAGCAGAGAGCCCGATGCGGGACTCGATCCCAGGACCCTGAGATCATGACCTGAGCCAAAGGCAGCGGCTTAACCCACTGAGCCACCCAGGCGCCCGACAGTGACCATTCCTAACTAGTCATTCATTTATCCCACAGACATGAGTTCAGTACTGCTGTGTTAACTGGGGTGGTATTTCAATGAATGTAGATAAAAATCCCTCCCCTGCGGAGAGAGATAGTAAACAATAAATGAAGAAATGGATAGAATGTTGGAAGGTCATCCGTGCTTTGAAAAAAAGAGAGTGCTATCAAGGGGTTAGGAAGTGAGTGGATGCTGGCAGGAAAGGGTGCAGTTGTAAATGGGTGTGGGGATGGTGAGTCAGGATAGGCCTTGTTGAGAAGGTGACATTGAAGAAGAGAAGGGAACTACTCCTGCAGATCTGCCTTGTAATGCATATGCGAGAACATCCCAGCAGAGAGAACCCAGTGCGCAGGCCCCAAGGTACAATGCCCGGCTTGTGGGAGGAAGTCTGGGGAGAACCAGTGTGTCTGGAACAAAGCGAAGGGGGGTCAGAGTCAGCAGGGTACTTTAGCCTTTTCTCTGAGCAAGATGGGGAGCCACTGGAGAGATTTGAGCAGAGGACAGAATCTGACCTATTTTACCAGGAGTCCCTCGGCTTCCCTGTTGAGAAGGTGCAAGTATCAAAGTGGGGAGACTGATCAGGAGAACATTTTG
Source organism: Meles meles (assembly GCF_922984935.1). Taxonomy (NCBI): domain Eukaryota; kingdom Metazoa; phylum Chordata; class Mammalia; order Carnivora; family Mustelidae; genus Meles; species Meles meles. The sequence continues at coordinate 47,805,555 of NC_060081.1, forward strand.
ATAATTCAGATAAGAGAGATGGGGGCATGACCAGACTTCGAGCTGTGGAAGTGGTGAGTTGTGACCCAGTTCTTACACATTTTGCAGGCAGGGTTTCTTCAGGATTCAGTATGGGTTACGAGAGGAAGAGAAGAGTCAAGGAAGACTCCAATGTTTTTGACCTGAGCACCTGGAAGAATGAAGTTGCCTTCACCTAAGGAAGAGAGGACTGTGGGAGAAGGAGATTTCTGGGGGGTCAGTTAGGAGTTTAAACAGTGGACATCTACTTCTGGTGGAAATGTTCAGTAGTTTGTGAGTCTGGGGTTAAGGAGAAAAGTCTGGGTTGGAGGTAGAGATGATGACCTCACCAAAGCAAGTGAGTTTAGATAGCGAAGGAATCCAAGGGTTGAATCCTGGGTAGAAGAGGTGGCTCCAGTAGGACCAGCAGAGCCAGCTGCTCTAGGATCTACCCAATCATGGACGTGGTGGTTGACAGGCTGCTCTTTAGGGAGATGGGGGCTGAATGAGTCACGTGACCCTGATCCTCAGCAGGCTATTCTCAGCCTGTTCCCATGCACCTGAGCACAGGGATCCAAGAGAACAGGGAGGTACACAGGCATCTTAAAGCCCAGACTGGGAGAAGGTACATGGTCACTGTAGGCGCATTCTCTTGGTCAGAGCAGATTTGGCGGCCAGTCCAGATTTAAGGGGTAGGGAAGTGGATGCTACTTAAAGTTGCTGCACAGTCACATTGCAAAGGCCTTGGATGCAGAGGTGGAGGCTGTGGCCGTTTTGCAGTGTATTCCAATTTGCATACGATTGGCCTCTTGCAAAGACCCTCAAAATTTTTCATATGGAAATAGAATTTTAAGTTTTGGGTCAAATGTCAGCCTCATTCTTGAGCTGCTGAGGACCCTGTTACTGCAGCCCTGCTAACTTCCCAGATTTTTCTTGGTGAAAATAGTTTTTCGTGCAGTTCCATGTTGACAGAATTTGAACCACAGGTCTGGCTCCTGGGGTTTTAATAATTTCTGAGATGAAGTTATGGCACATAGTAGGTGTTCAAGAAGCTATTTATGTGGGGCGCCTGGATGGCTCAGCAGGTTGGAGCCTCTGCCTTCAGCTCAGGTCATGATCCCAGGGTCCTGGGATCGGGCCCCGCATTGGGCTCTCTGCTTAGCTGGGAGCCTGCTTCCGTCTCTCTCTCTCTCTCTGCCTGCCTCTCTGCCTACTTGTGATCTCTGTCAAATAAATAAATCTTAAAAAAAAAAAAAGAAGCTATTTATGTGGCTATAAAAAGATAAGCTATACTATAGCGTTAGAATGATGGTGTTTACCATAACAGATCATCTGAGCATTTATTACTTGCCAGATACTGTTGTATGCATTATGTGCCCTATCTTATTTAATGTTTCCAGTGGGCTTATAAATGAGGTGCTCTCATTATTCTCATTTTATGACTAGTGACTGCAGAGTCCCCATCCAGGAGCAGATCTTCCTTGCTTTATTAAAACTATTCTCCTGCAAGCATAAAAGATGAAGTTAGAAAGTACTTTCTTAAGTTCTAAAACCTAATTCCTCAGACCTCCTCTGTTTTAGATTGGGTCCCCACACCCCTCCCGAAACAGACCTTGAGTCAAGGAGTCAGGAACAAGTAGTTTATTTGGAAAGTTCCAGGAACACCATTAGAAGAGAAGGGGAAGTAACATAAGGAAGGAAAAGCTACCAGAATTGGAATTTACTACTGGCGGAACTGGAAATGGTGTATAACTCACGCTTCAGAATGAGTCCATCCAAAAAGGAAGAGCGGAGATATTTATACACCAACTTCCATCTGGAACTGGTTGAAGACTGTACCCAGGGGATGTTAATTCAGCTGTATTTCCAACCTTACGTGGTTTGGAAAAAGCTCCTAGGAACACAGATACAGGCCATTGGAAGTTAGGAGGCATATGGATGGCATTAAAAGGGTTTGATATGTCCATACCTGTTTTTTCCTTAGCATGTGCCTGCAGAACTTCAGAGGTCAGTGTATTTTTGTTTTTTAGTTTTTGTTGTTTTTATTTTTTTGAAAACGCTATCTTTTGCTAGCCAATGGTGAGCATATTAATTGGACGATCTAACAGCATGGACAAAGACACTGCATGTACAATGGAAAAGGACAGTGAACCAGAGGTAAATTGCTTTCATAGTCATGGTCATTCCAATTGAATGCAGTCATATAACTGTCAGTACTGACTTGGGGTCTTAGGTAATTAAACATGCAGTTGCTAGATGTACTGGATACTGAAAAATGGGACAGAAGTAAGGCTACAATTGACCTTCTGACAAAACAGAGGATAAAATATTCCCCAGGAGTAAATCATTTACCCATGTAATGCAATTGCATTCTTGTTGGGTACTGGTGCACCAGTTGGTAAGCCATCTCCTCCAAGGCATTAATGGAACTCTGTGTCCCAAATAAGGTATTTCATGCTATGATCATTTTTTTTAGCAGCAGATAACACGAAAGCAGGGAAACTTTGGAGAAAATATAATAAAAGTTCTATCTATTGGCAGGAATAATAAAAATGGGCTTGAGTCTGGGCCTTGTTAGAAACCCCAAACCAAAAATAGTTTTTTGTAGAGAAAGAAGGGGGTGTAACATATGCTGAGGGCAGAGAGAAAAGGCTTAGTCATATTTATATATGGGTATACAGTAAACGTTGGTATATTTTAACGGGGTGTTGAAATGTACTTGATAGGCAGTTAGCAGCCTGGAGTGGGGTTTCAGAAAACAACCCAGATGGTTCCCTTGATGAAACTTATCAGTTGAAGTGGTTTGGGGTTGTAGGGAAAGTGTTTTAAAATTGGCCCTCTGCCTCAGACAGTGTGGCACAAGAAAGGGATCCAAAGCTGATGAGGTCGTAACAGTGATCACCAGTAGGATATTCAGGCTTGGCAGGTCCCAAATCATTGCACCTTCAAAATAATGTCTGTTAAGCCTTGGATTTGAGGTATGGTTTTAAGAAGCTCATCCTCATTGGTATAGCAAGGAGCCCTCTAGGTTTCTTTCTCACACCAGATAGCACCTTGCGTGATAGAGCTTCCCACCAGGAATGGCAAAAGCATGTAGAGTCCTTCCGTAATTTCTGGGGTGCCTAAACGGGTAAAGAGGAGGAAGCCAAAGAGAGCTATCAGAGCCAGAGGAAGAGTGGTCCTCAGTGGCTTTGGACCATCAACATTGAGCCCTTCTTTACCATCTTCGGTTGCTCTAAGTGTGGAAACCCTGAGGGTTTCAGTTTTGCCCTTCCCTCTTTGGAACTTCAGGGCTCACCGTTCAGTTCCTTTATATCCAGGACGTCTGTGTTGTAAAGATTCAGGGGTACCATTCACCTCTGGTCCATGTGAATGGCGCTCCTGGTGGTGTAGTCCGCAGCTTGAATGGGCCTCTTGCAGGGACAACGCTTAACAATGTGCTTGGTTTGGTCCAAACTTGGTAGGGTGGATCACCAAGCCTTGTAATCATGTGTTTCCTGTTCCCTTTCCCTCTTGCTCCTGGTGGACTGGAAGAAGCTAGACTTTAGCTATTCCTAATCAAGCCTCTCACGTGACACCCTGTGTGTTGAGTTGTTCAATTCATCTTTATAGAACACATGAATGAGGATAATGCTCTGACTTGGGAGGCTTGATGAGGTGTTAGGACCCATGGGAATTGTTTTGTCTGTTGATGTTCCTTGACCCAAACAAACACCCTGTTGGATATTTTCAAGAGCTGGTCATTGATATAGTTGGGAGGTGAACCCAGAGGACCCCTAGAGGAGTGGCCCGAGGACTGTTCTCCTAGAAGAGGAGTAAAGGACAGGATGGGGTAGTTTCAGGGAAGCTTGGTGGTGGGAAGCTGAACATTCTTGTTCGGAGCCGTCTCTATCTTCAAAGATGGAGGCAAAGTGACTCACTCAGAGGTGGAAGGTTGTGGCGGTCTTGACAACGGCGATCGCAGTTTTAAGGAGAGTGGAGAAAGTATGCATTGGTCTTTGCAGAAATTCAGAGAGACTTAGTTGCTAAGAGACCATAGCATTTCCATGTCTTTCCATCAATTTCTATTAATGAAACCATGGCTGCGAGTGAAAACTCTAAGTACACATTTTCTTTGTATCTACCAAAAAAAAAAAAAAAATGAGTTTGGCCCATTTAATTAGAATCTAAAATAAAAGCAGAGAAGCTTTGGGTACATAGGGGAAATTTGAATTTTGTCAAATGCATTTAAAGGAAATAAGCATTACTTCTACTGATTTCTGACTATTGATTCATTTTCATGAAAGGTGGTATTAAGAGGAGGAAATACTGAGTGGACTCCCTGTAAGCTGAACTTTTGCAGCCTGATGCTATGGGAAGCACAGACTGAGAGTCTTCAATCTGATTCTTTTGCTTGAAAAAGACTCAACTCAAAGAGGTGTAGCTCACAGTGTACCAAGCAAAGTAGGTCTCTACTGACCTGAATAGTTGAAATGTCCAGGGATACATCTGGATCAGGAGCTTAGAAGTATTATCATGGTGCCATTTCTTACCATCTCCCAGCTTTGTATGTTTCTGGATGGGCTTCATTCTCAAGCATGTTCTCCCATTTTTTTTCCTGGCAAGATGGCCCCCTCCAGCTCTAGGTTTAGAGTCTACTAATGTTAAAATCCAGAATACCCAAGAATTCCAGCAAAACTCTCAGGATTGGGTTTCAGTGTTAATTCTGTGGGGGTCACATGAAAGTGCTTCTTCCTAGTCTCATTACTTGGGGGAATGTATTACCCTTTGACACCACTTGAGCCCAAACCTGTCCCCAGAGTCAGAAGTCAGAGTGGAGTTCCTATCTCCTGAACCACCTGGACCATGAGTGTGTGTGTGTGGAGGGGGGGGAGTGTAGAGAGGATTCACAAGGAGTATCAGGATGTTATCAGAAGCAGGAGCAATGGATGTCATCATGAAAAAAATTTTGTCCTTAGAATGGATAAAATTAAAATTGGCCATTGCAGTTCTATTCCCTATAAAGTTTTCTGGCCCAGTGAAATTTCTCTGGTCACATGATTTTCACAGCTCTAATTTATTGGACTAATTGTATTTAAAAATTTCTATTTTTCCTGGAAATGAATTAGCTTCCAAATACACTATACATAGATTCTTTTTCCTCATCCTCTTGTGATCTTCGCTTTTTATCTTTGTGTCCTAATTTTGCCATTGTACTGCTGCTTCTATTTTGGAACCTTGGTAAGAAATAGATTTGTGTGCATATACTGATTTAGTATGAAATTAAAATGAAAAGTCATTTGCGTATTCAGAACCTATCTTAATGGGAAGAAAATCAGTGATAATTGCAACCTGTTTCTCAGGGAAATGAACGTATGTGGGTTAGTGGGAACATAATGTCCCACCAAACTATCATGCAATGTATGCACCCAAGCCCTCAACCTCTCCTGGTATTTTCTCTTTGGTTTTATCATGCAGAATGTATTTTCTCTCCATGATTTAATGATTGGGTATCACAATGATCTACATAGTTTTGTGTTTTGTTAGGTCTGTTCAACTTTTGCACAGGACAAATTGGAAAGCTCCTTTGGTAAACTACTCTTGTTATTATTTAGTTGAAATGTCCAGCACCCTTGTATTATTTCTACAGTCCTCCTGCTAACCTACAATCTATTTTAACATTGTACACCTACTATTATCTTGGCTTTAGATGTCTGCGAATTCTTGAGAAAAAAGCAAACTTAGAACCCTATCTGACAACTGCCTTCAGCCCCACTAAAACCATGTTTTCAGTCTTTTCCATGGAACATTATCAGATAAATACTTTATGATAAATTCATCCACCATTCAAGAGTGAAACATCAGTGGCCTTCAGAACATCAGGTCTGTGAGCATTAGGTTATATTCACTTTCCCTGACATGGTTAGTGTTTGTGGTTCTTGCAGATTGTCCGTCTTCTATAAAACTCTGCTCTGTGAGCTGCTATTCCCAGGTTGATGGATTGGCAGTTCCAGATCCCTTGCTGTCCCTTCCTTTGACCTCCTTTTGGGTTGCCTTCTTGAAAAATCTGCATGTCCTTCTACTTTGTCCTCCAGAAAAGAGAAGATTGAGGTCCTTCTGGGGGGGGTGTGGGGAATGAAATTCTTCCCCTGGGATAATTTTCCTCCAGCCCAAAGAGCAGAAAGAACATTAAGTAGAAAACCGAAGGCATTTTTCATTCTGAATTTGCATTTCTTCTTATTTTAGTTTTTCTTTTCAAAAAGATTTTGTGGTCTTCTTTTTTCACAACAGAAGCAGTTGAGTATTTGTTTTGGAAATGGCAGCTGAATTTTTCTGTGACAAAGGTAAGCTGCTGACCCCAGCTGCTCTGTGACCTGGTGGGGAGGAAGGTCCTGCTGCTTGAGTCTGGTTGTGTCTGGCCCTCAACTGGTTCAACCTCATTAATTCAGAACTGACGGTTGGGGAATTTGATGTAAGTTATAGGGGCCAACCTGCTGTGTGACTTCTACTAGCCATGACCGTTAACTAAGCAAAACCTCATTATTACAAAGGCACTTTTCACAGTGCGTAAGACATTGGATCTGGAGTTTGGCACCTGTGGGTTCCAGGCCCTGTCTGGACCATTGCAAGCTACACAAATTGACCCAATTTATAAGCTACTCTGAGCATTGACTTCCTAAGGATTAAAAAAATAGTACTATTGGGTAACTCATAGGGTTGCTGTGGGTTAGCAGCATTCCCGACCCCCCAGTGTGACTCTGATGTACTTTCTACACACTTTTCTGTTTAGTATTTATTACTATGATTTCAGGGTGCTTTGGTGGCTCAGTCAGTGAAGTGTCTGCCTTCGGCTCAGGTCGTGATCCCAGGGTCCTGGGATTGAGCCCTATGTCAGACTTTCTGCTCAGTGGGGAGCCTACTTCTCCCTCGGCCACTCCCCCTGCTTATGCTCTCTCCCTCTCTGTCTCCCTCTCATAAATGAAATCTTATTACTATTATTTTGTATTTTTTTATTATTTTCCTCCTTATCCATTAAAATCTCTTTCCCACAAGATCAAGGACTTTGTCTATTTTGTTTAGTCCTCTATCTCCAGGGCCTGGAACATCCGTGGGGTTCAGTATCTATCTGTGGACTGAATGGATAAACCATGCTTGGCACACAGCAGGCGCTCGATAAATGCACACTGTCGTTTGCTGATACTTCAGGCTCTTCTGTGTGGAGCTTGAAAGTCTCCTATTGGGCTATAAGATTTTTTGACTATACCGATGTAAAATTCTACTAAGAGTTTGAAGCTGTAGTGATTCTGAGATTGCACATCCACCGCAAACTAAATTATGTTGAATGTCCTTAACGTGTGTATTCTTAAATTCGTAGTAAACCATGATTTCACTTCAAAGAAATCCCAGAAAAGTTGAGAGAATTTGTTCAGTTACAAGTGGGGTGATGAGCGTTCAGCTATCCTATTGATCTTCTCTAGGGCGCGTCTGTGTAGTGGTAGTTCTAGTAGAATCGTAAAACTAGTATTAGTTAATGGGAATGGCGGCCAACCTTTATTTCGTTCTTCCCTATGGCTGATGTTGATGAAGTTCTAGAACATAGGTGGGGTTCAGTGGGATGAGGTTCGGAGCCGATGACCAAGAAAGAATTCTTGAGACATCTTTGGTGCAAAATGGTGGTTTATTAAAGCACAGGGATAGGACCCATGGGCAGGAAGAGCTCTGCCCCCGGGGATGTGAGGAGTGGTCTATTATATACTTGTAAGTTGGAGAGGGGGTTAGGGATGGCATAAATCTCTAAGGTATTTTGGAAGCAAGGTTTCTAGGACCTTGAGGGGCTAACTGTTGTCTGGGGAAAAGGTTATTCATTACCAGTAATAAAACCTTTTCGTGAGACCCTTTAGATGTATATCACTGGGCCATACGCTTGGGAATGATTGTCTACACTATCTTGGAGGTTTAGAGATAAAGTTTTCAAAGGAGTTGTTAAAGTAGACTTACAAGATCCTGGTTGGGGGTAGGGGCAGTCAGGCCAGGATTGCCCTTTGCCCTTAGCAAAGCCATAAGGTGGGGGTAGTTGAGTCCCTAGAGGAGAGTTACTGCCTGTTTTAAGGGCATGTCAGTAGGTTAGGAAAGTCAGTAATTTTTCTTCTGCTTCTGTTTCCCACATAAGTGTGATGATCACAGTAACCCCCGGAGGTTGGTACTATAGTAATCCCCATATTTCAGATGGCAAAACTGAGGCTTGAGGAAAGTTACTTACCCGAGGTTATGCTGCCATCCTGAACGCGGTCAAGGTCACACAGAGCCTGCTGTCAATAGCCGTCAAGCAGTACGACCCCAGAGTGCCAGTTCTTGGAATTGAGAACTTTTATTAAAGCAGACTGACCCTCACACTCCAGTGATTCCAAACCCACAATTCCACTGCAGTGTGACTTTCAAGTTCCCCAGATGGTGTGTGTGTTTTCTGCTTTATGAGAGCCCTCTTCACCTTGTGCTGTGAGAAGCTGGGTGTCTGGCCTCGGGGAAGGGAAACCCAGAGAAGGAACTCCGTTGGTTTGAGGGATTGCAGAGTCAGGCAGGAGTTGGCATCTGGTATGTGAAATAGAAGTGGATTGGATTGTCTTTTCCCCTGAGTAGGTTGGTGGGATTAAATTTAATTACCATTTTCGTAGGCAGAAGAAAGGAAAAATTTCTACCTAGTGGAAATAAAAAGAATTGCTACAGTAGACCTTGAATCATAATAAAGGACTTGCTGTGAATCACCAGAGGCCACAGTGAGAACAGATTATTCAGAACACAAACAATCAATAGGACCGGGATAAAATTATACCTGAACAATGATTTGGCATATGAAAGTAATTACCGTTCCCTGTAGGACTTGGGGAGGATGTGGCATTGGGGGTGGGGCAGTGTGTATGCGCTCAAGTGGAGTGTGTGATTTTTGGAGAGCGGCTCTAGGGGTGAGGGGATGGCCCAGTAACATCACCTGGATCCTCACAGTGCCTCCCTTCCCAAGAAACTCCAAGCATTCCACAGATGGATGTCAGTTCTCGCTCCCTGCTTCCCCCAGGAATGGCGGCAGGTAATCCTATTTCTGTTTTCAGTGCAGATACTAAACCAGATTTATATGGCCAACAGTATGGATAACAAAAGTATTGCACGACTTCGAGCTGGTCACCTTCATGTTCTTACTATGGCCTTGCACCGGCGCCCAGAACAAGAAGTTGGAGGGATTCAGAGTCCAAAAGAGATTCAGAGCAGTGAGGTTTTGAATAGATGTTTCTGTTACCTTATATTTTTACCTTCTATGCCTAAAAAATGACCTAGGATCCCAAGTTTTTGCAAGGTAAACTAAAAACCCTAACTGATAAAGTAATGGTGGGATATTTTAACCAAAAATAAAAATATTTTTTAATGACTTCTTAAACAATGGTGCATCTTGTAATTCCTGCTGTCTTAAATTCAATGAAATATGTTACTATTAACCATTAGCAGTTTTTTGAAGGCTAAGCACTAGGCTAAGCCCTTTATATGCATTATGTCATTTGTTTTCTTATTCCCATTTCACTGATGATGAAACTCTGGCTTAAAAAGGTGAGACAACACACAGATAAAAATAATTTCATAATCTTTCTGTGTAGAACTTTTCAGTGGTTTCACATTGGCTCTGAGTAAAATCTAAACTCCTTACTTAGACTCTGCTGCTCTTTTATGATATGGCCCCTATCCACTTCTCCCACCTCATCTTCCTGCCTGGCTCTACTGTTGATGTTCACTTGTCATTCTTTGTGCCTTGAATATGCTTGTGCAAGAACTTGATCTGTCTGGCTCATTCTTGTCATTCTGGTCTCCGCCTAACTGCTATCTGTTCAGAGAGGTGCTTGATATTCAGCCTAAAACAGACAATACATCCCTATCCCATCATGTGGCTTCATTTTAATCTTATTTAAGATTTTTTATTAATCCTAACATATATACAAAACATACATTTTTTTAAAGATTTAATTTATTTATTTGAGAGAGAGGGAGAAAGAGAGGGAGAGAGACTGGGAGAGAGGGAACACAAGCAGGGGGAGTGGGAGAGAGAGAAGCAGTCTTCCCGCTGGCAGGGAGACTAATGTGGGGCTCATCCCAGGACCATGGGATCATGACCTGATCTGAAGGCAGACGCTTAACAACTGAGCCACTCAGGTGCCCCAAACAGTATACACATTTTTAAGATTTTATTTGTCGGAGAGAGAGAGTACACAAGTAGGGGGAGCAGCGGGCAGAAGGAGAAGCAGACTCCTCGCTGAGCAAGAAGCCCAATGCAGAACTTGATCCCAGGACCCTGAGATGATGATCTGATGCTCTACTGAATGAGCCACCCAGGTGTTGCAAAAGTACACAGATCTTAAGACGATAACTTGAGTTTTTGCAATGTGAACTCACCTGCGTACCAGGACCCAGCTCAAGACAGGATATCCCCAGCACTTAGAAGCACCCCCCCCCCTTTTGCCTGGCTTCCTTTGCTCAATATTTCATCTGTGAGTAGTAGTTCACTCACTGTCATTGCTATGTCGTATTTCATTGTATGACTAGACCACCATCTGTTTATTCTAGTCTACTGTCGATGGGCATTTGGAAGTATTCCAAAGAGGGCTGCTGTGAACGTTCTTGAATATATTTTTTGGTGAGTATCATGGGAATCAACTTAATTCTACTAGAACTACATGATATCTACTTATTTAAACGTTTCTGTCTAGCTCTATCCCTATTAAAAAGTAATCTTAGGAAAGTAAAGAACTGGCTTATACTTTGACTCGTTTGTGTTTATTTTGGAGCTTTATTGAGAGGTTATCGTCATATGATAATCTGCATATTTAACCTTTACCATCTGAGTTTCGATTTATGTGTATACCCATAGAGCCATTACCGCAATCAAGATACTGAACAAATCGGTCACCCCCAAAGCTTGCTTGTTCCTTAGGATCTCTTCTCCTGGGGCTTCCCATCCCAGACAACCACTGATTTAATGTCACCATACTTTAGTTTGCATTTTCTAGAATTTCATATAAATGGGATCATAAGTCTTTTCTGTTTCTCTCGTCATCATTATTTAGAGATTCACATTGCCTGTGTCAGTAGATTTTTATCCCTGAGTAGCAGTTTGTTGTATGGGTTTACTGCCATTTGTTTGTTCATCTGTTGATGGACACTTGAGTTGATCCCACTTTCTGTCTCTTATAAATAATGCTGCTCTGAACATTGAGGTATAAGCTTTCATGCATGTGCTTTCACTTCCCTTGGGTACGTATCTAGGAATGAATTGGCCGAGTCATACAGTAGGTGTCTGCTTAATTCTATGAGGAACTGTCAGCCCCTGTAAGAGTTCCAGTGGCTCCACAGCCTTCCCAGCACTTTGATCTTTTTTTTTTTTTTTTCATTTTAACTAATCGAGAGGGAGTGGCGGTATCCAGTGGTTGGGCTGCTGCCTTCGGCTCAGGTCATGGTCTCAGGGTCCTGGGATCGAGTCCCGCATCGGGCTCTCTGCTCAGCAGGGAGCCTGCTTCCTTCCCCTCTCTCTGCCTGCCTCTCTGCCTACTTGTGATCTCTCTCTGTCAAATAAATTAAAAAAAAAAAATCTTTAAGATTTCATTTATTTATTTGATAGATCACAAGTAGGCAGAGAGGCAGGCAGAGGGGGTAGGGAAGCAGACTCCCTGCTGAGCAGAGAGCCTGATGCGGGACTCGATCCCAGGGCCCCAGGATCATGTTCTGAGCCGAAGGCAGAGGCTTTAACCCACTGAGCCACCCAGGCTCCCCGTTATCTCAAGATTTAATTTGCATTTCCCTAATGTTGAGCATCTATGTGTTTTTTGCCATGTGTTTATTGTATTTAGTGAAGTATCTGTTAACATTTTTTGTTCATTTTTTAAAATGGGGATTTTCTTATTAAAGAGATTAGAAATCTTTAAAGGTATATTTTACACAAAATGCTTTTGTTAGATATACATTTTACAAATATTTTGTCCCAGACTGTGGCTTGCCATTTTATTCTGACAGCAGTGTCCTTTGTTTTCTACTCTAACTGGAAGCCAGAGCAGTGGTTGGCACACGTTAGTGCTCAAAGATCATTCCTTAAAAAGTGGGCTTTGGTGGTCCCCTAGCAGGCATCTCAGATTCCAAATCAGGTTTGATCAAGCCCAGGACTCCCCATTTGAATCCTACACATTAGACATATGGGCATGTCTACTAGGTCTATAATGTAATATGTTTACTTGAAGGAGTTTCTGACTTGGTAATAATAGCTAACATGTTCTGAGAAAGGACTCTGTGCCAGGCCCTGGTCTAAGCCCTTGTCCCTCATTAAAGAAGTGAGGGGACTCCTGGGTGGCTCCGTTTGCTAAGCATCTGCTTTTGGCTAAGGTCATGATCCCAGGGTTCTGAGATTGAGTCCCACTTTGAGCTCTCTGCTCAACAGGAACCTGCTTCTCCCTCTGCTTGCGGCTCTCCCTGTTTGTGGGCTCTCTCTCTGACAAGTAAATAAAATCTTAAAAAAAAAAAAAAGTGAGATAGGGATGAAGAATAGCACCTCTTATGAAAGTAGGGAATCTGAGGCTGATGGAGATGAAAACACCTGGTCTAAAGTCACTAAGGGGAAACGGTAAGCTAGCTTTGGAACGAGCTATTTCAGCTCCTTAGTCCATGGAGGGCAGGTGTGTGGAAGAGATGAAGAACGACTGGAAGGAGCACAGTGACATTTCCGTTATGCAACTTGGCATTGTTTCGTGGGCTGCGTGAGCATATGCTTTTATTTATTTATTTATTTATTTATTTTAAAGATAATATTGTAAAACAATTACATGTACTCAAGAGTTGGTCTCCTCAATTTCAAGGCAAAGACATGTCTGAGTTTCTACTTGTAGAGACCAGTTGGGGTGACAGTGGCTGCCTGGCGGCCACCTGCCAACCCCTGGTCTTAGTGACATCGTTGCCTTCTCTTTCCATCTGTGTTGTTAGACCTGATGCTTGCAGATGACAAGTGGCTTTCACTGGGCCTGAGTTGGATTGGTTGGCCTGCTTTTTAGTGTTTCAGATATAGATTTAATGTCCTAGATTGTTCTCTATTAGTAAAATAAACGAAAAGATTTGTCTCCCTCTTTTCCCCCCTCTGTTATCAGAATACATTTATTTGGGGACAGAGAAAGAGGGTGTGTATCTTAGTAGCATTTAGGGGTTGCCAGGTGGTCTTTGGTAAGTCTCATCCAAAGGAAGACTGGATAGGATAGTACATTACAAGAAATCACATTGGATCAGTTGGGGGGGGGGCAGATTAATTTGTAAGGAGGAGATCATTGGCCAGGACTTTGTAAATAATTTGGTGCTCATTTTACTCAATTTAAATATTCCACAGTCATTAAAAATACTCATGTAGTGCTTAGACAGCAGAGAATGTATGAAAATGTGCAGCAAATCATGCTATCTATATAAATTGTTATACTTCTTCCATTGCTGATGTGGCTACCAGATGTCTTTTGTGAGCTGACTTGGATAGTGTTTTCCTTATCGCTTGAGTTATTCAAACACTTATTTCCTGAACATCTCCAACTGTGTGTGTATGAGGTGTGTATACAATGAAACTGTAAGGTTTTCATTCATCTATCTTAAGAAATGGGGAAACCTGACTTTGCCCATTCTTACTGGTCCATATTAAGAAACTTCATGGGGGAACAGCAGGCAGAGTACATTTTGCAGAGATACTCTTAACAGCTAATGGTCAAAGGGTCATTTCAAGTTTGAGATCACAGAGTTGGAATTATAATGGTAGTGTCTGGAGATGTCAGAAAAGCAAATATCTGCCCAGTTAAGTCTACTTAAATACTACCTTCAGTATATTCTTGGTTTGCCTTGCTGGCATTTGTGTCTTTCTAAAGAAGTGTCTGTCAATTTTGGCTACATGCTGGAGTCACTTGGGGAGCTTTAACATTACTGATGTCTGGGCCCCAATCCAAGGGATTTTGGTTTAATTGATCTGTGGTATGGCTAAGACATCAGGATTTTTTTTTAAAGCCTTTATTTACTTTTAAAAAATACCTTAATTCCAGTGTTATATTAGTTTCAGATGTACAATATAGTGACTCAATAATTCCATATATTACTCGGTGCTCATCATGATACATGTGCTCCTAAAATCCCTTTCACATATTTCACCCACCCCTCATCCACCTCCATACCCCTGGTAAGCCATCAGGTGTCTATAGTTTATAGTCCATTTTTTGGTTTGTTTGTTTCTTGGTTTTCTTTCTTTTCTTTTGCTTTTTTCTTCTTTCTTCATTCTGTTTCTTAAATTCCACAAATGATTGAAATCGTATGGTATTTGTCTTTCTTTGATTTACTTCACTTCACATCCTATCCTCTAGATTGATCCATGTTGAAAATGGCAAGATTTTATTTGCTTTTAAGGCTGAGTAATATTCCATTGTGTTTATATACGTATATATTTATATGTATAAATATATTTATATATATATATTCCATTGTGTTTATATATATGTGTGTGTGTGTGTGTGTGTTTTAAGATTTTTATTTATTTATTCTACAGAGAGAGACATACAGTGAGAGAGGGAACACAGCAGGGGGAGTGGGTGAGGGAGAAGCAGGCTTCCCATGGAGCAGAGAGCCTGATGCGGGGCTCGATCCCTGAACCCTGGGATCATTACCTGAGCCAAAGGCAGACACTTAACCACTGAGCCACCCAGGTGCCCCACGTGTGTGTGTGTGTATGTGTGTGTTTATATATATACATTGTTATATACATTATATATATATAATGTATATATTTATATATATACCACATCTTTATCCATTTATCTATCATTGACACTTGGCCTGCTTCCATAATTTGGCTATTGTAAATAATGCTTCAATAAACATAGGGGTGCATGTACTTTTCAAATTCATGCTTTTGTATTCTTTGAGTGAATACCCAGTGGTAGAATTGCTGGATTATATGGTAATTCTATTCTTAATTTTTTGAGGAATCTCCACATTATTTTGTACAATGGCTGCCCCAGTTTGCATTCCCACTAACAATACACGAAGGTTCCCACATCCTTACCAACACTTGTTTCTTGTGTTTTTTTTTTTTGTTGTTTTAGCCATTCTGACAGTTGTGATATTTCATTGTTGTTTTCATTTGCATTTCCCTTATAAAAAGTGATGTTGAGCATCTTTTCATGTACCTGTTGGCCATCTGTATGTCTTCTTTGGAGAAATGTCTGTTCATGTCTTCTGCCCATTTTTTAGTTGGGTTGTGTTTGGTGTGGTGTTGTATAAAATCTTTATATATTTAGGATAGTAACTTTTAAAAAAATATTCATTTATTTGACAGAGCAAGAGAAAGAACGTGAGTGGGGGGAAAGGGAGAAGCAGAGACTCCCTGCTGATCAGGAAACCCCCAACACGGGGCTCAATCCCAGGACCCTGAGATCATGACCTGAGCTGAAGTCAGATGTTTAACCCACAGAACCACCGATGGGAACCCAGATAGTAACTCTTTATCAGATATGTCATGTGCAAATATATTCTCCCGTTCAGTTGGTTGTCTTTTAGTTTTGTTGATTGTTTCCCTTACACTGTAGAAGCTGGAATGTAGTCCCAAAAGTTTATTTTTGCTTTAGTGTCCCTTGCCTCTGAAGACCTATCTAGAAAAATGTCGCTATGGCTCATGTAGAGAAATTACTGCCAGCGCCCTATTCCAGGATTTTTATGGTTTCAAGTTTCACACTGGGATCTTGAATCCATTTGGGGTTTATTTTTGTGTATCATGTAAGAAAGTGGTCCAGTTCCATTCTTTTGCAATGTCGCTGTCCAGTTTTCCCAACACCATTCGTTGAAGAGACTTTTTTCCATTGCATATTCTTGCCTCCTTTGTTATAGATTCATTGGCCATTTATTCAAGGGTTTATTTCTGGGCTCTCTATGCTGTTCTGTTGATCTATGTGTGTGTTTTTGTGCCAGTACCATACTGTTTTGATTGCTGTAGCTTTGTAGTATAGCTTGATACTTGGGATTGTGATAGCTCTAATTTTGTTCTTCTTTTTCAAAATTGCTTTGGCTAGTCTGGGTCCTCTGTGGTTCTATACAAGTTTCAGGATATTTACTCTAGTTCTGTGAAAAATGCTTATGGTTTTTGATAGGGATTGTATTAAATCTGTAGATTGCTTTGGGTAGTCTAGACATTTTTAATAGTACTTGTTCTTCTAGTCCATGAGCATGAAATATCTTTCCACTTGTTTGTTATCTTCAGTTTCTTTCATCAATGTTTTATAGCTTTCAGAGCACAGATCTTTTACCTCCTTGGCTAAATTTATTTGTAGGGAGTATTTTTGGTACAATTCTAAATGGAATTGTTAATGTCTCTTTCTGTTGCTTCATTATTAATGTATAGAAAGGCAACAGATTTCTGCATATTGATCTTGCATCCTGCAACCTTGCTGAATTGATCAATTCTACAAACTTTTTGGTGGAATCTTTTGGGTTTTCAATATTTAGTATCATGTCCTCTGCAAATAGGGAAAGTTTTACTTCTTCCTTACCAACTTAGATGCCTTTAATACTTTTTTTGGTCTGATTGCTGTGGCTAAGACTTCTCAATAAAAGTTGATAATAATAAAAAATAATAATAAAAAAAGTTGAGAGTATTGTTACAGGACATCATTGTTATAGGACATCAGGATTTCTGAAAGCCCTCCAGGTGCAGAGGAGGTTGAGAACCACTGACCAAAAGGGTAGGGAAGCAATGAGGAACATCTGTGACTATGAACTTAACTCTGACCAACAAGGGGAAGATGAAATGAAGCCAGTGATTCTTGGGAGGAAGTGGTTGTCATTTTAGTGTTGGAAGGTAGAGCTTCAGTGTTAGGAAAATGCTTACAGACTGGAAAGTCACAGGAAAGATAAACAGGATCTGGTGGCCAAAGGCTTTCCAATGTTTCGCAACTCAAGAGGATGAAGAGGCTTCTTCAGAATAAAATTCTGACCCTATAACCTTTCAGGCAGTGTTCTCCAAATGGTAGTTTCTATAATATATGTGATACATGTTGTGATGTCATATAGCTCACAAACTTAAAAGTGGTTATTTATACATTTATGTAATGCACACTAAACAAAAGAGGCACATTAAACTTGTGAATTTATCTGTAGTAGGTTAGGATAATTTTTTTTTAGGATAAGTTTTTAAAAGTGAGTCAATTTAAAATTGATTTAAACAAAATTATAAATAATTCCATAGATGATATAAATAAGGAATATAGGATGTGAGTAAATTTAAAAACGTTTGAGAAATATTAAGTCGGCAGAGACTGTACATCTTAAAAAAAAAAATGGTACCTTGAGCTCAGAGTTTTGAAGAAACAGTACTTACAAATGTGAAGGGACCAAAAAACAAAACGAAACAAAAAAACCAATGCAAAAGCAATATTTTTTTTTCAAGACTTATTTATTAGAGAGAGGTCACAAGTAGGCAGAGAGGCAGGCAGAGAGAGAGAGAGAGAGAGAGGAGGAAGCAGTCTCCCTGCTGAGCAGAGAGCCCGATGTAGGGTTCAATCCCGGGACCCTGAGATCATGACCTGAGCCACCCAGGTGCCCCCAAAAGGCAATAATTTAAAAGCTTAAAGAAATGATGTTCTCAGTGAAAAACACCAGGAAAGGATAAGCCTACTTCTGAAGAGGCAAATGGTAGAAGGTAGAGATGACAAATCAAAACTATTCAAGTCAAAACTATTCACGTCTGATTTTTTTCTCCACCAAACAGAATGAACTAGAACCAAATTTAAGCACAACATAGATTTGGCAAAGATAGGATCCAATCACACACCCAACTAAATCTCTGATGGTAGGAAAAAAGAAGTTTTTTCCTGTGTGATCATTCAGTTGTCTCAGCTGTTACTTTCCTTTCTAAAAGCAGATATTTGTGGCCTCTTGTTCTTATTTCCTCCTTTCTTTAAAAAAAAAATTATTTAAATTGAATTTAGTTAACATATACTCTATTAGTAGTTTCAGGGAGAGAATTTTGTGATCGATCAGTTGCCGTAACACCCAGTGCTCATTACATCCCATGCCCTCCTTAATGCCCATCACCCAGTTACCCCATCCCCCACTCTTCTCCCCTCCAGCAACCCTTAGATTATTTCCTGTAGTCGAGAGTCTCTTAGGATTTTCCCACCTCTCCATTTTCATCTTATTTTTCCTACCCTTCCCCTATGTTCATCTGTTTTGTTTCTTAAATTCCACACATGAGTGAAATCATATCGTATTTGTCTTTCTCTAACGACTGATTTTGCTTAGCATAATACCCTCTAGTTGTATCCACATCATTGCAAATGACAGGATTTCATTCTTTTTGATGGCCGAGTGATGTTCTATTGTGTGTGAGCGTGTGAGTATGTATGTATATATATACACACACTACATCTTCTTTATCCATTCATCTGTTGATGGACATCTGGGCTCTTTCCATAGTTTGACTATTGTGGACATTGTTGCTTTAAACACTGGGGTGCAGGTGCCCCTTCTAATCACTATGTTTGTATCCTTTGGATAAATACGCAGTAGTGCAATTGTTGGGTCATAGGATAGCTCTATTTTTAACATCTTGAGGAAGCTCCATTCTGTTTTCGGAAGTGGCTGTACCAGCTTGTATTCCCATCCATAGTGTAAGAGGGTTCCCCTTTCTCTGTGTTCTTGCCCAGACACAGACATTTCTTCAAAGAAGATATAAAATGGCCAACAGATGCATGAAAAATGTTAAACATCACTTGGCACCAGGGAAATACAAATCATAAACCACAATGAGATACCATCTCACACCAGTCAGAATGACTAAAATTAACACCTCTTTTATATTTTTTTAAACATAGGATTGTCCCCAAAACTCAGAATGTGAGTCATCATCATTATGAGGCTGCCAAAGACAATTTTGGATGGCCTCAATGGATCAGTAGTAAGAGCTTTTCTCTAACTGAGTTGTTCAGCAAATGACCTGGCCATTTTTCAGTTCAATTACCTTCCCAGAGTCTCTGATTTGATTGATTGGGTGTGAGGCCTGGATATCTGCATTTTTATGGAAACATTGTATGTGTATCTGGTGCATACTAAGGGTTTATAGTGTTGGTTGAGAACTTGGAAGTGATGGTGATGAGTTTCCACATACTGGTCAGCATTCAGGTCTCCCTTCTGGGAGCATCTTTTAAATAAAATTATCACAACTGATTTATTGACATACATATTGACTGATTTATTGATGTAAATAAAATGGTCACACCTGATTTATTCACCTACAAGACATACAACTGATTTATTGACATGAAAGGATAATATAATGGACCCCATATACCCACCAGCAGCATAAAAAATAAAATATTACTAATATTATTGAAATCTTGCTGTGTACTAGTCCCCAAATTGTATCACCTCTCCCTTAGAGATAATCACTCCTGGTTTCTTTTTAATGAACAGCTTTATTAAGTTATGATTAATATTCCATGCAATTGAAGTATATAATTCAGTGATATTCAGATTTGTGTAGGCACCTCCATAATCAGTTTTAGAACACTCTCATCAACTTAAAAAGAAACCTAGTAATCATTGGCAGTCATTCTCTTCTCTGCACTCCACCAAACTCTAAACCCTAAGCTACCACTAGTCTCCTATCTACCTCTATGGATTTACCTATTTTAGACATTTTATATAAATAGCATTAACTAGTTGTAGTCCTTTGTGACTATCCTTTTTTTCACTTAGCATAATGTTTTTAAGGTTCATCCATGTTTATACCATCTATCAGGATTGCCTTCCTTTTTATGACCAATTAATTATGGTACCCTACATTTTGCTAATCCATTCATCTGTTGATGGGCATTTGAATTGTTTTCACTTTTTGGCTGTAATGCTGCTTCTGTCAATACTTGAGCACAATTTTTATGTGAACATATGTTTTTAATTCTCTTGCATCTAAACCTAAAATGGAATTGTTAGGTTGTTTGGTCACTGTGTGTTTTGAAGAATTGCCAAACAAAGTCATGTACCATTTTATATTCCCATGAGAGATCCAGTTTCTCCAAGTCCTTGTCACATCTTGTTATGATCTGTTTGATTCAACCCATCCTAGGTGGTATGAAGTGGTATCTCATTGTGGTTTTGATTTTCGTTACTTCAGGAGTAATGATATGGAACATTTTTTTAATGCACTTACTGGCCATTTGTATGTCTTCTTTGAAAAAATGTATTTTTTAATTGGGCTATTTGGGAACTCTTATAACTCAATAATAAAGGTAAAGAAATTATTGAATGATAGAGTTCTTATGTTCTAGATCCTACACCATTATCAGATAGATGATTTGCAAATATTTTCCATTCAATGCATTGTCTTTTCACTCTCTCGAGTGTCCTTTGCACAAAAGTTTTTAGTTTTGATGAAGTCAAATTTATTCTTTAGTTGCTTGTGTCCTAAGATACTATGGCCAAGTAATCTGAGATCATGCAGATTACCCCGTATGTTTTCTTCTATGAGTTTTATAGTTTTACTTCTTGTATTTAGGTCTTGATCCATATTTAAATTTTGCATATGGTATTGAGGTAGTATGGTCAAATTCATTCTTTTGCATGTAGTTGTCCCAGCACTATTTATTGAAAATACCATTCTTGCCTTCATTGAAATGTCTTAGCAACTTTCTGGGTATATAATCAAAAGAACTGAAATCAGGATCTTGAGAAGACACCTACACTCCTGTGTTCATTGTAGCATTATTTACAATAACAAAGACATGGAAACACTCTAAGTGTCCATCAGCAGATGAATGGATGAATAAAATGTGGTATACACGTAGAATAGAATATTATTCCACCTTAAAAAAGAAGAAAATTCTGCCATTTGCTACAACACGAATGAACTCAGAAAACATGCTAAGTGAAATAAGCCAGGGACAGAAGAACAAATGCTACATGATGCCAGTTATATCAGGAATCTACAATAGTCAGATTTTTTTTTTTTTTTTAAGATTTATTTTAGAGCGCTAGAGAGAGCATGTTTGGGCATACACACAAATTGCGGGGGAGGGGCAGAGGGAGAGAAGCCGACTCCGCACTGAGCATGGAGCCTGACATGGGGCTTGATCTCACAACCCTGAAATGATGACTTGAGTTGAAATTAAGAGTCAGAGGCTCAACGGACCGAGCCATCCAGGCGCCCCTATAATAGTCAGACTCTTAGAAGCAGAATGGGATGGAGTTAACCGGGGACCAGGGGGAGGACGAGGATTTGAGATGTTGGTGACTGGGTATAGTTTCACCTGTGCAAGACTAGCAAGTCTTAAGAACCTACTGTACAATAGAGTATAATTAATAGTACTATACTGCATAATTAAGAATTTGAAAGGGTAGATATTTTAAGTGTTCAAAAACGGGAGGAAACTTCTAGAGGTGATGATTAAGGTTCTGCCATTGTGTATGGTGATAGTATCATGGGTATATACTTCAGAATAATCAAGTTATACACATTCAGTACATACAGCCTTTCTGTATGTAAGTGATAACTCAGCAAAAAACCTTAGGTCTGTCAAGATACAACTCTTTTTTAAAAGATTTTCTTTGTTTGACATAGAGAGATCACAGGTAGGCAGAGAGAGGGGGGAAGCAGGCTCCCTGCTGAGCAGAGAGCCTGATGTGGGCCTTAATCCCAGGACCCTGAGATCATGACCCAAGCTGAAGGCAGAGGCTTAACCCTCTGAGCCATGCAGGCTCCCTAAGACACAATTTCTAAGAAAAAAAAAAAAAAAAATGAATTGACCACAGAGACATGTTTTTGTTTTTTATGGACTTTCATTATTTCTTTTCTTTCTTTCTTTTTTTTTTTTTTTAAATTTTGTTTATTTATTTGACAGAGATCGCAAGTAAGCAGAGAGGCAGGCAGAGAGAGAGAGAAAGGAGGAAGCAGGGCAGAGAGCCGGATGCGGGGCTCGATCCCGAGCCAAAGGCAGAGGCTTTAACCCACTGAGCCACCCAGGTGCCTCTGGACTTTGGTTATTTCTATTTCATTGATATCTATGTCTCTCCTTTGCCTGGTGTGAAATAGTACCTCAAGTTCTTGCTTAGTATCTCTTTGTGGCTAATGCCTGGAAATTCAGTCAGACTGGGAAGGCTCTTAGAAATCTATATTTTTGTATAATCAACACCAGGGTTCAAGACTGAGAAACCGTGATACTGCTTCTCAAACTTCAGGGAACGTATGACTCACTAGGGCTCTTATCAAATGCAGATTGTGATTCAGCCAGTCTGGGTTGGGGTCTGAGATTCTGCATTTCTAACAAGTTCTCAGATGTTGCTGCTGCTGCTGCTGGGCACACACTGCACTTTGGTGGTAGGGGGCTCGGGGGTTTCCTACAGTAGCCGTGACTCATGCCTTCCAAGTGGGCCTCTGAGGCATCAGTAGGCTTCATCAGATATGTGAAATTTCTTCCATATTGGTCTTTGCTCTTATTTTAGCACTGACGATGTGATGAACTCCTCTAGCTGGTATAGGGACCCCACATGTCCGAGGATGTCCGAGGTTTCTGTAAAGGCTTCAGGACTTTATTTCTGCACATACAGGAGCCTGTGGAGCCAGGAATGCTTAACTGAGAACGGGATTTATTGGTTACTGAACAACATACTGACCATAATGTTCCCGTTTATTTTTAATTCTCCCTTTTTCCAGAAGCGGCCTATTGACAGGTTACTTTTCTCTTACAGTTGATACTGGAATGCAGATAAATAATTGCAACATGTTTGCCTAAATAATTGGTTTCGATAAGCCGTTGGTGTTGGATTACATCAGCTTTTCCAATGTCCACTGGATCTGCTTTTATTTCAGAGATGATCAGTTTTGAAGGCTAATGACATTACTAGAGTCTTCCCAATGTTTCCTTTTCTCACTGTTTGCCTTTAGGAATTCATCCTAATTATTGGGATGTTGAGTATCTCCCTTTTCACATAAGGAGAATTTATCCCACTCCTCTCTGAGAAACTGCTGTTTCTCAAGTACTTTGGTGAGGCTGGCACTTTGCAGTCCTCGAATGTGTGCTGGGATGTGCCCTTGCATATCATTTCATGCTAGTCTGGGCTTGGTGTAGTAAGTGGCCATTGATTTCCTGGTAAAGGGGCTTTATCATTTCAGGCAACTGCAGCTGTTAATTCTGGATGTCAATTTCTAGTAAACCCGCATATTTAAAAGGGGCTCTTTTTGTGCAGTGTTGGTGTTCATAACAGTGGCAGTGTTCTCAGTTATAAGCAGTGGCGTTGTTGTGGTTTGTTATTGTCCTTCATTGTTTTCTGAATGCCTCAGGAAGCATTGGTGCTCTCAAACAAGTGTCTGTACGGTCGGTGGTGATTTTCTGATTTGAAGTCATCTTGGTGCGACCACCTTTGGTAGCTCTGAATTTAGCCTGTATTTGAGGAATAGATTAGAACGTATATTTTTTTCCCTTCTTAGTAAACAGTGTTTTTAATATGAGTAATGAATGAACATGTTTAAAATACCAAATGTCACAGAAGTGAATAAAATGATAATTCACTGTCCTCCTTCTCCCCCCATCCCCCTTTTGTTTCTGCTTTGTTTTAAACACTCTTTTGACACCAATCTTTCTTGTTTGATGCAGTATCTCTTCAATCCTTACTCAGGGAGGAAAAATGGGAGAATTTAGAGCAATTACATCATCTCTAACTTTTATCTTCCCACTCCTCTCCAACTCCCATTTTCCCCACTTCCCAAAGTTATATATTTCTCCTTCATGACCTTAAAGTATATGCTTAAATCCTGTTTCTTTTTCAGAACTCTAAGTTTTTAAAATTATCTTTGAGTAGGGAACACATTCATATGGTTCAAAATCAAAACATAAAAATGTACCCAGTTTAGGCTTCTTCCTTCTCCCCACCCCAGTTACAGAGTTACTCCCCTTAGGAGGTAAGTGATGTTAATACTTTCAAGGGCTACCCTTCTAGATAGTTTCAGTGAACGTGAAAGCTACGTGAAGACACGGATGTCTTCTGCCATATTTACAGTGATGTCCACATGAAGTGTTCATAAGCCACTTGAGGTCCTTGAGGTCCTCCTGGGCTCACATGTCTCTCCTTTGAGTCTCTGCTGCAGCCACCCATGCGTCTAGCCAGGCCCCACATCATGTGCGGGAGCCACATGCCTTTTGCCTCCCTTGTTTGTACCCAAAGCAGGAAACTCCATGGGATCTTTACTTACTGCACACAAACACACAACTCAGAACTGTGGGAAATGAATGCTCCATAGGGCTCATCTTTGATAGATGGGAAAGAACAAGCTTAAGAAAAAAAAAAAATTCTGGGGCACTTGGGTGGCTCAGTGGGTTAAGCCTCTGCCTTCGGCTCAGATCATGATCTCAGGGTCCTGGGATCGAGCCCTGCATCGGGCTCTCTGCTCAGCGGGGGGCCTGCTTCACCCCCCACCCCGCCTGTCTCTCTGCCTACTTGTGATCTCTCTCTCTCTCTCTGTCAAATAAATAAAATCTTAAAAGGAAAAATTCTACCCCCAGAAGGACAATCCTAAGCAGCATTTTTTTTTTAATGGGTTTTCAGGGGATTGTTCTGCAAGATCAAGTGAAATCTGTCCCTCTTAGTGGTGGCCAGCATTGGAAAGAGTTTCTTTATTGACTCTTTGCTTCCCTGTTTTAGTTGGCTCATCACTCACTGTCCCTTCCAGAGATGGCACTCCCTGATAAAGCAGCAGCCCACAAACCTTTGCCCAAGGCCCTCCTCCTCTGTCATATTTTGGTGGCCTTCAGTTTGAGTTACTTGGATCCGTAGAATTAACCTTAATTTATCACAAGCTATTGAGAATTGAGATACTGTAGTTTACACTGGCCATTCCTACAATTAGTCTGAATTAGTAAGGGTTTATTTATACCTAAGTCTTGAATTATAAATCTTGGCAGTATCACACTCAATTAAAACAATTTGGAATCATGGGGATGGAGAGAAGAAAATTTTTATTTTTTTCTGGTTGGCAGAAATAATTTACTTATATGTGTTTTACACACACAAATACAAATCTGTCTTCTTAGGGAACTGAGTTTCAGAGATATTTCCCAGGTGATAAGCTCTTTAAGAAGCTTTGTCCAAAAATTGGCTACCTCTTTAAGTACAGAGGAAGAAAATCTTCATTCAGAACCCACCAGGATATTGTTGTGAGATACATGGTGTGTGCTATCTAATTATTGTCTTCAGCAGATCAAAAATCTTAAGACTGACGCTAGCAGAGAGTGAAAATTTGAGACGTTTCATGGACAAGAAGAAAAGGAGGAGTTAACTGGGTGTTATGCCTAATATTTTCGCCC
The DNA here is from genome assembly GCF_922984935.1 of Meles meles. Taxonomy (NCBI): domain Eukaryota; kingdom Metazoa; phylum Chordata; class Mammalia; order Carnivora; family Mustelidae; genus Meles; species Meles meles. The sequence continues at coordinate 47,830,913 of NC_060081.1, forward strand.
ATGGTGAGTAAGTGTGTTTAACTCGCATCCCTTTTCTCCTTGTAGGTTGCAGTGAAGGGAGGGGTGACCCACTAAATTATTCTCAGCCATGACCTGAAAACCTTCTTGACAGGGGTTATATATAAGGTTTTCATGATTCGCTTTCCTACAGGGACAATAGTATTATTGAAGTACAAATTCTCTAATCCCGTTTTCTTTCTTCACTGATTCAGTATCTTACTGTAAAGAAAGAAATTTATATGCTAACAGGTTAATTAGATATCCCTCTTACATAACAATGCTTCTGTTACAGGACTTTTCCAAATTCTCCTACAGTCTTTGAATTTTCAGAGTACATCTTTATAGTCATTTCTTATGCTATTCAGTTTTCTGCCTTGCATTTTGCCACTCCCAGAGGTCTCCATCCTTTCTGCAGCTGGAAGCAGGATCTAGAATCAAACTCCTTGGTGGAGGGAGGTGTGTAGATGAGAGAGGCTAGTATGTCTGTGATGTTGGTTTAGTCTTTTCAGGAAAAGAGCAGGTTGGCGGGAGGTTGACATTTGTGACTTAGATTCACTTCTTGGAAGGTAGCAGTAGAGATAGCAGAGGTCGTTAGTCCATAATCTGTCATTTCGCCAGCCATGGAGATGTTGGGAGTAAATCTACCAAAGAGCCACCGTGAACTGCATCATGATAGATTCAGACTCTGGGTCTGGTATTACACATTCATTTCTGACTTGCTGGTCGTATTTATTATTGTGTCAAAACTATGCAAGAATATTGGGAAGTAGAAGGTCTCCAAGTATATTTTTCTTGCTATCTCATAGGCACAAAGTTCAAATAGATGTTAAGATTCACGATAAACAATCGTGACTTTATAAGCTTTTTCTTCCTTTTTTTTTTTTTTTTTTAATGAGGGAAGGAGAGAGAGAGGAAGGAGCAAATGGAAATGGAAAAGAGGGAATCCTATCATAAGCAAGCTCCACACCTGGCAAGGAGCCTGGACAGTGGGCCAGGTGTGGGGAGGGGGGAGACTGGCATGCTCAACCTCACATCCTGGAGATCATGACTGGAGCCAAAATCAAGAGCCAGATGCTTAAGTGACTGAGCCACCCAGATGCCCTAATAAAAGCTTTTTTGGTAGTAGTTGGATAATAAAGTTTAAAAAATGAAAGTGACCTGTATTTCCTTGCTTACAGCTGAATGAGAAACTCAAATGTTTGGTTGGAGAACAGGCGCTCTTAGACATAAGGGTTTGAGGGTTCCAAAGTTTGAGAAGAAGGTAAAGACCCCTCTTTTAGACCTTAGCTAATGTCATTCAACCTCAGCCAAAAACCTAGAGTCTCAGAAAGATGATTTATTAGGAAGTATTTTATTAGGAAGTTCCTGTTTTATTAGGAAGTATTCTTACAGGTCGTAATTGTAAGGGCCTATTTAGCAAGAGCAGCCCCACCTCGGTTGAACAGCCATTTTGTTGTTTATGCAGTAAAACAAATTGACCCTTCCCCCTCTCCCCAGGGTAACTTATTTAAAAGCAAGTCTGGGAAACCAGTCCCAGGTAACAAAGCCCAAATACAAGGGTGGGTCAGGTCAGGTGGAGATAACAACCCAAATACAGGGATGAGTTGGGTCAGGGTGAGACATCCAATCAGTAAAGCATGCATATGGCCTCCCTAGCTACCAAGGAGTGTGGGCCCTGCCTTTTGGGCGCCAATTCTCACCAAGGTGATAGGCAAGTTCAAATGTCTACTATAGGGTTAACTGTAATTCAGTTGGTCACTTATGTGTGACCTAGCATGACTGTGCAGCTTTCTCTGTATTACAGTCTCATTTGCCCCTGTGTGTGGCCAGGCCCAACCACATGGCCTTTGCTCTATAAAAGCTAGTCTGTGAGGCAGGGAGGGGTCCCACTCTCTGTAAGAGATGGCCCTGGCTGGTCGGTTTGATTCTCGATGCTTAGAGCAAAATAAAGCTTCGCTTGACCTTTGCTTTGTATCAGTCTCACTCCTTTAATCACGGATCCATTATTGGGGGACCCAACGCTGGGGGACCCAACACTGGGGACCCAATAGTAATAGAAGTTTTGTTCTTACAAATTCTACCCCTGATTCTTTTAAAAAAATTTATGATGGTGAAGTCTACACTGTCTTTCATTTGTTATTCATATTTCTTTATGGCTGTCGTGCTGGTCTCTTTTTCTACATTCTCTTCCCTCCACAGAAGTCTCTATTTTAGGCCAAATACTCCCCAACCATTCAATTCTACCTTATGTTCAGTGGTCTCCAGAAGACACTTAATCATTATGCTAGAGTTATAGATAGCATATCTCTCTCAAAGTGTGATATCCGGAACTGAATAGGAAGACCCCTGGGCATCTTCCCGGGGCAGAATTGAATGGGAATGTCACTGCAGTTGAACAGGACACACATTGCTATCCGTGGAGCCCTACCATACTCTGGCCTTCTTGCCTGTGGCGATTCATTCTCCTTTGGCTGTTTTCTCACATGTTTCTGTGAGGTATCCCTATCCTGTTCTTGTGCACTTCATTTTGGGGACCTAAGTGCAATAAAAGATAAGCAACAACAACACGGAAACAATAACCAAGAGATAACTTCTTCACTTTTTAAAAAAATATTTTATTTATTTGAGAGAGAGAGAGAGAACATGAGAAAGGGGAGAGTTAGGGGGAGAAGCAGACTCCCCGCCAAGCAGGGAGCCCGATGTGGGACTCGATCCCAGGACTCTAGGACCATGACCTGAGCCAAAAGCAGTCACTTAACCAACTGAGCCACCCAGGCGCCCCACTTCTTCACTTTTTAAATGGATGTAAATGAAATAAGAATTGTTACCTGAAACTAACAGAGCATTGTATGTTGATTATACTTCAATAAAAAAAAAAAGGTTGGGTGCCATACAGTGCAGGGGGATTCTTTTTTTTTTTTTTTTCCTCCTCTCTCCTCTGTGGACATATATATATATACAGTTCTTGGATGGCCATCATATAATAGGTATCACAATTTAAAATTTGAAGTAAGGCTATTTCTTAAGTATATATCCAAGAAGGGCCATTGTATTTATAAAGGATGCCTTCACAGCCTATCTACTTCTTATTCTCTGGATCATCAGTATAATTACTCTTGCAGATGCATTTTAATTATTTTGCTCTCTCTCCCTCCTTTGCATTCACATGGCAAAAAAAAAGAGAGAGAGAATAAAGAGAATAAAAAGAGCTCTTCTAGGATGAGTGGTTCTCAAACCCCAGCGCATCAGAATTGCCTGGAGGGCATGTTCACAGATGGTTGGGCCCCACCCCCAGGCATTCAACCTAAATAGGTCTGGGGTGGGGCTGGATATTTGCATTTTTCATGACTTATCAGGTGAGGCTCTTGGGGCTCCTCCGGGTAGCACACTTTGAGAAACACTGCCCTAGATGAATGCTTTGTCAGTGTTACTGGACAGAATCATGGCTGGAAGATGGGTGTCACTATAAATTTGTGAGCCCCAACTAAAATGGAAGGAAAACACTAGCTGGACAATCTACCGAGCTTCCTTTCCAGGGTCCACAAAAAATTCATCATCTTGCTTTCCCCGGCTCCAGACTTGCTGCTGCTTCTTACAGGCACCAAAATACATGCACTTGAACCTAATGACTCACCTCATGCTTTCTTGAGAAAATAGGGGCAGAGATGATTCTTGACATCTTATCACAAATCCACAAACCAGCTGGGGTCTGACATTCCATTTTCTCCTTCATCCATCCTCTCTCCTGAAGGAAGTCCAAGACAAACCCTGTACTTTGAATCCTATCCTTTCTAACCTTTTCCTGGTTTCATTGTTTGCTTGATAGTTCTCTTCTCCCCATATTGGATTACTCTCATGAATGCACAAACAAGCTGTAGGACTTCTCATGTTACAATTATACATATAGTAACAATTGTGAACCATTTTTGATCTTATAACTCCTACCGTTACTCTGTTCTTAGGCAGATTTTTAAAAGTGGAACTTCTAAGAGTTGTCTTCATATACATCCTCCTACCTTCCAATAACTGGTAAACTCATTCCAGCCCAGTTTTGCCCCCAAAATGCCACTAAACTGGATTTCCCTCTGGTCTCCCTTTCACTGAGTTCTGGTTCTCTTCTGTGTAACATTTGACCCAGTAAACCTGCTAGCTTTGCTAGAGCTACTTTCTCCAGTCTTTACTGGTTGTTACTTCTCTCAACCCACTTGTCCCACACAGTCCAGTTCATATCTCTGTGGATGACAGTCAGCCTTCCATAAGCTAGGCATCATTTCTATGTAGCAAAGACCTTTGTGCTGAAATCCAGACTCTCACGCACGTGTAACTGGCACCTCCAATTGGTTGTCCAGTAAACAACTCAAAACTGGTCTATCCGAAGTAGAACTCTGCATTTTTCCCCAACCCTATTCCTCCTCCCTTTGTCCTCTATTTCAGAAAAAGGTATCTCCCAGTTGCTCACAGCCCAGCCATGTTCTTAGACAATTCCCCGTCTCCTCGGCTCTGTCCAGTCCAATCCCAGACTGTGACTTTGATCTTCTGTGCCTTTCCCCATCCATTGCTCCTACTGTGGACCAAATCCTGCCATTCTTTCTTTCCCGTGCCCTGAGGTAACCTGCAGTAGTTCCCCATGCGCCCTTCTCCCCAGTCCATTCTCCACAGCAGTTAGAGGGGTCTTCTAAAAATGCAGCTCAAATCATGTCACTCCCTTGCTAATCGTTCTTTGGTAGTTTCTTGTAACATTTGGAATAAAATGAAAACTCTTTCTAGCATCCTATAAGACTGACCCATTTTCTTCTTTCTCCAGCCCAACCTTGGTCTGTATTCTCTATACTGTGGCCACATTCACTATCTTGTCTGGAGATGAGATCTCTCACTGGACCCTTTGCATCAGCTACTTCTGGTGCCTAGATGCCCCTCGGACCTTGCAGCCGCTTCGTTTTCATCTTACTGGTAACATCCTCAGATGGACCTTCCTGCCTATCTGATTTCCATCCCTTCCTTCTAGTTTTCTCTCTCTCCTTCCCCCTCATGGTACAAGTTAAAATTGGGAAGGATACATTCATTTTTTTGTTTTCTTGTTTTCACTCTCCTCTTGTGGACTCTGTGAGGTTTGGAGATCTTAGCTGTTCTGTGCACATCTCAGTCTCCAGAACTGGGCTCATGGCATGGCATGTGGGTGCTCAGTAAGTATTTGTCGAGAGACTGGAGAGTGTTTATTGTAGGACTGCTTTTAACAGCAGAAAATCTTGGCCACTACATCAGGGTCCGCCAGTTTAATGGTAAAATTACGGGGCAATCCACATGAAGCCTTTGTAAAGAAAGAAGTACATTTGCATGCAGATACGGGAGATCTATTTAAGCAATATTAAGTGGAATAAGTACAATGTTAAACATCATATAGAATATATACCAGCTGTTGTTAAATGTAGCTCTGTACTGATATCTCCGTGAGTCTCTCTCTCTCTTTCTGTGTGAGTTTCCAGGATTTCTACTGGGATTTCTTCCAGGGAATGGCAATGCAGTGAAAAGCATTTCTCTTATTTCATCTCCTTTTGAACTATTAGCTATTTAAATTTTTATAACTTACAAGTGGTCCTTTTATAATATCCTAGTTTGAGAAGAAAGACATTTTAAAGTGGACTACAGAACTTATGGATACTATATTCAGCCTGCAAATATGTATTCACCATCTATGTTCCAGGCACCACTATACAGTAGAGATCCATTTTTTGCCCCATAATTGGATATCTGAAAAAGATGGTAAATATTTTGAGGGTTTATCTCTGAGGGTGCTGGAATTATGGTTGGATTCCTTTGTGCCTTCTTATTTCCAAGTTTTTGATGGTAAACACAATCAATGTTGTAATCCAGTTATTTTTAGAGGCATTTAAATGCTTATATGGGAAAATACTCATTAATCCTTTTAGAACTGTTCACTTGGCCAGGTGCATCCTTTTTGATGGAAGAAAAATCATTGACTCTATAAATACCTTTGGTGTAGGTACAGTTATAAAAATATGTGTAGTACTTAGAGCTTGGAAAATTTATAAATATGCAGTGGTTCCCAGTAGGAGACACAAAACTCATTCTTGCTTGTCTTTGTCTAGAGACTGATTTAACAGACCCAGTGACATGTTCATCTTGAAAAATGAGTACCCAAGGGAGATTCAGGATCTTCTGTTAATTGCTGAGATGTGTAATACACACCCGAGAGTATATACGGGTATCCAGAAAGGCCAACCTCTCTGGGTGATGGAAGGTGAGTTTTAAGGGGAGTGGGTGCAGTGGGGGTCTGGAGGATGTAGAGAATGTGAGTCTGATGGGGAAAAAAGACAAAATTTTCCAGGAGGAGAGGGAAGTCCTGTTGGATAGGGAGCCAGAGGGAAAGCCAACTAGGGCCTCACAGACAAAAGCTGTGATTCTTCTTTTATTGCAATGTGTAACTTGGAGGTAAAAAAGACAACTGCCAGATTTGGAGACTCTTGCCTTAATGGAAGATGAAATGCTTTCTTCCTGCAGATATCATTGTGACCAACTTTTCAAAAACAGACAAGCACAATGTGTCCATATTTCTTTTCTCATTCCTCCATCTTCTCATTTCCGATGACCTTTTTGTGTGTTTTTACCTTAACCACACTCCTAAGGTTGCACCAGAGGTCCTGTCATGACTGGAAACACCACTGCCTTCAGCATCATGGTTGCATGAGTCCTGCTCTGTGACCAAACCTTTTCTCCTTGATCACTTGCCATATTCTCCTACAAGAAGCCTTTCTCCTTCATCAAGACCACTGGTCTGTTAATCCATATTTTTCTCTGTTCTCTAGCCCTGTCCTATTTGTCTGTATTACTTCTGCAGAAAGATTCAATGATTTACATCCATATCCTTTGTCTCCATTAACCCTTGCGCCTTTTTCTCCCTCTGAATCTTCTAATTCTAGAACCCCGAGACAGTTCTTGCCCCCTTAAATGGTTCCTCAAGGTAACCTGCTGCGGTAGGTAGACTGACCCCCAGGTTACTTGGTACCAGCACAAACTGGTGTTCTTTACAAAGCCATTTTTATCTTTTTAAAACACGTGTTTACTCATTGGTTTCATGCTTTTGCTACCAAAGATTGATAATCACAGGGTTAAGATTATAGTTCATATCCCCTAGGAAGTTAGCCCATTGTCAACTGCAGAGCAAATGCTCAAATATTTGCTGAATAAATGAAGTTAGCTCTAATGAAAGCACAGAGCAGCGCAGGGAGGGGCCCCTGGGTGGATAGGCTTTACCAGCTCTTCTGCCTGTAAGGGACAGAATGGCCTCCTCACGGTGCTGAGAAATTGTTCAGGCACCATCGCGGTTATTTGAAAAACCTTCCCCCTAAGTTTTCAAGGTGCTCTGCTGATGCAATAGAATGAGCTTGATTTATCTAAGCTCTAAGCAAGCAATTTAAGGTACCTGCCTGTTAACTCTGCCAGCGTACTTGATTGATTGAGTCATACCCGGCTTGATTCCTAGAAGGATTTCAGGTGCCAACTTCCACTTGATCCGAGGTTAATTATATCTCCCGTAACCGAAGAATCTCTCACATAGTGCTGCTTTCTGAAAATACTGCGTCGCTGGGATTACTACTATAACATGTAGTAAAATATAAATGGGTTGTCAGTCATCCCTGAAATGATAATATCTTTTCCAGCTCTCTATTCGAATATGTTTCCTTGGGCTTGTTTCTTTGGGGTCTGTTATTAGGTATTCTCAAAAGGGTCCTCTCCACTTAGGCTTCTTGAAAACTAAATGGGAGATGTATTCAGAGATGTGTCTTCCAGAAATTACCATCCCATTTAAACGGTTCCTGGCAGTTCTTGGATATATCTTCACGTGAAGATAACCCTGGTGCCATTCCTAGACTAAGGATTGTAACGATGGCAACAGCACTTCGGAAAGACACTTGACTCCTGGCTCTGTTGTAGAACTATTGTGATTTGGTGACGCAGGTTTAGGGGGTCAGGACCGGAGATCTTGCCCACCCTGATTATCAAGCTGCCTTTCCTCCGTAGAGATGGTTATTTGGGATTCTGTGACTTTCTCGTTACTCAGAATGGATCCTGTAAATACTGAACACCTCCCCATCTATTTTTCTGCCAGTGTAAAGCGGTCAGAAATGTTGTCTTTCACAAATCATTCACTCATTTTAAAATTTGTCCTTCTAATAAGTACAATATGTACCATGTGTGGTGGCAGGATCCAGAATAGTTAACAAACCCAGTCCTGCCCCTCAAGGTGCTTGTGGTCCAGTGAGGGAGCTAGGCAGATGAAAAAGAATACCATGGTAGAGATTCTGAGCTGGAATACACTCTTCCCTCCCAAACGCCCCCGACCTTGCTAATGGAAGGGTTTGCGGACAGAAGCAGCTTCATAAATATAGCACTTGCTTCAAATCCTTGAAGACAAAACCCACCAATGATGTGAGAAGGAACAATACCAGGACAGCCAGCAGCTTCAGCAAAGCCATGGAGGTGTGACCCAGTCAGTAGGATGGGGTCCCTGGGAAAGTTGCTTTCATGAGGCCCATGGCTCAGCCATGAAATGCTTCTTCAAAGGACTCTCTTTGCTGCATCTCCAGCCCAAAGACCTTGAATAGAAAGCGATTTCAGCAAAGTAATTTTAAGAGTGGTTTGGTCTAAGCACCAGTGTTTTGTTTGAAGCTATATTTTTTATTTTTTTAAGATTTTATTTATTTATTTGACAGAGATCACAAGTAGATAGACAGGCAGGCAGAGAGAGAGATAGAGAGGCAGGCAGAGAGAGAGATAGAGAGGGAAGCAGGCTCCCCACTGAGCAGAGAGCCCGATGTGGGACTCAATCCCAGGACCCTGAGATCATGACCTGAGCCGAAGGCAGCGGCCCAACCCACTGAGCCACCCAGGTACCCTGAAGCTATATTTTTTAAAAAGGATTGATGGGTTGGGGCATCTGGGTGACTCAGTTGCTTAAGCGTCTGGTCTGACCCTTGATCTCAGCTCAGGTCTTGATCTCAGGGTTGTGAGTTCAAGCCCCTTGTTGGGCTGCATGCTGGGTAAGAAGACTACTTAAAAAAAAATAGGGATGCTTGTACGGGCTAATCTCAGGTTGACACCAGTCCACTACATAGGTGGGCAAAGAGACTTGAACCATGGATCAGAGAGAGGTAGAGCCAGTATTTGGAAGTCCCGTGTGTGTGAAGTGGTGAACACAGAGGGTATGAATGGGACACACCCCTGCCTTTGTTGGCATGTGTCAGAAAGACAGGAATCCAAGACGATTGAAGGTTTTCCCCTGGATGGTTGAGTGAGTGGTGGGACATTCACTAAATTTCCTCATGGAAGAGACGATGGAACATCTTTGCGAGGACCTAGCAAGAAACGTTCAATTGTAGACAGACGTGTGCACTGTGAAGTGCCTAAAGGCATGCTGATGGACCTGTCCAGGACGCAGGAAATCTGGACCATATGTCAAGGGTTTAGAGGCGATGTCTGGACTGAAAAATTAAGGCTTTTGAGGTCTACGATAAAGCTGTGGCTAACCACAGCAAAAGAGCACAATAGAGCAAGGACAGAAAACCGAGAAAAGATGCCAGATATTGGATGCGACTTTTGTGTAAGAGGAGGGCAAATGAAAAAGGGCCTGGAAAGGTGATCTCATGGAGGAACTACAAAGTCAGAACGAAGGTCAGGGAAGACCGGTCATGCACCCCCTCTCCCCCGCCCCATTCCCAGTGCTGCAGGGAGATGAGGAAGAGGAGGACCAGATCCCACCGCTTTTGGTCAATAGGGAATCACAATCAGCCCTGTTGTAAGAGCCGTGTCAAGGGGCAGTGGCAGGGGGTGAAACAGAACGAGATGTCCCCGGAGAATGCTGCACCTGTGTGGAGCTTGATGATACAGGGACGAAAAGCAAAATAATCTGGTGGAGCACTGACCAGACAGGGTTTTGAAGGAAACCACAAATGCCGTGTATAACACAAAAGGGAGTTGGGTACGGGTAGTGTTGATGGCTCATCCCTTTACCTGGATGGCATCGCATACCCGATTGGAAGCTGCCCCATGGTCCTAGAAGGTGGCACTCTTCCCCATTATGTGTTGAGATGCCTTAACTTTTGCTTCTTTTCCCTTAGCCTTAATTGGATCTGTGACCAAGTGTGCAGTAGTGGAAGTTTATTTCCAGAACGAGTCTTTCCCCTTTCCTCATCTTTGATCCAAGATCAGACTATAAAATAGAACTCTTCGCAGGTGGCTTATTTTAGCCGCCATTCTCCCCGTGGGTAATGTTCCCCCACCAAGCCTTCTGTCCTCCCTCTCCCTCATGTCCTGGAATACGTTTCTCGCTCTCCTTTCTTTCTCTTCCCACGCTTCACCTCAAAATAAGAACTTCTCTTTCCAGTTGCTCTGTGACAGCAAACAAATTGATACATTGTGCTGCGTGAGGTGCTATGGCTTCACAGTGGTGTGGTATGGCTGTGCCCTCACCTTGGATCTCAGAAACGTGAGCCAAAGCAGTTGGTTGCAGAAATTCCAAGCACAGAAGCAGAACCCATTAGGAACTTTGGGGGTACGGTTTGCTTTGCCTCAGCAAGAGGCAGGCTTGTTAGCAATCCTAGATTGCTGTTCTGCAGTTTGGGTAGAAAGCTATGATAGGGAAGAAGGTTCCTTAAGGTGAATTCTCTGACAGCCCTTGCAGCTACTTCCCCACGGCCAATGCTTATTCATTTGCTTGCATCTTGGGTATGGAGAGGACTCCTCCCCCCTGCCCTGCTTCCTTCCCTCATTTGCATCAACATCTTTTTGCAAACTAATGTGGTGAAGATTTATGGGGAAATGAGCCATTTAGTCTTGTTAGTGTCATTCCTGGGGCAGTTTTTGAGTGATGATAACCCACGTGATCCTCAGGACTGACTTTAAAAGTCTCTGGAGGTTCACAGAGAGGGGATGCTTTATTTTGGCCTCTCCTGGAGCCTCCGTAAGAATTCAGGAGACCATTCCTTTGCCTGCTCCTAGATATCCTGATCTGCTCTGTCTTCTCCAGACCACCACATATGGGACCAGGAATGCATATTCAGGCTGGTGCTAGCAACCTCCACTAAATGTGGTGAACCCTTCTTGGTCCAGGGAGGTCAGGTTTATGTTGTCCTTGAAGTCACCTTGAGTGTTAACTCCAGAAAAGAGTTAAAACTTCATTTAAGTGATGTTTAATGAAAAACAGAAAAGAAAGTCTTAAAGGAAATTTCTTCTTCCTATTAGAAGAATTCAAAGTTAGCTTGAGTTTTTAAACTTTAGAGGGTAAATGCTGACACCTTTAAGAGCCTAGTATTTCACTGGGATTGTGAGGGTATCTGCTGTGTATTCTGAATGGTAGAGCAGTTTGATAGCCATCTGTCTGCAAGAAATGCAGCCTTGGCAGCAAGAAGAAGCATAAAGGATACTGGCTTGGATCGAGAGTCGTGAATTAAGCATAGCTTCCGTCACATACAGTGTTCTGTATAGAATGACAGCACACCAAGGAGAGAAATTACAGCAGTTTTCAGAGTATTTGAATGAACTTGAATGTTCAGATGTATTTGAGTGACCACAGGCTTGACTTGGTGGCAGTGAAGCACATACTTCTACAAGTAATTGATTAATTCAGTTCAAGGTGTATACTGATGTATTTTTTTTAAAAGATTTTATTTATTTATTTGACAGACAGAGATCACAAGTAGGCAGAGAGGCAGGCAGAGAGAGAGGAGGAAGCAGGCTCCCCTCTGAGCAGAGAGCTCAATGTGGGGCTCGATCCCAGGACCCTGGGATCATGACCTGAGCCGAAGGCAGAGGCTTTAACCCACTGAGCCACCCAGGCGCCCCTATACTGATGGATTTTAATACAGCTCAGCCAGGAATGCTCTTCAGGCCTTCTGGTGGTCTTATTCTGAGGCCATCCCTTGGCAGGTGCACTTGTCTGGAGGCCATGCCCTGGCAGGTGCACCTTAGTAGATGGAGAGATCTCTGAGGGCGGATCTGGGTCTTTATTCACTTGAATACCTTCATACATCCTAAGTTTGAGTTTGATGCCTACTGGAAGCTCTAACACCTGAAATTCACCGGCCTGGCTGTGTCTCCTTGCTGCCTGGCTCAAGGTAAGTTTTACACTCGGTTTTTTTTTTTTTTGTTTTTTTTTTTAATTTGACAGAAAGAGAGATCACAAGTAGACAGAGAGGCAGGCAGAGAGAGAGAGAGGGAAGCAGGCTCGCTGCTGAGCAGAGAGCCCGATGCGGGACTCGATCCCAGGACCCCGAGATCATGACCTGAGCCGAAGGCAGCGGCTTAACCCACTGAGCCACCCAGGCGCCCCTACACTCGGTTTTAACTGCTCCTCTGTTTGCCTTGTGGAGCTGGGACAACTCTAGGATTATGCTGAATCTTGGAACCTGTTTGGTTTGTATCACATGAAGACGGTAGGGGGACTTGAAGTGATGGATGGAGTCATGCATAAATTGGTCCAAATACCTAATTTCCATAGAGATAAAAGCATATCAGTGGCTTAGATACGAGCAGAGAATATGAAGACAGGACACTCAGTATGATGCTTGGCTTTTTTGCAAGGTAATAGCCATGTTTATCTGTGCGCTGTGCCTGCCAAACATACCTTTGACTATAGGAGCGTCAGCGTTCTCTTGGTTCTCACATCTGGGGCCAGCTTTTAAGGTTTCTCTCCCCTGTTTTGATCCTATTCCCCCCTTCCCCCGCAACTGGGATTTTACCACAGCTGGAGCAGGTTGATGGTTTGGAGTTTGGATGGCAGTGTGGAAGGACTGCACTCTTACCTTGATTTAAGTCTTGTCTCTTTCACAAGGAATTTAAGAAACAAAGCAGATGAACATAGGGAAAGGGAAGGAAAAATAAGACTAAAACTGAGAGGGGGAGGCAAACCATAAGAGACTACAGAAAACAAACTGAGGGTTGCCGGAGGGGTGGTGGGTGGGGGGATGGGTAACCGGGTGATGGGCACTAAGGAGGACACTGGGTATTGTATTGCAACTGACAAATCACTGAGTCCTACTTCTGAAACTAGTAATACCATATATGTTAATTAAATTTAAATAGAAAGTTTAAAAAAAAAATAAAGCCTGTCAGGGTCTGTAACGTGTCCTGACAAGTTTTGGGGGGATCTGTCAGCACGAGGTTTCAGTGAAGAGACTCCCTATCTCCTACTACGAAAGGCTAACCTGCGATCCCTACCTTTTTATTGGAGACACATGTTCAGCACTTCCTTGCTGGAGATTCCTCTGTAATTCAGAGTATAATGTATCCCAGGGTTTCTGTATCTTAGCTTTGGAGCAGTGGCCATAGCCCCGTGATAAAACCTGCTGATACATCACTGGTATAAGATCGCATTCAACGAAATCAGTGTTTCCTTTACTTTACATCTGTTTAGAGAAAACAAAGAAAATACCGTAGTTTTTCATTTCTGTAAATAGCCTTGGCTTTGGTTTCTCCAGGGGTGTTTGTATGCACACAACGATACCAATACCGCAGAGCCAACTTGTTTTCAGCCGCTAATACAAATCATGTAAACATACAAGGACATTTAATTTAAAAAGTAACAAACACTTAAAACCTCACCACTTCCTCCTTATTTTACTGTGTGCGACTATTCTTGCAGTTTCCACGTCTGTGGCATGTACAGGGGAAGACTGCACAATGGTATGTTGCTGCACATCTGTGTTTGGCAGCATCAGGAACTTTTTTTTTTTTCTTTTTCCTGGAGAGCCTGTTGTTAGCATTTACTGGCACAGCACTGGAAACGAACACCATACGCCATTCTGTGTGCATGCAAGTCCTTTCCACAGTCCTGCAGAGTAGGCATGGGTTTGTCTGTTTGGTACATGAAGAAATGGGGACGTTAGAGTTTAAGTTAGACCCACGACCCTGAGATAATGACCTGAGCCGAAACCAAGATTCTGACGCTGAAGCGACTGAGCCACCCAGGCGCCCTGATACACTGCAATGGAAAAAAAAAAGTTCTTTAAAGAATGAGTAGGGTTTCAACAGAAAGGAAAGTGCTTGCTCTTCTGAACCACAAAAGCAGGACACAAAATGAGACAAGGCCAGAGTGAGGATGGACGTGGCATGCATGGGTCCCAGCAAGAGGACAGATCATGGCACCACGTCGAAGTGTTCACTGAACACTTTCTGTGTTCCACCTGGAAGATCCTGCAGGATGGGAACCTTAAACTAATGGAGAGCCCACATCTCCTTTGCCTGCCCTTCTTTCTCAAAGTCACAAAGCTCAAGTACTCAATTTCTTGGGGCGCCTGGGTGGCTCAGTCATTGGGCGTTTGCCTTCAGCTCAGGTCATGATCCCAGAATCTCGGGATTGAACCCCCACATCAGGCTCCCCGCTCACCGGGGAGCCTGCTTCTCCTTCTGCCCCTCCCCCTGCTTGTGCGCACTCTCTCTCTCTCTCTCAAATAAATAAAATCTTAAAAAAAAGCATACTCAGTTTCTTAACCCTTCCAGCCAGGCATGGCGATCTGAAATTGTTGAAAGGGCATCTGGAGAAGCCTTTTAAAAAGAAGACTCACTGGGCATGCCTTCCAATCCTGTCTTTTGCCTTCTCTCTCCTTCATCTGGCTGGAATGGGGCAGTGGTGCCTGGAATCAGGTCAGCTGTCTTTCAACCATGGTATGCCAAGCTTCAGGAAAGAGGCCTCTATACTCAGAATGGAGGATGGACAGATGGGAAGTGGGATGTCCCTGGGACCTGTGCTTCTTGTGGATTGGTCAGTCCAACTGACAGGCCTAGTGGCTCAGAGGGTGTGGGACAGTCCATTTCAGGACCCTGTCTCTCTGACCTTGAGGCTACCCAAAAAGTTCCTCTTTGGAAATTTTGACACCTTCCTATACATATATTACTTTCTCTAACAATGTCTTATGTGTTTGTTTTGACATTACTGGACCTACACTGGCGAGCAAAAACACGTGATGAAATTAGCCCAGGTTTTGTTGATCTCCACAACTTTCTCAAAGGTACTGGCAGAAGGTTTTTACTGATTCACACACTTTTCTCTCCTCCTCCTTGGACTCTCCTCTCCTTCCCCCAAGATGGCAATCTTATGTCCTCTTAGTTGTGGAGCAATTCTATAGAAAATGAAGCATTTTCAAATTTCCATATCTGAAGAGGAATATTTTATCTTTACTTGGAGCCTGGATAATTTTCCAAGATGTATTCAGAGGGAGATGGAAAGACTGGGAAGGAATTTGATAACTTGGAAAGCTGACAGAACAGATGCTGTGATTTTTTTTTTTTTGGTTGAGCTAGCACATTTTATCACAGCCATTTTGAAGCTGAGCATTAAAATTCTTTGCTCACTGTCATTTGTCACCAAACTTTTTGTTTGTTCACGGTCTGTTGTTGTAATTGTACATGTCTTATGTAAGCATTCTAAGGCATGGTGATAATTTAAATAGTGCAAATAGTTACATGTGAATTTGTCAACTTTGTGGAGAAAAATGGGCTCAATCTGTTTAATAATTGTGGATGAATTTTTTACATCCTTTCTTAGAATACTTGATTAAGGTCAGGATGTCTCATAATCATAAGGATACAGACTGGAGAAACATTTAAGGATTATGATATTTAGTTAAAGGTACATATAAGTTGATAGAGGTGTTTTGAAAGCTGGAAGATAAAATGTAAGTAAAAGGGAATCTAATACAATATGAAGAGGTATTGCAGTTATTGGAAAGGGAGTATTTTTTTTCAAGATTTTATTTATTTATTTGACATAGAGAAGGAGAGAGCAGGAGCACAAGCAGGAGGAGCGGCAGGCAGGGGGAGAAGCAGGCTCCCTGCCGAGCAAGGAGCATGACGTGGGGCTTGATCCCAGGGCTCTGGGATCATGATCTGAGCTAAACGCAGCTGCTTAACTGACTGAACCACCCAGATGCCCGAAAAAGGTATTATTGTATTAAAATAAGGAGAACATCTTTTGCTTGAAACTAAATCACATATAGTTCAATTTAACATGCATTTGACCAATCTGTTCCCTTTATTCATTTGTAAACAGTTAGAGGGTTTAGCTAAGGAGGATTGTCAGATGTCACACAATGGTTGGCTAGAGGTCTTGTTTCCTCCTTGTTTTTTGCTGTGGTCCTGCCTTTCACTTGACTGCGAATGCAGTCCATCTGTGGTTCATGTCTCTGCTTCCACCCACCTGCCCCACCCACCTTGGGGCTCTTGTATTAACATCAAATTTACTGCAAACCCTGAGCTCTGACCTCACCTACATGATCTAGGACTTTGCATCTCCCAGAGGGCCCTGTGTTTTACCGGTATATTCAAAGTATGTCTTTCTTGCCTTCTTGTCTTCAACCCACATATCCCATCAGGTCTTCCTGCAACTTGCCTTTCTCCCCAAGCAACTGGAATCTTGGAGAGGTTTTCTTCCAGACATCTTGAAGTGCTCGTGCGTAGTCCCATCTTCTGTTCAGGCTCAGGCAAAATCTTTTTCTTATCTGCCTTTCTCCTAGGCATCCACCTGTGATTCCATCAATGGCTGAGTTTTTCCTGATAGCAAAACCTGCCCCAAACCCAACAAAATACTTTAAGCCTTCATCCACCAGACTTCTGAAGGTTCTCCATCACTCCTCCTCAGCTCTCCCCGCTCACCATTCCCTTGTGGTTTTCTTCATTCTCTTTGAGGAGATTTTTCTCTGCCTTTTTCACGACTCCCATCTCCCTCTGTCATCATGTCCAGCTTCGGGGCTCTCCGTCATCTCCACAATACTTGTCATCCAGTCTGTCCCTCTAGCTCCATCCTCTTCCCTGAGCAACAAAGCTGTGTTTCCATCTTGTGCTAGAAGTCTCCATCTGGGTGATATCTTAAAAATACACCCCAAACTGAATTTATTTCTAGCCCCCTCTCATCTTGGAAGCCACTCTCCCATCCCCTATCCTGTATCTCAGCAATGGTAGCCCCAAAGCCAAAAATTAAATAAGCTTCTGTGTCATACTATGGAAATAGAACATCAGAAATAGTCCTTTTAATGGAAGTTTAGGCCAGTAAAAACCTTTATTATCTATATTCTTTATGTTACCTGACATTCTTGTGGTTGGTCATGTCATTATAGATTGTTGAGAGGATACTGGCAGCTGCTATTTATGACTCAAACTATGACTTCACTGTCAAATTGTAGTTGATTGATGTATCCTCTATCTTGTCAAAGTCCTACATGATGAAAACTTGATTCAGGAATTGATCAGCAATTGGGATAGTAAGAAGAATTTTACAGATGGAAGATTCTTAGCATGATTAAATCTGTTGAGGAGATGAAAGCTCTTCTAGTCTTCAGCGTCTTCAAGAGCATCATGTTAAAGGAGACCCAAGCATTAAAGTATTTCTAACTCGAATTCTTCCTGATTTAGAGTTCGTATTGTGTTGTGAATTAAAAATTAAGTCCTAGGGGCGCCTGGGTGGCTCAGTGGATTAAGCCGCTGCCTTCGGCTCAGGTCATGATCTCAGGGTCCTGGGATCGAGCCCCGCATCGGGCTCTCTGCTCCGCGGGGAGCCTGCTTCCTCCTCTCTCTCTGCCTGCCGCTCTGCCTACTTGTGATCTCTCTCTCTGTCAAATAAAATCTTTAAAAAAAATTAAGTCCTAGAGTTAATAAACTCAGATTTGATTTAGAGACTCATATGTGATGTGTTTTAACTTGCGAAACAAATATCCTTAGTCTCTATTTTAATACAATGTTCTGTAACATAGCCTGGTGGCAGAAAACAAAATAGACTCCTTTTCTGAGGGTAAAGATAACCTTCTTGAGAATTGATAATAGCTCAGCCTTTCTGGCATCTTGCTTAAAACTGATAAGATGGAAGTTCAGAATGTCACACAATGTGTAGAGACAGAAATGGAAAGAGTGCCTGAGTTCATACATCAAGACGGGGTGGGAACAAGCAGGTATATGGACTTTGAATAACTATAAATATGTGTACGTATGTCTAATGATACTTTAGCCGGTATGTTAATTGGTGCTATGTTAGTACCATAACTCGTTCCATTTTGCAGTTTGGTAAGAGGAAAAAAACAAGACAACTCTGCATACTCTCTAGTTTTGGAGGTGTGTATGTGTTTGATGATGGTGGGGGATCTCCTCTGAGATGGTATAATCATCATAGCCCTGAGCACACTGTA
Source organism: Meles meles (assembly GCF_922984935.1). Lineage (NCBI taxonomy): Eukaryota > Metazoa > Chordata > Mammalia > Carnivora > Mustelidae > Meles > Meles meles. The sequence continues at coordinate 47,849,101 of NC_060081.1, forward strand.
ATTCAATCTCAGATTTATAGTCAGGCTTCCTACTGGACTCAGATTCCTCTCAGAGCAGATGCTGTGTCCTCATTTCTATACCCATAATGCCTGGTGAAGAGTAAGTTCCCAGGAAAGCCTTGTTTCATGAATGATTGAGGACAGGAATCCGAAGTTGGAGCCCCAGTGGCTTCGGTCCTGTCATTGCTGCTGCACGTTTAGTGTAAGAGGCGAGGGAAGATACTCTCAAAGAACTGCCTGCCACCCATATGTCATTGACTCCAGAGTACTTAGCCTTTCACATTTTAACAGCCCTAAAATCCAGAGATATCTTACAGTCAGTGCCATGTCCTAGCTTTGTGTGTCCTCCCAGGATAATGGTAGGATTCCCAACTGATGGTGTCTGAAACCTCACCTCAGTAAGGACAGTTGTGGGTAGAATGAGTTTGGGAGAAAAGATCAGGAGTCCAGGTTTGGACATGCTGGATTTGAGTTCTCTCTCAGACATTTGATGGCAAGTGATCCAAAAGATGTTGAGGAGACTGTTGGATATTAAAAGTCCCTGTGAGAAAGGCAATTATCATATGAAATCTTTAATACAAGGAATTTGAGAGGCAGGGTGGGGGGGTCATGGGGGGAAGAAAGGAAAAAAGTGAAACAAGATGGGACTGGGGAGGGAAACAAACCGGAAGAGACTCTTAATCTCAGGAAACAAACTGAGGGTTGCTGGAGGGGAGGGTTGGGGGAGAGATAGGGTGGCTGGGGGATGGATATTGGGGAGGGTATGTGCTATGTAAGTGCTGTCAAGTGTGTAAGCCTGATGATTCGCAGACCTGTACCCCTGAAACAAATAATACATTATATGTTCATTAAAAAAAGAAGTCTCTGTGCTGGGAAAGAGGTCTGGTCTTGATACTCCTTAGATTGGTACATCCTGATTTCAGGAAATATAATGTGTGATATCTGCTGTAACTTACTTGCTCCTTGAGGCTCTGGAACAAGCAAAGGCAGCATCCTCTCAACAGTACTCTCCTGATCAGATAGCCTTCTCTGGGGGTGCTGTCACATTTAGGCCTGTCCCACAAAAACTTTTCTAAAATGTCTCCTTCCGGGTGCCTGGGTGGCTCAGTGGGTTAAAGCCTCTGCCTTCGGCTCAGGTCATGATCACAGGATCCTGGATTGAGCCCTGCATCCGGCTCTCTGCTCAGCAGGGAGTCTGCTTCCTCCTCTCTCTCTGCCTCTCTGCCGACTTGTGATCTCTGTCTGTCAAATAAATAAATAAAATATTTTAAAAAATAATAAAATGTCTCCTTCCATTTTTTGATACCTTGTTTTAAACTGTCATTTTTTTTTAAAGATGTATTTATTCATTTGGCAGAGATCACAAGTAGGCAGAGAGACAGACAGAGAGAGAGGAAGGGAAGCAGGCTCCCTGCTGAGCAGAGACCCTGATATGGGGCTCGATCCCAGGACCCCGAGATCACGACCTGAGCTGAGGAAGAGGCTTAACCCACTGAGCCACCCAGGTGCCCCTGGACTGTCATTTTTATCAGTGGTAAGTTCATGAAGGATCCCATGTACCTTTCTCCCAGGCCTGCCCGCTTCTGAAATCCGGAATTGAGTTAGTGATGGGATCTGTTTAGAAGTGTAGCCAGTTAAGATTTAATACTCTGAAAAGGAGGTCTTTCACCCCACAGAAATGATACAGCAATATTTGTATCCATGACAGCTGCTGACTTAAAATTCACATGGGCAATGTCTATTGTCTGTTATATTTTTCTTTATTGCTGAGGATGCTGTAACAGGCACTGTCCATTTCATGAGAAAGATGAAGTCTGAGACCTCTGACAATAAAGGAAAAATAATCATCATCATGATAATAGCCAGATAAGTAAAGGAATAAGCACATTAGGGTTCTGTGATTGATGAGAAGATGAAGTCATAACTTACTATATGATTATAACCTTTAAAGCACGTGGCACATGGATAGAACACACTCTTAGGAAGTTAGATCTCTATCTGCTTAACATTCAAATGGTTATAGCATAGAAAAAGGCTTGTTCAGAGGAAGGTACTGTACAATGTTTGTATGGTTTAGAGGAACAGTCTCCAAGGGGTTATGCGTGAACTAAATGATAGAAGGGATGTGGAAAGAAAGCAACGAAGATGTGTAGTTACAGATACAGATTTTAACCGAAATACAGAAATTAATCTTTCTAGTATTTAAAGTACAGATTAGCATTAATGCAAATACGGTTCTAAGTAAACGTAGATTATTTTGGTGGATATGCCCAATTGTATTTGACTGAGAAGGTATATGGGCATAAATGTCTCTGCATCCTCTAGGACCAGGATAACATTTGCTTTTGACTGAGAGAATATTTTATATTCAAACTGGAAATAGAGTTAGTAACAGAACAAGTAAATGTTGCTTTGAATATCAAAGCTGAAGAGGCATGAAGTGATTTTTTTTTTTCCCGTTTTTGGTAAATATTGGCCTAACTTTCTAAATTGCACCCTGTTATATCCCATTTTTTTCTGCTTCTGCCCATGATTTTCCTGATGTGATTTAGTGTTTGGGAAAAATGAACTAGTGGTGAAGAGAGTTCTAGAAGGGTTATTTAACGTGTATTTTTCATCTGATTTTGTCCCACACTGATAGCAACTCACTAGGAGCTGCCTTTTCCCCATGAGTCTAGAAAATTGATTTTCGTACTTTGGCCTGGTCTCCAGGCTGTGCAGAAAACGTGCCTGTTGGTATTGGTAGCTCCATGAGAGGGTCTCTTAGAAATGTTGCTCTTGAGAATTTAGTGTGTTCAGACATGGATTTTATTATAGAATGTATGTATTGGAAATGGATATTCAGTACAAATTCTTACATGTTATTTTATATAGAACTTATGCTTTTTTTGTTCTTTGAGCTATTAATAAAAGAACATTTTTAGTTGAGGCGCATTGATGCATTTCCTCTTTGCTGCTAATTGAAACAGAGGTCTTCAGTAGATGATCTTCTAATAACGCTATTTAAATGTTTTTAGTTTTAATAGTGAAATGACTTTAAGTGGTTATAATTAATTTTTTCTGAAGTATTAAAGGTAGTATAAACATAATTGAAATACATAAGGGTGGGTGTATATGTGTTTAAATATAATATACAAAAGTGGGAAAATATATAAGGGAGGGACTTGGCATCCCTTTCCCCACTAATATCAAGTTCTTAGAACTGACAGGAAGAATTAAAATCTATTAATTGAATGCAGTACTCACCAAAATGCTAATGTATTTTATGAACTGTAAAATCTAATTCCAGAATTTATCCGCAAAAGAAAATGCTCCCAAAACAAAACAAAGGAAAAAAAAAAAGAATAGTGCACAAGGTTTACGCAGCCAGATACCAAATTTTTAGAGGGGAAGTCTAAATAAACTTTATTGTTTAGGGATACATATATTACCTAAAATATGTGTATGTAAATTCTTACCTGGAAGTTCACTTTATAGTATTCATTAAACTGTACATATATATGGATTCCCCTTTTTCTGTGTTACTTTATATTTCACATAGAAAAAATATGGTCTAGACCCAGGAATAGACAAATAGATCAGTGGGGAAAATATAGGTAGTCCAGAAATGGATTCATGTTTATATGAGAATTTAGCATGGGTAGCATTTCCATTTAGTGTAGAGAGGGTGAACAATCAAATAAATGGGACCAAGTAGAAAGATAATCTATGCTCCATTGTGTACGCTAGGATAAAAGTCAAAGAACTAAGTGTGAAAAATAAATAAGTAAATAAATAGTATTGTAAAATAACATTGGAGGAGCACCTGGCTGGCTCCGTTGGCAGAGCATGCAACACTTGATCTTGGGGTTGCATTTGAGCTCCCCGTTGGGTGTAGAGATTACTTTAAAAAAAAAAAAAAAAGCAACATTGGAGAACTTGTTCAGGATTATGGTAAATTACACTCCAGAGGCATAGGACATGTTAAGAAAGACATAAAACCCCAAATCGTTAAAAATTAACCCATTTGTAGTTCTTTTGGTTAATATTTTAATTAAAAGTTTTAGACTTAAAAATTAATACACATTGTTAGAGGAATTTTGCCCTACTAATAAAAACAATAGCCCTATTGTTTCCAATTCATCTCCATATACACAGAGCTTCATAGGAACCCTACCCTAGTGCTCAGCCTTCTCAGGCCCTGCTGTGATGAAAGAAGTACCATTCCTTCTTGATCCCATAATTTGTGCTCCAGATTGCACATCCTCAGCTTGGTCATTTCCTCCCTTTGCACTGGGCTTTTCTCCTCACATTTTGCATATACACTGGTAACACTCATCTCAAAAGAGCAACAGTGAGATACCACCACTAGCAATGGCTGTCCTCTTCCATTCTAGCTTCCCACCATTTCTTTTGTCCTTCCTCCCTGAAATTTCAGAAGACCTATGCATACAGTTCTACTTATTTCTATCCATTTACTCTTTATTTTACTCTACTCGGGCCTTGGTTTCCAGTTACTATAACTGATCTTGTCAAGGGAACCAGTTATCTTCATGCTGTCAAATCCAATGAGCACTTCTCTTTTCTCATCCTTTATGTCTCCAGTGAAATATGAAACCCACAGAGATGCGACCCGTGTCCACTCTACTTAAAGTAGCACTGGCACCTTTCCATTTCTTTCAGCCCTTTGTTTTTTTTTTTCTTCCCAGCACATCTTATCCTATGGACTTATAATGAATGTATCTTTATTTGTCCATTTAATTACTGTATGACAAATTGCCCCCAAACTTAATGCTTTAAATCAACAAATATTTCTCATCTGATGGTTTCTGTGGATCAGGAATTCAGGAGCAACTTAATTGGATGACTCAGGTTCGGGCTCCTCTTTAGATTGGAGTCTGAGTGTTCAGGGCTACAGTCTCGTCTGAAGATATTGTCTGGGATTTGGGGGTCTGCCTTCAAGCTCACTGCCTTGGCTGTCGCGTCAAGAGGTCTCTATTCCTCACTACATGGACCTCTCTATAGGGCTGCTAGAGTGTGCTTTCTCCCAGAGCAAACCAAGGATGTATGGAGATAAACATCTTTTGAATGAGTAGATGGGTGATGTCCTCCTAGTCAGTAAAAATGTAGGCTGTGGGGTTGTGTAGACCAAGGATGAAATTCTGCCTCCGCCTTTTATTGGCTCTGAACTTTGAGCGTATCAATTTCTATGAGTCTCAGTTTTGTCATGCCCATTATGTTCTATTAACACCTGTTTCACAGGGGTACTATTAGGCTGAAATGAGATTGCATATGCAAAGCGCTGTCTTAAGTGTTCAGTGCAAAGTAAGCATTCAAATGCTAGCTTACCCGATTTTTCCCCCCAATCTTTCCATTTTTCCCATTTCTCAACAGTAACCATTTCTTTACAAGTAAGGTCAGAATTTTAAATGTACCTCTCCTCACGATGAATGACTAAATGTTCAATCTTTTGAAGAAAAATCAATTTACATTACACTGGAGGAACTTTAATATGAATGCATAATCTCCACCTATTATGTGCCTGCAAGAGAATGCCAATCTGTACAACAAACGTTGAACAGTTTTTTAGTAAAGGGAACATAGCTGTAATTCAGACCCGTTATTCTGTCTGAAAGAAATGAATGTGATAATATTTGAACCTAAAGGAAAAATCAAAGGATTCATCTGTAGTTACACCATTTACTCATGTGTGAAAGTATAGTAGGATGAATTTGGAAATTATTTAGTGGAGGGGAAAGGAGGCCATGGGACCCTGTGCATGGAAGAGCGCTGCTCAACAACTTTGATGGAATCCCAGACTACAACGACTTCACCCACGCTGTCCTGAAACTTGTCAACATATGAATGAGTCTACTGATGCTGTTCTAGCTGTAATTTACACTAATGAAAGGCACACATCTAAATATTATGGTTCTATGAGTTTTCACAAATGTATAGATATGTACAACCCACACTCCAAACAAGACAGGACATTTGTGTCACACTAAAATATTCTTTATGCCCCTTTCTAGTCATTCACCCCAACCCCCAAGGTAACCCCTGATTGGATTTCTGTCATCCCTTCCTTTAACCTGATCTAGAAAGTGTGTACTGCCATACCTGTATTATACCTCTGAGGCCCATTGTTGCATATTATCAGTAGTTCTTTCCTTTTTTTCTTTGAAAAAAATTCCCAGTATGTGGGTATACCAGTTTGTTGATCTGTTCATCTGTTGAACAGTTGAATTGTTTCTGATTTTTTTTTTTTTTGCTATTATGAATAAAGCCTCTATGAACTATTTTGCATATCCTTTCTTTTGGGTAAATACTAAGGAATGTAATTGGTGGGTAATAAGATTGGTGTTTAAATTAAGAAGGAAGAGACAAGCCATTATTAAAAGTGGCTGTGCCATTTTAAGCTTCCTCCCTCCTCCCCGTACGCCCAGCAGGGTAGGAGCTGTCCAGTTGCTCCACATGCTCCTAATATTTGATGTTGACTGTTCCACTTTTAGGCATTCTGGTGGGTATGCAATGGTATCCACAGTCTCTCCTACTTAGGTTACATACATAATCCCATCTTCTCCATCTTCTACAGCCTTTGCTGTAGTTTCACGAGAGACGTTGGGCTATCTTTGTTTCCCTCGTCCCCCAAGTTCTACTAGTTGGAAGTGTTGCCACCAGATGCTGGTGATGGCCCCACTCCAGGGCAGGTCTCCAGCCTGCCGGCACTTCCAGACTGGGATGGCCTCAACATTTGCCAGAGTAAGTAGGTGACCCCACATTTGAAACCTGTCTCTTTGTCCCTCACTTTGTCAGGACAGAGAAAAGAGCAATAGAAAAAGAGTTGTTGCAGAGCACGCACTGAGGACTCGAACTCCCTGGCCACACCCACTAACTCGCTGCTTACCTGTTGTTTACCTGGCACTTAACCTCAAGCCTTGTTTCTTTTACCTGTAAGGTGGACACCAGCAGCTATCTAGTGGTGGAAATGCGAGAACAAAATAGTAAAACGTGTTATTTTGAGACTCAAGCTTTCAAAGCCCATAACTACAACTACCTCAGGGCTCCTGCTTTGCTGTCCATTATTACAGTGGTGGCTGTGAGAATGTCCCCTCTGGTGTCCATTAACTTGGCTTTTCCTACCTTCTGCCTTTGCTTCCCACGTGCTTTTTTTCTTTCTTTCTCTGTTCCTTTTGGCATATTCCTTAGCTCCATTAACTCAATGTGTAATCCTCAGGCTTTGGGTTTCTCTTCTTCATTTATAAGACCAATCGTGAGAAATGTGACCTCTAACAAATGGGAGAAAGTAGTAACCGATAATTTACCTGAATAACATGCACTGTCTATTGCTAATGTAGACTTGAAAGAGGAAAAAATACAAGGACAAGCTGCATCTCTTTTTGTTCCATGGTGTAGTTCTTTGGACAAAGCCAGCTTGTCTTCCAGACAGGTCCTCATGGGTGGCCTTCCATGCCTTGTTGAATTCACCAGTGCCCTTATTTAATTTTGAAGGTGAGAAATCTGCTTTCTTAGTATGTGGACTTCTCTTAGTTTGAGTTTTCCCTCAAGACCCTTGAGGAGACAGTGTAGGGTGTACCTGAATTTTCCCACCAAAGGGGGGATGAAGTTGGGATATTAACAACACTTGATTGGCTTGGGGATTGCTCTTGGGCTATTAACCCCCTGGCATATCCAGCTGGCCTTGCATATTGGCTGAGCACCACCTTCTTGACCCTCCAGCCAAGGGAAGCAGGAACACCTTGGCATGTAAGGAAAGTCTCTGCTGGTGCCCTCTGTGTGGCCCCAGCAGATATGCATGGACACTGAGCTTTATTACTTCTCAAACACCAGTGCACAACAAACCACATTTATTAAGAACAGAGACTAATGTATGGAAAGTGATAGTGCTGCTTTATTAATATTCAATGAGAAACATAACCACCAGGAATTCCAAATGTGTGATCTGATGATGACAGCCTCTCTTTGTGGTTGTGTCCTGGTGAGAGGCCACGTTATCTTCTCAAAGAGATTGGGGCTTTCAGAGTTGGCAACATGAGCTTCTCGGCTGGTATCCTTGAGCTCTGTAGAGCAATGGCCTCCATGCCCAAGTGGGGCTATTCTTCCATGGGGAAGGTCTGGGAAACTCTGACAAAACCCTCTTTGTGGAATCTGATTCTGTTTTTCTACTTTTACTGTAGACCCCTTGTTGACCACTCTCTTCCTCCTAACCAAGCAGTTGCTCAGCCATAAGCATTAGATTCATAATCCTAATCCAATTACACTTCTCCAAGCTCACCTTAATTTAGTTCTTAGAGTCACTAGGAATCTCTTAGTCACAGCCCGAGATGGCTGCTCTTCTCTGTGACTTCTGGATTTTTGTCATCTCCTTACTAACAGTAACTTCACTTGTAAAAGATTCTTTGCTGTTAGCTCCCCTTTAGTTCCTGCAAATACTTTCTTGACAAAATTTAGAGAATTAGTGATCAGCAATAGTTAATTAAAAAAATCATTGATACCTGCTCATTATTGACACTGCTATCATGGAGAGAACTCTGGAGTACATTAGGTTGAATGATGTGAACGTAGCAATATTCAGCCTCTTTTGGCCTATAAAATACCAGTTTCATATGGGCCAGTTGATATAAGACAGAAAACTCAGTCAAGATGCCTCTGTTAGAACTATGTGGCTTGAATGTGGCTTTTCCCCCCTTCCCACCTGTTTGGGTCTTATTTACACATCTGTAAAATGGGTCTGGCTAGAAGAATCCTAAGGAGCTTTTCAACAGTAGCAGTCTTTGTTTTTATGAATGTTAAGGGAGACAGGAAGGCTCCAGGATATGGGTCATTGTCATGACTGCCACAAGAAATCCTGCTTCCAGAATGTTTTTATTTCTTGTTATCTTCTTTTTATATCTATAATATTACAGGAGAAAATGGTTTTTTCAGGTATGTTTATAGCCAGGAGTTCTCCTCTGTCCTTTCTAATGTCTTCCTTGTGGGACAGTTTTCTTTCCCTCAGACCACTGCAGTCTGAGATGTCTGTTCCCATGGAACTCAAACAACTGGGGACTATCTCCACTGTATATCCTTGACCCCTTGCTTCTCCATTTATGCTAATATTAAAGTCCTATGTGGCAGCGAGGATACTTACTTGAGAGCCCTTGTTCACTCTAGTGGCTCCATTTCAATACTTTTTCAGTCCCTCTGTGACCTGGAATCCATTGATGCTATCATGTTCTCAACCATTCCTCATCTCCTTCATGTCTTTACCCTCCGGTTCCAGCTCAGGTTCTCGTCTCCATTATGATAGGTACTCTCTTGCCTCCACTTGGCACGTGATTGCCCCTTTCTCCTTTCCTCTTCACTTGATCAAAGGTTAGCCCTGATTACATTCAACTCTTGACTCACACATTGCCTCTACTTGCCCAGCTAAAATGGCTGGAGAAAACCTACCACTGTGTTAGCTGGTTTCTCTTTCTATCCATGACCACAAACCACTCAGGAGCCCTTTGAGCACCTGAGTAGCCTGGTCTTATTTCCTGAGTCCATTTGGTCTCTTGTTGTTGCTTAGGTAACTGTTCCATATTTTCTCTTCTGTCTCATTTTCACTTGTAGCTGATAGTCTTGATTCATGGAGAAAAGAGAAGCCATCAGAATAGGATGCCCCGGGGCACCTGGGTGGCTCAGTGGGTTAAGCCTCTGCCTTTGGCTCAGGTCATGATCTCACGGTCCTGGGATTGAGCCCCACATCGGGCTCTCTGCTCAGCGGCGAGCCTGCTTCCCCTCCTCTCTCTGCCTGCTGCTCTGCCTACTTGTGATCTCCTTCACTCTGTCAAATAAATGAAATCTTAAAAAAATTAAAAAGAATAGGATGCCCCTTTGTCCCCACCATCACACTAACAACCCTGCCTCTGCACCCATGGTCTCTGTCTTTGTTCCCTTTTCTCTGAACTGTTAGTGTTCCTGCCAGGGTCATAGGGTCAAACCCTCCACTTAGTGAGCAAAGTGCTATGCTTTCTTGCTTGCTCTCACAACTCTTCCCTCTCTCCCAAATCATTGGTTTTACCTTTCTGCATCACCCACATGCATGCTCCATTTTTTTTTCCTTTTAGAAAAATTATCTGAAATTTCTAGCTATCACTCCATTTTTATATTCCCCTTTAGAACAAAATTCCTCAATAGAATCATTCATCTATTTCTGCAGTCAGATCATTCCATGGTCTCCTACTTCTGTAGGAGTAGGTGGAAGCACCAGCTACTACTGATTTATTTCTACCATTTTTAGTTTTTAAAGAACTTATCTCTCTAGAAATATTTCATCTCTATACCAGAGGCCACATCACATGGGGGAATGACTGGTCGTTGGTTTAACACAGAGGAAAAGCCCCCAAATATTTAGAGAAAAGTGAAACCATTCCATTCCATCACCTTTGTTGAAGCATTTAAATTTTCTCCGTACCTTGGGTGTGCTCTCCCTAGCCCGCAGCTGAGCTAAAGGCACATTAAGTCTGTGTAACTGGGCTTGAAGGAAAGCTTGGAGACCATTTGTTCTCTTAAATCTCTTTGGTTTGCAATTGTCAAATTTAATTTTGTGGAGAAGAGTTCAGAGTGTCATTGAAAGTTAGGAAAAGGGGGAAGAGATATAGCCCAATCTGATAAATTATGTCAAAGTCAAAGTCTTCACCCTTTAGCGGTTGTAGTCAAGAACTATTTTTAGTCCTGATGGCTGAGGGGTAGAGCATGTCACGGGGACACCTGTGTATTGATGCAGACTGGCAGGGATACAAAGGAATTACTAGAATCTCTGCCTTGTATTTTGATGGAAAGTTTTATTCCATGGGCAGACTTTGCAGGTAAGATGTACCGTACTGACTATGGGAAAGGTAAGCTTCCTATCTACATACTTGGAGGTGAGTCCTGCTTCAGAGTCTGTGTATTAATGCTGTGGTTCAAGTCACGCCCTGTCTGCCTGTATTTTCATTCATCTAACAGATGGTAATTGTGCTACATTAGCTATTCTGGGCTTCTGGTTAGTCAGAGGCTCAGCCTTAAGAAGGTATAATAACTCTGTTTTCTTGATTTGTTAAAAGGCACCCTTGTCACTGGGTTATTTTGAAAATGTTTAAAAATTATAGTTAGAGGGAACTCTGGGTAGGTGGTCAGCAGTCTGGAAGGCATAGTTGGTTATCTTTTTATAATACTCTTACAAACATGGGGCAATTAGATTGCAAAGCTGGAAACACATAGACAATGGTTAGAACAAAACCAGGAGACAAGGTGTGTCCCCTTGAATCCCAAGAACAGATAGGATAGATCCCAGTGCTGCAAGACCTGCCCGGTATCTGTGTGTAGCAGTAAGGAATAAAGGGAAGCAGCAGGGGGAATGAGAAACCACAGAACAGAGAAATCTGGAACAAGTCAACAGGTGTCCAATGAAGAGCTTAAATACTGCCTGGACATGTGTGTTCCTTCTTTATTTACTTTTTTTTTAAAGCCCTTCTTGATTGTCTACAATCTGTCAGGCCAGTTTCAGATGTCAGAGAGACCACATCAAACAAGATGGAAAAGGGTTCTCTATTATGTTTATTCTTTTTTTTTTTTTAAGATTTTATTTATTTATTTGACAGAGATCACAAGCAGGCAGAGAGAGGGTGGGGGAAGCAGGCTCTCCACTGAGCAGAGAGCCCGATGCGGGGCTCAATCCCAGGACCCCAAGACCATGACCTGAGCTGAAGGCAGAGGCTTTAACCCACTGAGCCACCCAGGCACCCCTCTATTATGCTTATTCTTGTGTAGAGCTTATATTCCAGAAGAGAAACACACAAATACGATTTTGGAGACATAGGCATGCTGAAGAAAATTAAAGGGCAATGGGAAAGAAATAGGTAACAAGGGCAAAGAAATCGTTATTACAGAATAAATATTTATAAATGAATTCCATTGAGGGGGTGACGTCTGAGTAGATAGGTAAGTGAATATAACTTAGGGGACTCGTTTTTTAAAAACAGAATGATCAGGAAAACCTTTGCTATGGTCTGAATATTTGAATATTTGTGTCCCCCCCCCCCCCCGCCCACTGTGTCATATGTTGAAATCATGACCCCGAAACCTAATAGTATTGGGAGATAGGGCCTTTGGAAGGTGCGTAAATCATGACGTTGGAGCTCTCATGAATGGGATTAGTGCCTTTATAAATGAGGTTCCAGAGAATTCTTCAGTCCCTTTCACCCTGTGAGGATGCAGTGAGAAGGTACCAGTTTGTGAATCAGGAAGAGAGCCCTCACCGAAACATGACCCTGCTGGTGACTTGATCTGGGGCTTCCTGGCCATCAGAACTGGGAGCAATAAACCTGTTGTATGTGTACCACATACATGTGGTAATTTCTTATGGCAGCCCTAATGGACTAAGACAGCCTTGTTGATTATTTGATACAGTGTTGAAAATTATTCACTTACCTAGGTTAACTGTTCTACTTTGCAATCTTGACATTCAGATTTTTTTCCTTATCAAATACTTCATCTAAGATCAGAATGAATAATTTTGATGACACAAATACCCTACGCCAAAAAAACAGTGATATTATTTCCAAAACAAGAGACCCAGAGGAACTTCTAAGATTGGTGCTGGATTCAACCCTTTCATGAGACAGCCGGCTCTGCTACCCCAGGGTGTTGATTAAGATGGCGACCATAGTTCTGGGCCTCCAGGTCTCACATGGACATGATTTAATATAATTAGGGAAAATAAAGTCTGTCTCATCTCTTCTCTCTCCTTTTCTCTCACTCTCTCCTTTTTCTCTCAAAACAGTATTTAAATGAATTGTTTTATACATCAAGTGTAACTAGCTGTATCATTTTAAATCTCTAACACCACAAATTAATTTGCCTGTTTTGAACTTTATTCAGAAGAGAACCACATACCATGTACTGTGTTGTGTTCACTTTTTTCATTCCTGTTTTTGAGATTTACAAGCATTTTTTTGTGTACAGTTGTATATTGCTTTCATGGCTGTGTAGTAAGTACTGTATTGTCCATTCTCCTGTTGATGAACATTTGAATAGTGACCGGTTTTGTTGTGAGTAGTGCTGCATCCTAGTACATGTCTTTTAGTGATCATATGCCTGCATTTTTTTTTGGATATACTGTACAGACTGTTTCATTTTTTAATATGGAGAGAAGTCTTGGTGTTCTGTATTCTAATTCCTTTCAAGCTTTATTGACCAGTATGGAGTCATATGCCCATCTCCTATTTGCATCAAAACCTAGGAATGAAAGTAGCCCGTGGGGTGCCTAGGTGGCTCAGTGGGTTAAAGCCTCTGGCTTCAGCTCTGGTCATGATCAGGATCTCTGCTCAGCAGGGAGCCTGCTTCCTCCTCTCTCTGCCTGCCGCTCTGCCTACTTGTGATCTCTAGCTGTCAAATAAATAAAGAAAATCTTAAAAAAAAAGAAAAAGTAGCCCATAATGTGCCATTAAATGTTCAACAACCAGCTCTCTGCAGGAGGATTTGGGAAATGGGGCTGATCTGTAGCATTTGTCAAGTTTCCTAGGTGTAGATGCTTCCACCATGGTCAATTTCAAGGTATCAGTGTTACATCAACCAGCTTGCAAAGCAGCTCTCCCAGACTAGTACAAGCCAGCTCCTGCATACCGCTAGCTTTCATTTTCGTTCACTGAAGCTGAAGTTTGGCTCTGCCAAAAAAAAAAAAAAAAAAAGAGAGCCAGGGGAAGAGTGGAGAAGGTTCTTCTGTAGGCAGCTAGTGTTTTCACATCCGTTATTGAATTATTATCATGGATAAATTAATAAAACACCACTCTCTTCCCAAGATTGTTCTTGTAAAGTTCTGTTGGTGAAAACTGGCCTTTAGACACTGTTAGGATAGACTAGACTTAAGATGTGGTTATAACCCAAATTCTGGCAGCTCAACACATGGGCTGTTTCTCACTCACACCATGTCCTCTGTAGGTCAAGTAACCCTCCAGAGCTACTGTTCTCCATGCAGTGATTTAGCAGCCTGGGTGGCTCCTGTTGGGACACCTCATTTCAACACTCAGGCTCCATGGCCATTGCTGGAGCAAAGGAGAGCCGTGACGGTGATGCATGGATTTGTAGGGACTTCAGCTCAGATGTGATTTGTCACTTCCACTCAGAGGTCATTTGGCTGAAACTGCTTTTGTGGTCCCTCCCAACTACAAGGGCACTTGGTAAATATGGGAAGACTCGTGGACTCTTTGATGCAATGTCACTGTGTCTGCCACAGAGACCATCCACTCAGGGCCGCTCGTTTTAGTTTTGTTGTTAAGCCTTATTTAAATCATTTCTGTTTATTTCCATTCTTGCATTTATCTGAGTTAGTTAAGAAAATAACTGACAGCTGTACTCACAGAATTACCACTAGTGATGCATTTTCTGAGAAAAGAGGAAAGAGAAGAAACTCTTTATTAAACAATAATAGGATTCGTTGTAAGGAATACTTTCTGTATACAAGTAACAGGTGTTTGTGTTGGACTATCTCTAGTGTATAGAGTGGTTGAAACATAATACTTATTTTGTAAACACCATAGTAATCTAGGCAAGTCACCAGCAGCTGCTAAAGCCAGCATGTTACAGGTTGTTGGGCAAGAGAAATATTTACATCGTCTTAAAAGTGTCATCCACAGGTTATTTATTACTTACAATGAGGGAGAGCTACCGTTAAAATGGAGAGATTGAGCAGACCTTGCCTTTTCCAACTAACCACATTGAATATTGTCAGTTAGGGGACCCAATGAAACCACATGCCTCATGAGATGCATTGAGAAAGGGTGGAATGTCATCTGTGCAGGATTTCTGCCAAAACTTAAGGTAATCATGAGGAAAAAACTTGGGTGAAGCAAATTGAGGACCATCCTTGAAAAAAATTCAGTTATACTCTTTTTTTTTTAAATATTTTATTTATCTGACAGAGATCACAAGCAGGCAGAGAGAGGGGGAAGCAGGATCCCTGCTGAGCAGAGAGTCTGATGCGGGGCTCGATCCCAGGACCCTGAGATCATGACCTGAGCTGAAGGCAGAGGCTTTAACCCACTGAGCCACCCAGGCACCCCTATACTCTTTAAAATGTCTGTGTCACAGGGACAACAGGAGGCTTAGTCAGTTAAGCGTCTGACTCTTTCTCAGCTCAGGTCTCAATCTTCTGGGTCATGAGTTCAAGCCTCATGTTGGGCTCCATACTGGACATGGAGCCTACCTTAAAAAAGGGAAAAAAAAAGAAAATATAACAAAAAAGTCAATGCCACAGAAGCCAGCATGTTGGTATAGATTAAGGGCATCTCCATTGTGATCAAATGCAGAGTGTGGTTCTGGATTGGATTCTGGAAAAATGAAGCTATAAAGAACGTTTATATGGGACACTGTGGAGATTTAGATTATAGACTAAATAATAATATATGAATGTTAAATTTCCAGATATGGTCAGTATATTGTGGTTACATGGGAGAATGACTTTGGTCTTAGGAGAAATGTGCTGAATATTCATGAGTGAAGTGTCCTATATGCAAATAGCTTTCAAATGATTTCCCTTAAAGTCCATGCATATATTTCTATACATGAGCACGTGTGCTTGTGTACACAGCACACACATGTACATGGAGATAGGGAGACAGAGACAGGAAGAGAAAGCAAATGTGGCAAAATTTTAACTTTTGACTCCTATAGGTGAAGGTTATATAGGCCTGAATCTTTTACTCTTGCAACTTTTCCACAGTTCTGAAATCTTTCAAAATAAAAAGAGTTGAGAAGCTACTGTCGATTCCATTTATTCTGAAGTTTTACAACTCAATCCATTCTCTAATATGTGGGCCGAAGTCTTAATGGGATCAACTCCACCGTGTTTAACCTATACTTGTCTAGTAATCTGGTAAGAATTGAGCTTTAAGAGGAAGAATTCTTAACAGTCAGCTCCCTAAGCTGAAGATATGTGGAATGAGGGGAAGAGACTACCCAGAGAAAATCTCAGGTGTGTTTGGATTAATATGGCATCAAGACGAAATGAGGATTAGTTTTTTAGAAGAAACAAGGGCATCAGGAAGAGTAAAGCCAGAGATAACTTCCCTCTTTATCATTTTTGTCAGTTTAGATCAGCCTGTGGTATTACCCAAAACTGGGGGGGGGGGGGAATCTTTGTCTAATTCTTTAACAACACTGATGATACTTGATATGCTTGTGTTATAAGGAAAATGATTTAGCATAATCTGAGGGGCTAAATAAATAAGCTGTCTTTTTACAACAGGCCCTGTAATTTCATGGGCAGAGTATCAATGTCAGTTAAATTGATACAGATGATGAACTTCAAAAAGCTGAACTCAGATAAATATGCGTTTTCGTCTGTGCTGGGAACTTCTGGGAGCATTCTGTGAGAAATAGGTTGATGGATTTGTAGAAGCAATATTGATACTTACCATGCCTTTTATGAGTCTAAATCCTAATGGAAGAACAGTAGATTTGTGTGGGGTAGTTTTGCTCAGAATTGAAAACAAGGGTCCTTTTTGGGTTGTTCCCAGAAAGAAATGTTGTTCAAAGTAATCATTAAATGCTCAGTAGTGGAACTTCTTGTGGATAGCACAGAGAAATAAAAGATGATGTTTTAAGATTTTTTCATTATTTTGTCAGTGCCTTAAAGTATGGAATGAGCTTTTTAATTTTCCCTTACTTTTACTTTAGTTTTCTTTTTCTTTTTTTTTTGTTCTACTTTTGGAAACTTTTGGAAACACATTAAAATATAAACCCTTCATTATTTGTGTTTATTTGCAGTAAATATGTCAGATAGGGCTGGAACGCTCTGGCTGCCACAGCTTCTCCTTAAAACACATGGAAAGGGTATCCACACTGTTTGATTTAATTGCCAATATTTAAATAGCATTCAGTAAAAGCCCTCGATAAAATGAGGGCTGGGGGACCCCTCCCAGGGGGGTAGCAGCTTAGCACAAAATGAAGATGTACACTTACCTGAAAGTTTTTCTTTGACCTGATAGCTCAGAGGTAGATATTGAATAGAGAAGGACATGGTTGGTATATACCATGATCTGCACATAACCTTAGATGCAGAGCTTAAAATAGTCTCTTGATGTTAAGGTCCTCTGCTCCAGGACCTAACAGCATTCTGTCACCAGGGAACATGGTCCTTCTGCCTCCAGTGAGTCCTTCCCACCTGTGTTTGAGGAAGCATGAGAACAACACTACTTGGGGGCTTCATAGAAGACACATGCATGGGACTGGAAGACCCTCCTTTCTGGACATTGTTCAGTGTACATCTTCTACACCTGGAGTGCAGTATCATGTAGAGCACTGTCTCAGATTGAGGTCCTTGGGCCAGTAGCATCATCAACTTCTGGAAGCTTGTTCGAGATGCTAGCTCTGGGCCCCACCTACGGACTCAGAATCCCCAGGAGCAGGGCTCCTGGTAATTCTCTGAAGTCTAACCTTAGAGTTCCAATGGGTGGGAGACCACAGACATAGAGCTTTACACTTCCCTGAAGATCATCCTGATCACCTGTTTACCCTGCAAATAAGAGTTGTTCCCAGAGACTCGAATGAGTCAACACTTATGATAAGATATGATAAGAAGTAGGTTCTTATACATGGAAATGTGCTACAAGGTAATTTCCTTAAAACATGGCATTATTAGATGCTTAGCAGTGAAAAAGTAATATGAAGAGACAGAGCTAAATTTTGCAGCATCTAGCATAACTGCCATACACTTAAGATTTTTTTAAAAAAAGATTTTATTTATTTATTTGGCAGAGAGAGTGAGAGAGGCAACACAAGCAGGGGGAGTGGGAGAGGGAGAAGCAGGCTTCCCACAGAGCAGGGAGCCTGATGTGGGACTGGATCCCAGGAATCTGGAATCATGACCTGGGCCAAGGCAGATGCTTTTTAACAAATGAGCCACCCAGGTGCCCCTACACTTAAGATTTTTAGAAAAAAAATTTTTCCTTGTTATATTGTAGGACATGATGTTAAGTAAGATCCTCATTTGAGTTTTTTCTTATAAGGGATACTTGCTTGCTTTCTCATTAAGAATTCTTAAGGAGCTGAACAAAGGTTATATTAGTGTGTAACTCCTCAAGGGACCCTGTTATGTCTAGAATCACAAAAGGTTCAGTCCCTTTTGGAAGGAAGACATTGAACTAAACTCAGTCCTGGAACCTGTTTCTATGTTGATAAAAGCCCTTAACTGCCTTTCTTTTCCTTAGACATGGCCTCTTGGCTAACATCAAAGCAGACAATTCATGGATAAGGAAACCTGTGGACTGGACTGAGGCATTTCTTGTCCTTATTGGGGCAGAGGTTTCTCCTGAGTGGGCAGAATACATTTTGTGATAAACTGCTCTGTTGTTTCTAGTCCCCCCAAATTCACTAGTGTGCTGTTAAATGTTAGCAAACTGCTGTGCAGGGTTGGGGTGGGGGTTAGTCCTGGCCTGTAGCATTGGCTGATTTTTGTGTTCGTAATACTCCCACCGTGGCCAATTTCAAGCTAACCAACACGATGTCGCTGGAGTGGAGCTGGGACGACCGGCTGTTGCTGTCCTGTGCCAGCTGGCCTGAGCATAGCACTGTCCAAAGAATGTCCTTCCCAGCCCTCTGAGATTGAAGTAGTTGGGAATTGAACTAGCCCTTGGTGGATGTGGGTAGGAGGGGAGAAATAACTTTTGGTTCACAGGCTTGGCCTGTGGGGAGAGAGAGCTTGGTTTTCAGTAGATGAGAAAATATATTCATGTGTCTGAACCAACTCCTTTCCATGCTAATGTGTTGGCCCCTGTGTTGGGGAGCTTTAAAATTTTGGATTCTAGGGTAGATGCAGCAAAAAACAAGAAGTCGGATTCTGTGTTTCTATTAATATGATGAGTTCCACCTCAAAGCATAAGGCTCAGAAGAACTTCACACCTCAGATTTTCACATACATGACTTTAGCAACCACCCTACTTCCAGCTAAGGCTGCCCCAAGAATAAAAGGTATGTATGCAAAACAACTCATTGTTCTAGAAGGCTGTTGCATATGTACATTTGCTCTTGTAGGAAATAGTAAGAGTCCGCAGTCCAAGAAAGACTAGGAAGTAGCCTCCAGGGCAGCATAAGTTTTGAAGCAAACTCTTCCTTCTCAAAGAATCATGTTTATATACAGCAAATGTACATATTTACTTCTGTCAGTACCTGAGTAACCAAGGTATTTGGAAAGAGGAGGAATGGACTTCAAGTAAATGTTTAAAGAATGCTCTTTGAAGACCTGGAATCTGGAAAGTTTGTTTTGTAAGTGTATTCTTCAATGCACACAGCTCTTGAAATAAGGCCATTTTATGGGGGTAGGGAATGATGAGGCATCTGAGCTATAGATCCATGTTGGATTATGACAAAATTCTTCATTGAATCTCAGTATTTCTCAACTTAGTATCTCCAAAACAGAACAGTATCTCCCAACAGAATCAAAGAAAAGAGAGCTATAAAATCTTAATGAGTGGGTCGAGTGGAATCCAATAAAATTTCTAGGAAGAAAATAACTCCATATTAGATTAGATAAAATTGAACATCCGTTTTTGTTTTATTCACATTTTAAAAATTACATCCTGTTTAAAGCAGGACAATGAGTGCGATAGGCACAAGAAAAATATTACAACACTTGCACGTTAATAAGTTAGGTTTATGAAGAGTTGAACTGGAACTCCTTGGCAGATTAAAAGGTATGGGATGTGCATAGAAGGTTTGTCATATCTTCAGTATTGTTATAATTTGTGTTCATCCAGATACAGATTCTAACACAAGTCTAATCTCTTGGGAGGACTCCCAGGAAATATCTGAGCGAGTAGAAGTTAGGAAAGGGAAAGACTTCAGTGAAGAGTATGTTATCAAATGAGCTGCCCTGATGGGTACTGAATCCTTCTGGGGAATTCCATGAAACAGGTAGAACATGACTCTGAATTGTCCCAAGTGAAAAGGCAAGAAAACTGGTATATTGATTCTGCTCACTTTCTGTCACTTGTTGAAGGTGGCTTCCAAGGTCTTCAACTATGTGACACTACTTTCTTGCTTTAGCCTGATAGAAGCTCTTTGGCCAGAAAGTTCCAGGTGTTTACAGTAAGTCGTCTTCGCTGTGCAGAGGCAGGACATTCCTTAGTGTAGCGCCTGTCCACAGAAGTTTAACGCGAGCCCCTAATGTGAGCTACCTATGCAATTTTTAATTTTCTTTTTTTTATTTATTTGACAAAGAGAAATCACAACTAGGCAGAGAGGCAGGCAGTGAGAGGAGGAAGCAGGCTCCCCGCTGAGCAGAGAGCCCGATGCGGGGCTCGATCCCAGGACCCTGGGATCATGACCTGAGCCGAAGGCAGAGGCTTTAACCCAGTGAGCCACCCAGGTGCCCCACAATTTTTAATTTTCTAAGAGCCAATCAAGTAGATCCAGGTGAAAGTCAACTTAATACATATTTTATACTAGTACATCCAAAACCTTATTTCATCCTGCAGCCAGTATAAAAATTGAGATACTTTACATTTTTGCCCCAAATCTTTGACATTTGGTATGCATTTTACTTTGAGAGCACATCTTGTGTCTCATTTCACACTAATCACTTTTCAAATGTTCACAGCCCCATGTGAAGAGTGAACTCTCCCGAACAGTGCAGTTCTGGGGGAATGGATTGGCATTTGACTTTCTACTGCATTTGGGTGGGGGGGCATGTGTCAGTCATTCTTGGAGTAATCCCCGAAATTAATTCTATGCAGTATACCAGGGAACCAAATACGTAAATTGAGTTTTTGGCCCAACTGATGCTTTACTTTCTCAATTAGATTACATTCCTCTGATTTCTCAAGATATAAAGCCCAGGAAATGCATTCTTCTGCTTATTTTACAGAAGTATTTGATTTATTGACATCTGGAAAACTTTAACATTTTTAATGTCTTTGAAAATATGTCTCTGCTGTTCTCATTAATATATCAGCATAGAGTTTTACTAGTGAAAAATAGGTGCTCATTTATCTTTTACTTTCTCCCACCAGCAGCCAAATATTGATGGAACACGTACTTTGGGCCATGCATGGTTTGGGCCCTGTGAGCTTTCAGTGAAGAGACAAGGGCTCTCTCTTCATGGAGCTTACAGTTTGATGGGCAAGGCACAGTAGACAGAATACCATAGAAATAATTTCTCTGAAGAACAGAGTCCTTGTTCTGTTTTGTTTTGTTTTTATTTTTGTTTTTTTTTTTAAGTCTTTATCATTTTAGAGTAGTTTTTGGCTCACAGAAAAAAAAAATTTGGTTAAGATTTTATTTATTTGAGAGAGAGCAAGAGAGCTAGAGCCTGAGCAGGGGGAGGGGCAGAGGAAGAGGGAGAAGCCGACTCCCTGTTGAGCAAGGAGCCAGATTTGGGCTCCATCCCAGGACCTGGAGATCATGACCTGAGGCAGAGGCAGACACTTAACCAACTGAGCCACCCAGGCGCCCCTGCTTCACAACAAAATTAAGAGGATGGTACAGAGGTGTGCTTGTACCTTCTACCCCCACATGTACAGTCTCCCCGCCATCAACATTCTCCACCAGAGTGTACATTTGTTACAGTTGGCAAACCTGCACTAACACAGCCTTAATTACCCACAGCCCATAGTTTACATTAGGAAGAACAGGTGTTAGCAAATGGTTTTTAAAGGGTGTTACTAAGCTTTATCTTATTTTCGTCAAATGCCATGTGTAAAACTCAGATATCATGTGCAGTAATAAGTTGGATAGTGGTTGTTGAGAAATCCTCTTTTAAGAGTATTTTAACTTTTCAGAACTTGTCACCTTGCAGTTCCTTTTACCTAGAGCCTTGATTCAGATTCTTTGGACTAATTTACAGACACTTGTAGGGATTTACCTATACTGTAAAATGAGTTGCACTAAGTCTGGCTAGGAGGACATTTACACTGCCATATTATGGATCCCTTGGAATCTATGGGAATTCAAACATCTTGCTTTCCCCAGGCTGTCAGATACATGGCTGAGAATCATTGTGCCACCTTTCTGGCCTAAACTTTAGAGGCCTTTGAAAAGTAGCTGCCAGCAGGGCAGGTCAAAGACTTTGTATTTGCATATTTCCTGTTGAACCCTAGGAGGTATTTGAGTTGCTAATGTGAAAAAGGCTATGGTTTCTCTATTAATTAAGGTTGTTTTATTCATTGAGTGAAATGTGAAAGCATTTAATAATTTACAGATGATGTTTTCAAGCATAATTGACTTTTGAGGTTTGAGATGCTAAAGAAAAAATGATAACTCTAAGCACGGCACTTGGAAAGATTTTGCTTCAGCTGATTACATATGCAGGGTATTTCTGGAGTTATGCTAGGAAGATTCCTTTAGTAGGAGTTAACTGTCTGAGTATAATAGAATGTTTTATTACATAATAATTGCCTTAATGGATGTGAGCTTTTCATTTGGCTATTGGAATAGTGCTAATGTAACTCTAATTGAAAATATTACATTTAGTTTTAAACATCTTTAACACATCAGACTGGTCAGTGGATTCAGTATTGAAGATCGTCTGTTTTGTTTTCATAGATCTCATTTTCCAGGATGTGTTGCTTTCTGAAGCTGCTTTAAGCCATTTCCCAGTAGATAAAGGTAGTTATTGGGTTACTTTCTCTGTATCTTCTTAATTTTTCAATGGTTGTGAGCAAAATAGAAAAGGACACTGTCATAAGTAAAGAAGACTTCCTGGAAAGAGTGGGATTAAGAGAATTGATAGAAATCTTGAGCCTCAGGCATTGCAGGCAGGCAGGAGTCAAGGGGTAAAATAGGAATGACTTAGGTTGCGATTTCTAGAAGTAGACCCTGAGATGGAGGTTCTTGTGTGGTTGACTCGAGGAGGGAATGCCCTCTGGAGAAATATTTAAGGGAGTAAAGGATACAGAATAGGTTTGAGGAGGAGTGGAGCAAAATAGGAGGGTTTAGGTAAAGTCTGTTTGCAGCTGGCTTCCACAGGGAGCTCTGAAGGTTTTCATCAGAGAATAGTTCTACCTGGAGGTACAGTGCCAGACTCTCATGCTCCTCTGTCAGTCAGTGCTTGCCTGTGGATTGCCTGTACATGGGGTGTAGCCTCCCAGGGTCTCTGGGGGAGCGGAGAAAGAGATTTACACTGGTCCATTTCCAGGGTGTAAATGCTCTCCTCATGGCTACTTTCAGGCCATTAGTGTGAAGTTACTGAATAGGAATTTGAGGACAAAGCTGAGTTTTAGATAGTACAACAAGCTCTTATGAGCCAGTGCTAGCTGAATCTAGCAAATCTCCATTCCCAGGCATCTCCTAAAGGGGGGCTTGTTGTGTGTGGAGGGCAGTTCTGTGGAGAAAGGGACAGTTGTAAGCTGATAGCAGCTGGGGGATAGGTGCACTGGCCCACAAAAAAAGATCTGAGAAACATCTAGAGGCCGATGCAACACAGGAAACATGAAGGTCATGCTCCTCACAGAGCAGGAACAGGGAGGTCAGCGGGCCAGCTCCTATTGCTGCCTCTGCTGCCTCTTTAGTGGTCCACTTGCTGCCATTACATCACTCACTGAAAATGCAGTCTTGAAAGAAGGTATGAATTGGTCCTGCCTAAAGCTCATGCCACCTCTGATTCTACCAGAAAAGTATGAGGAAAGATGTAATCCACTGTCCTTCAGTAGTAGAAGGGAAGCTTTAACTTCTACCAAAATGATACAAGACTGGGGGAATGTTGACTCCCAGAGAGGAGGCTGGGGAAGACTTACTGGTGGGAAATGGAGGCTGCACAACATCAATGGCAAGATTTACTACATGTGGAGGGGAAGTTGGCATAATTGTAACAAAAGGAACTAAAATTTATCATTTTTTACTTAATGCTAATACTGATTTGCTGGCAGCTGTTTTAGCTACTTCATATAGGGCAGCAGAAATTGTTGGTTGCCTACTTCTCCACTAAGCTTTTTTTCTAAACTTCCTTGATGGCAGAATCCTACTATCTTTAAAAAAACAAAGAAAAAGAACCTAAAAATTGCCACATAGTGACTTTCCCAGCATCCTCTGCACCCATGACAGAGGCATATGACCCAGTTCTGACCATTAAGTGCTGACAAGAAGTCTTTTTTTTTTTTTTTAAATTATTTATTTATTTATTTGACAGAGAGAGATCACAAGTAGACAGAGAGGCAGGCAGAGAGAGAGGGAGGGAAGCAGGCTCACTGCCGAGCAGAGAGCCCGACGCGGGACTCGATCCCAGGACCTCTGACAAGAAGTCTTTAGGGAGGTGAACCTTCTGGGAAGGATTCGTCCCTTGTAAAACAGATAGGGAAAGGGAAACTCCCAACATCTATTCTTCCTGCTTTGAATGAAGTCATGTGAGGACATGGTGCTTGGAGCTGTGGTAGCCATCGTGTAACCAGTGAAAAGCCAAGAAAATCCCAGAAAAGCTGATAGGTAACTCTGACCTGGCATTATTAGATGAACCTGAAGCCGCCCAATTTTGGTTTTATTACCTGAGACCTTACACGTTCCTATTCTTCTATTTGGGGGTTCAGTTATGATGTTTTATGTTATTTCACAGTATCCTGTCAGGGATGGAGATTATATATATATATATTTATTCATTCATATATATGTTCATATATACATATTCACATATATACTCAATATTCATTCATATGTATATATGAATGAATATATATATATATTCATTCATTCAAGGGGTGGAGAAACAGATTCCATCTTCCTGGCAGGAGGAGGTGCAAGGTCCTGTTACAATGGGTTAGAGAATTGCTGGTCTTTTTGTAGTCTGCTGCATGCTGAGTCCCCATGTTGAATCAGTCAGTAATCCTTACCTGTTCTAACACTAAAATATTATTATTTTTTAGAGAGCATGTGAGCAGGGAAGAGGGACAGAGGGAGAGAAAGAATCTTAAGTGGGCTCTACCCTGGGCATGGAGCTTGACACAGGGCTCCATCCCATGACCCTGAGATAATGACCTGAGCCAAAGTCAAGAGTCAGATGCTTAACCAACTGAATCGCCCAGGCGTCCCTCACTAAAATATTTTTTTTTAATTCATCTCTTTCTCTCTCTCTTTCTTGCCAAAACTGATCCAGGCCACCATCTCACCCAGCTGACCACAGTAACTCCCTGACTGACCTCCCTACTTCTACTTTGGGCTCTTTCTAATCTGTTTTCCACACATCGGGCAAGGTGACCTTTTAAAAATATACATCAGTTCCTGTCTTGTCATTCTTGCTCTTCGAACAAATCTGTACTCCTTTCCATGGCCCACATATCCCATAGTGATCTGACTTCTGTCCAGCTACGGTCTTATCTGCCTCCTTTGAATTCCTGGAGCATATCATGCCCATTCTGTCTCAGGGACTTTGTAACTGCTGTACCAGCTCCCTTGTATGTTCCTTCTCCAGTTTTTCATAGAACTTCTTTCTGAATACAACCACATCCTTAACTACCTGGGTCAAATAGGACTCTTCTGATTACTTTCTGTTGTATCGCTTTGTGCACTTCCTTAAGAATGCTGTTTGATTTGTGAATTTAACGTATTTATTGCTTAGCTCTTCACCAAAATGTGTGCTTCATAAAGTCAAAGACAGTACCTGATTATACACATCATTGTGTAGTAGTCACTTATTAAATGTTCATTGATTCCCAGAGCAAACCCGCCATGAAAGTTTTACTAAATAATGAAAAGTAACCTTCCTTTTCAAATGTGTTTTATTTGCCAGATTTTCATGGCAATAGACTCAGCCACACATCATAAATATTGATCATGACAAATGATCCTTTATTATGGAAATGGAATTGGAATGGTCCAAAGAATTACAATCCCAATATACGATGCTTCCTATCAAGTGATGACATTTACAGAAGAAACGTATTAGTACCTTTTGCTTAATACGACACAAGTAAACATTTTCCGAGAGGCGTCGTCTTTTTTTTTTTTTTAGATTTTTTTTAAATTTCTTTATGTAGGGGCGCCTGGGTGGCTCAGTGGGTTGGGCCGCTGCCTTCGGCTCG
Organism: Meles meles; assembly: GCF_922984935.1. Classification (NCBI taxonomy): domain Eukaryota; kingdom Metazoa; phylum Chordata; class Mammalia; order Carnivora; family Mustelidae; genus Meles; species Meles meles. Next base: position 47,875,107 of record NC_060081.1, read on the forward strand.
GGTCGTGATCTCGGGGTCCTGGGATCGAGTCCCGCGTCCGGCTCTCTGCTCGGCGGAGAGCCTGCTTCCCTTCCTCTCTCTCTGCCTGCCTCTCTTGTGATTTCTCTCTGTCAAATAAATAAATAAATAAATCTTTAAAAAAAAAAAAAAATTTCTTTATGTAACAGAGAGAGAGAGATCACAAGTAGGCAGAGAGGCAGGCAGAGAGAGAGGGGGAAGCAGGCTCCCTGCTGTGCAGAGAGCCCGATGTGGGGCTCCATCCCAGGACCCTGAGATCATGACCTGAGCTGAAGGCAGCGGCTTAACCCACTGAGCCACCCAGGCACCCCCCCGAGAGGCGTCTTTGTCAGACAAAGGCCTCGGTAGTCAGCCTGGTTTTCCAAACGGAGAAGAGAGCTCTCTGAAATTGAATTTTATTCGTGCTTCCGAAAGAAATGAAATCTCTCCATCATGAAAAATGAGTATCAGGTGCTTTTGATTTCCTTTTATCAGCTGCTAATCAGAAGAGACGAAGAGAGAGGTGCAAGCTAATGAAGAAGCCAGCCGTTTGATAGGCAGTTGGGTTGCGGGAGGGTTCGTGCTCCTTAATGAGATGATGGCCTTGGGAAATACACTGTGAGAGGGAGGGATGGGGGAGGAAGTGGTACATTGCACAGCCTCTCCCCAGGTGGATCCCGTCTCGAAGTGTTTATGCTAAAATGTTTTGAGTCACAAAAACTACATTTTGAACAAGGCACATCTGGTGTTTGGAAGATGCTAGAGGACCCTTTCAATTTTTATAGGTCCTCTGTACGTTAGCAATGTTTCACTTCTATATGTTAGGACTTAGTCATAGCCTCTCTGAGCATGAATAGTTTGGAAACACATTGCGGTGTACATTTGTCATTTGGAAGAGCTGCCAGATATCCACAGTCCCTTTTCTAGCTGGGTGATTTCCTCCCTTTTGGATTCTGTTGATGCCGGGGAAGCCAGACACTTGGTTTCCCAGCCTCCTTTGCAGTGGGGCTTCAGGCCTGTGGCCTGGGTTTGGGTTTGGGTGATCAGATAAACATGACTGTGATGAGTGCAGCACAGGAAGGAAGCTATTTTCTTGGTAGAGGTAGTGGCAGTTGGGGCTACAGGCCCGGGAGGAACAATGACCAGTGCAGACGCTGGTGGCATTGCAAATTATAGGACAACACATACCTGTCCTCACTGGGGAGATTGGGGTGGAATTCTAAGAGCTGTGGTCCTTGTTAGCCTCCTTTGTCTCTCCTTGGTTCTTTCTTCAGGCTTTTCAGCTATACTGCGTGTTTCCTATTATGATTCTTTCAATAAATTCTTTCACTCTTTGGTAAAACAGGGTCCTTTTTTGTTGCTTACATATAAGAGCCATGACTACCTTCAATTAATTATGCTTGCGAGGCAGTGAGTAGTTCTGTTTCACTAACTATATTGTCCCTTATGACAGAGTTGTAAGTTAGTGTTGCCATGTATGACCCAAATTATGAGAATTTTATTTAGGAGGATTTAAAGGTTTTGTTCCATTGGTTTCCAGGTTCTTTTATTAATGAAATCATAACCATAATTTCAAAAGTAGAGCACTTTAAGTCAATGTTATGCTTCACTCTGTTGAGGAAGGTGTCACTTTCTTCTTGAAATAGTTTCATTAAATAGAATTAGTCTATTTAACAATTTTATGTGGAGTCTGATCATTCTCATTCTGTGTTTTAGGAGGTTTTGGGGGGCAACCATTTACTGCTGCCACCAGGAGAGTAATTCCTTTGGGTAGAAATTTTAAGCAGAAACTGATGAAGATTAACATGTTAAATACTTGAAGATCTATGTGGCTCAGCAACTATTTGTTTAAAATATTTCATTGGATACTTGCTGAAAGTCAGGAATTATGAAGCACCAGAGAGTAAGAACTGAATAATGTTTGGGTAGTTCCTCTTTACAAAACAGCTCTCCAGAATTTATGGTCTAAGGCAATAGTACTCAAAGTGTGGTCCATGGACCTGTGCTGTCTGAGCACTGTTACTTGTCAAACAATGAAATGTGAAATTTGTGCTAGAACATAAATCATTCAGTACACTGTTCGGTCCAGCTGATATTTTTCTTGTATAAGACTTTCTTGAAGGAAGTAGTGACTTGATTTATATCTTTTTAAAAATTTTTATCTATTTATTTTTTTGACTTGATTTATATCTTTGTGCAAGTTTTTTATCTTGTCATCGGTCGTAACAAAACGTTTGTATATAGCAGTAATTGTGTGGCTAATAAATAGTACAAAAAGCAAGAATAACTAGTGATTACATCAAGCTATGGAACAGCAAAATATCTCACATTAATGTTCATTTCAAAACACTTAAATTAGTCCTTACTTTAGGACTCAATTATCCTCTTTCTATAAGTGAACCTTCGACAGGTATTAAGTGCAAAACACTACTCTGGATTTTGTTGGGTGTACAAAATTATCTGAGATAACCGTGGTCATCAGGATTTTCCAACTTCTCAAGTGGGAAAAGATAGGAAAACAATTGCATATGTTTCAAATACCAGATTGTTGCTTTTTTTTTTTTTTTTAAGATTTCATTTATTTGACAGAGATCACAAATAGGCAGAGAGGCAGGCAGAGAGAGAGAGAGAGGAAGGGAAGCAGGCTCCCTGCTGAGCAGAAAGCCCAATATGGGGCTCATCCCAGGACACTGAGATCATGACCTGAGCTGAAAGCAGAGGCTTTAACCCACTGAGCCACCCAGGCACCCCCAGATTGTTGCTTTTAATAAGAATTATAGCTATTAGAAAGCTCTGTCTACATAGTACCTTGAATGAATATTGGATAAGTTGTTAACTGTTAACATTTTTATCTTGTGTGTGTGTGAGAACTGATAGCTATCAATAGGTTTTTAAAAACTCTTGGCACCTGGTGGCTCAGTGGGTTAAGTGTCTGACTCTTGATTTTGGCTCAGGTCATGATCTCAGGATCCTGAGATTGAACCCTGTGTTGGGCTCTGTGCTAAACATGGAGCCGGCTTAAGATTCTCTCCCTCTCTCCTTTCCCTTCCCTGTCCCACTTGCATGCCCTCTCTCTTTCTCCCTCCAAAAAACAAACAAAAAACTAAACTATTTGCCCCTGAAACAGTTTTTATAGATAAAAATGATAAAAAAAAAAATAAGAGTCATTTTCTAATATTTACCCATCATTCTTTCTTTCTTTTTTTTTTTTAAAGATTTTATTTATTTATTTGACAGACAGAGATCACAAGTAGGCAGAGAGGCAGGCAGAGAGAGACAGAGAAGCAGGCTCCCTGCTGAGCAGGGAGCCCGATGCGGGACTCGATCCCAGGACCCTAGGATCATGACCTAAGCTGAAGGCAGAGGCCTTAACCCACTGAGCCACCCAGGCGCCTTACCCATCATTCTTTCAAATAAAGCACCAAATCTAAAAACTGAAAATGTTTTTGATCATCATTAAACCAGGGACATCCAAAATTCACTTGTGATATCATATTGGAGGTCAGAAGAGAGGTTATATACACCTGAAGTTAATGTAATTTTGTGTTTCATCTGTACTTCAATTAAGAAGAAAAGAGGTCATGTTTAGAGAATCTTGTCAGGGAGAGGGCACAAGAGAAATTTCGAGCAGCTTAAAATGTTCTAGTCCTGTGCTGTGCAAGATGGTAGTCACTAGCCACTGTGGCTATTTAAACATAAATTAATTAAAATAAATAAATTTATGGATTAAGATTCTCAGTTGCACGAGCCAATTTGATGTGTTCAGTGTGACATGGTAGGCAATAGCTAATGAATGAGCAGTGCATATTTATATTTCTTTATGGAACCTTGCCATCATTGTAGAAAGTCCTATTGGACAGCGCTATGTTAGACCTTGGTCTGGGTTGTCGCTTGAGTATACAAATATTGAGTGTCAATATTCATCAAGTCTTACACTTAAGACTTCTTGTAGTAAGTTATACATCAGTGTGGAAAGTATATAATGAAAAAAATAGAGATTTGGCTCTATTGGCTTTTTCGGTTCAGTTCAAGAGATGTCTCTGCCATTTCTGGATACTGAGAAATCTGGGCAGGACTTAGCTGAGATAGAGAAGACCCATTTCCAAGACGTGTTCCACCAGGTATGCTCCATGGAGCCAGGTGGCCCTCTATGGAGCAGGTGTCAAAGGTGTATGGGATAGGGCAAAGGCTGCCTCAGATCCATCAGCCTAAAGGGGAGAGCCTGGACACCTTAAGAATGGTAACAGACTTGGGGCACCTGGGTGGCTGAGCCAGTTAGGCATCTGCCTTTGGCTCAGGTCATGATCTCAGGGTCCTGGCATCAAGCCCCATGTCAGGCTTCCTGCTCTCAAGGAGCATGGTTCTTCCTCTCCTCCCTGCTCATGCTCTCTCTGGCTGTCTCTCAAATAGGTAAATAAAATATTTTTTTTAAAAATGCTAACAGTCTTTGGAAGATCATTCCCAGAGGAAGCCTTATTCTCTACATTAGAAATGGGAAACACTTTTTATTACTGTTGGGCTCGCTCTTAGTCATTTTAAAACCTTGCTTATTTGATGCAGACATTCTTTTCATCAATCATGTCAATGGGGGGCAGTTGGAGGGTGCTGGGGCAACGATTAGTGAGAAAATAATATAATCCATTTAATTAGCCTCACAATTTCCTTTTTCTTGTGGTTTTTACATAAATGCTTCCTTCTTTTCTCTTATTTTTCTTTTCATATTTTGGGTATTTAAGTAAAGTTAATGCACTTGTCTATCCTTTATTCATTTAAAAACTTCATTACTCAAGATGGAGTCTGGGGAGGAGCATTGGTGTCACTGGGAGTTTGGTAAAATGCAGGTTATTTGGCCCTCCCCCAGACCTATAAGCCAGAGCCTGTATCTCAAAAGGAGATTCCTGCATATCTTGTGGCTAGAGCAAAAGCCCTGTGTAGGAGTCTGAAATTAATGGGTGAAAATCATCTGAGGCACCCGGGATATTGCATTAACTGCACTACTGTATTAGGCTGGTTGTTCTGTAGTCCATTAGCCAAGGTGAGTTATAGATATTAAATTGACTATCTAGTGTCAGCTAAATTTAACAGCTATAAAAGGTGGTTTCCTCCTTGTGGGATTTTTCATCTCACAAAGAAACTGAGTCACCAATGTTGCGGTCCATCTTCTAATAGGCATGGGAGATGCCGAATGTGTTTTGGGTATTAAAAGTAAGAATTGCTTTTTGATGTAGTGTCACTCACAGTGAAAAATGACATATAAAGATAAGTGCACCGTTTTAAGCCTTTGACTAAGGTAATGGCAATTTACTAAGATGGCAATTTAATAAAAAATAACTGGGTACTGACAGCTTTCAATTAATTTCTGAAATTGAAAGAAGAAAAAGAATGAATAACCCCAAGTGTCAGATTATTAATTTTTCTTATAGTTGGCTTTGTGTAATGTATGTTCTGCTTACTTTGGACTAAGGGATGACTTCATTTCAAATCAAGTACTGTGGGATGTACTCTGAAAACCTGACTTGAGAAGAACAAAGCTTCCTCTGCTTGGGAAGTTCTTCCCTACCGCCATTCACCTGCTGTTGGAACTTCTTCAGTAGCTCACATCATAGGCAAATAAATTACACATTCCCCAAGAGGCCTCACACCTTAGCCGGAATGGGCTGGTTTTGCTAAATCACAAACGTGGACAGCAAAATTGATATTCGGGTGACATGGAAAGAAAATGAGAACCACAGCTGAGTGCTGTGGCTGTGCCAACTGCTGAACCCAAAGGCAAGACCAAGGCTGGCTTCGGTTACAACAGAAATAACTTTGAATTTGTGCAGAACATCATTCAGGACTGTCATCCCACCACACAGCTCTCATAAGGTGAAAGAGTTCTGCCAGGATGTTGCTTATCATCAGGGAGATAGTCAGAATGGTCTGCCAGTCTTCTGTTCAATCCATAATCCACTTCTAGCTAGCCATCTGGTCACCCAGCATGAACTCGATGATTTTTTCCCCCTCAAACTCTTTATTTGTTTATTTTTTTAATACATTCATTAGCCATATTGGGAATGCTCATGGAAGGGGGCATATATACGGGGGGTGCCAATGTAATCAGAAAAGCCATTGCTAGTGAGCCTTCATGGTCTAGCTTCTACATGGTCTAGGTCTTCGGGACCTTAGAACCTTGGAGCACATGCCATTGTTGCCAGTTGAGTGAGCTAATAGAAATTATTTGTTCTAGAAGAAGCCATATTTCTTTCTTTGGTTATTCTATTTAATGAACTGTTATAGGGCATTTTTAGGGTATGTATTATTAGTTTCCTGTGACTACTGTAACCAGTTACCACAAACTTATGGGCTGAAAACAGTAGAAATCTATTTTCTCATAGGTTAGAAGGCCAGAAGTCTGAAATCGAGATCAATGGGCTGAAATTGATGTATCTCTCCTGAGGATTTGTCCCTGGCCTCTTCCAGGTGGAAGAACTGGCGGCTGCCACCACCACTCTGACTTAGGCCCACATCACTGCAGTCTTCAAATCTCTCTCTCCACATTGTCTTCTCCTCTGTGTCTTCCTCTTCCCCAGCACGATAGCTAATTCAGAATAATCTCCCCATTGTAAAATCCTGAACTTAATCACATCTGATCCTTTCTCAGCCTTCTGCAGACTTCAGGGAATTAGGACACTCCCCTTTAAAATGTTTATCGAAGAATAGACACCGTGTCCAGCATGTTGCTCCACAAAGGATCGTGGGCCTTATCCAACATCAAGTGTTACTGATAATTAATGAAGACTATGAGCAAAGCATAAGCACAATTTCAGCATCCCAGTGTCTGTCTTTGAAGGGGCCTGGAACCTCTGACACAGCTTTCTCAAACTATTTTTATGCACTGCGTTGCATTTTGGTTTAGGAGTAACATAATATGGCCTAGAGTGTGATACAAGTTAGTTCAGGCAAAGCCATTTAGTGTTAGGGCTTCCTACTTTTTTTATACTTGATTGGTCCTATAGACTCTCTACGAGTGTAACCAGTGTCCATTCTCCAGAAGGCTGTGTCCCATAAATCCAAAAATTCTGGGTTAATTTTTTGAAGAAATCAAGGCAGACCAGGAATGACCAGCTGAAACCTTAGATAAGAAGTTGTGGGTTATCTTCCTGCTAGTAAATCCCAGCATAGAGTTGACAAGAAGTTCTGGTTTTATCAAGGTCAACCCTTCCTAGAGTAAGGGGTCGGAGGTCCATCTAGGGAGGGAGAGAAAGAGGGAGAAGTGATAGACCCACAGTTAATTCTCTTTTTTCCCTCATTCATGAATTATGGCTTCGATGTAGAGAATATTCATTTTTGAAACCTTACTATTTGGAGACCAAATATATAAGTAAATCCAGAAAACTATCTTCTTCGGTTCATCCTGAAATGACTTCACTGGTTTAGGTGTTGTCTACATCAGGAGTATAGTATATACAGCAGGAATGAATAGGAACCATTTAAAAAGAAGGGGTTGTGGACATCATGTCTGCTGTTTGAACAGAATTTAGTATATTTGCTTATACTCAGGATGCCTCAGGGACTTTAGCTAAGAGAATGATCATCAGTGTGTGTAATTTATTTATGGAATATTTAGATGCCTTTATTGTGAGATATTAAAAACAATTAAAGACCTATATCCATCTGAGGAATGGCAGAATGACTTGGATGGAATAACGGAGCTCCTATTTTTATTTATGGACAGATTGACTTTAGTTTCAGTTGACCTTTGTTATGGAGACAATAATAAAAGTAAGGTGATTCTCTTTCCCTTTGATTTTGGCTTTGACATGGGAGGAACAGTGTATACTTGGCACCTGATATTTACACTGCCATCTGTCTGTTGGTTTTCTTGCTGTGAACAGATTCACAGTCATGTGTGGGGAGGAAATCGTTACCAGAATCTTTTCTAAGAAGGTCAACTCTGTGTGGTGTCTGAATGCCCTTGGGTGGTGAGAGTTGGGGACCGCGTTGCTTTATTCAGCTTTCCTTGCTCTCTGCCTTAGGATGACCTGCTCATCGTAAGACCACTGTTGGTCTCCAACTTCTCTTTTTATCGTGTTAAGGTAGGATTTTTTTTTTCCATTTTATTTATTTTTTCAGCGTAACAGTATTCATTGTTTTTGCACAACACCCAGTGCTCCATGCAAAACGTGCCCTCCCTTGTTAAGGTAGGATTTAAAGCAAGGACAAAAGGGCAAGATCCCTGAGTAGCTACTTTCAGTGTTTGGCCTGACAGTTTTCAAAGTATCACTTTCAGTAGAGGGAAGAGAGAGGATGTTTTTCTCTGCGGATCACTGGGATCCTACCTAGTGTTGCTTGAAAAAGCGGGTCTCAGAGATTCTATGCAAGACCTCGAGAGACCCCCACGTTTTCACTAGTTGCCTTATCATTCCCCTAACAAAGACCTTTGCCCTTCGCAACTGGGCTTATGATAGAGCCTGATATTTTGTAGAGCACCTTAGGGTTTTAAAAGCATTTTTATAAATGTTAGCACATTTTCTCCTGGAATAGTCCTCTGAAGTAGTCTGGGCAGGTATTAATCTTCAATTTATAGATGAGAAAATGGAAACTAAGAGAGGTCAAACAACTTGCCCAGAATCATGTCATTCTTAACAGAGTGGAGACTGGAACTCATTCCCACAGGAACTTAATCCAAAAGTCTTACTGTTATGTGATGTATGTATGTATGTATGTGATAGACATACATTCCTTCAGGGGTCTTGTGAATAACAGTTGAGGGATGTTGGATGGGGAGAAAGAAAGTGGTGTGCTCACAGGTGATCTAAAGGAGTGTGAACAATTCTATAAGGTATGGTATTGCCAATCTTCTTTCCTTCTTTCTTCCCCTATGCCCTATCAGCACTATCAGAGGCTTCATGGAGCCAGACATTTGTCACTCCTGCCTTTCAGCTTTGCAGGCAGTGCAAACATAAGTGATGGTTACCCAGGAGGGGCCCTTGCATGAATAAGGTTGACTTGAGGCCAATTGCTGGTCGTGTTTGGCAGTATGGTATGCGATAGGTAGGTCTAAAGTGACAGGGAAAAGGTTTCGACAGGTAAGCCCAAGACCTTCTGTTGGCTCAGAGGGAGAAATCTGAGTTATATGGGATCTGAGAGGCCATGTGGTTAAACTCTCATTTTTAAGCACTTCAGAATGTGTGGATGTTAGAGGGGTTGGTTTTCTGCTACCACAGGAATACCTCCTAACACACACAACCTCAGGGGCGCGGTGCAGTAAATGTTTATTGCCCTTGGGCCTTAGATGAGCCACGGGTCTGTTCTGTGGCTTAGATGGTATTAGCCGGCTCTTGGTTGATCTAGGTGGGCCTCAGCTGGGAAGAGCGGGGTGGCTGAGAAAATGTCACTCACCGTCCAGCAGGCTTGCCCAGGCAAGGTCTCTCAGGACCTTGGAGTAGTAAACTGTTATTCTGTTGGACAAAGCAAGTCACCTGGGTCGAGAAATACACCTCACCTTTTGGCGAACAGCTTCAAAGTCAAATGGCAAAACGTATGGGTACAAGAAGTTAATCCCAGTTTCCTAACAGTCAGTCAATCCCAGTTACCTAACAATTTAGGAACAAGAACAGGACAGAGCCAGGCCTTTTGCCCCATCCCCACACTAAATGCTTCTCACTTCATTTCCAGAGACTCTCAATTTGTCTTAGACGTGACCCTCACCCCAAATAAGCCCCTAGGTATTCAGGGCCTTGGGTTTGCTGCCAGGCTTTCTTCTCATTCTCCAGTTATGCCATGCATGGCCTTGTTCTCTGCCAGCACTCCCCTGATCCTGCCACAAGATGAGCTCTTAATTAAGGTGTTCACTGATAAAGTCCGGTGGTGGCTTCAACATGTTTACCACAAAAGAACATTGATCATTTCTTTTTGCTGTAGACTCTGTGTTTGGAAATTGCCCAGTGCCAGAGTTCTTAATAATTATTTTTCCCTTTAAAAATATGAAGCATATAAAAACTGCTAAACAACTTCTCATTGGTGTGAGATGCTGAACTGAGCCAAAGCCAGACAAAAATAAAGACTATCCCTGCTTCAGTCGGCTTGAACTTGCACTTCATGGCGAAATGCCCAAGTGTGGTCAGGCCTTTTTGGTTTTCATTTCTGTCTTCACTGATTCCAGATTGAGAGTCGTAGGGACAAGATACGCCTCTATCTTCAGCCTTTTCTTCTGACGGGACCTCTCTGAAGACAGAAGATCCTTCCCTTCTACCAGTTGCTCAGTCTGGGGTTTTCTCAAATGTGGCACGGAAACTTGATCACTAAAAAGAGAACATTTATTCCATCTCAGTCACAAAGGTCATTAATCTGCCCTCTGATAACAAGTTGAGACGGAGGTAGAGGTTCGTATTAGAAACGGATGTCATGGGGCGCCTGGGTGGCTCAGTGGGTTAAGCCTCTGCCTTTGGCTCAGGTCATGATCTCAGGGTTCTGGGATTGAGTCCCACATGGGGCTCTCTGCTCAGCAGTGAGCCTGCTTCCCCTCTCTCTCTGTCTGTCTCTCTACCTAATTGTGATCTCTCTGTCAATAAATAAATAAAATCTTTAAAAAAAAAAAAAAAGAAACGGCTGTCATTTAGTTCTGGGAAAAGTCTGTTTAAAAAATCAAGAGAAAGGGTAGGATGAATTAAAAAGAGCACTCTCATGGGCAGGTAATTTAGTTCACGTGTTTGTGAATTTCTGGCGATTTGAAATTCAACTTGCATAAAATATGTCAAGGGTGGTTTTAGAAGTTTTAACGGTTGCAATTTACTGCTGTACCTCACATGCACGGATTCTGTTCCAAACGCATGCAAGTTGTCTTTTATCTCCCTAGCATGGGAAAGGTCAAATGTGGAGATCATTTTAGGCATTGGAATATTTGGTTCTTTGTATGACTTAGCCAAGTAGAGGTCAATGAGCATATCGAAAATCGTTGCGAGCTGTGGTTAAAAAAACTATACACACACCAAAAAAAAACCCTCAAAAAACCGAAAACCAGCCAACCAAACAACAAAAAAAAATTTGTTTCAATCCAACTTGGGGAAGAGGGGTTTTACAGTGTGGTGTGGCATCCTGATATTGGAAAGACTTTGCATATGTCATAGAATATTGCATATACTGGCTGAAGTACCTGAGGCATTGGTGAGGTGGAGAGTAATCCCAGTATGCTTTTGAACATTTATCACTCCTTAATTAAGATACAGGACTGAGAAAAGTGCTGTCTGATAGAACTTTTTGCTTTGATGGGAATGTTTTACTCAAAATTTTTTCCCCCAAAACCTGTTTATCCATTGTATGATATATTTAAGGTTATCATATTTTAATTTGGAGAAGCAGAGATTGTGTCCTTGAAGATTATGAGCTGAACAAAGTACCAACGTACCATAATGACATAGCAAAGATGGCTTCTGCCTCTTTATACAGCTGCACAGTTGCTCCTGCATCGTATCTGTGACCATGTAAACATTATCCTTTTCAAATTTACTAATATAGTTAACCCCTAAACAACAAAAGTTCTAATTGTGTAGGTCCACTTATATGCAGATTTTTTTAAAGGTTTTATTTATTTATTTGACAGAGACCACAAGTAGGCAGAGAGAGAGGGGGAAGCAGGCTCCCCGCAGAGCAGAGAGCCCAATGCCGGGCTCGATCCCAGGACCCTGAGATCATGACCCGAGCTGAAGGCAGAGGCTTAACCTATTGAGCCACCCAGGTGCCCCTATACAGATTTTTTAAAAAAGATTTATTCACTCATTTGAAAGAGAGAGAGTGAAAGAGAGCAGGAGCACATGCCCAAACAGGGGGAGGGGTAGAGGAATGGGAGGAGAAAATCCCCAAGCAGACCCCCCCACCCAGTGTGGAGCCAGATGTGGGGCTCAATCCCCAAATGCCGAGATCACAATCTGAGCCTAAATCAAGAGTCAGCCACCCAACTGACTGGGCCACCCAGGCGCCCCATATATGCAGATATTTTAATTAAATACAGTACTGTAAATGTATTTTCTATTCGTAATTTTTTTTCTCTAGCTTACGTTCAGACCATAGTATGTATTACATATAACATACAAAATGTGTTATTCAGCTGTCATCGGTTAACATAACATGAGCTGTTCAAGGGTGGGTTGTAATTACATGAGGTACATCATATCTGTTCTTTTTTCATTTAAATACTGTTAATCTTTCCTCTGGGGTGATATTCTTAAACAAACATAGCGCATCATTTCACATATTTGTTCACAAGGGGCTAGTTCCTTGTATAATCCAAAGGCAAAGAAATATACTTGCTTTTTATTTTCTTAACTGTATTTCAGATTTAACATGATTTCTTAGGAGCATTATGTATTTCTTTTGAATGACATCAAATACATAGGAAGTGATTACCTTTTTTTTTTTTTTTTTTTTTTTTTAAGTAAGCTCCATGTGCAGAGTTGGAGCCCAACACAGTGCTCAGTGCGGGGTGCAGAGTCCATCACTTAACCAACTGAGCCATGTAGGTGCCCCAGGATAAGATTGCTTTTTATCTTTATCTGCATCATTTACTATATAGACATTAACACAACATGTTAATTGGACTAAATTGGGAATCATGCCAGGGTTTGAGCTTTGGGTAATTCCACATGATCTTCTAACTTATCTCTGGCACAAAATATAGCAACATTTAAAATCACTTGCAAGACAGTCTGTTATTGTTGGGTTTCCCACTGATGGGAATGTTTTGTGTCTGTACTGACAATACAGTAGCTGTTAACTCTATGAGGTTATTGAGCACATGTATATGGCTAGTACAACTAGGGAACAAAATACTCTTTTTTTTTAATTTTTATCATTTTATTAGGAATAATTCCAAATGGGTTATGAAGAAAACTTACTGAGTTTGAGGAGTTTTTCAAAAACTCTCAATGAAGATGTGTTCACCAATAAACAATAAACATCAGCAGAACTATCATATACTGGGCAAAGAGTCAGGCTGATACCAAAAAGCAACATGCAACATAAAAAAGATAAATATAAAGGAAGACAATCTGCTGGGTATTAAAAATCATCTCAATATGAACTCTTTGCAACCAGCACAGAACTAATTAGCTATCAAATCCAAACCACACTAAGGTAAGCTTGGCTGATGAAAGCCAGGTTCAATAAGGGGGGGAAAATATAAGTTCCTCAGTGCAAGAGATCTGAATAGTGTTTTGGAGCACTTCCCTGGCTGGTACAAGCAGTATTAGAAAAACTTTTTGGCAAGGGAGAAAAATAAATACAAATGGAATGCTACATTTTTTTAAATCAGCAGACCGCCCCAGGAATGATAAGGTATCAGTAAAGTAGCAAGGGGAAAACTTTAAAACATTATTTCGTGTGGGCTCAAAAAACATTCAAAACGGATTTATTTGGGGCGCCTGGGTGGCTCAGCGGGTTAAAGCCTCTGCCTTCGGCTCAGGTCATGATCCCAGTGTCCTGGGATCGAGCCCCGCATCGGGCTCTCTGCTTGGCTGGGAGCCTGCTTCCTCCTCTCTCTCTCTTTCTGCCTGCCTCTCTGCCTACTTGTAATCTCTATCTGTCAAATAAATAAATCTTTAAAAAAAAAACAAAACGGATTTATTTAAAGGTGTCACAATAGCTATGTCCAGGCATTTAGGCTTAAGGGAATTAAAATTAAAAGAGGACACTTTTTTCCCAAGTTAAGGAGAATTTCTTTAAAACCAAGCATATTGCTAAATAGCAATATTACACTTGGTAAACAATAATTGGCAACAAAATAAGTTTAAACGCTGTAATATTCTGCCCAAACCAGTCCCAGATACTGTTTAATAACCAAGATGCAAACTAATTTTGTTGTAACAAGCCTAGACCAATTCTATCAAATGTGTCCTTGGTTAGATCCAGTTTCATTTAACGTTTTGAAAGCTCATTTGACAGCCAGTCAAGTCCCTCATACAGACCAGTTCCTTGTGTAGCACAAGTGGCTTGAACATACCATGTTCTGTTACGAAGAGACTGAAGACCTAATTTATCTGTCATTTTTTTAAGGAAAAAAAAAACAGCTTTGCGGTACCTAGGTGGCTCAGTTGGTTAAGCTTCTGCCTTCAGCTCATAATCTTGGGGTTCTGGGGTTAAGCCCCATGTCAGGCTCCCTGCTCAGTAGGGTATGTGCTTATCTCTACCCCCCACCCCTGCTCATGGGGACTCGTTCTCTCTCTCTCAAATAAAATCTTTAAAAAAAAAACAGCTTTATTGAGGTATAACAGACATGGAAATAAATGCCCTTCTTAAAGCTTTCAGTTTGATAGGTGTTGATGAATGTATGCAACCATGAAACCATCAACATAATCAAGACAGTGAACATGTCCATCACCCCAAAAGTTTTATTATGGCCTTTTTCAGTCTCTCATTTCCCTCCCTATCTACCTGCCCCCCCCCTTTCCCCAGCAACCACAAATCTTACTGCTGTCACCATGTATTAGATTGCATTTCCTAGAGACCTATTTTTTGGAATCATGCGGTATGTATACTTTTTTGGTCTGGCCCCTTTCGTCACTATTCTGAGATTCATCCCTTTGTAGCATGTATCACGAGTTTATTCTGTTTTATGATTAGACAGTAGTTTAGAGTATGTATATACTATATAGTTGGTTCATACATTCACCTGTTGGACAGGTAGGTTGTTTCTAGGTTGTGTTGGTGCTTGTTGGAGGGGGATGGGATTTATTTGTTATTTTTGGTGTTGGTTGTGTTGGTTCTTACCTGTAAAGCCACTGTGGACATAGATGCACAAGCCTTTGTGTGGACATATGCTTTGATTTCTCAAATACCCAAGCATGAAATGGCTGGACCATAATAGTGGGCCCACGTTTAACAATTCAAGAAATTGCCAAATGTTTTCCAAAGTGTTCACAGCATTTTACATTTGCTGAGGAATGTGCGAGACTCCCAGTTTTTCCACATCCTTACCAAGGCTTGGTATGGTGAATCTTTTTAACCATAACAATTCTAGCGGGAACGGAGTGGTACCACATGGTGTTCTTATATTATCCTAATGACTGATGTCATTGAACATATTTTCATGGGAATGCTTCTCAGTATACAGTATATTCATGAAATTGGCTCAAGTCTTTTGCTCATTTTTTAATTGGATTGATTGGTTTTTTAAAATTATGATTGTGTTTGAGGGTTCTTTATATATTCTCAATACAAGCCCTTTATCAGATTTATGATTTTAAAATAGGTTTCTCAGTCTTTGGCTTATTTTCTCATTCTCTTAACAGTGTCCTTTGAAGAATAAAAGTACTTAATTTTGATGAAGTTTAATTTTTCAAAATTCTTTTATGTCGTTAGTGTTCTGTGTAAGAAATCTCTGCTTACCCATGACCACTAAGATTATCACCTGTTAATAACACCTGTGTTTTCTTCTAGAAGCTTTCTAGTGTTAGGTTTTATTTAGATCTATAATCCATTCTGAGGTTTCTTTCTATATGGTGATAATTATGACTGAAGTTCATGTTTTTACAAATGGATATGTAATTGTTGCAATCGCATTTGTTGAAAATGCTTTCTTTACTGCATTGCCTTCCCATCTTTGCTGAAAATCAGTAGTCCATATATCTGTGGTTCTATTTCTGGACTCTGTTCTGTCCGTTGATCTATTTGGCTACTGCAGTGTATTATAGTGATTACTTCTCTGTTGTTTTTCAACCTTATTTCAGCTATTCTAAGTTGTTTGAATTTCAGTATGAATTTTAGAATCAATTTGTCATTTTCTCTTAAAAAGAAAGCCTCCTGGAATTCTGATGGTCATCGCATTTAATTTATAGTTCAAATTGGGGATAACTGATTGCTTAACAATTTTAGGACTTGAGACTTAAGAGCAAGATACATTTCTCCATTTGTTTAGGTCTTTAATTTTTCTCAGTAATCTTCTATAGCTTACAATATAATTTATCACATTTATCCTTAAGTATTTCATAGTTTTTAATGTTATTTTAAATGGCATTTAAAAATTTCTTTTTCTATTTGCTGCTAGTATTTTAAATAAAATATATTGGTCTGGTATTCTTCAATTTTGATAAATTAATGTATATTCTATAGCTTTTCTATAGATTCTAACAGACCATTTTTACGAATAAAGATGGTTTACTTCTTACTTCCTAATAAGATGCCTTTTATTTTGTTTGCTTGCCTTATTACCTTAACTAGACCCTCCAGAAAAATGTTAAATAGATGTGGTAAGAGAAGACATTTTCCTCTTGTTCGTCACCTTAGGGAAAAAAAAAGAGTCTTCTTAGTATTAAATATGATATTAGTTCTATATTTTCTGTAAATGCCCTTTATCAAGTTAGATAATTCCCTTGTATTTCAAGTTTGCTGATTTTTTTTTCATCAGGAATGGATGTTGGATTTTGTTAATGCTTTTTATATGTCTATTGAGAATAGACGTATAATCTTATGGCTTGTTAATATATTACAGGGGTGCCTTGGTAGCTCAGTCCCACTCTTGGTTTCAGCTCAGGTCATGATCTCATGGGTTGTGGGATTAAACCTCCCTCTTCAGAGACTCCTCTCTCGCTGGGGAGTCTGCTTGACAGATTCTCTCTCTCTGCACTTCCCCCCGACTCTTTCTCCCTAAAAATAAGTATTTGAGAAAAAAAATATATGAATTACATTAATTTTTCCAATATAGACCAGCCATGCTTTTCTGAAATAAATCCTATTTGATAATGATATATTATCTATTTTATAGATTATATACTGTTTTATCTATACTATTTCATAGATTATGTACTGTTAGATTCATCTACTAAAATTCTTATTAGAATTTATCTCTTTTTCCTGCTCAGTCTTGCTATCAGTTTTATCAGTCTTCTTAATCAGATTTATGTTCATCGATTTTTTTCATTGTTTTTATGCTTTTTATGTATTGACTTCTATAGTGATTTTTATTATTTACTTTCTTCTATTTTGGGTTTAATTGTTACTCTTTATCTACTTTAAGGTGGAAGCTGAGATCATCGATTTGACCTCTTTTTTTTTTTATGAGTTTATTTATTTATTTGACAGAGAAAGAACAGCAGAGGGAGAGGGTGAAGCTCACTCCACGGGGCAGGGAGCCCAATGTGGGGCTGGATCCCTGTACCCTGGGATCATGTCCCTAATGGAAGGCAGCTGCTTAACCAACTGAGCCCGCCAGGCACCCCTTATGTTCTTTTGTAATTTAATGCTATACAATGTCCCTTAGGTACTATAACAGTGGTATCCCACATATTTTTACATTATATACATATCTATAATTTTATATGTGTAATTTAATTTACTTCCAAATACTTGCTCATTTCTCTTTTGATTTCTTCTTTGACTTTTGGTTTATTTAGAATTACATTATTTAGTCTCCAACTACTTGGGAATTTTCCAGAGATTTTTCTGTTGTTGTTTTCTAATTCCATTATAGTCAGATAGCATACTTGGTATGAATCTTTTCTGTATGAGTCATACTTTATACTGAATCCTTTTAAACTAATTGAAGCTAATTTTATGGCCCAGAATATAGTCTATCTTGGTAAGTGTTGTATGTGGTTTTGTCAAGAATGTTTATTCTGCTGTTGTTGAATTATTCTATAAATGTTAATTAGGCCAAATTGGTTGTTAGTGTTGTTCAAGTCTTCTGTAGCATTACTGAGATACCTTTATGAAGTTAACATTGAGTCTCTAACAATAATTGTAGATTTGTGTATTTCTACTTGCAGTTCTAGCAACTTTTGCTTCATGTATTTTGAGACTGTTTTTAGATGTATAAACATTCAGTATTGTTAGGTCTTGATGAATTTTCCCTTTTATTGTTACAATATGACCAGTTTTAATCTTGGTAATAATATTCTTTGCTCTGAAATCTATTTTCTGTAGTATTAATATAGCACTCTAGCTTTCTTTTGATTAGTTTTAGCATATCTGTTTCTATCCTTTACATTTGTCTATTTATCTATAAAATGTGTTTCTTATGGGTAGCATATAGTTAGATCTTGCTTTTTTATCCAATCTGACATTTCTGCCTTTTAATAGAATATTTAGACTATTTACATTATATGTGGTTATTAATATGGTTAAGTTTAAGTCTGATGTCTCCTGCTATTTCTTTTCTATTTGTCCCATGTTGTCCCAGGGGTTTTTTTTGGCGGGGGCAGGGGGCTGTTTCTCAGAATATCTTTATTTTACTTTCAATTATGTAACAAATTTTTCTTTTGGATTTTTCTAGATTGACAATTTTCTTTCAGTACTTTAAAGATTTTATTCCACTGTTATCTTGTTTACATAGTTTCTGATGAGAAATATGTCATCCTTATCTTAGTTTTTCCATACATGAGTATCTCTACCACCCCACCCCCCACTGGCTTCTAAGATTTTTCTCTTTCACTGTGTTTGAACAATATAAGTTTTCTTCACATTTTTTGTGTGTTTGTGTTTTATTGAGGTTTCTGAATCTGTGGATGTGTAATTTTCTCCTAGCCCTCCCCTCTCCTTCCCTTGCTCTCTCTCATCTCTGGTATTTCCTGCTAAAAACTCCAGCTGCTTTGGTCTCTCTTGTCTCACAGCACAGGGAGTCTGCTGGTCCTCTCTTGGGATCGCCCTCGCGACTACCCAGCCTGGAAAATTACTCTTGGTTTGTTTTTTTTTAAAGATTTCATTTATTTATTTGACAGATAGAGATCACAAGTAGGGAGAGAGGCAGGGAGAGAGAGAGAGAGAGAGAGAGAGAGAGAGAGGAGGAAGCAGGCTCCCTGCCAAGCAGAGAGCCCGATGCGAGGCTCGATTCCAGGACCCTGGGATCATGACCTGAGCGAAAGGCAGAGGGTTTAACCCACTGAGCCACCCAGGCACCCCTACTCTTGGTTTTTTGATCTGAAAAAAAAATCAAAGTATGTAGAACCAATTGGTAGGGTTATTTTGAAGAATGAGATTGTATCTATAAAGCACAGAGGTAACAGGTACTCAGTATATATAAATTCTTTTTCATTTATATAGTATTATATATTGCATATACTTTTCTCAAGAATAGTTTTGAGGAATGGCAGTTCACCCACCACTGCCAAGGCAGCCCACAGGGAAGCCTGTTTCTCTTATTCATTCTTCCATGGCCCTGGGATCCTCTAGCATCTTCTCTCCAAAGTGTGTTTGCCCCACTATGGTTACCTCTATTCTTTCTTCATTCCTCAAAACACTTCTAATCATAAGGGGAGTATTGCTAGCAGACTTTAGTAAAGATTAATAGAGAGAAATCATAGCAGACAATGAGAGAGAACTCTAAATTTAAAGTTAGTTATTAATATTTTAGACACATCAGACATTCTCAGCCACAGGGGAATTCTCACGGACTGTGTGCTCACATTATTGGCTTCAACTTTGTTAGGTCTTGTCTTGGGGTTTCTTCTCACACTCCCACCTCCTGCTCTTTCTGTGTGTGTCTGTGTGTTTGTGGGGGTGTGCCTGCGTGTATGCATGCATTGCTGTCTTACGTCTCTTTACCTTTTCTTTCTCTTTGTATCTCTTTCTTTATGTTTTTCTCTTGTTGTCCCTCCTGTTTCCCACCCTCATTCTCTATTAGTCTTTATGTCTCGATTTGTCTCCCGACTTATCCTCTGTTCTCTCGGATTTATCCAGTTGCCTACTCACTTCTTCCAAATTCCTTTTAGTCTTCCATGAAGGACAAACTAGCTCTTGGTCTTATCCCATCAACACTGTAGGCCTTCTTTTGGATATATGCACATTCATGATAGTGCTTTTGCTCAACAGAGATTCAAAAATTTCTCCAGATTTCCATCCTCTCTAATACAAAAAAGGTGTCATATTGCAAAGTTTCTGAGATCAGCTTCATAGGCA
The DNA here is from genome assembly GCF_922984935.1 of Meles meles. NCBI lineage: Eukaryota > Metazoa > Chordata > Mammalia > Carnivora > Mustelidae > Meles > Meles meles. The sequence continues at coordinate 47,894,967 of NC_060081.1, forward strand.
GGATGTCCATAGTTGTGTTAAAGGGAGACATTCCTCTATTATAATAGGAAGTCTAATAGAAGCTTCTTGAATGATTTAACCTTAGTAATTGATTCAAAAATTGTTACAACCAAGGTGGGGTCTCTTTAGCACAGTGGTATGCTTCTGAGCAGAAGGTCAGTGTTGATGGAATGGGTGGGAAACTTCCTGAGTTCTTGCCAGTCTTTCAAACAGGTCATTGTGTCAGAAACTAAGATAGGCAATGCTGTGTTCTCTATCTCAACATCCATGTCCATTGCCTTTGTAGCATTGATCCCAGTATGTAATTATGTATTTATCTGCTGACTTGATTGCAGACTATCTTCTCTACTAAAATATTACTTCTGTGAGGCCAAAAGATCATGTCTGCTTCATCCACAATTCACTGTCTGGTCCTAAACACAATGTCTGCCCTTTTAAGCACTTGGCAGATGTTTATTGTTGAATCTAGAGTTTTGTCTGGGAAAGTAGATTATTTCAGGCACGAAGTAAAGCCAAATGTGACCAAAAGGTTATGTTCATCAGCCAGTACCAATGTTGTTGGTAAGAGAGGAGAAGGTGTCTTTTCCTAAGAATTCTGTTTTAGGGTTGTAAATAAGCAGACTGGTAGTCATTGTTTCTGTGAAACACCTCTCTTCTTTTTTTTTTTTTTTTTAATTTATTTATTTCTTTTCAGCATAACAGTACTCATTGTTTTTGCACCACACCCAGTGCTCCATGAAATACGTGCCCTCCCTTGGTTGGGGGAAACCCTCCACCTGGTTTCCCCCAACCTCCCACTCCCCGTCCCTTCAAAACCTCAGGTTGTTTTTCAGAGTCCATAGTCTCTCATGGTTCATCTCCCCTTCCAATTTCCCACAACTCCCTTCTCCTCTCCATCTCCCCATGTCCTCCATGGACATGGAGGATATTTGCTATGCTCCACAAAAAAGTGAAACCATATGACACTTGACTCTCTCTCCTTGACTTATTTCGCTCAGCATAATCTCTTCTAGTCCCGTCCATGTTGCTACAAAAGTTGGGTATTCATCCTTTCTGATGGAGGCATAATACTCCATCGTGTATATGTACCACATCTTCCTTATCCATTTGTCCATTGAAGGGCATCTTGGTTCTTTCCACAGTTTGGCGACCGTGGCCATTGCTGCTGTAAACATTGGGGTACAGATGGCTCTTCTTTTCACTACCTGTATCTTTGGGGTAAATTCCCAGCAGTGCAATTGCAGGGTCATAGGGAAGTTATATTTTTAATTTTTTGAGGAATCTCCACACTGTTCTCCAGAGTGGCTGCACCAACTTGCATTCCCACCAACAGGAAACACCTCTCTTCTTAAGAGAGCACTGCAAAGCTTTGAGTTAACTGGAAGAAAGTATGTTTAGACTGAGATCTTACTGTATGTGTGTTGGGGGTATGGCTGGGGGGAGGGGGGAATGGAGTGGGAGAAAAAAGACAGAAGACATTGACAGATCAACCCTAAATCGGAGTGCCCCTGGATTCTGTACAAACTTTGAATAGACAGCTGTGTGGAAGGGAAGTGTCCAGTAGGTACATATGTGCCAAGTGGGATTATCAGATCTGTTGAGAGAATTAGATCTACAAGAGAGCCCACATGAGTTTATTATATCATGAAAACCTGGAAGTAATAATTATATTAATATAAGCATGGAGGAATATAGACTAAAATGTCCACAGTGTCTTAGGTGCTGGGATTCTGAGTGATTTTTTTTTTCTATTTTTTCCTTTTATATGTTTTTCCAATTTTTCTACAACAAACATGAATAGTAGATAAGGAAAGTTTTTAAAAATGTATAATATTTGCCATTTCTATTGGGTGCCACTTATTTGTTTCACAATATCATGGAATGCAAATTAAAATCTGACTTGAGAAGCACACAGGATTATGAGTTATCAGGTAATTGGACAGCCTTGAGGTTTGCAGTGTTTTATTGATTTTAGAATACTTAGACTGTTGAAAAATAAATACCTTTACTTAAAAAACTTTTAGAAAGCTTTTTCATTTTCTGCATGGCACTTATTTTTGCCTGCAGGTTTTATGGCTTATTTGACATGCAACCAGACCTCTATACCTTATACTTGACCTCCTGGATGTATATATCATTTTAATTAACTAACTTGACTCTAGAAAAACATATTTCGATGTCTGTTTTTAGTGTAGATAAATTCTGACCTAAAGACTAATCTTCAGATTGGAGGCTGTGATTATAAGAGTGTGCTATTGGATTTGACATTTTATATTCACTTCGGGCTTCTTATATTATGTTTTATTATCTATGTTGCAGAATCTAAATAAACGTGTTTCATTATTTGCTTGGGATGTTTCATTAAAGTTGAATGGAATCCATTTTGGCACACTTCAATGTCCTAGTAATTTCTCTGTGAAGTATCTGCTTTAACATGGTGTATTTAAAAACTGAAATAAAAATCCAGCTAGTTAAAAAAAAAAAAATCCAGCTAGTTGATGTCAACTTTAGTATAATTCTATCAAATTGTTAGTATAATTTCTATCAAATTTTTCTTAGAAAATTCATTTACCCATTATATTTGAAACCTTTTTCTTCTTTTCTCTAGTTACTATCACTCCTTAGATTTTTAAACAATCAAAATAATTCACAGAGGACTCTAGATTTGCAATGCCCAGTTTTGGATCCACTGACCCCAGTGACTGAGAACTTTAAATATGACTGCTCCAAGAAAAAAAAAAATAAATAAATAAATAAATAAATAAATCAATAAAATAAATATGGCTGCTCCAAATTGAAATGTTTACTTAAATAAACAAAAATATTTATTAATATATGTTGAAATTATATTTTGGCTTTATTTTAAATAAAATGAATTATTAAAATTAATTTCACCCATTTTCTTTTTACCTTTTTAATGCAGCTATTAAGCAATTTAAACTTATATTTGTGATGGACCTTTGTAGATCACATTATATTTCTATTGGACAGTGCTATTTTAGAGCCTGTTTCTTTACCAAGAAGATAGGTTCTACCAAAATCTGTTGGAAAAATGAATGCCATAGGACTTGGCAAAATGTTATCCAAGTTCTCTGTCATTATGTTAGTGTCCACTGGAGCTGTTTGAATTGTGTCTTGCTGTATGTTGCAGCACAGGAATTCTCCCTTTTCTGACTTTTGAGATAATGTTTTCAAGAAACTGTTCCTATCAATCAGGAATCTCATTTTACATTGGGTGAGGTTGAGTTCCTGCAGACCAGATAAAGATTAGCACAGAAAACTAGCTGAGAAGAATATGAGCTCAGCAATCAAGAACTCAATGGATGGCATGCCTGGATGGCTTAGTTGGTTAAGCATCTGCCTTTGGCTTAGGTCATGATCCTGGGGTCCTGGTATGGAGTCCCACATCGGGGCTCCCTGCTGAGCAAGGAGCCTGCTTTTCCCTCTCCCACTCCCCATGTTAGTGTGCGCTCTCGCTCTCTCTCTCTCTGTCAAATAAATAAATAAAATCTTAAAAAAAAAAAAAAAAGAACTCAATGGAATAGACTGTCACTTGCTTGGGCTAACAGAGGTTGTTGGTATCTGCAATTTAGTGTGGATATACATGTATATTCATTCCAAGGGACTCAGCATATCATGTCAGAACACATCCACAGCATATTTTTTTCAGATTTTAAGAGCTTTTATGTTTTAGGAAGAATCTTTGGAGCCCAAGACATACTTGAGCATGCCTGTGTTTTTCCTTTTCTTTTTTTTTTTTTTGTCATGCAGAATGAAATGCTAAATACCCAAATTCAAAACATGGGCTTGGTATTCGTGTGTTTCTCACATACCTGAGATAATATTAAAAAGTAGAGGTTTCCATAAGAGTAGGATGTCTGTTAATTTTTTTCTAAAAACATGGCAGAATACTAGTTATAAATTAAAGCATTTTTTTGTGGCAATTATATTGATAGACACTGCTATTTAGTTTTAAAAAAGTAAATATAAAAGGAGAAAATTAAATTGTACTACTTTTCATTAGCGATATAATTAATTGCTTCCACGTATTTTAATTCATAAGTTGTTACTTCGTGTATATTTTAAAGATTTTTTATTTAAAGATTACTTGTTTGAGGGAGAGCGTGTGCACGAGTGGGGGTGTGGGAGGAGCAGATGGAGAGGAAGAAGCAGATTCCCCGAAGAGCAGGAAGCCCAATGAGGGTCTCTGTCTTCCGACCCCAGAATCATGACCTGAGCCAAAGGTAGAAACTTAACTGACTGAGCCACCCAGGCACCCCTATTTATTTTATTTTAGAAAGAGAGAGCAAGAAAGACAGAACATGAGTGGTGGGAAGGGAGAGAATCCCCAGCAGACTCTTCACTGAGCATGAAGCCTGACATAGGGCTGGATTCCAGGACTCTAATATCATGACCTGAGCTGGACCTAAACTGACTGAGCCACCGAGGGGCCCAATTGATACATATTTTAAATAATCACTATGTTAACCATTATTTTAACTCTGCTATGTTTTATGTATAGCTAATTATTTTACATATACATTTTTATGACTGTAAGGACAATTTGGTTAACATTTGTTTGAAGTTTGGAATTCTTTTGATATATAGTCCTATGTATATATGTTAAAGGAAATGGTAGCCTGGATTTTCACATTTTGGGGTAATATTATTTGAAGGTAGATTTATACTGCTCTTTCCAAGAGAAATGTTTTCTCTCTAAAGGGATTTCACTGAACTTCCAGTAACACTTGACAATGTAAGGAGGCTGACATAAATTTAGTAAGTTTTGAATGCTCTAAAAAAAATCATTTCTGTTATTTCTTTTGTTTCCCATGGGTATTTCCACTGTTGTCCTGAGCCACAAGCCACCAGCTTAGGTAGTTTGAGGTATAATATGAGTTTTATGAAGCAAAATATATAATTATCCTCAAATAAGCTCCCTTAAAAAAATCCTCTAACTTAAGTGAGCGTCGAAGTACAAAGTGAGACCAAAAGATACTCTTTCTTCCTCTTTCTCAAAAATGGGGCTGTAGAGTAGAAGTCACACATTGAGATGCCCCGGGGCTGACCCAGGAGAGGCAGGTAACATAAATGGATGATGCATGGGGATTATAGAAAAGTAGACATCTCATGCCCTTTATGTATCAGTTAGGAATTCTATTTGGTGGCAAAGAAGACAGACTGAAAATAAAAGTGGTTTAGTCAAGGTGGATTTTTTCTCTTATGGGGCGGGTACCTGGTTGGTTCAGTCAGTAGAGCATGTAACTCTTGATTTGGTGTCATGAATTCAAGCCCCACACTGAGGGCAGAGTTTACTTTTAAAAAATGACCTTAGCCACGAAGTCTCAGGTCACGGTGGTAACTTCATGGTTATCAGAGATGTAGGTTTTATATCAAGTCACCATCACCACATAGCAGACTATCATAAACTCAGTGTCCTAAAACAAGCATGTACCCTTGCTTATAAGTCTACAGATCAACTGGGAGAATTTTCTAGTCTTGGTTTCACCTGTATCTGCAATCAGCGTTGGGTTCAGTAAGTAGCTCTGTTCATCTTGACTTGGTCATCTCTTATATTTGGGGACCTGGTTTCAGAATGTCCACAACTAAGGCAAATGGGTCCCATCCTACATGACCTCTCACCATTCTCTAGCACAAGATATTTCACATATCAGTGGAAATTTTCTAAAAGAGGGTAGAGCCACTCAGGGTCTGTTGTGGTCTGGGTTTGGAAGTGATTCTCTGACACTTCTGCCATATTATATTGATCAAATCATGTCCTAAGTCCAGCCTAGGTTAGATGGGCTGGGAAACAGGTTCTAGTTCTTGATGGGAAATCCTGCAAAGGGTTTGAATACCAGGCTCTGATGCATGAAAAATTAGGCCATAATAAATCTACCATAAACAACTTCTGTCTTTGAGCTCTACCTGAAGTGGGGGTGGATCTGTGACTACTCTTTTCACCTCATGGTCTGATAAAACTACTGAAACTTGAGCCATCACATTGATTTTCTAGGCAAGAGGCAGTAGGAAGAAGGGCAAATAGGGCCCTTGAGGCCGTATTCTAATGAGTGTTCCTTAAAGTCTCACTGAAACACTTGTGCTTATACGTCATTGCCCAGCCCTGGCTATCATAGAGATAAGGAAATATGATCTTAAGCAGACACCTTGTGCCAAACAAAATTAGGGTTCACATGTTATGGAAGCCAATAGTGAGTCAATAACTAGCAGTATCTGACACATTAACCATAGGTCCCACTTTCATTTTCCTTCGACTGTTGGAAAATATTGTGAAATGACTTGGCTTAAAAAAAAAAACTCACAGAGATTTTATGGGAAATTTCCTGAATTTTGTATGGTAGCTCTTAATTTGAATGTTTTAAAATTATTATTTAAAAATTTTAGATCTAGAGAGAGGTTGCAAAGATAATGCAAAGAGTTTCCTTATACTTTTCATCCCTAATGTTAACATTTTACATAACTGTAGTACAATTGCCAAAAATAGGAATTTAAAAATGGTGTAAAACTGTTGGCCAGGAGATGGCTAAAATTAACCAGTTAGGAAATGACCGATGTTGGTGAGGAAGCAAAGGGGAACCCTCCTACACTGTTGGTGGGAATGCAAGCTGGTGCAGCTACTCTGGAAAACAGTATGGAGATTCCTCAAAAAGTTGAAAATAGAGTTACCCTACAACCCAGCAATCGCACTACGGTGTATTTACCCTAAAGATACAAGTGTAGCGATCCAAAGGGGGACGTGCACCCGAATGTTTATAGCAGCAATGTCCACAATAGTCAAACTATGGACAGAACCTAGATGTCCATCAACAGATGAATGGATAAAGAAGACACAATGGGATACTATGCAGTCATCAAAACCCCTAAATCTTGCTATTTGCAGTGACATGGATGGAAGGAGAGGGTATTAAGCTAAGTGAAATAAGTCAGTCAGAGAAAGACAGTTATCATATGATCTCTCCGATACAAGGGATTTGAGAGACAGGGTGGGGAACGGAGGGAAAAAATGGAACAGAATGGGACCGGGGAGGGAGACAAACCATAAGAGACTCTTAATCTCAGGAAACAAACTGAGGGTTGCTGGGGGGTGGAGGGGGAAGGGTTAGGGTGCCTGGGTTATGGATATTGGGGAGGGTATATGCTATGGTGAGTGCTGTGAATTGCATAAGATTGATGATTCACAGACCTGTACCCCTGAAACAAATAATACATTATATGTTAATATGAAAACATAAAAATAAAAATCCTCTTAAAAAACACAAGTTACATTAAAAACAAACCAACAACAACAATAAAAAACCTATCAACCAGGAGTTAGCAAACTTTTAAAGGGCCAGACAGTAGTTATTTTAGGTGTCTGTCACTACTACTTAACTCTGCCATTGTAGCACAAAGAAACAGACTACATGAACATATGAGAGTATCTGTGTTCCAATAAAACTTTATTTACAGAGACAGGTGGTGGATCAGAATTGGCTCATGGCCTGTAATTCGCCAACATCTGCTATAAACTAAGCAGTTTATATAAAACCAAGCTTATAAACTAAGCTTACAAACTTAAAACATGTAAACTAAGCTTACAAACCTTATTTGATTTTATCAGTTTTCCCATTAATATCCTTTTTCTCTTCGATCCAAGATCCCAAATTACATTTAGTTGTCATGTCTTTGTTTCCTTCAAACTAAGACAGTTGTTTATTCTTTCCTTTGACGAACTTGACACTTGAAGTACACTATTCAATTATTTGGTAGAATCTACTAATTTGGATTTCTCTGATGCCTTCTCATGATTGGATTGTGGTATGCACGAATGCAGGTGTGTGTATATGCATGGGTTTGTATACATACATACATTTCCTAGCTTTGTCCACAGAGAGAGCCTAAAGTCAGTGACCCCTCAGGAACAAAGAGCATACCTAGCACCCAGATCTTGATTTCTTAACAATATTTCCCAATAAAGGAACCAGGGCTCTTTGCAAAAGTAACTGATTCCATGCCTGGGGCCGGGAAAAGATGAGAACTGCCCAGAATGAATATTTGTGTTGTCAAAAAGTAAGGTAACACTCTCAAAAGAACAAGAGCATGTCAACAGGATACAGGGACCAACCTGATGGCATTCCAAATAGACAAACCTGGGATAATTTGAGCTACCAAATATATGATGAGAGTTTTGGATTGTAACCCATAGAAAAATGATAAATGTCCCTAAGTACATGCAGATATAAATAAATAATTGAATATATACATGGAGTGAAGGGACATTTTGCCTTTAGGGAAGAATCCCATTTAAATCAATGGAATTAAATAAATTCCGATGAAAGAGAAGAAAGGACATTCCCCTTAGACAAATACCACAGTAATCATTGTTGCAGACACAATCCACTGATGGATGCTAAAGTTAATGGGCTGAAGTTTGGGGAGAACAGGGCATTTACCTAGTCACAAAGTATCTATCCCCCCAAGGTATTTACTAACTACAAAGGGGGACAAATAATAACATTTTACCACATGGCAGATACCCCCTTAACCTTAACCAAGTGATCAAAAATCCTTCTGCTTTTTTTCCTTTCCGCCATACAAAGATCTATTCATAATTTTCTGTTTAAAAGAAAATTCCTATACTCCATGTTCCCTGCATTTGATTAATTTCAGTTTCACTTAGAATCAGTTACCCTTATCAGGATTTCGATTTATTGACACACGCCACCCAGCTGAAGATAAATTCCAGAAGTGAAATTGCTGTGGGTAGCCATCCCAGAGGCAGACAAGGTTACCAAAGCTCCTGCTTTTTGACTGTGACATTTCTAATTTGATTGAACTGTTAGTCATGCTTTGTATATATATTTTCGTTAACTTTTTAAATGTAAACTTTGAGCAATCACAGTAAGGAAAACATAGCCGATGGCCCAGCAAACAAGATCCATAAGTCTAAAGATGTCAGTGGACACTAAATTTAAGTAAGGATGTGAATACTTAGAACAAAATAATCGATAACAAAATTACAAAGCTAAAAAGCTAATTATGGAAACATCACAAAATCAGAAAAGCAGTGTGTTTTTATTAGTAGACTTCCCACTCTACTTCTGTGATACCTGGACGCATATGTATTTGGCTGAAAATGCTCCGATTATCTCTTTAAAATTATTTTGGGGGGAAATTGGAGGCAGAGACAAACCATGAGTGACTATGGACTCTGAGTAACAAATTGAGGGTTTTGGAGGGGAGAAGGGTGGGGGTTGGGTGAGCCTGGTGGTGGCTATTATGGAGGGCACGTATTGCATGGAGAACTGGGTGTGGTGCATAAACAATAAATTTTGGAACACTGAAAAAAATTAAAATTATTTTGAGGGGCGCCTTCATGGCTCAGTCGATTAAGTGTCTGCCTTCGGCTCAGTCTTGATCTCAGGGTCCTGGGATAAAGCCACGCGTCAGTCAGGCTCCCTGCTCAGCAGAGAGTCTGCTTCTCCCTCTCCCCTTCCCCTGCTTGTCTGCTCTTTCTCTTTCTCCCTCCCTCCCTCCCTCCCTCCCTCTTTCTCTTAAAAAAAAAAAAATTATTTTGAGATATCTTTTTATAGTGTAAATAGAAACAGAAAGCAGCCCTTCTGTTAAGGAGTCTGAGATTTATTTTGCATAAATACACTTTAGAAAAGTTTGTTTTGGCATTACAGCTTATCAGTAATGATATGAAAACTTTTTTTTTTAAATTATCAAATTCTGGAAAATCTTTATCACATTTTTTGAATACAGGAGGCCTAAGATTCCAGGGCATTTGAAGTTTGCTTGTGCAATGACTAATCTTAGATACTCTCTGATGAATTGCATCACCATTTACTCATCAATGTCTTCCTTATTGTGACTATGATGGGTTTTATGTTCTCTTCATAATCTTCATTTATGTCAAACCAGGAAGGATTTCAGTATTTTCCATTATTCACATGATCTGCTCCTTTTTATTAATTGAATAATCAAACAAGAACCAATCTGTTATTTTTCCTCACTGTTTTCCTTCTACCTGTCTATTTATTTATTTTTAAAGATCATTTATTTATTTACTTGACAGAGACACGGTTGGAGAGGGAACACAAGCAGGGGGAGTGGGAGAGGGAGAAGCAGGCTTCCCGCTGAGCAGGGAGCCCAATGAGGGGCTTGATCCTAGGACCCTGGGTTCATGATCTGAGCTAAAGGCAGACACCTAACCGACCGAGCCACCCAGACAAACCCTAACTATATTTTTCAAACCTTTACTATTTTTCTTTTAAGATTTTATTATTTATTTGAGAGACTGAGTAATCGAGAGAGAGAGAGCGAGAACACAAGCCATGAGGGAGAGAAAGAGAGAAGGAGAGGGAGAAGCAGACTTCCTGCTGAGCAGGGAGCCCAATAAGGGACTTGATCCCAGGACCGTGAGATCATGACCTGAGCCCAAGGCAGAGGCTTAACAACTGAGCCACCTAGGCGCCCCACAATTTTCCTTCTAATGACTGCTTTCACAGCGGTTTGAAAATTTTTTTGTACCAGAGGTTTCTTCTATGTCAGAATGATTTTTATTGACTTAACATTTTAATGATTTGTCTCATAGTCTCTTAATTTTTTTCTTTGTTTTTCCTCCATTCTTTAATAAATACAAAGATGACATAAATACATACCTTTCTTATGTGATCGAAGCAGGGAGTTTTAATGTCTCCCTTGTTTTCTTGAGACTGTCATGACAACTTACCAGATTGCAGCAGATGGTAAGTTCAAACCTTATCAACTTTCTGAATAAACATGTTGTGAATCTTTGGAAATACCTTTTAGCCTAGGAAAAGTTGTCCCCATGTCACCAAGCTTAAGAAGCTTTAGAAAAGGCAGACTTCCTCCATGCATGCACATCCACAGCTGCAGGGGACACTCACACTGCAGAGTGTCCCTAGGCCTGCATCTCTGTGTTGTGATGCTGGGTCATTCAGCCCCTGGAATTCCTGAAAGCCATTGCTGCATCAGGCTGACCAACAGAAACTGAACTGTAATGGAAATTTACTGCAAAACAGTAAATATTTATAAATATTTAAATAAAAATATATTATATATATATTATATATATATTTTTTATATAAATAAAAAATATTTATATATAAATATAGCCCACTCACTACAAACCAAATGCAACCTCAGCTCAAGTACCCCCTTAGCTAGAGCCCCCAAATAAGCATCACCACCCCAACTCTGTGCAATATGATGTAGGACGTTGGAATGTAAAGAGAGAGCTGTACTAACCATTTACTGGTAAAATATCTTACTTTTGCATGTTTTGTGAAAATACAATGATGTGACCATATTGCTAGGGTCTGTTTCAGGGTCTCGATGTCCATGAACAAGTAAATGGCCTTGAGCCTTAGGCTTCATGATACATCTGTCCTTGTTCCTTATTATGCATGATATGTATGAGAAGCCAAGTCAATGAGGGTTTTGATGACAAATCAGTAGTTGAGTGTTGGCAATCTGAAGAAATTCTGAAATGCACTAAAATCTTGCACTTGAGAGAAATGACTTGAATTTAACAATAATCCTTAAAATATATCCCAGTATTAAAGACTTAATAAACTTTCCTTAATTATAGATTTTTTATTAACATATAATATATAATTTGTTTCAGGGGAACAGGTCTGTGAATCATCATTCTTACACAATTTACAGCACTCACCATAGCACATACCCTCCCCAATGTCCATAACCCAACCACCCTCTCCCGACCCCCACCCCCCAGCAACCTTCAGTTTGTTTCCTGAGATTGAGTCTCTTATGGTTTGTCTCCCTCTCCAGTCCTACCTTGTTTAATTTTCTCTCCCTTCCCCCCACAATCCCCCTCCCTGCCTCTCAAATCCCTCATATCAGAGAGATCGTATAATAATTGTCTTTCCCTGATTGACTTATTTCGCTTAGCATAATACCCTCTAGTTCCATCCACGTGGATGCAAATAGCAAGATATATATATATATCTTTTGATGCAGCCATCAAAAAGTGGCACCAAATATATATATATATGTAATATATATTTATATTTGTATAATTATATATATGTATATATATATATCACATCTTCTTTATCCATTCATCTGTTGATGGACATCTAGGCTCTTTCCATAGTTTGGCTATTGTGGACATTGCTGCTATGAACATTCAGGTGCATGTGCCCCTTTGGATCACTACGTTGTATCCTTAGGGTAAATACCCAGTAGTGCGGTTGCTGGGTCATAGGGTAGCTCTATTTTCAACTTTTTGAGGAACCTCCGTACTGTTTTCCAGAGTGGCTGCACCAGCTTGCATTCCCACCAACAGTGTAGGAGGGTTCCCTTTTCTCTGCATCCTTGCCAACCTGCCATTTCCCAACTGGTTAATTTTAGCCATTCTAACTGGTGTGAGGTGGTATCTCACTGTGGTTTTGATTTATATTTCACTGATGCCAAGTGATGCTGAGCACTTTTTCACATGTCTGTTGGTCATTTGGATGTCTTCTTCGCAGAAATATCTGTCCATGTCTTCTGCTCTGAATTATATATTTTTAAAAGCTTAATTTCAGTCACCCAGGCTGGGCCTTTCTTGGAATGGGCCTATACAAGTGAGGGAACCTGGATTTTATGGTTTTTCATTATTTATGATTCAGTTTTTGTTACTGATTTCCTACCACTTTCTATTTATAACCCACAAGCAGATTAGAATATAAGAACAACCTCTTTGGATTGGCTGGGATGAGGTATATTTCTCATATTTGGGTACATCCTGTGTCAGCCGTATATTGTCATGAAAATGCTTTGTAACAATCAGCCGCACAATTATTTATATATCTATTAAGTTCGAAGATCTGCAGGGTTCCACTGATCGAAGCTTGGCTTGCTTATATATCTTGGGCCAACTGTAGGTTGACCTGATGACTTTACTGGTAGTTAGCTGGACTTGTATATGTTTACCAGGCGGCTGCTAACTCATCTGGCATGGCTTTGCTGGGGTGTCAGGGCCATACTGTTTCTCTCCTTGTGTCTCTGTCTCTGCATCCAACTATCCTGGATATGTTTTCATGGTAATGGCAGACGCACAAGAGAAGTCAGAAATGCACAAGTCTTTGAAAGTACAGGAAAACGGCTAACATCCCGTTGGCCAAATCAAGTGACATCGCCAAACCATGGAGCAGAGGGACCTAAATTGTTACTTGGTGAAAAGCATGCAAACAACAAAGAATTTGGGCCGTCTTATGTGATGAAATCTCCTATGTTCTGAACTAAACACTTGATTTTCTTGACCAACACATAGCTACAGTCTGAATGTTTGTGTCTTCTACACAAAGTATGTGTTGAAATACGTAGGACTTTGGGGAGGAGATTCGGCTGTGAGAGTAAAGCCCTCATGGATAGCATTAGTGTGCTTGAAGAAGAGACCCCATGGAGCTCTGAGTCCCTTCTACCATGTGAAAATGCAGCCCAGAAGATAGTCATCACCCCGCCATGCTGCCATCCTGATCTCAGGCTTTCAGCCTTGTAGAGAAATAAATTATTGTTGTTTATATGCTACCCAAGCTGTGATGTTTTGTTATAGCAGCTCAAATGGACAACAGCCCCATTTAATTTATTTTTTTCAGCATAACAGTATTCATTGTTTTTGCACAACACCCAGTGCTCCATGCAAAACGTGCCCTCCCTATTACCCACCACCTGTTCCCCCAACCTCCCACCCCTGACCCTTCAAAACCCTCAGGTTGTCTTTCAGAGTCCATAGTCTCTTATGGTTTGCCTCCCCTTCCAATTTTTTTTTTTTATAAACATATAATGTATTTTTATCCCCAGGTGTACAGGTCTGTGAATCGCCAGGTTTACACACTTCACAGCACTCACGATAGCACATACCCTCCCCAATGTCCATAACCCCCTCCCCCTCTCCCAACCCCACCTCCCCCCAACAACCCCCAGCTTGTTTTGTGAGATTAAGAGTCATAACAGCACCATTTAAATCTGTTCCTCTCCAGGAGCCTCCCAGCCTTGTAAGTGGTACTGCTGTCCACCTGGCTCAGGGCCAAGTAGCCACCCCATCAAAGGGTCATCTGTACTTTCAAATATATCTAAAATCAGACTATTTCTCAATGTCTCTACTACTTCGACCCTAGTACAGGTTCTTATCTTTTTTTTGGCCTCTGCTACCTAAATAGCCTCTTAACGCTTCAACCTTGCCCTCCTGTTGTATCTCTACTATATCTGTGAACTGTTTCAGAATGCAAATTAGATCATGCCATCTTCTGCTCAAGGCTTTCCAATTGCTTACCCATCAGATTTACTATAAAATCTAAAATCTTCACTATGGCTTATAAGGCCGTCCAGAGTCTGGTTATTGGCTACATGTTCTTGCCTTATTTTTATACCATTCTTTCCTCACTCTTCTGTAGCCACATGGGCCTTCAGTGTTGTTCCATGAACATTCTTGACCTCAGGACATTTGCACATGCTATCTCCATAGCCTAGGATACTATTGATCTCACTGTATTACTCAAATGAATATTTATGAGTATCAAATTAGTATCAAATACTCACTTCATTCAGGTTTCTGTTCAAAGGCCACGTCTTGTAAGTCTCTTTCTTGATCTCTTTTTCTAGTAACTTTGTGTCATTCTCTTTCTTGCCCAGTCTTTTTTCTTCACAACGTGTGTTACTAGTGGATATTATGATGTATATTTGTTGAATGAAAAAAATAACATAGAGGAAGTGGAAGAAAGTTTTTGCAGCACTGCACCTAGCATAAAGATATTCCTAAAATATTACACAGAAGAACTGATAGTGTGGGGAAAACTTCCCATTGACAAAGGGATGCCTACCAGGGGGCGCCTGGGTGGCTCAGTGGACAAAGGGATGCCTACCAATTCTAGTCATTTAAAACATGTAGTTTGTTGTGATAGCTAATAACCACCTTTACCTGGAAAGTTTTTGGTCATTCTCTGTTTTTTGGAATGTAACTGTAAGTGTCTATGAGAAATATAGAGGGAAATATAAATTGTTCAACAGTGAGCTTAATGCTCATTGGCTGTATCCTTGCTTCCTGCTAACTCTAACTGGGGTGCTCTGGTATCCTGGGGAAATTTGAATAACTGTGGAGTAAGGCTAGCATCTTCAGTTGGGCCAGAGGAAGTGGAGGCCATGTCATTGTGGAAACCTTTAACTCAGGAATTTTATCCTTTAGCTGTGCCATGGACTCCTTTGGCAATCTCAGGAAGACCAGGAGCCAATTTTTAATACTGTGTTTGGTTTTACTCATTGAGAGAAGTTTCACGTGACAGAAAATTAATCATTTTAATGTGAGCAACTCATTGGCATTTAACATTTGTAGTTAGACAACCACCACATCCATCTAGCTCCCAAAACTTTCTCCCATTCGAAAATAAAACTCCGTGCCCATGAAGCCATTCTCTTCATAATCCTGACCCCCAAGGCCCTGGTAACCAGCAGTCTGCTTTCTCTTGCTCTGAATTTACATTTTCTGGGTATTTCAGATAAGTAGGATCATACTATGTGTGACTCTTCATGTCTGGCTTCTTTCCCTTAGCATGTTTGAGGTTCATTCACTTTGTAGCATGTATCACATTTCATTCCTTTTTAAGCCTGGATCATACTGTTGTCTAGAAATACCACATTCTATTTGTCCATTCATTTGTTGATGGATATTTGGGTGTCCCTACCTTTTAGCTACTGCACATAACGTTGCTATAAACATTCCTGTACCAGAATTTGAATATGGGTTTTCAGTTCTTTTAGGTAGATATCTAGGAGTGAAGTCGCTAGGTTACCTAGGTGACAATGTACTGTTTCAAAATGCATAGAATAAAATACCTAGGGTAATAAAGGAAATGAGTTATATTGGCATAAAGTTATCAAAACATCAAATAAAATAAATTGGTGTTGTGGTGATATGAGTTACTTGATTTGGAAACATAACACCTAATGGCAGACCTAATAACTGCCCTACATTTGGAGTAGTGTAGAGTGCGGATGATGTTTTAAGATGTCTGCAGCAATTACAATGTGATGTAGAAAGGCTTATGTTTCTTGATTACCAGTCCTTAGCATGTTCCTGGGTTTTGTTGCCTATTCAATGCTGATGATAATAGAGAAGTAATTTCTTTCTCATCCAAATTCATGGAACCCATAAATCCTATCTAAATGATCCCAAGAACTTGAAGTGAAGACCCCCTACTTAAGAACTCCCTGCTTTAAATAGGGGACTGGTTATAAACACAGAACTCCATGGTGGCCCCTTTTCTCTCTCTCTCCCCACTATTTCCCCACGTCATCACCTTGCTCAGGAAATCTAAGCTCCGCAGCATCAGCTCAGACAGAAGCAGATCGACTGAAGTGGAAGCTAGAGACCCCTCATAATTTCAGAGACGTTATCAACAACTTTTTGAGCTGTTACCTTTTCGGTTTCCTGTATCAGATTAATGTTTGTTTCATTCAAACACCTAGGAATTAAAATAACTCCTCTAATGGTGTAGAGCGCTTCAGAGTATCTAAAGGTCTCATCTGTACACCCTCTCATTTAACCCTCTGAAAGTTGTGTGACAGAGCACGTCATTATCAGGAGTGTGAGATAAGGAAGCCCAGATACAGACTCATTTAGTCAATCAAGTTTGAAAAGCAAGTACTCATTCAGGAACTAGAACTTGGGGGCATTTTGCAAATAAAAATTCAAAGTACCTTTTCTGTTAAACTAGAAAACCAATATATCCAGTATATCCAAACTTAATTGTTTGGTTGTTAGCATAAAGAATGGTTGATCCTGGTGGTGGGTATTATGGAGGGCATGTATTGCATGGAGCACTGGGTGTGGTGCATAAACAATGAATTGTGGAACACTGAAGAAAAAAAAAAAAAAGAATGACTACTCCTTAAAAGCCAACACACAAACTGGTCTTGCAGATGAAAGGATTAGCATGAGAATACTACCTCCAGTTCAGTCCTAAAAAGCACAATCCTTCCTCTGGGGAAGTCTCTGGGGAAATGTTGCATAGATAGAGGCCAGACTTTGAAACTGGATATCTTCTTGTAGGAAAAGATGAGATTGCTTTTAGAAAGTCGAGCTTCCTTATTCCCTGAAAAGAAAAACAAAATAGTGCACAATCCATATTAGAGGAAATCCAAAGAGAGGAGCAGTTCCGTAAACTCCCTAGAAGTTTCCCTAGAGAGGATTCGGTGCACTTGACAAGTGCATAAGTAATTACTGAAAAAATGCAGTCCCATATGTCACAGTTATCTTGCTTTGAATGCAAGAAAATCTGTTTTTCCGTGGATGAGGTTTTCTTCTCCCCCAAAGTTATGTATTCAGAGTTTTAGTGTTTCTATTTGTTGTTTGCTCCCAGGGAGCAGAACACACCTTATTCCAACAGTGAAGAAAGAGGAAGGGCTGCTGAGTTCTGGCTATGAATATTTTATTATATAGAGAGACAGAGATCACAGAGGGGCAGATGAGTAGCAGAAAACAAATGTGATGTTGTTTGCAAGTCCTCAGAAGAGGTTTATATTAAACTGTCTCTGCCAGCTTGTTTTTCACTTGGCTTTTATACTGTCAAACCCAGCAATGAAACCCTTTTGTGTATCTAAGGGTTTTCCTATTAGACGAGGAGTGTTACATCTAGTTGAAAGTATAGAATTATCCCCATTATCAAGTATACACAAAGAAAAAGCTATTATCAAATGACACAGTGATGAAGATAAATTTTCAAGAACGATGATCCATATTAATTTGGTTTTGAAAAGATGCTATCCTAGCTTAAAAAAAAAAAGGCTAAAAAATAAATTACAGGTTTTCTCCACACAATCCATTTATTTCTCTCCTCTTATCCCAATGTCTCAGCATTGTTGTAAGATTTTGACCTGATGGTATTTAGCATCTTTCATGATTTCATAATCCATTGAACTTTATTTGCTCAGAACTCACTATTTCATGAGGACAAGGTCATAGTCTATTCTCTTTAAGAGAGAGAAAACAAAGTCTTGTTTTTTTACCATAAGAGTCATATGACCACATATGACCACATATCAAACCTGCCACTCATATTTAAATTTCTGGGTAAAAGGAGAAATTATCGGATAAAAGGGTGAATAATACAACAGACATTCTAGGATTGCAGGGCTGAGAGGTCTCATTTTGTTCTGGGTCTAAACCACCTGAAATTGTTACAGAACCTGGACTGGGTCCCGATGGAAGAACCAAGTGGCTCTTGGAGACCTTGGAGGTTTACAAGTTTAATTACTTGGTACTTTTGGTGTGTGTAGGAAACAGAAGTGAGAAGAACCCAGAAGAACCCTGGGGCAGGGCTGGGACTCCTTTGCTGACTCAGTCGGCCATCTTAGAACACAGATTTTCCTTATCAAAATGATCTGTATAAGTGCTCTCCTTCTTGAATGAGAGGGAAATACAAGTGTGCAGGGACTAGGAGTATTTGTACTAATATAATTGATGGCCAAACTTTGTTCTAGTTTACGTAAGGTAGAAACTCGGATTTTTTTTTTTTTTTTTCAGTAATTGGCCAGGAGCCCAATAATACCTCTCTCTCTGAATCAGGTGCCATTTGGAGCAAAGTTTTTTTGTTTGAGCTCATGGTCAAGGAACCCAATATGGAGAGGCCATATTGAGTCTGTGAAATGAATCTAGGAATCTCTGGAAATGAAATGTACAAAATGGCATAGACTTGTGAGTAAAAAAGTTATGCCTCTTTGGGTCCATCTCTATAACAGACACACATATAGAGATGCTTATTTTTCTGGGAGGAAAAAGTATGGGTAAACTAGAACTTGGGTTTGTTTTGTTTCTTGGGCTTTTTGTTATATTTTACAAATTATTCACAGATGACAGGTCACTGATTTTTGGTTTTAAGAGCTATATACTATTGTCGGAAATGCTTCTTGGGTTGGTTTTATAATTAGTAAAAACCAGAACTAACATTCTTTACTATTCACTATTGGCCAGATACTTTACATAGGACATTTTTACTTTATCTTGAGAACCCCTCTGTATTATGGAAAATTGTGTCCATCCCTACTTTTCAGATGAATGGATAAACTTGAGGAATGACAAATTGGCCCTAACTGTGCAGCTACTACAAGCTGAAACCAAGTCTATTGGTTCCAAAGTCAACCCCTTCCTCTTGAAGGTTGGAAATAGTAAATTTATTTTTTTTAGATTTTATTTATTTATTTGAGAGAGAGAGAGAATGAGAGAGAGAGAGCATGAGAAAGGGGAGGGTCAGAGGGAGAAGCAGACTCCCCGCCAAGCAGGGAACCCAATGCGTGACTTGATCCCAGGACTCCAGGATCATGACCTGAGCCGAAGGCAGTCGCTTAACCAACTGAGCCACCCAGGTGCCCCGGAAATAGTCAATTTAATTGGCATCAGTACCTCATAATGTACCTCATGTACATTATCAGGTTCAGAGTAGTATAAGCTGTTAACTGAATATAGTCAACTGAGCCTTCAGATTGCTTTTTCTAGGTCAACAGTGGTAATATGGCTTTAGGGAGATATATAGATAAAGGTTTCTAAGCAACATGTTTAAAGAAAAAAATTGAGAGGAGAGTTTTAGTGATGATTTAAGCACATTAAATGTATGACATCCAATTTTTTAAATTAATTTGGTTATTTGTATAATAAGTAGATGACTAAAAACAAAGCTAATTATAAAATAAACTTAAAGTTTAAAATTTAAAACAAAAATATTGGGTAATTGTAGAAAAAATGTAATATGACAGTACTAATAAAGTATAAAAATAAGATGTATTTTTTTGTTTTACTTTTCTGGATCAAGTTATTTCTGTTATAAAATATATCGAATTATTGTTACGTGAGAGACCCATATGGCTATATCAGTCATGAAATTGCATTTCCTGACAAGGTGACTTATCTTCTGCTGCTCTGAAATATATGAAGAGAATCTCACAAGACTTTAAAACAAAGTTATGTCTACTTATGTTTTAACTGATTTTGAACTCAATTAAAAACCTGTTAAAACAGAAGCATGCAAGAAACTGGGCTTTCAGAACCATCTAAGATTTCCTGTTACCTCTCCAAGACATTCATTTTTAGCAAGTTCTGATCTTAGCAATGGTAGTTGAAAACATGAGGCATGCTTTTAAGACGACGATTTTATCTGCAAATTACCTCCCATGAAATACAAATAAATCAAATTTAAATTTAACCAGTTTTTAAAAATATTAAGAAGTAAACTTAATGGGAAGATTCTTACAACAGCTTTAAAACATAAATCTCTGTCCATTAGGAAGACTTAAACACTTTTTTAAGGCACAGAAAAGTAGATACTTAAAATGTGAGACCTCCACTTTTTATGTCATAAAGTACTGGCATTTTTACAGAAAATACAAGTGTACTAAGTATGTATACTGTGTACCTACAGTTAACTGAAGCATGTAATGAAATAAAAGCAGGTATTTCTTATTATTCAAGGAGAAAAATGGAGCTGTCTTCTGGAAACGGTTTGGGTTGTCCCATAATGGATAGGGTAGACTGTCAACCTATAATTATTTTCAGAGACGTTTTCTTTGAACTTGTCTGAAAATTGGATGAGCAATGATTAATATCAGGAAGAAGAAAAGAACGAGGACCTGAGATTCGTCCTTTTAATAAGATAGGAGAGAATAACTGCTTTTAAATTTGGATCTTTCATGAAGCATATGAAGTCTGTATTTAGTCCCTTCCTACTCGGTTGATAGCATTTGTCTATTTGCTCATTTAAATGGCAGTGCTGTGCTGGACCATGAGCAAGGCTAGGAACTTACAGATCTACAGCCAATGTATAGATTGGCAGTCTTCATGATTCGTGGATTTTGTATTTGCAAAATCACCATCTCATGTGTGTTTGCATTTCTGTTTTTGCTGGTGGTTTTGCTGTTTGAAATGGTCCCTAAGCAGAGTGCTGAGGTTCCATTTAGTATTTCTCAGTGTGAAGTGCCTTGTGGAAAAAATAGATGTCCTTGGCAACTTGGCATATACGTGTGTGTGTGTGTGTGTGTGTGTGTGTGTGTGTGTGTATTAAATGTGTCTTTAAACAGAAACACACATAAAACTCTAAAACAAGGTTATGGGTTCAGCATTCGCTAATTTGGTGTTTGTGGCTACTGTCTAGAATATGACTACTGCAAATGATGAGAATCCACTGTATGAATTTCTAGAGGTGGTCTTGGCCCCAAAGAATCAGGGACCAAGGGCACAGTTCCTGCCTCCATAGGCTGACTCCTTATTGAAGAGTTGGACTCACAGTGGACCAGGGTGGGAGAGTGCTATGAGAGATGCAGGCAAGGTGCTTAGGGGAGCCTACCATGGCTCAGGGGATCCAGGTAATCACAGGTCAGGAGCTGCATGCCCGAGAGAATGACTGAAACAGTAGAGAAAGGATGTTCAGCATGTAGAGGAATGTGAAGTAAGTGAGGTTGTTTATTTTTAAACGGAGCATAATGTTGGTGGGTTTCTGACGCATGTTGCTACCATGTTGTTACAGAAATATACTGTGGCAAAATGCTTCCACCTCTTGCCAGAATGAACACTGAAGAAAAATGAAGAGCACTGAAGAACTCCAACAAAAAGTTGCAGGACAGAAATAGCCAAACTCCTCTGGAGTCTGATTCATCCACAGCCATCAAAAAAAGGTAGGGAATGAATTATGTTACAGTTTTGCTTTTTTAAATTTTATTTTATATAATGCACACACACACACAGTGGAATACTATTCAGCCATTAAAAGGGGAGTCTTGTCATTTGAGGCAACAGATATGGACCTTGAGAGCATTATGCCAAGTGAAATAAGTCATACATGGAGAAAGAGAATACCGTATGAACTCACTCATTTGTGGAATCAGTTAACACAAATTTTTTTTAAATCCGAGCTAAAGGTTACAGAGTACATTGCAGGTGGCTAGAGGTGGGTTGGAGGATGGGGAATCAGTGGAGTGGTGAAGGTGATCAAAAGATACAAACTTCCAGTTGTAAAATAAGTCATGGGGATGTAATGTGCAACACAGTGACCATAGTTAACCAATATCATATTGTGTATTTGAAAGTTGCTAAGAGAATAGATCTTAGAAGTTCTCTTCACAAAAAAAAATTAACATGTGAGATGCTGGTTGTTAACAACTTACTGTGATGGTCATTTTGTAGTATATAAAAATACCAAATCAGGTTGTACAACACAGACAGATGATATATGTTAAATGTATCACAATAAAAAATATGTAGTAGTGCCTGGGTGGCTCAGTCAGTTAAGCATCTGCCTTTGGCTCAGGTCATGATCCCAGGGTTCTGGGATCGAGCCCTGCATTGGGCTCGCTGCTCAGCGGGGTGTCTGCTTGTACCTCTCCCTACCCCCAACCCTGCCCACCCCTCAACTGTTCACTCTTACTCACTCCCACTCACTCTCTCTCAAATAAATAAAATCTTTTAAAGAAAGTAAAAACCATGTAATTGTAAAAAATCAGAGGAGGACATTTATTCAGTATCTATTCATTGGATGGCTTCTCCATGTCTGCAAACTGTTCTAGACCATAGGGATGCAGTAGTAAACAGAAAAGGCAAGGGTATGGCCTTGAAGGAACTGACATTCTGGCTGGAGGAAATAAGTCAGTATGTGCATAGGAAGCTGGTAGCTGTTAATAGAGTTTGCAAACACAGTGAACAGGGTAAAAAGATGCAGCGTGACTGAAAGGCTACTTTAGTTTGGGTATCAGAGAAGACCACTCAGAGAATCTTGGCTTGAAATTTGGATAATGGAAAAGACCCAGCTGAGATAAAGCCTTGGCGTGTGCCATATACCAGGATCTGGACAGATGCTTTCAAGGCTTGGGAAGCAGATCTGCATTGCTTAGAGAGGGGATTTGGAGAAGCATTGTGTAGGAGATGAAGTTGGAGCGCCTTTCAGACAAAGAAAAGTGTCTGGATTTTTCTCCAATGAAGATAGAAGTTATTGGAGAGTTATTAGCAAGGTAGTGAGTTTATTTTGTAGTTTATAAAAAGGCCTTTCTGGTATGTTTAGCAAAGGGGTAGAGGCTCTGTAATAGTGGAAAACAGAGTGCCATTGCCTAGGCAAGAGATAATTAATTGGCTTAGGGACATGACATTGGGGATAAATGGATTTAAAATATATTTGGGGTCTGCTTCAGGTAGATTAAGCTAGATGATCACCGGTGCTGTGAATCCCCAGATGTAACTCTAAGTTCCATATGAAGGATATGCTGTTCTTTTGTATTTTAATATACACTCATCCAGTGTTACTTTTTGTATTATAATTTCAAAGAGTAGTTTAGGATATGTATGTTTGTAGCCTGATTCCAAAACTCAGAGGAGGTTGATGTCAGGTAGTAAAAAAGAAATAAAATTCCGTTCTGAAAGCTCAGGTTTTCTAGACAGGTCGTCTCTTAACATTTGGAGACATGAACCTTCCAGATTCTTGTGCAACTTCTCTCCAGTTCCAGCAGGGTTCCTGACTTCTGAGAACATTGTTACTCCCATCACAGAGAGGTTACCCATATGACAGGTGCCCTTCATATAAGATAAGAAATCTATGTATTTTTTAAGGAGTGGTGGCTTAAGTCCCTCAAGCATGACTTCAAGACTAGAACTGCATACTGGATTCCTCCTAGTTGGAACACCGAAGCAGTAACTAAAATACACCTTAAAACTGGTGTTCCAAGAAGACAAGAATATGAGAATTTGAGCTATGTTTGCCAGAGAATCAAAAGCTCTCCATAGGTGAGGGCTTCATATCTTGGCCCAAGTGAACATGTACAAAGCTACAGAGGAGGGGAAGAGAGGGTAAAGAATTGTGCGTTGACCTTGCCAGGCAGGTCCAAGATTTCAAGAAGCCAATAGTCACTGTTGGAGCATAGACCAACCTCGCACCTGGGTTTGGAAGACTTTTTGTGATAATTCAGTCAAACTGTGTCTTAAGAGCTTCAGCAAGGTACAGAGCACTGCTTTCCAGTACTTACCACTTTCTGGAAGGGTTCTAAAATTGAGTGCTGTGAGAACCCTTCCTTTCTCTACCCCCAAACACTTCTCAAAAGCTTTTGATCATCACAAAACAGGCCTGGTAGATTACACATGTAAGCTGTAATAAAACAAAGGGAAGGGTACAGCAGGAGAAAGCAAGCACAGCAAGCATTGGAGGGGACCGAGACTTCTAGGTGTGGCTCTCAGGGCCTTTTCTCCATCACACTTGATGCCCTTCGTCTTCAGATCATGAACCACCAAGATACATGTGTGACACCATGGTCTCAGGGAAGCCAAGAATCAGGCTTACCTAGGAGCATTTTATACCTATACCACAGCCCAGGGAGTTAAAAGCAGGCTTTGTGAACAGGTCCACAGGTGTAAACCATCAATCCATCAGTTTCCATAAGCAGCATGGACAGGCTGGAACAGTATGCCTTGCGGGGAGTTTCAGACTTCTAACTGCATGTTATAAATCACTAGCTATTACGTGTCACTTCTGTCTTGGCCAGGAATCAATACCATAGTTTCAGGTGCCCTTTAGCATAAGCATGGAACTACCCAAGATCAATTGCAAGTTAACCCCAACCTGATGTACTCAGAGAATGGAACCATGATGAAAATACCCAAGAAAACCTAAAGGTAGTATACCACATTCTGTGACTGGTCTTGTCATCCACTGGATCAGATACAACTCTTTGATTAGTTGGAGACATCTTTATAAGGCTAGGCTTCCAAATGGAATCAAAGTTCCTGAAAAAATAACTGTATGCTGAAGCAATAAGGATACAATAAAACAGAAAGATTAGTAGTTGATTTAGGTTGATTTCTCTGGAATCAAATAGTGAGACAAAAAGTTTGGATACTGGTGTTTATTGGAAAGTGATGGCAGTATACCTCTATAGGGAAATGAGGTTGTGGGGTGGGGAAGAGGAAGAAAACAGAAAAATACCTTATTATTACTGTGACCAAGAGGAGTCTGATCTCTTTGGGCAATTCTGGGCTGCAATATAGAACATAAACTTGGGTTTATCCTAACCAAGGACAAGGCAATCAGCCACCTTTTCCCATCTGCCTTGATGGAAGACTGCTCCCCTGGATAGAAATGAAGGATGTTAATTCCCTGGCATCTGTGGCCTGCCATGGATGTGGGCCAAGGGGACTCCAGCAGCCAGAGGAAGCCTCAGGCAAGAACCCCAGGTGTTTACCATTGGAAGTGGCCATTAGATCAGCATGCACAGATGAAGTCAAGAGGGTATGGATGGACCACTGAGAGTTACTGCTCTAAAGAAGTGACAACAGGGATGCTCACGATCATATTAGTAGAGCTGTCATTTATCAAACACTGTAATACTTGAAGCCATGCGCTATAATAAATGCATTACATTTTATCATTTAATTCTCATTTGTTGAACAGAGAGTTGTCACTTACTATCAGGTGGAGGGGAGGGGAAATAGGTATTTTATCACCACAATCCTGCAGCATATATATTTTTTATGGTCTTCCATGTATAGATGAGCAGATAAGGTTGAGCAAGGGTAACCAAATTCTCAGGAGTAACACATATAGGAAATAGAGCCAGGATTCAGATTCTGATTTGCCTCTGAAACCATCCCTCAGGCATTGCTGTAGTCCTTAATTAACTAATTAATTATTTTTCAGATACCCATTTATTTGAAAGTTGGCAGGAGCCATTTATATTTGGGGATACCAAAAATATGCCCATGTTCTCAAGGAGAGCAGGAAGAGAAAGACCAGAAAACGGGGCATGTAATAAGAGCCATATGGAAGTGTGTTACTGCTATTAAGTAGGATGAAGAAAGAAGGTATCAGTTGTTGCTGTGTAACGAGTAGTCCCACAGCTTAGTGGCCGAACACAAGTATGTATTATTGCTGCCAAGTCTGTGGGTGAGTTAAAAAGTTCTTCTGATGTGGGCCAGGTTTAGCTGGTTTGAAGTGGGTTCACTCATTGATCTGCATTCAGCTAACATTGGCTGGGGACTGGCTAGACTAAGAGGCTTTCCCTCACATACCTGGTAACTGATTGAATGTAGCTGGATCAATTCAGTTCTTCAGTGGCTAGCCTGGGCTTATTCCTATGGTGACCGAGGCGGGTTGGAGAGTGAATGAAAGTTTGCAAGACTTCCTGAGGCTGAGGCTCATAACAGTCACTTCCACTACATTATATATGTCAAAGCAGCCATAAGACCAGCCCTGAGTAGAAGTAGACTCCACCTCTTGGTAAGAGGAACTTCAGGGGCACATGGCAAAAGGGCACTGAGACAGGAAGGGGAGATCTACCAAGAAAAGAAACACCTGGATTAAAGCTTACAGGGTGAGTGGGTTTTCCCCAGCCAGATAAAGCAGGAAGGAAATTTGAGGCAAGGCAGGTAGTGTGTTTTCAGAGACACCCAGTGTCCCATAATGAAGACATACAGTGCTGAGGGCAGGAGGAAAGCACCAGGAGAGAGAACAACAGTAAGGGCTAGAGAGAGGTAGGGAAATGTACCAGAATTCAAGCAAAGAAAAGTTAATTTGTAGGAAGAATAACGTTTAAGAAAAAAAAAATGTTAAGCAAATGGGAAGGCGAGCAAAGTCAAGTTAATGAGTGGATGGGTGACTGTCCGGGTTGCTGTAGCAATATGGTTAACAGTATTATAAGATTTCTCTTAGGAAGTGATTGGTAAGATTGATACTTATTTCAAAAAGGAAGGGGAAGGAAGGAAATACGTTGATTGGCACTTGGAGAGAGAGGTGAGTTTGAGGAGATCCTGGATGCAAGAACAGCTGTATGCATGATTCATGATTCTCTGAGAGGTCAGGTGATAATGTAGATTACACGATGGAAATTCTTTCTGTGGTGCACCATCCATACCCACAAAACAAAGGGTCCCCCAAATAAAAGATTTTGGATTATAGTCTGAAACCAAAATATCAAAGCTCCAGACCCTCACGAGGACAAGTTTCTTGGATAGGTCTCTGATGCAGCTGACGTCAGGGATGTATTTAGAAAGACATGTGTCTGTGTCTGTGTATGTTTCCACTGGGATGTGTGTGTGAAATGGTAATTTTCAGTTCATGGGTATTTCGCTTTGAAACTGGATTGTGTAAATTAAACAGAAGCCTTATTCTACTGTTTTCCTAAGTGACTTCTAGTTCTCCTGGGTCTGTGTTTCAGTGTGGTGCTCGTCTAAGCCACCAGGCTCAGCACCTTTTAGCATGAGACTTAACATGCTGATACCGGATTGCATCACCAGCTCCTTGCAGGCAGAATGGGAACTAGACTCTGGGAGTAAATGCCAGCCAGACCCCTGAATGGAGAACCCAGGGCCCAAATACCCACCCTTGTTGGCTTGGGGAACATATTCCATTCATTCTCGTCTAGCAGATATATTGGTGATTCTTTGCTACCTGTTTCTAAAAAGTGAGATAAGGATTATATTTTTAAGAAAAGGTAAAATAAACAGAAAATAACATAGCCAAAGACAAATAAATAATATAGTTAAAGCTGACAGCAAAGACACAAAATCCAGTGAACAATCTCTGGGGACCTAATTATTATTAATTTTTCTCTGAGGGAGCAGAGTGTTTCCCCATTCCATCTCCCCACCTACCCTCCAGAGTTTACAGGTGTAACTTGTACCACTGTCCTAAATTCAAATCTACCATTTACCATTATTTTGCTTAAAAAAAAATAGGTCCAAACATGAATATATTCCTAGTAATGTTACTAATTTTTGCTTCCTTTTGAGCTTAATAGTCATGATTTTATACTCAGTCTAAAGATTTGCTCATTTCCTCACACATTTATATTTCTAAGATACATCTGCATTGTTACACATAACTATAGCTCATTTTCACAGCTAAATAATCTGACATCATATGAACATATCTTCTTCTGTAGATTGACGTTTCTGTTTCCATTTTTGCATTTTCATCTATGACCAATGATACTACGATCATTTTTTATGGGTCTCCTAGCGTGTGTGTAAGTTTTTCAGGGATATCTGCATAGAAATGAGTTACTAGAACACATGATACAGGAAACCACCCATCCCAGCTTGCCTTGAACTATGCAGTTCCTCAGGATGCAGGATTTTCAGGGCTAAATCCAGGAACAATACCAGGCAAATGGAAATGAGTGGTCACCTCAAATGTGTACATGTTCAACTTTACAACAAAATACTACACTCTTTCCTAGAGAGTTGGTAGCAGTTTCTCCTCCCAACCAGCCATAAATGAGAATCACCCTGGTACTCCTCCCTATGCTTGGTATTCTTGATGTCTTAATTTTTGCTGATCAGTTAAGTGTGAAATGGTATCTTACCATGATTTGAGTTCTCTCATTACTAACTGGGTTCAGTATCTTTTCATGTTTTGTTCCCCATTTGTGTTTTCTCTTCTGTGAAATGTCTCCATATCTTTTGTCTTTTTCTGCTAGGTGATTTTGCCAAATATATCTCATACACTTCTTTGGGTTCTCTTGGCTTTACTATCACCTAGAATAGGGTTTATCAACAGAAGCACTAACGACATTTTGGACTGAACAATTGTTGTAAGGAACCTCATGTACATTGTAGTATGTTTAGCATTATGCTTGACCCCTACCCACTAGATGACAGCTATGACAACAACAAAAATCTCTAAACATACACACACACACACACACACACACACACACACACCTTATCAGATGTCACCCTGGGGAACAAAATTATACCTAGTGGACAACCACTGACCTAGATCTTAGCAACTTGCTCCTAGGAGTGAGAAGAGGAAGCAAGGCAGATAAATTCCCTCATCATTTGTCTCCCTGATTGCCTCTTCCAGGACATATGCTCTTGTACCACATGTTTAAAGGTGTTTCATGTTACTTTGCAGATGCCCTTGTCTGGGCTACTGTCTGTGCTCCTTCATAGTTCATGGTCATGTAGTGGCCAGAACCGTAACCTATTACCTTGTCTTCCTATCTTTCCTGGACCTGCTTCTGTTCTCTTCTTTCTCCTACCTTGGGATTGCATGCTCCAATGAAATCTTTAGCATTGAATGCTTGTCTCAGGGCCATTTCCCAGGGAAACTAAGTTAAAATAAGTGGTTTTAGAAAGGGATACCCTGTGGATAGGATTTTGGAATTGGATTACCGACCTGTCTGAAAGCATTGAGGACCACATTTTTCTGTGGCAAATTGGAATGAAAATAGACCCTGGTGTGCTGCAACATCACAATTATCTAAGCTTTCGCATGTAGTAAATTGAGGTAAGATATACATGGAGGGTCCAGTGTTGGGATACTTAGTGGCTGCAGCATACAGTAACTAGTAGGGCAACGATGGGTACACAGATTGTACAGCAAGGTGACTACTTTTGACATGCGAGAAGGGAATGCTAGGCTGAGGATGGTTAATTACCAACTTAATACACGCTCTGAGAGTCGGAGGGCATACATGGCAGCTGTACAGGAGAGTTCTCGCTGGCTATTGCAATGAAATTTGGGCCTGGGGTCTGACTGTAAGGTTGGCAGAGCTTTCAAAAAGAGACCACACAGCTTTGTAGGATCTGCTGTTTCAAACTCAGGGCCCCAGCACAGAGGCTGAGAAAGGATGGGTCATCAGGTTGATGAGCTTGACAACCTTGAATTCCTAAATTCCCCTAAAACATCCTGGAAGACAGGAGCAATCCCTTCTCCCTTGACAAAGAACAGCCTCACTCACCTGATGGCTGTGCCAGGATTTTCCTTGAAGGAGGTGCCTCCTAAGACTATTCTCATACTCCTTAAGATATTTCTCAGCCACTCTTCGTTGCTCCAAGCTGATAATGAGCAGAAGGAGTATCAGCCCTTCTTCAGGAAGAAAGAGCCCACCCACTGAAAAATTGGAGTACCTGGCTAACAGGTGCCATCAGAACCAAGGAAACCTGCATGGGAACTGACCTTGAGTGTATGGAGGGAAGTGGGGGGGTGAAACCCATGGGGAAGCTGGAACTGCAAGGATTTATTGATATGGGGAATTCACACATAACTCAAGATTTAATCTTTTATTTGAGACAGAGAGACAGCATGCAAGCAGGGGGAGGGGCAGAGGGAGAGGGAAAGGGAAAGGGAGAAGCAGGCTCCCCAGTGAGCAGTGAGCCTGAGACGGGGCTCCATCCCAGAACTCTGGGTTCATGATCTGAGCTGGAGACAGACACTTAACTGACTGAGCCACCCAGGCACCCCAAGATTTAACCTTTTGTCAAAGACACTTGAAGTTGGCCCTGGCAGTTTTCTTAGGATGGTTCTTAGAAGTCTTTATGCTGTGATGGCTTATAGCAAGCAAGGAGAAAATTGTATAGCTTCTTTGATTGTTCTGCTAAAGGGTCAGATGGCTCAGGGAAGAGAAATGTTGAGGTGGTTTTAGGTTCAGTCTGAGAACCTATTACTTGACTATGCGCCTAACTGACCAACAGGACCCTGAGGATACTCCTTTCACAAAGACAGTAAGGCATTCCCTAGAGAAGGGGGCTGGTGCCTCTGAGAAGCTCCATGATGGCTGTGGTCTGTGGCCTAGGTCGATTGTTCAAAGACACTGTCTGGGAGTTAAGCTTCCTAATATTACCAAAAGGATGGGATCCAGAATGGGGTTGAGTAGTTGCACTTACTGTTAGTGATGTGTGGACACAACTGCTACAGGGGAGCACAATTAAAATGCCAGCACAGGGATCTGACAGTGACCACAAGAGCATGGGATCTTTGGGACAAAATAATTGGACAGCTGATAGGGATGTGGTACAATTGGGATAATCAAGAAAAAAGTCAAAAGCTTACAAATCATGAAATACCATGGTCCCTTAGCAAGTTTCCACATCTGAGTTCATAGAGGACAAAGAAGTTATGATGTCAGCTCATGCTCATCTTCCACTTTTAATTTTTTTTTTATATTTTAGACACAGTTACTTTGTATTTAGCTGCTCATTTTGCAACATGAAGTACAAAGGGTACAGAAAATGGGTTATTTTGTCAACTGTTAGGCTAGCTTGGTGGTGTTTTTCTTTGTGTGATAGGAGTGTTTGATTATTGATGTTAATATGTGGGAAGTCTTAGGGCCAGCCTGAATGGGGATGTTTTCCTGCAGTGAGGATTGCTTTGCTTTCTCTAGGAGTCAGGGACAACTTTGTTCCTTTTCCAAAGTTCCATTCTTGGTTCGGTCTCTCAAGTTTAGCTGCCCTGCCTTGCTTTGCAAAGGCACTGAGAGCTGGTCTTCAGATTGGTGGTGCTATTACCATGTTCCCTTAGGACTATGCTGCTTTTTTCATTACTCTTTCCATAGGTTCTCGTGCTTCTTTTCTCTTTCTTTCATTCTAGCAGCATGTGGGGGTAGTCAGATACTTCCTTTCCTGTGTAGTGAGCCTATCAAAACTTAAATGTAACCAGAATATATTTGTAGTTTAGCATAAGGAATCTTCAGATTATCTAGAATGCAAACTGCCAAAATGAAATAACATTGACTCCCTACTAATCTTTGGCACCAGGAAAATATATGAATGCAGTTAGCAACTGCCCAGTGCACTCATCCTAATGGGATTGAGTCTGGTCCAGGAAGTAGTTAATTGAATGGATCAGAGGGGCCATTTTTCTCATCTGTTGTCAAATATCCGGCCCTCATGGTTAACAGATGTTGATCAGAAGCCTGGTGCCGTGGGCGTATATCCTGCGTGACGTTTCTCCCATCAGGAGAACAAGCTCTGCTTACTCTCCTGTCCGTATTCCCTCTGATGCATTTAGCACACAGGTTCAACATATTCTGAACTGCCCCTCTGATGTCAGCCATTTCTTGGAGGTGGGTTAGTGTACAGTACGTTTTAGGGAAGATTTCCACACATTTCGAAATTTGACATGTAAAAAGACAAAATTTTAACTCTCTAGAGCACTCTCATCTTGGGAATTGCCAAATCCCTGTACTCTAAATGAGAGAAATGTGAATGAGCTTTACTGTCGGGTCATAGGGTAGAGGTTCTCAAGCCCCCAGAGACCGGGCCGTGTAAAAAACCACAGGTGGTGGAAGGCACTGTGCAAACAAGGATCTTTGTGTTTGTCTCAGTGCAGTAGTACCTACTTCACTCTGTTATAGCTCCATGGCAGTGGGGCCTCAGGTCTACCAGATAGTCCAGTTTTTTAGGAGAAGCTTGAAAGCTGGAGTTTTCTGATAGGCAATCTCCCAATTTTTGACCACTGGTGTATTAAAAACAAAAACATGCTAACAGTAAAGAATCTGATTCCGTAGGGGGAAAAACGTGTTTGTAGGCAAGCTCCAAATGCGATCTAGCCTGCAGACAACTTCAAATAAACAACATGCAGCTCAAGGTGGACCAGTTTCATAAAGTAAATCCTATCTGCATGGCAATTTGATTATTTTGTGTCCAAGAAAGTAACTTTTCTGCCTTACTTGTTTTTGCTTTTGCTTGCTTGTTATTTTGCTTGGGATCTTTTCCCCTTTGGTAAAACTTAAAAGCCTAATGGATACTACATCAGTGAAAGCTACCTATGCCCTACACACATGGCAGATTGTGTGTATGTCTGTGGATGTGTGTGTGTAACATGGAAACAAGGAAACAACTCAGACTATGTGTGTGTATGTGTGTGTGTAACATGGAAACAAGGAAACAACTCAGAATCTTGACGGAGCTACCCTGTGACTCAGCAATAGCCCCCTGGATTGATAACCAAGGAAAATTAGTGCATCACCAACATATCCTAATAGTCCAGAACTGGAATTAAGCCACATGTTCAGCAATAGAAGAATGGTAAATAAATCTTGATTTAGTCATTCAGTGGAAGAGCGTGCAACAATAATAAGAATGTGTAGTGGGTAGACACAATAACATGGATGAACGTACAGATACTGCATTGAGCAAAAAGGGCCAGATACACAAAAAGGATGTCATGTGTGATTCCATTTCTACAGAGTTCAAGAACAGGTGAAAGCAATCTATGGTGATAGAACTCCACAAACTGCTTCATGGGGACAGAACACTAGAGGGGACACATAGGGGCCTTGTAGGGTGCTAGTAATGTCTGTCCCATCCAGGGAGTGGTTTTATGACCACAGGCAACTGAAATGTCTGCTTTCTATGTGCAATAAAAGTCAGTAGCCAGTGGGTAGCTGTGGTGGAGGCGTTGAGTTTACCTTCTGGCCTTGCGGTCCAGGGATGACCACCGAGCAATATGAAGGAGGTTTTCAGGTATCCCCATTAGCCCAGATGTTCGAGGACTGAGTGCTCGCCCATTAATTCTCCCCGTTGCCCTCTAACCTGAGATGTCTCCATGGCAAACACAAGTAAGTGTACAGAGCTGCACCCATAGG
The DNA here is from genome assembly GCF_922984935.1 of Meles meles. NCBI lineage: Eukaryota > Metazoa > Chordata > Mammalia > Carnivora > Mustelidae > Meles > Meles meles. The sequence goes on from NC_060081.1 coordinate 47,928,330, forward strand.
GAAGGCCAGCTGCTTCCCCATGTGGTGTGATCGTTGTTCCAGGTTCCCCATCTGTGAAGTGTGAGTTCCTTCAGTCATCATAGAAATTTAGAGTTTTCTGTAAAACTTACTAAACTGGCAGGAGTGGTGCTTTTGGGGACATTACTTTTAGATCTTTACCTGCAGCAACCTAATGTCTTTAAAAACAACAACAATAACAACCACCAAAAAATAAACCATGGGAGAATAGCCCTGCTCCCTTCATTCACAGGCTTAACGTTTCCTCAAAATTCCCTAAGAAATAGACTTAGGAGGAAAAAAATATGCACCCCTGTCTTACTCTACTACTGAAATTCATTGCCACACAGATTGTTTCTCATACCCTGGAAGGAAGCAATGAGCAGTGGCCACAAAGAGCTCCCAGTCAGTTTTATCTAGCATCTCCCCTTTTGGTTGCAAAGTGGGCCAAGGAGGGAGTCTGTAGAAACCTAAGGAGTAACTGAAGAAGTGGAACCACACACTGAGTCCTTAAGCCAGGAGAGGCTTCTGATGATACAGTCAGGACTCTATTTCAAGTTGCTGGTTGCAGCTTATTGCTTAAATGGCATGAAGTGTGAGGGTCTGAGAGCTGGCTAGAGCTCAGGGGATGCAGAGAAGGGTGCTGTACAACCTCTCAGCCTTAGGCTGACGCTCCTGCTTGTGTTCCTAGAAGTGTTGTCCCCCATGGAATGTTCCAGTCATATCAACACACGATGCTCAAAACGTAAAGCAACTCAGGATCTCTGTAGAGCTCTTCCTTTTTTGATCTGTTACATAAAGACAGGAAAAATATAAAAATGATCTTTGTGTCAATTTCCTATTTTTTTTTTTTTATTTTAAAGGCAGATTAAATCTCACCACAGTAAGCTTCATGGGAAATTTGGCATTTTATTCTGTGACCTTTTCATTTGGCAAAGCCAGAGGTACCAGGAGTCAGGAGTCAGGTGACCTGTGTCGTTTTTAGCTGCACGCCTTATAGGCCACAACACAGTCTTGAGCTCACTTCTTCACTCTCTTGAGTGCTGAGTGAAGCAAAGTGAAAACACCTAGTCTGCCTATTCCTTGAGTTTGGTATGAAAGAAAATGAAAGGCACCCTAGAAAGCATAAAGACGGGATGAATGGGAAGTGTGATCCAATCACCTCTATGGCTTAGAAAGCATCCCCAGTGGCATGTTTGCAAATATTCCTCGGATGAAGTGCTCCTTGATTCTTGCTACAAATGTTTTCATTTTTATTGGAGAAGGACGTGATTGTCCTCAGCTATGGAAGGATAACTGAAGAACATGTATTTTAATGGGGGAAAAGGCGCTGTCCAATTTTAATATAAATCCTGACTTCATTCTAGCTTCTATCTCTTGCTGGCTGGCCAAGTGGTATTGACTCCATGAAGTTGTTTTATTTCTAAAATAGGAAAACTAGTATCTACCACTTTGATCTACTTAAGAGGGGTGTTGTAAATATCAAAGGAAATCACATGTGTGCAAAGGCTTTAAAAAGTACAAAGAAAGCATGTAGTTGAGGATTTGTACCACCTTTTCCTCTTTTTTCTCAGGAAGGTTTCTAAACAATATGTTGAGGGGTAAGAAAAGATTCATCAAGCCACCTATCCCACCTGCCATACTATTTGAATTTTTTTTCCTTCTTTTCCAAATCCAAATAAATACAGTCACTAGTAAAGACATTACATGGGTCAGATTCATTACAATGGTCCAACAGTTCTAAAATCATGGCTTATTGTCAAGAACACGAAGACATTTTATGGCCAATGTTTTATTGTATCAATGTTGGCTATAACTTGAGAAAACAGATTATATCTTGTCCAAACCCAGACTGGTTTGAGAGTAAAGAGGACAGTTGTTTAATAGTCATACCAGGATAACAGTAATAAAGTAGGACTGTTCTGGGCCCCCCTTCGCAAAACTGTGAAAGTTTCCCCTTTAAGTCAAATCATAATTATGTCTAATATGTTCTGAGCACTCATCTGTGGGGAAGATTTAAAAAAAAAAACAAAACAATAATCCAACTAAGTGGTTCTGGCTTTCAAGAAGCCAGAGTCTATTTGAGAAAGTTATAGAATGCAGTGATGCAGAAGGAATGAATGAAAGACATCATGTTAGCAAGTGTTGGATTGAAGAGGGTAGAAGTATGGAGCTTAGACGGAAGTGTGGAGGCTCAACCAACCTTGAGGTTCTGGGAAGCCTCTCTGGGAGGGGCAGATTTGAACAACATTGAGAGGACTAATGGGATCTCAGTGGATGTGCAGAAAGCACAGTGGGTGGCATTCTAGTTGAGTAGAACGGCCTGGGCAAATGCCAAAATGGATGAGTTTCCTGGCTGTGTGCAGAAAGGAGAAAGAAAGAGCCATAAAGAAATTTTAAAAGGTAAAATTTATTCTTCTGACAAATATTTATTGAGCATCTGTATTATGGGCAGTGTTCTGAACGTTAGGATTTCAGCAGTGAACGAAACAAAATCCTTACCCTTAGGGAATTTGTAATCTAATCTATTTTAAGAACTTTCCTTAAAATTCTCTATTATGAGAATTTCTTGTAATCTTCCTATATGAACCTTTAGATGGAAGTCTTTTGGAAAGAAGCGAAATGCTGTTTAAAAAGATTAGAGCAGAATGATTGAGCTCATTTTGTGTTAAAATAATGAGGGAGTCCCACTAACGAAACTGTCTTCCTAAACCAGAATCTGAGATGTGGAGAGGGGTTTATCAAGCGTCCATCTATTCATTTAACAAATAATTATTTGAGAACCTACTGGGTGCCTGGAACTGTTGTATGTGCTGGAGATACCATAGTTGTAAACATGGAAAAAGCTCCTTGCCTTTAAGGAAACATCAATCTAATAAAATTGGGTCTTCCAAGATCATATATCTAAAGACAAATAAATATTAAAAAATTTTAAGTGTTCTTCAAGCCTCTCTTTACATATTCACTTTATTCATACAGAGCTAATAAGGGGAAAGTAGCTATTTGCTTTTCTCTGATACAATTTTCTTGCTCTGATTATTACAATCTGGGCCCAAGTCTTCTGAAAATTTAATAGATGCCTGTGGCAATTGGGAATCATCAGCAAACAAACAAACAAAAATTCTCCCACATATCTGTTGTAGAGGGTAGCAGACCTTATATCATGCCATGAGAGGTCTCATTTGGAATATGCAAGATGATAGCCTGACTAAGAGGTTATACCCCACCCCAGAAATGCTTCTGCTTCAGAAAAGACAGTATGTTTATAATGTTGTAATACAAAGTTAATATTACCATATAAAAGAGATAACCCTGTTATTCTCAAGTTGTGGAGCACACATCAAAATCACAATGACACAGATTGATAGACCTACCCCTAGAGATTTTTTGATTCTGAAAGTGTGGTGTGGAGCTGAGAATTTTCATTTCTAACAATACCAGGTGATGCTATGATAACTGTCCCAAAGGCTATATATTGAGAACCACTGTGTTATTCTCTAAATATGGAATGAGGGGCACCTGGGTGGCTCAGCTGATTGAGTGTCTAACTCTTGGATTCAGCCCGGGTCATGAGATCGAGCCCCACCTTGGGCTCCATACTCAGCAGGAAGTCAACCTGAGATTCTCTCTCCCTCTGCCCCTCCCCTGCTTACACAAGCATTCTTTCTCTTAAATAAATAAATTAATCTTTAAAAAAAAATGTAAACATAACATGAATATAAAATTGGTTGACTTGTCGATATGTACCTTGTAATATTTATTAAGAAGGCTGTTGTATTCATATAGATGTCTATGGCTGGGTTGACCAATATGGTAGACAATAGCCACATGTGGCTATTGGGCTCTTTATGTGTGGTTCATGTCCCATGTTGAAATGAAAATATTTTGTATCTTTTATGTTAAATAAAATATATTATTAAAATCAGTTTCACCTGATCTTTTTCATTTTTTAACATGGCTACTAGGAAATTTAAAGTTAACATATGTGGCTTGCATTGTATTTCTACTGGACAACACTATTCTGTGAAGCTTTTCTAAATGTGCATCTGAGGATTTGGGGGGTTTTGTTTTGTTTTAGAATTTGGATGGAGGCACCTGGGTGGCTCAGTCAGTTAAGCATCTAAGTCTTGATTTCAGCTCAGGCTGTGAGATCAATCTCCCTGTTGGGCTCCATGCTCAGCCCAGAGTCGGCTTGGGATTCTCTCTTCCTCTTCCTCTCCCCCTCCCCTGGCTTGTGTGCTTTCTAAATGAATGAATGAATGAATAAAATCTTCTAAAAAAAGAATTTGAGGGTTACTGGTGGAGGAAAAGAAGGTATTGTTTTCTTTGTAAATAAGGGATATACTTTTCAAAAATACCCTTTTTGATTTTCTTTGAATAGCAATAAGATAATAATCAGTAGAAGATTCCTTCAGTAGATGCTTGGCCATCTCCCTACCTTAATATAGCTGTTGTATCAGTTTCTCCTGCATTTTCTTTAGTTCCTTGGAGTTGCTAAGAATGGCTATGCTTCAGAAGCAAAGGCTGAAAGGTGATTGAACTTCTCTCCTTTGAATCCATTTGGACCACCTTTGTAATACACATAAATCAGTTACAAATAGATTGTAAATCTAAGCTTAGGATATTCATGACTTTGGCGAAAGCAAAGAATTTTGAAACAGGGCACAGAGAGTAAGAACTACAATGAAAAGATATCTAAATTGGGCTACTTAAAATTACATGTTTATCAAAAGCATTATTAAGAGAATGGAGAAAATCATAGTGTGAAGAAATATTTCAACACAGATACACGACAGAAGACCTTTATCCAGAATTTATGAAGAAGTCCACCAGATACGAAGAAAAAGGAACAGAATCCAATGGGAGAATGAGCAAGGGATTTGGACAGGTATTTCATGAGAGACTGCAAATGGTCGATGTATATGAAAGACACTCAGATTCATTAATCATCATGAAAATGCAAAATGAAACCACAGTAAGATGCCGCTACACACGATAATGAAAACCAAATAGTTGTAATGAGGAAGATTGACAACAGCAAGTGTGGATGAGAATATGAACAATTGAGAAGCTGTTGGTGGGAGTGTAAATTGTGTAACCACTCTGGGAAGCTGATCGGAACTATCTAGTCAAGCCGAATAGACACATAAACTTGACCCAGCAATTCTCCCAGTGGGAGCATCATATGTGTGTTCACCAAAAGACAAGTACTAGAACATTCATGGCAGCATTATTTCTGATAGTCCAAAACCGGAAACCACCCAAAATATTCATCAACATGAGAGCAAACTTATAAATTGTGGTATAATCATGCAGTGAAATACCACACAACAATGAGAAAGAATGTGGCATACAACAACATGAATTAATCTCACAAACTGTTGAATCAAAGACACTTGGCCTAAGAGAATACATGTTGTGTGATTCTATGTATATAAAGTTCACAATCAAGCAGAACCAATTTCTGGTGGGAGAAGTCATGATAAGGTCTGTCTTTGGTAGAGTTTTTGTAGAGCTGATGACTCAGGCATTGCTCGAGGGAGCCTTCTGGCACTTTTCTCCTTGGTCTGCACTGTGATTGCAGGAATGTGTTCTCTTTGTGAAAATTCATGAATTTCTACGCAGGATTTCTGCACATTTTTGTTATGTGTGCTATACTTCAATAAAATGCTTAACAGAGAAGTCCAAGTCTATGACAGACAGCCTTCTAAAAGTAACTTACCTCTTTAAAATACACAGAGGTATAGTTTATATATGACATCTTAAACTCTTAACTTGTAATGGACTTATTGAAATTGTTTAATACAGTAAGAATTTTGGAACTAACCATTTTATTTATCCTGAATTCCTCACTAAACACAGATTGTTGGAAATCAGAAATATAATAACCATGGATTATGGAAGCTTAAAGTTTAAGTAGTGCATTCTATAGTCAATTAGATCTGTAGCTGATAGAGTTCCTATGTAATTCAACCTGTCCAAGAAAATAAAGACCATAATAGCAAGCATGTTCTATAGATTCCAAAGATTCATGATAGGTATACTTTTATATCACTGTCATCTAGTAATTTGCATCAGATTGAAATAATAAATTATATGGAGGCATTGTTTTAGAAAATACAACTTGTTCAACACCACCTTCAAAGTGTACTGATGTATTCTTTACCAATGGGAAGTTGGTCTTAATGCATCTTTTTATAAAGTACTAATGAACTAAAGGGGTATGACTCAAAAAACATTTGATGAAATGCATTTTTAGTTTTAGTGTATGAGTTTATGATTGCAGTGCAATATACTCTGTTAATAGTATCTATGCACAACTACTTTGAAATGCTACATTACTGATAAGTTTCCCCTAATTTAATGTGCTATATGCCTCTTTGAGTTAGAAATGACTAATTACTGTTCTTTGGCTTTATTAAGGTTATACATTGGGGGGTGTGTGGGAGAGAAAGGTAGAGACACAGGCAGGAGGGAAAGATGGAAACGGAAGGGTAAGACACTGGGAAGGAAAGAATGGAGGTAGACATGAAGAGGAAGAGAAACTCACTTAAAGTCACTGCTGCATTGACCTCCTCATTTGGTGGAATTAAAAAGTCAAATCAATTTCTCGTTGGCATATTATGCTTCAGAGCATCACTCTAAATGAAGGACTTATCCTGCTCTTAGGCTATCAAGAATAATGTCAGATTTATGAAAAATTAAGCTTTTATCCCTTCCTGAAAAAGAAATACCATTACCTTCACAAACGGTCAATTACATCCTCTCATCATAAATAACTTCTTTATCATTCATGGGACCAGACATTCATTCACTCAGATTGTGTGGTACACAGAATAAAGAAGGAATATGTTACAATATTGATCTATGATTTGCTAGTTGGGAGTAACTAGCCTTGTTACTGTGGTAGTCGCTTTATATACTCGATTTTATTTAGTTCTGATAGGAACTAAAATATGGGTATTTGTGTTGCTGTGGGGTTTTGTGTTGGACAGGAAAGGGAGGAGGTGTTTTCTTGCTTTGTTTTGTTGGAATGAAGAACTGATCCAAGATTTGTGTGTGAGGTTTATGGCTTGCAAGTTGGTATTGGCCCATATAAGTCTCGCACTCTTCCCAGGATAATATCCAGCCTTCCAGGTTTACCAGTTAGTCATTACCACTCCTAAGTCTTCTAAATTCCATAATTGTGCATTTCCAAAATTTGTAAAGTATCTCTTTTCTAACTAGGTAAGAAGGCATCATGCCTGTGTGACAGTGAGCAATGATCAATTCCCAGTGTGCTCCCCATCTCTAAAATAGCTAACTGAATGAGGTTGAATCTGCGACTTCAAAAAAATCACTTGAGTTGGAATTTTTAGCATCCAATAACTTCATTTAAGTCCTATGGAATTTTATCCATGGACTAAAACCTAGCTACCTCCCAGTTGAAATAAAATCATGGTTGACCATTAGATAAATTCCTACACATATAAGTGGCAAAAAGGGAGACTTAACACTTGTAGATTCTATTCCAGGAGGGTATGTGCATTTTAGTATAGAAGCTGTAATACAGATAAGTAACTTAAGATGAATGCAGCAATGATCTTTAACTTCCTTGTTGCTTTCACACAATGGATGTGGCTTTGGTATTTCTTGACATTAAAGTTAAGTTAGAAGCAATATTGGCAAAACGGGTCCTGCTGTGACTTTCTATTTTACGTGAAATTTTTATTTTTTTTTATTTTTGTGAAGTTTTTATTTAAATTCCAGTTAACATACAGTGTAATATTAGTTTCTGGTATACAATTTAATGCTTCAACATTTACACACAACACCTGGTGCACATGGCAAGGGTATCCCTTAATCCCATCACCTCTTTAACCCCCCCCCCCACCTCTCTGGTGACCACCAGTTTGTTCTCTATAGTTAAGAATCTGTTTCTTGGTTTGCATCTCTCTTTTTTCCCCTCTTATCATTTGCTTAAATTCCTCAAATGAGTGAAATTTACATGAAATTGTTAAAAAATGCCCAAGAACTAGATTATATTAGAAGGAGCAATTACTAAATACTAATTCTTTGAAAGAGAAGGTATATAATCAGAGTTTGAACAATGAGTGATGTCTGTACATGAGCAGGTTCAGTGGTCTCTGCATAAGGATTTAAGTTTGATCCTGCTGGTAAGGTAGGCTTAGCCATTTTAGGAAATTATAGAGGAGGGACTGGCAGGTGTTTTAAGGTAAGGCACAATTGAGACTTGTGATCACCTGTCAGATCTTTTGGAAACAAATTGTTTTTAAGTCAAAGGTTAAAATGATCCAAATAAGTGTTTACAAAAAATAAAATATCTTAAATTGAAGACTGAATATGAGATGCTCTTGAGAGGAAATAAGTGTTGTTTCATGATGAAATAATGGACAATATTCTGTGAATATAAAGAATATTAGAGGGCCATGTCCTTGTGATTTTCTATTTCTTCTCCCTATATTAAGTCATAGAATAAGATTTGTGACTAAATTTCTGTGTATCTTAATTATTAAAATTCGATGATCCTTATATCTGAGAAAGACCAGAAATCTATGCAGTCTTCTTAGACTTCTTTTTTAGAGGGAGGAGCAGGATGCAAAGGGACAAGCAGTGGGGGAGTGGCAGAGGACGAAGAAGAATCTTAAGCAAACTCCACACTCAGCATGGAGACCCACGTGGGCCTCGATCTCACCACTCTGAGGTCAGGACCTGAGCCCAGATCAAGAGTTGGACACCTAACTGAGCCACAAAGATGCCCCGTTTCCTCATATTTTTTGTTGTTGTTGTTTGGAGCAGGGACAGAAAGGACAAGAACCATGCAAAAGAACCTAATTAGAGTGGTCGTAGGAAAATAAGGTGATTTTTTTTTTCTGTTTAAACTCTACCAAATTCAGGCCACTCAGTTGCCATGCTACTGATTGGATGAGAGATTGAGAGAGTGTCCTTTTCTTTCCGGACAGTCTACTGTTTGGGTGCCAGAGTTGCCTGAAGTTTTGGGGATGACTTTTCACTCCCCCAAACAGCATTTCTTCTTTACTCTCTACCTTTCCTCACCCTTTCCCACCCACATCTGAGCATTCTCAGTAACCAAGTGCAGTGATTCTTTGGTACAAATGTTACCCTGTTTTTTTTTTTGTTTTTTTTTTTTTCCCCTTTTTATTTATTTTTTCAGCGTAACAGTATTCATTCTTTTTGCACAACACCCAGTGCTCCATGCAAAACGTGCTACCCTGTTTTTTGTAACCCTGCTGGTCTTCTCTTGGTAATCCATGGGTCCCATGCATTTGAAACCTCTCCAAGTGCGTATCTTCTTAGGCATGTCTGAGCCTATGTTCTCTGAGGCAGCTGTAAGAGGCGCAGGTGCTGTTGTCTTCTTGGCTTTCTCTGGCTGTCCAACCTGGATGTGGGCTGCAGACCGAGGTGGGGAAGAACTAATTCTCCTGGGTGGCCTCTCTCTACCGTCTTGTCCAGCCAGTGGTGGACAAGAGTTAATGTATAAAAATTGCAACTTCCTAGCTCTTGGCTGGGTTGTAGGGGACAGGGGCGGTAGACAACTCTGAACCTCTTTGTCCTGTCTCCCAAAGGTGCCCAGCAGGACTGAGACTCAGTTGTCCACAGCAGTGACTTGCTCAGTAACTGAGCTTGTGTCTGTGCCTCCTTTCCCTGAAACATTTCCTTCCTCCCTTGCCATAACTTCTTGGGACTACCTCTCAGCTCAACTACTTGCACTCAAACCCCTGCCCTAAGGTCTGCGTCCTCGGGGAACCTAACCAAGGACAACTTATCTTTCCTTTCAGAAATGCCATGATATGTCATACCAATGTTGTGGTCAGAAGGACTTCTCTTTAAGAATTAGCACTCCCCAGTATTGAGCAGTGACCACAGATCCCCAGCAGTAGGCAGGGTGAGGGGTGTGTTTCGATTTGCCATTATTAGCCTGCCCTCCACAGGACTCTGGCTGCCATTTTGATTCCTCACCCCATGACCACAACTGTCCTTTGTCTTTCTGACCAGGGGCAGACTATTGACAACTTTTCTATCAACTGACCTAAGTGAGTCACTTCTAAATACCCTCTTATTTATATGATATTTTGACTGACTTACGAGATAAAGGGGGCAATTTTGTGAGGGTGGTGTCAAGTGAGCTCTTTCAAAGACCTCAAGTAGAACATCTTGTCCTCAGGAATTTTACCTGTGAGCATCTGTACATGAAGTTTGCTGAAAGCTCTTACTGCCCACAGGTCAATTTACTAATCATGTAGCCACAGAAATGGCCTAGAAGCTCAGATGTGTTCTAGTTATCAGTACACAGGACTATAAAGACATATATGTATCTACCCGTGAATTCACAGAGATTACCTAAGAGGGATTGGGCACTTAAATTATTCTCACCTTAACTTCCAGTATACTTCAAACCCCACAATAACAAGTATGACATACAAGGGATCACAAAGTCATTTTGGATGATGTCGTAGCATCTCCGTAATCCATTTGTCTTATTCAAGTTACCAGAGATCGCTTTCTCCAAGCCAGTTCGTAGGATGTCTCTTGCTTATCGGAAGTTTCATTGCTGTGTTCCAAGTCATTAAACACTTGAAGCGTGAAGGCTGGGGAAGGGACTAATTGTTGGTTTGGTGAAGTTGCAAGGGAGATTAGGGAACCCAAGAGAGTTCGACTGCCAGATATAGACACAAAGGAAGAAGAGGGGTAAGGAAGGAGAAACAATTAAGAGTCTGTGTGAAATCAATTGAGTGCCCATCTGCCATTGAACTTCACGGTAACACTGATTACAGGTAATTGGTATTTGGCTGAGTAGATAATTAGGCTGGCTGCAGAATGAAAAGAAGCAACCCACTGCTGATTTCATCCTGCATCCTGGTCCCCTCTCTTTCTGAAGCAGGGTTTGGGGAGCACGGCGTGGCAGACAGCCTCCCACATCTTCTGCCGAGGGGAGGATGTTTACAGAGCAATGCCATCTCCTGACGCAGGAGACAAAGGAAGCAGTACCTGAGAAGAGAAATATTCAGCTACAGACCTTAATTATAAGAAACAAAGGCAATAAAGGCTCATGGTTCTTTGGGAACGGTTTGAAATATCACTTTGATGTAAAGGCAATTGTTAGTGTGAGGGCACTGTTTTCTAATGATTCAGAAGGCACATTTGCAGTAATGGGACTGAACCCACGTTGTCACCGCCCCTCCAAGTGCTGGGGCTGTATCTTCGCTGTCACCCCTGGACTGCAGAGCTCACTGAAGACTCATCACTTGGCAATCATCACTTTTGTAGGAGGGCCTTAAGAAAGATGATGAGTTTAAAACTCATGGAGTGCTCATTTTTGACAGGCAAATTGTTTTTAGATGATAACGCATGGAACACCAATGCTGGGTGGTGGTTTGCAAGGAGGCAAAGAGATCTAAGGTTGAAATGTTTAAGTGCCCCTAACTCACTCCTCACTCCTATCTTGTCTGCAAGCTCTGTGAGCTTCCACCTCCCTGTGCATTGGAAGGAATCAGCAATGTTTCCCAGACTCTGCCTGTACTTGACTTTGCTGGGAGACTAAGAGGAAGGGACCATCAGCACCAGAGAAGAAGCCTCATGCAGGAGAGCCCGCTGCCCTCCCAGGACAGATGGGCAGCCTACAAAGTGGAGATGACCTTGGTCAAGGTTGCTTACCAGGCGAGTGAACACAGAGGCATCTTCCCTCTGTTTCTTAAAGGTCTTGGGCGATCTCAACTCTGCTTTGAAAAAGCTGCTCAAGTTCACAGAGAACTCTCTGTCATCTCCTCGATGACACACAGCGCATACGGAAGAAGAAAAGAATCTGAGCAAGACCTTTCACTTGTTCTCAGAAGAAATCTAGTTTGGAAATAGAAAAGCAGCAGTCTGCCATCTGCTAACTCTGCGTTTTTGCCCAACTATTCCCCTTGGTTTCCACCATGGCTGTGTTCTAGGCAGTTTTAGACTACTTCCACCTCCTCAAAAGGCAGGAGCCTCTCTCTCACCTTGGTGTCTGTTTCAGTGTTTGAGGCATCTTAGGCACCAGCCTGTCTCTCACCTTGGTGTCTGTTTCAATGTTTGGGGCATCTTTATCCCAGTTCCTGCCCCACCTGACACTCCCAGCATCCTCAGTCCACTTATTCCCCATCTTAGCCCAGAGAGTTCTTTGATCCAACTCTCAATTCCAGAACAGATAATCCCCTTCTTTCTCAAACACAACCCCCTCACACAGTGTTTTCTTCATGCAAGTACTCGTCGCACTCCACTCCAGTTATCTATTTGTTTGAACTAATTGAGGACAAAGACCTTATAACATGCTTCAGTATGCTGAATATATATATGTGTGTGTGTGTGAGTGTATGTGCTGAGCACACAGTGGACACAGCAAGAGTGATGAATGGATATGTGAACTCACCCTAGTACCCAGAAATGCACATGGCCATATCTGGAGCCAGAGTTGGTGGCATTTGAAATTAATCACCCTATATTTATATGTCTAGCCCCATGCTTTGGAAAAACATGAAACCCATGGGAACCCTGGCCCAATCAATATCCAGAGTAGCCCTTTGATGGTGGAATCATATAAAATAATATTTTTAATATGCATTGGAGGAAATCAGAGCTCACAGTGCCCTGGCAAAATCACTAGTGTCAGATAAAACCCACTTCAGAAAAGCACAGGGAGCCATGGTTGGGAAGGAGAAGGAGTTTACAAGTGAGACAGAAAATGATCAAGTGTCATTTGATAATATCCAACAGGGATGACGTGACTGAAGCATCCCTAAAATGAGAATCTTGGCAATATGCAGACTTGCTGTATTTAATGGCTGGTCCCCGAGCACCACTCGTCTACTTCGAGCCTTCCGGTTGGCTCCCAGCTGCCAGTTCATGCAGCTTTAGGACTGAAGGCTCTCTTCCATCCTGGGTGAAGCTGTCCAGCTTTAATTAACTGTCTTCCTCTTCCTATGTAACTTCCCTAAAACTGGTCCCCTGTACTTCCCCAGCTAACTTGCACTCAGTCCTGGCCTCAGCATCTGCCTCAGGATCTCACTTCATAAATGCATCAGTCAGGGTGCATGTAAGAAAGAATATCCACTCCAGGTGGTTCAAAGGAAGGGACTTCAGTGCCAGAGATGCCCACAGAGGCGTGGATAGGTTTGAAGGAGCAAACAAAAGACCGTAAGTCCCCCAGGGACTAAGAAAAACAGGAAGCCTTTTCTGTCCTTGGGTCTAAAGAGACAGGGAGTGCAAGGGTTTTACCAGGAAGGATGCAGCTACTTCCAGAGACAAAGACCCGAAGGAGGAGGGGAGAAGGAAAGAAACACCCCAACCTGCACTTCCTCCCGCCCTCATGTCATCTGTCAGCACCACCCCAGTGGCCAAACCCATCTGGACATCGGTCACCAGGGGAAGCTGGACCACGTAGTCCACATGGGTCAGCCTCCGAGGGCACAGAGAAGGGCAGATAATTGGATTTGGCAGAGCACCCAAAGATAAATTGCCCATATGGTATTCCCCCTTAACCCATTAGCGTTTTGCCTCCTGCTGATACCATATCAGATTATAGATTCTTTTACTAAGGAACTTGGAGAGCCTTTCTTAGCCACTATAGAGATGATTAAAAAGTTAAAGCATTAAGACCTATTAAGAAAAAAAAAATCAAGGCTTATTTAGCTCAAAGAAAAGAAGTCTGAAGGATCAATTAATATTGTTCATTGCATGTAGCAATGCTTTGCTAATCAAGAAGATGGGTTCCAACATAATAGCTTTTTTAATCAGAGGCTTCGAGGGCAGGGATTGAAATAATGCAGGCAGAATGGGGCTGCACTTCAGAACATAGATGATGCAACTGACAGATGAAAGGAGAGTAAGAATGAAAGAATAAGGAGAATAAGTGGTAGCAGAAGTAGCATCAATAGCTGACATTTACTGAGTACTTGCTATGGGCTGGACACTGTGCTATAAGCACCCTATGTGTGACCTCTTGAAATCTGTCAAACTGCCCAATTATGTAGATGCCATCTCCTTCGAATCAGTTTGCTAGGGCTTCTATGAACAGGTATCACAGATTAGCTGGCTTAAACAAGAGAAGTTTGTTGGCTTTTGGTTCTGGAGGCTAGAAACATCCAAGTTCAAGGTGTTGGCAGGGTTGGCTCCCTTCTGAGAGCTTTGAGTGAAAAAGCTGTCCCACACCTTTCCCCTTGTTTTTGGTGCTTTGCTGGCAATCAATGGCTTGTGGGTCTCTTCCTTCATTTCACTGGTATTTCCGTTGTGTGTATATACATTCCCTTTCTAGAAAGACGCCAGTTGTATTGGATTTCGCTCATGCCAGTGTGACCCCATTTTAACTAAGTATATCTATGACAACCTTATTCAAAGAAGGTTCCTGCCCTGAGGCATGGGGGAGTTAGGGACTTAAACATAAGAATGGAAGGGGTCACAGTTGAGCACATACCATTGTCCGATAAGATAAGTCCGTGAGAATTCAGGCAACGTGTAAAGTTTACCCAACTAGAAAATTCCTTAAGGGTATCCAGTATCCTCAAAAAAAAAAAAAAAAAAAAGAAGAAGGAAAGAAAGAAAAATAATGTCAGTAACATGGGGCCATTATTCTGGGAAGGTAAGGACAGAGTTGGATTGAGATTAGAGAGATTAGACCAAAGCTGTGTTCAATAAGGAGAGGTTAAATGTGGGGCTGAAGACCCTGAGAGGTTGGAGCTGGCAGGGGGTCTTCAAAGAAGGAAGAGAGTCAGAGTAGATCCTCTGTACACCAGCCCTTCCAAGAGTGAAGGGCATCTGCCATGGGAAGCAAGCTCCACCCCCACCCTAAAGGCCCCACACTGCCATCAGATCTGCCTTCCAGCCAGCTACTCCTCTTAAGAAAATCTTCCCCCTAGTTATTGGAACAGGAGGAGCTCTATACTTCAAGCTAAGAGGCTTAAAAATACAAATGCCTGATTGAAGAAACACTTTGCATGAATGGGTTTAATTAGTTTGGTCATTAGTTTTTTCATGGGGGTAGAGAAGAGAGATTTATTTATAGAAAGCAACAGAGGCCATTCAGGAGGTGGTAAGAATATCCCTGGGAGGAGGGAGAAGGGCAAGGAAAAGGGGGTCAACACGTCGCCGCAACAAACCAATATGCCCAAATTATTCATGAAAAGGAAAACCGGCACGTTATCAGTAGCTTCCTTTCTGCACATTTTCAAAACTTGGACACTGCCCTTTCTTGCAGACTTCCCTGTCTTGATGACTTTTATATCTTCAGCGCCTTCTGATAGAGTCGGATTTTAAGTAAGTCACTGTAATAAACAGGTTCAAAACTCCGTGGTTTAACGCAAGAGGTGTTTATTCTTCATTTCCAGGCTCATCCCAGGGCTTCTGGCCCAGCAGCCTTCCACAGACTCCTTCAGGAACCAGAATCCTTAGGGAGTTTCCCGGAGTCACATGACTAGTGCAAGTGGCAGACCCAGGTTCTGAACCCATGCTGTTTCCGGAGAGAGCCAGCACTCTCAGCAAGCTCCAGGTCCTGCCTCTGCCTTCTCTAGAGTGATTACTGGCTCACTTCTGTAACAGAGCGTCCTGATTCTCTGTTTTCTTAGCACAGTAAGGGACTCAGGCTGTTTCTGTCTTGAGGTTCCACTTCTTTCTCTATTCAACGAGTGTATGAAGAAAAAGAGCTGAGAATCCCACTGGGGAATTTTATGGGTCATGCCTGGAAGTAGGTAAATCATCAGATTTCACTGAGCAGAACTCAACTACATGACTGCACCTAACTGCAAGGATGGCTGGGATGGGTAATCTAACTGTGTGCCCAGGAGAAAAAGGAAACTGTTTCTATCACAGCTTTGTATCTCAGACCAAGGCATGTGTATCAAAAAAGGAGTGGGGGGAGATAGGAACCTCCTCCCTCAGCACCCCCCCCCCCACAGTTCCACAGTATCTTGTAAAAAAAAAATTTTTAAAGATTTTATTTATTTATTTGACAGATCACAAGTAGGCAGAGTGGCAGGCAGAGGGGGAGGGAGAAGCAGGCTCCCCGCTGAGCAGAGAGTCCCATGGGGGCCTTGACCCCAGGACCCTGAGATCATGACCAAGTCGAAGGCAGAAGATCAACCCACTGAGCCACCCAGGCACCCCTATATCTTATAAAAATCTTATTTACCCTCATTGGTCCTGCATTTATAGAAACTGCATTGCAGCTGCAAACGTAGACAACTTAGCTTTCCAAGATTTCCAAGGAATAAAAATTATCTTCAGCGTGGATGAGTTAGTTTACAGGAACTTCGTTCCCAAGAGAATGGCTGACTGAGGTCCCACTCTACGTAAAAATACAGTTAGAGTGTGAGACATGTATTTTTCCTTCCTTCTGAGAACAGAACCAGAGGCAGTAGTCTAAATTGCAGCAAGAGATATTTTTGGTTAAGCAGAAGTTTGAGAGAGAGAATATATGTGAATGTTTGAGCAGGATGCCTCTGTAGGTTGTGAAATCTCCTCTAGAGGTTTCTAATGAACAATATGGGATCACATCCCTCTCTCAAGAGAGGAGTATCAGCCAACCTCTTAGTACCCAAGTGGTGTGAGATTGCAGTTTCCTTAAGCCTGAAGTTTTAAACCCCGGTACCCTAACGTCTGGAAAGGGTTAGAGCAAATGCGAATCCTGCATTTGCTTTCACAGAATCCACAAAGCTCCCTTCTAGAGCTTGAACACAATTAGGATTTTTGAACCATGGATCCTTCCATGTATGGAATGTTATCATTCCAGTGGGTGAGGAGCTCTTCTCAAGATGGTAACCCCCTCTTTGCCTCCTGCTAAAGCAGTCTGTAGCAATAGACTTCCCTTCTTCAATCTGTGTAAGAACATAACCTCAAGAGCACAGCTGGCACAGACTGTGGGTCTCACCTCATCTTTCCCATTTATTCAGGATCGTGGGTCCTCAAATTTTTATCACCCTAACATTGATGTTTTCATTTCCCAGACCAATAAGACTACTGTACCCTCAGTTTGGCATCTAAGCCTTTTGGCCACTGCCTTGTGCCTGGCTTTTCAGGCTTTGGTTCTGTCATTTTGCTGCATCCGTAAATGCCTTGAGAGAGAGGAAATGCAACTCAGAATGTCACCTCATACACTTCTCTTCAACAGCCTGGTCTCTCAAGTTCTGGCCGCCTTAGTAGCTTTCCGGTGCCTGTGAACATAATTTCATAAATTGTCAAGCTTTGTTAGTTGTTTTAAGTGGAAGAGTTTGTACTCTATCCTTTTCAGAGATGAAAAAAAAAATTTAAGGTGTTTTTTAATAGGGAATTCTAGCCACAGGAAAGGGTTGGTGGTAAAAATGCTCACAATAAGGGAAATTTGCTTGAGATTTTCCAATCACAACCTGTCAGTGACCAGGAATTCTACTGATCTGCCCAGACATCCTGGCTCCAATTTGCTTATGTACTATGAAAAGAAATGCATATAGTAAAACTCTAAAAATAGACAAAAAGCCATGAAATAGTCCTATGCTACGCTCTGTGACTTCTTTTATATCATTTACTAAGTGCCATTGGTATGTCAGGCAAAAGACTGTATGCATATTGGTTATTAACATTGAACACCATGAGCTTTCTTTGATCCTGGAAATTCTGTTAATTTTTCACTTTGACATTTCCAAACATAAGGCTTTGGTAGCCAAGAGTGGGGTGGAATCGACACTCTGCTAACGTACCAGCTATGTGACGGTGTCCTGTTACTTCATTTCTCTGTGTTTCATTCACCTTTTTCATCCCCCAGGAAGGAGAGGAAAGAGGGTCCAAAGATGATGGTGTAGAGAAACAATAAGACAGCAGAGCTTCAGGATTACTGTGCAGTGTGTCCACAGTTGAGGAGAGATGGAAGGTTCTAGGAGGATTGTCTTTAAGAAAACTATGAGTTATGGGGTACCTGGGTGGCTCAGGTAGTTAAGCATCTGCCTTGGGCTCAGGTCATGATCCCAGGGTCCTGGGATCCAGCCCTACATCAGGCTCCCTGCTCAGTTGGGAGCCTGCTTCTCCCTCTGCCTCATGCTCCCCTGCTTGTGCTCTCTCACTCTCTTAATCTTTACCAAAAAATCCTTTTCATCTGGAGCATAGAAGTAATGCTGTGCCATCATTTGATATGAAGGAAGCTCAAATAATATAATTATAAAATGTGCGTGATTTCTCCTCTACATAGTTCTCTCAGCATTTAAAATAAGTGGCTCAGGGCTGAAAAACGATGAAAAACAGCAGAAAGCATATCTAGGAGCTTACAAAGCTAGGAGCTTTCAGCAGTCTCAGTTTCTTGGGAGCCTGACTGATGAAATAACGATTCTGGAAATACAACAAGAGAAAAGGCCCAGTAAACAGGAGGACTCCAGCCCAAGAAGGAGGTATACCAGTTATAGACTAGCCATGAAGCACACGCTCTGAAAACAGCTTAGAACAAGCCTGGTGCCAGACAGAATTCACTTTTTCACCTTATTGTAACTGCCTGCCATAAAGAAAAGAATACTTCAGTGTAAGAAGAAAAGGTCTGCCTGCCAGAGCTTCAAATTGTTACCGTTTTCTTATCTGTTGTCGAGCATTTAATAAAAATTTAGCAGAAATGCTAAGAATGGGATCAAATGACTAAAAGAAATATAAGGAACAAAACAGGTGAAAGAAACAACACCCAGTTATTGGGGCTGTTTTATGTGGACTTTAACACAGTGGTCAGATATTTTCAAGAACAGAGATAATCCATTGGAGAACACCTTCCAAAAACGGAAATCTGTCGGAAGACTCAACGGGAGATTGTGTGACTGATTGGAAGAATGACTAAAATTAACAACTCGACAACTGGGTTTACGTTTAAGGTAACAGATGAAATAGAAGATAGAACTAATGAACTAGAACATAGGTCAATAGAAAATACCCAGACTGAAGCAAAGAGATGAAAACGGTTGACACCTGTAGAAAAGAACATAAAATCACAGGCTAGAAATGCCAGGGAGTTAACGTGCCCATTACAGTTCCCAACCTATAAACAGCGGGGATCACTGCATGAATATATGACGTCCTGGGGAACCTGGGTGGCTCAGTCGGTGAAGTATCTGACTCTTGATTTCAGCTCGGGTCATGGTCTCAGAGTCATGAGATTGAGCCCGGTATTGTGCTCTGCACTGAGTGTAGAGTCTGCTTGAGGTTCTCCCTCTCCCTCTTCCCCTGCCCTGCCCCGCCCCTTTCCCCACTCATGCATGTGTGCATGTGCTCTCTTTCTCAGAAAAATAAAAAGAAGTGAAAAAATATATGACTCTACCTCTCAACTAGGACAAATCTGGGTTACACTTTCCACACCTCACGGAGCCTCAACAGGATGGAACCCCAGTTGCTCCTGGCATGATAACTTGCTTAAAAGCATACCCTCTACTGGCTCTTTCCTTCTTGTCTCATTCCCTCACGCACACTCTCCATGCCTCCTGAGATTACCTCCCCAATAAAAGACTTGCACTCAGATTCATGTCTGAGGGTCTGCTTCTGAGAACCCAAACTAGGTCAGTGCCCCTCTGTGCTTCCTAATATAGTTGTGCCCAACTTCTTTATAATTGGCCATCTCCTGTGGGAACTCTTGGATGGCAGGGACTCTGCCTCTGCGTCCTAGGTCATGGTGCATTCCACATATTCCACAAGTGCTCAATAGCGGTCTTGACGTTGGTCTTAACGTTGATGAGTGAAGCTTGATTTGAAACCCATCCCCCATGCTCTCCAGGCAGGGCTTCCTGAACAAACCACACCGACAGGATTTTAAAAAGAGAGTAAAAAGAATTCTGAACTCTTCGAAGGACAGATCTGGATTACATGCTGCTAGGAAAATCCTCCATCCGGGTACTGGGATGACAGAAGAGCCCCCGGGGCTTGGGAGACGCACTTAGAACCTCTCTGGAAGATGGGCAAGGCTGATGACAGATGTCAAGGTTTTGGTAATGGGCTTTTGTCTCTCTCAGTTTTGCCTGGAGCCAGGCTTGTTTATAACATGAGAAGATGCGATGTTGTATTGGGATTTTATTTGCAATCAATCAGTAATTTGATTTTAAGAGAAACAGTGGCCAAAGAAATAATAAAAAATAAATAAAAGGAACAGTGAAGTCAGGAAATGAAAGCACTGTCCTCTACTCAGAAACTGTCACTGAGAGCAAGTAGGTTCTACCATTGTGCCCTATTTAGAATGCTTTCTTTATCTGGCATCCCTGGGGAAATAGCCCTTCCTTTGTTCCTATAGCATCTTTGGGATCTCCGAAGCAAACCTTTAGGCAAGAGTCTGAGTCCAAATCTAGGGAAGAGGTGTAACTGGTAGAGACAGACACACAGACTCAGAAAATGCTGAAGACTGAAGATAAGGAAAGAGATCTCCAAGGGAGAGAGCTTCAAACTCTGCCTGATAACTTAAGAGAAAGCCTCATCAAGCTTGTTCTTCCCAAACCACTGTTCAAGGGCACATTTTCCAGCAGGAATGAAGATCTCAAGCCAGGAGCTAGGACATCAGGACATGAGGACATGAAAAGACCAGGGAGGAACAAGCATCTTGTTACAGCAGAAGCATGAAGTAGGCGGAGAGAATCCATAGCTTCTGGACTGGAGTGAGGTTTTAACTTTTGTTTATGCTGCAGGGTGACAATTTGGTGAGGTCCTTGGGCCCTTCTCAGAGTAATTTCAATTATATTGAGCTTACACTTATCAAAATGTTGAAAAAACTCTTATACAATAATAACTGTGATTCCAACAAGTGGAAGGATCACAGGTACTGTTACTACTATGATGGTCTGTGGCTCCATGCATAATATCCATTGCTATTAATGGTTAACAATGATAAAATTATAGCTTTTTCCATCCAAGCTCCAGGCCTTCAGGGTTAGGTTAAGCACTTATGGGTGAGAAATCTGCTGCTATTCAAAAGAGTTTAGACTCTTTAGTCTACAAGCAAATGGGAGCCAGTGCATGTTTGCAAAGGTGGGATTGTGGTGATCAACATTGTCTTAGAAACATAAGTGTGGTCATACAGGCTTCTCCTGATACACTCGTGTGCAGGGCTGCTGGCTACAGCCTGGGTGCAGGCCCAAGCTCCCAGTCATTCAAACTGGACTAGGAAGAGCCAGCGAATGCCACTGAAGTTCTACTCAGCCCCGGCACTCTGCTGTTCCTTCCAGCAGGCAGGGAGTGCTGGGCTGGGGCTGGGGTGCCGAAGCCAGGGCGCAAAAGTGATGCATGTCTTTAGCATGCCAAGCAGGTGAGATTTGTTGGAGGAGAGAGTTCAAGTGTGGAGGAAAACCCAAGCTTCATATTAATGGAATATGGCACCAAGTAACTTTGTAAAATGAAAGAGAAGGTTCCCCTCTTCCCTTCTGTAGAAAAAAGAATTACCCTTTTGGTGTGCCCCTTGGGATGTGGCTTAGTTGTTTTAGGAAGATATATTTGTTTTCTTCTCACTTCAGATAAAGTGGTAAAATGTTAGAGCCCCTGAAACACTAGCCAACAGCCATGTGGATCCATCCTTCCCTTATTTTATTGTGAGAATATCGGTTATGTATGTCATACTTAAAATTTACCACCTGAAAGTAAATATGTCTTCAGCATATAAAATATAAAAATAAAAACATTTTGAACATCACCCAATATGCAAAACTGTGAACAAGATTATGAGAGCTGACTGACACAACTTCTTTTGCCCTCTGGGAAATGATTCATCACTGATCAGGATGATTTTATATCAAATAGAAGACTGTTTCATATATATGTACATATTTGTATGTCTATGTGTATACTGGCCTACCCTTTCCACATTCTCCCAAAGATTTTTATTTGCTGCTTTTGAAAGAATTTTTGTACTGAACCGAAATGTAAGAATTCACAATTTTTTTTTCTCCTTCTATCTCTCTTTCCCAACCACGTTTTCCAGAAAAGCTGAAATGGAAACCACCTGCTTTTCTTTCATGTTTGTTAAAAAATGACATCAGTAATGTGCACACCATTCTGAGGAATAAGGATCCTATTGGATTTTCTTATTTGGGGGAGGAGGACAGTAATCATAGTTTATTAGGCCTTCCAAAATAAGTTATAAAATTAAAAAATTACTGTGTGTGGTATTTCATATATTCACAAAAATGTGTATTCATCCAAATTCAATAATTCATATATGCCTAAAGCAGTTGTTTCATTGCATTGCTTTACTGATTTGCAGTTATAGCTATGCTGCAAGGAAGTGTTACAGAATTGGAAAATAAAAATTGCTCTTAACAAGTTATCATCAAATAACCTTATGACTGGCCAAAGAAGCAGCAAGACCCATGGTATTCATTGACTAATTGGTTTGTTATCCATAAACATTTCGGATGACTGTATAGCTCCCTTTTCTACTTTAAAAACATTCCTTTCACTGGTACATTTTAATTTAAACAGTGTGAACTAAATGATGTAAACAGAATGGGAAAGAAATGATTATTGATAATGATGATTATTAACCTGTGTAGAGTTTTATCCATTCGTTTCTTCATTATTATGATCAAATGTTGAGCAAATCTTTCAAAGTGACTACTTTTTTAAAAACCTCCTTTGTGCCAAGCACCATTGGTCCTATTTGCTCTTGATTCCAAATTGAATCTCTGTCACTGCCAAGTGTGATAACCCCTCATTTTCTTTTTCTTGCATTAGAGAAAGATGTCTTTCTGCTTCTGTGGGTGTTCCCCTGGACTGTTTCTGTGTCATCGTTTTGTTTTTCCAAGTTTTTATTTAAACTCCAGTTAACATATGGTATGATATTAGTTTCAGGAGTAGAATTTAGTGATTCATCACTGACATACCACACCTGGTGCTCACTGCAAGGGCCCTCCTTAGTCTTAGTCCCCATCACCTGTTTCACCCATCTCGCCTCCCACCTTCCCTCCAGCAACCATCAGATCTCTAAAAGTCTGTTTTTGGTTTGTCTCACTCTCTCTCTCTCTTTTATTTTTTTTTTGTTCATTTGTTTTGTTTTATTCAATTCCACATATGAGTGAAATCATATGATATTTGTCTCTTTCTGACTGACTTATTTTGCTTAGCATAATACTCTCCAGCTCCATTCTGCTGAACTGTTATGAACCTTGCCCTCTCTGTATTTCTTTGTTTTTTTTGTCATTTGTATTCAGTTCTACCTACTTAAAAATTCTCCCAGGATCTCCATATCCTCAATCATTCTCAGTCTGAGGAAACTCTTCTGCTCAGTTCAATACTTAAAATTTTCAGATGTACCATTTTCTCCTGGGGCCTGAAGTTCCTGGTTAAGGAGACATGTGGTGGTTTTAGTATGTGCCCTACCTGGATCCCCACATCCTCTTACCAAGCCCATGTACCATCCCTGAGCTGTGGTGAGTGCTGGCTGCCACAGCTTATAGCTGATCCCCTTTATACAGAATTGCCTTTGGCCAGGAGGAGCTTCTCCCCCCAACAGGCTACACTCAAAGCAATGACTACTGACACAAGAGTACAAAATGTTGATTCCCTTGGCTCTGAGGCAGCTAGTGTTCCAGAGCTCCCCCTGGGATTAGGCTGAGACCAGACTCCCAGCTAAGATATGTCTTGCTCAGCTCCATGCTTCCCTGAGATCACTCCCTTAGTAAGTAAATCCCAAGCGTCCAAATCCCTCCTTCAGGCTCTGCTTCTAGGAACCCAGCTTAAGAGGATAAGAGTCATGCCAGGTTTTGCCATACCAGGGCATCCTAGCCTCTTCCACATAACCTTCCTCATATTCAAATAACAGATTCAATTAAGATTCCAGTGGCAGATGGGCTTTTGAAAATGTAGCTCCTCTGCGATTTTCCTAGTCTGTGTATTTAGTATACACTTAGCAGTTATACAGGCTCTAATTGTTTTGCCTCTGTTAAAATGAACAGAGTATCTGCCTGCAGATGGTACAGTCGAGGAGGTACTTTGTAAGAATTAAGTCCTTGTTAATTTTAGCCATTCCTCCGCCATCTTGCAACAGATGTTGGCGAGGATGCGGAGATAGGGGAACCCTCCTACAATGTTGGTGGAAATGCAGGCTGGTGCAGCCACTCTGGAAAACAGCATAGAGGTTCCTCAAAAAGTTGAAAATAGAGCTACCCTACAACCCAGCAATCACAGTACTGGGTATTGACCCTAAAGATACAAATGTAGTGATCTGAAGGGGCACACACACCCCAATGTTTATAGCAGTGATGTGCACAATAGCCAAACTACGGAAAGAACCTAGATGTCCATCAACAGATGAATGGATAAAGAAGATGGGGTGTATACACACACACACACACACGTATATATAGATACACACACACACAGGAATACTATGCAGCCATCAAAAGAAATGAAATCTTGCTATTTGCAATGGCATGGATGGAATTAGAGGGTATTACACTGAGCAAGATAAGTCAATCAGAGAAAGATAATTATCATGTGATCTCACTGATATGAAGAATTTGAGAGACAGAGTGGGGGGCTTGGGGGGTAGGGAAGGAAAAAAATGAAAGAAGATGGGATTGGGAAGGAAACAAACCATAAGAGACTCTTAATCTTACAAAACAGACTGAGGTTTGCTGAGTTGGGTGGGGGTGGAGAGTATGTTTTGGTCTTGGGCATTGGGGAGGATATGTGATATGGTGAGTGCTGTAAATTGTGTAAGCCTGACAGTTCATAGACCTATACCCCTGGGGCAAATAATACATTATATGCTAATAAAAATAATTAATTTTTAAAAAAAGAAGTCCTATGAAAACCTAAAAAAGTGAAAGCACTGACAAAAACTAGGAAGAGTCTTTCCAGCATTAATACAAATTAAGATTCCAATGGCAGAGGTTATTCAGCAGCAATACTGGTGAGGAAAGACCCTCCAAGAGAGACATGTAAGTCAGCCCACTCTGTAAGGCTTCTTCCTCTAGGATTGATCCAGGTTCATCACCTGTAGGACCCATGGAGTCTCGAGTTCTTGTTGTTCTGGTTGGGGAGGGGAGGTGTTCAATCTGTGTGTGTTCAATCTATGTATCCTAGGGAACAGAGAATTTCACAGGTCCAGCTTAGCTCAGGGGGTAAAAAAGGTGAGTGGTTCTTAGAATTTTGGGTCTCAGGAGTATGTAAAACAGTGACCCCAGTAAAAACAGATTTTGGAGCTAATCCTACCTATCAGGAGCTGAAGCAGTTCTGTCCTTCCTTCAGTGTGACTGTGCCATTCTAATTCTGTTTCTGCTTCCTTGGAGCTTTTCTTCCCTCATAATTCCAGTTTACATGGTGCCATTACGCTGCACGGATCCTTCTATAGCACAACAAATCATACTACATTACTCTGGTCCCATTTGCATGCTAACTAACGGAATCTCCCAGAGTTCTGATGGCGAATCCATACCTCTGATGAACCCAGTTTAACTTTCCTTACTGATTTTAAGGTACTAATTGGCCAGCTTATGAATGGGTGGATCTGGGATCAGTAGCCCTCCTGGGAGTGCTGGGGAAGGTCGTGTAGTAGTCCGTAATTAGGTTCCTATTCTGTAGGACTGTGAGTGGAGGCAGATTTCCCAGAAGGGGTCTCCGGGCAGAAATGTCCCATAAAATCAGTAATACAGTACACTGATGGATAAGTAGGAACCAGAAAGGAATTTTCTTTTCTTTTTTTAAAGATTGTTATTTATTTATTTATTTGACACACAGAGAGAGATCATAAGCAGGGGGAGTGGCGGGCAGAGGGAAAGGAAGTTATATTTAATTTTTTTAGATAGGAAGAAGCCGGCTCCCTGCTGAGCAGAGAGCCCAATGTGGGGCTCAATCCCTGGACCCCGGGATCATGACCTGAACTGAAGGCAGACGCTTAACTGACTGAGCAACCCAGGCATCCCCAGGAAAGAATTTTCAACTTGATTATTCTAACAAGCAGGTACTTGGAGAAGTTAGGAGGCAGATAAACTCTAATTAAATCAGGTAAATTATATGGGAATCATTTGTACTATTAACTTCTCCTAAAATAGCCTATAAAGTCTTCATCTTTAGAAATACAGTGTCCAGTATAGTAATTACCAAGCACATGTAACTTTTGAAATGTGATAGCATTAATTAGAATTAAATATAATTTAGGTGTGCCTGGATGGCTCAGTCAGTTAAGTGTCTGACTCTGGGTTTCCGATCACGGCATTATCAGGTCGTGGGATCAAGCCCCACTTTGGGCTCTGCACTTAGCACGGAGTCTACTTAAATATTCTCTCTCTTTCTCTCTCCCTCTACCCTTCTCCCCCTACCCCGGCCAAATAAGTCTTTAAAAAAAATAAATATAATTAAAAGTTCATTTCCTTGGTTGCACAAACTTATTTCCAGTGCTCAAAAGTTGCAAGTGGTATATGCATCATTGCAGAAGGTCTTGAAAGCCCTTTTAAAAAGTTATTTCCTTTACTTAAGGGAAGAAATTTGAGAGGTTCATTTCTTTTGAGTTCTTTTTCTCTTTTCCGATAAATGTGATAATAAACACATTTTGAGTCTCTTTCGTGGAAACATTAAAGACAAGGTATCAGTTTCCTTCCATCTGTTATAAAAGGAAAGACAACTGGCATTTTGTAGTTATTTTAAATGCAATAGTATGTCAAACACACTAAGAAAATTCTGTGTCCCCTCCATGCTAAGATTTCTTTCTTGCCCATGTAATTCTTTTTTTGTGTGTGGGGAATAGTTTTGCACAGAGATGAATGGATAGAAGACGAGGTGGACGTTATTCGTTGAGTCTCTGTCCTTAGTGGAAGGGACCTCATGGGTGTTTTTATAACCATCCCCTATCTAATGCAGCAACTGTGCTTTCTGCACCCTCTAGAGTGAGGTTTTTGCTCAAGAGTTATGAAAGGTAGACCATGGTTCAAGAGCCTTCTGTTTGTATTTATGCTCCTACTATTTATGTGCAGAGTTAAAAAAAAAAAGGAAACAAAACTCACTATATAATTTTGGAATAGAGAAGATACAAATTTCTAACTTTTGCCTTTTAGAATTTACTGAGTGTCTATTATGTGCCCAGATTTTGCATATCTTAGATAAAATAGCCATAAGCTCTGGCCTATATGAGGTATTCAATAAATGTTAAGTGTATAAATCGGTTGCATTTCCAGTGACATTAGGTCAGGAAGCTTTGGAGTAAAAAAATGTCCATGTCCACATTTTGAAAATTGAATCATTGGTTTCAAGGCTGCCATCAAAAATGGAATAACCTGGGCCGCCTGGGTGGCTCAGTGGGTTAAGCCTCTGCCTTCGGCTCAGGTCATGATCTCAGGGTCATGGGATTGAGCCCCACATCAGGCTATCTGCTCAGCAGGGAGCCTGCTTCCCGCTCTCTCTCTGCCTCTCTGCCTACTTGTGGTCTCTGTCTGTCAAATAAATAAATAAAATCTTTTAAAAAAAAATGAAATAACCTATAATGTATGGCCATTCCTGGCATTAATTCTATAAGAACATAGGGTTCTTTCTTCTTCACTCTCTGATTCTTTTTCCTTTCTTCTTTTGTTTGTTTTTCCTTCCTTCAACAAATTCTACATTCAAAGTCTAAGAACAAAGCTCTCTCCAGTCTAACTTCCTACAGGGTGTAAAAGGAGGCTCCATTTTAAACTCAGAGCTGTCTTTAGAAGAATTTACTCTTGTGTGGGTTTTTCCCTCGTAGGGTAAATTTTTTTTTAATAAAGCTTTTTATTTTTTTTAAGATTTTATTTACTTATTTGACAGAGATCACAAGTAGGCAGAGAGGCAGGCTCCCTGCTGAGCAGAGAGCCCGATGCGGGCTCGATTCCAGGACCCTGAGATCATGACCTGAGCCAAAGGCAGAGGCTAAACCCACTGAGCCACCCAGGCACCGCTCTTAGGGTAAATTTTAAAACTTGAAAATAGCTGTATGTCCTATTCTGGCACCAAATCAAAATGGCTGATTCTCCTCTCAGACCATGGTAGAGATGCCGCAGCTTGGTTGTTGCTTGGGTGATACACAAAGGTCTTCCTTTCTCTGAGAAAAATGAAATCCTTTCCTTGACATATCTTCTTATAAACCCACAGTATGGGATTTATTCAGTTTATAACCAAGAGGAGACTAGAGAGAGGGGGGCATTTAATATGATTGCACCTAAATATAGAAGAAAAGGCATATTTGAACCTCTTAAAAATAAGACAACCACCTAAAAATGGAAGTAAAAAAAGAAAACTCAGTTTCTCTGAGATATTTCTGAGATATTTCTAAAAGGACACTAATTATATATTTAACAATGCCATGTATAGAGATAAATATATATTATATATATATAAATAAATTAAAATAGGGTATAAATATAATAGTAATCTGAGTTTAGGAGAAACCATCCTAAATATACTTAAATAAATAAAATAACCAAATCACTTTTTACCTCTAAAACATGGATATGGCCTTGCATTTGAATATTTTCTGTGTATGTCTTAAAAGGTATTTTGTACATGTATTACAACATGTATAATTACATTTATAACCATATTTATACCAAATGGCTTTTCTTACAGAAATTTCCACTGACTTCCACCATGAGCACCAAGTTGGATTTTTGTATTCTGTCCTACATTAACGTATCTCTTAAGCACCTGGCTGGCTCAGTTAGTTAGAAGAGCGTGCAGCTCTTGAACTCGGGGTAGTGAATTTGAGCGGCATGCTGGGTGTAGAGATTACATGAAAAATAAGTAAATAAAATGTTGAAAGTTTTCTCTTATGATGCTGCAGTCCAAAGAAAGGAGCTCTCGAGTCTGCTATGGCTGTTGGGCACTGACACACCACTGGAGAAGTCTGCGCTGGCTGCGGGAAGCACACCCCCCCCCCCCCCCCCCGTCCTCCTCCAGTACAGTGTCCATTATGTAAATGCACATTCCTTTTCATTTCTGCATTTAGAGAACTGTGCCTTGGATGCAGCAACCCCAGATGGAACTAACAAAATTGAAAGTAGCTTAATCAATTTTCCCAATAGGATGGAGGTAATTACTTCATCAGGGAAATGGTGCCCTCATGTCCAGAAACAGCTAATGCAGCTTCTAAAAGGTAGTTTTGGTTATTGATTGGAGGGAGACACTAATGACAATGTACGAAATGTTCTAACTCTTAGTGTTATGCTGTAGTAAAGTTCATGGGTTCACTTTCCAAGGGGCCAGTTGCCTTTTTGCTGATCTATCTATCCTTCCACTCCCCACCTAATCCTGGCCATTTTTCCTGGCCATAATCAAGGGCAAGGGAGAAAGAGTAAATGCCTCAACCCCCAAGCTATGCCATCTTGCTGAAGGCATGTCTGTTAATGCAACATTGTATTATTCTTCCAGCCATGGGGGATTTATATCCAGGCAGAAATTGAGGTTATTTGGGTAGGTGGTTGTGCCCACAGTTAACTGTGGGCCACATTTGCTGTCTTATAAAATAATTCGGCTTTTGAGTAGCAGATACCCAAAGATGATTACCCAATTGTTCCTCTACGCCCCACAAGTTGACTGCCAAGCTATGCCTCCCTGTGTCCATTTTTTTGAGACTGCTTTTTAGGAAAATAATTTTGAAATTTATGGGTCAGGGCTTTGTCTCGGTGAATATTTTTCTGATTTTAAATATCCTTTGGCCTTGTATTTATGAGGCTATGACACATACTTGAAGCTGAAGGCTATGAACCATTTTTTGAAAACAGTAAACTATCACCCATGCATGACTATTGCCTTTCATCTGCCAAGGATACAGTAGGGTAACTATAGGAGAGTGTGGGGAAAAAATTAAAACAACAGCAACAACAAATACTCCCTTGGTTCTTTTGAAAAAAGGAAATGATTGTCCATGATATTTAAAGGATACCTGGCAAAGTTCCACTATCTATCCAAAATGGTGGTTTCTGGATAGACATATACCATAATATTGCCATGTTCTAACCATGTTTTTATATACACCTTTTTAATTTTCAAGTCCAAATTCCCAAAGCATCAAAGAATCATAGAATTTTAAAGCTGGATGAGATCATTGGAGGTCTGATCTACTGTGGGAAACTACTGGAGGTTGAGGAATCTCTCGTGCTCACTTTGTTCACGTAAAAAAGAGCATGTCAGTGCACTGAACCCTTTGGAGATGTAAAGGGAAATGCTTAGTTGCTTTCTGTTTGGATTAAAGCATTGTACCCTAGTTAGGATCTACAGGCTCTTGTTTTCAAGCCTTGCTCATGTGAGATCATTGAGTCTCAGAGTTCTGACATGTTTTCTGGGGCTCTTTCCATCATATAGTATAACCTTGATGGCAGGGACTTATCTGCCTGTGTCTCACCTATTATTTGTAAAGCCTCCTATTATAGGATTAAGTACGCACTCATTTGTATCTGGCTTTTTTCAGTAAGCATTATGTTGGTGACGTTCATTAAGTACGACTCTATAGTTCCTTCTCTTGGCCTATAGCATTCCTCTGTAGGAGTTCAGCACAATTTATGCATGCTACTGCTGATGGCTACGTGAGTACTTTCCAGTTTGGGACTCCTGAGCAAGTAGGTCATGACAGCCAGTTATGTGTGGAAAAGTAGACGTGTAAAGCAGTAACGTTACATGCTCTTTTCATTCAAAGAGCTCCCCTCTTGTATAGAGGAAACTTCGTTTAAAACTGTTCCTGTTGGATACCTGGCTGGTTTAGTTGGTTAAGCTTCTGTCTTCAGCTTAGGTCATGATGCCAGGGGCCTGGGATGGAGCCCCAGCATCCTTGGGGCACCCTGCTCAGTGGGGAGTCTGCTTCTCCCTGTGACTTGCTCCAACCCTCTGCTTGTACTCACTCGCATGTGTTCCCTCCCTCTCTCTCAAAAAAATAAAATCTCAAAAAAACTTCCCCTCTCAGTGGTAATCTGAGTTCCCTATCTCTACTCCAGAGCTCATAAAAATCCTGGACATGGGCTCCAAAGTGAAGCCCTGCCTTACATTTTCTTTTCTTTGTTTCTTTCCCTTTTTATTGTTGTTGTTGAACTTGGGTTTATATAGCATCTTTCTTTTTTTTTAAGAAACATTTTTTTGTTAAGATTTTATTCATTTGGGAGAGAGAGAGACAGAGACAGAGAGAGCACACACAGGAGGAGAGGCAGAGGGAGAGGGAGAAGCAGACTCCTCACTGAGCTGGGAGCCAGATGTGGGGCTCAATCCCAGGACCTGGACTGGTGACCTAAGCCATGCAGGCACCCTGAAATAGCATCTTTTTAAACAATTTATTGTTAAGGTGTAGTTGACCTACAGTGCTCTATTAGTTCCAGGTGCACAACATAGTGATTTGACGAGTCTGTCAAATCTCAGAGCTCGCCATGGTCAGTCTGTTATTATAATATTATAATATTATATAATATATATATTATATAATATATATATAATATATAATATAATATAATAATATTATATAATATATAATATAATAATATTATATAATATATATTATATAATATATATATATTATATAATATTATAATATTACTCTGTTCTCGTTGCTGTACTTTTTGTCCCCGTGACTTATTTGTTTTATACTGGAAGTTTATGCCTCTTAGTTCCCTTCACTTTTTGGCCTTATCTTTTCAAAGGGAAGGGCAATCTTTGCTGAGTTTATGTATTTCATGATTCTGACAGTATAGAAAGTAGGAATGGATAAACCCGTTTGCCATTTTAAAAGAGACGGAAATCTCACCATTCTCTGCAACAAACCTCCCCGAATTAAACAGTAGCATTCAGTTTGAGAGGAAAATGCATTTTGGCATTTTTTCAAAGATCTAAATATCAAAAGGTTATTATTATGCATAACAGAGAGGGAAATGACAATGCTATTTAAATAACCCTCTCTAGAAACTTCACAGTAAGTACACTGAGACACAGCTTCAAGATGCAGAAATTAGGAATTACTATTCTGGCAATATTTCCTTCCTTGAGGTTATTTTACAGGGCTACTAGACACTGCCTCGTGGAATTGCTTCATAGAAACACAAAATGTCTAGATTAAAGTCAAGGTTTGGTGAAAACAGAACATTGCTCCAGACCACCACGGATTTTACCACTGCAGTGGTTTTGCCTTTATTATTTTATATGTTTAAAGGAGCAAAACTTCCATCCACTGTGAAACATCACAAGAGTCCATCTTCTAAAACAGACGATGATTTTATTAACCATGGCAGTGGTCATCTTCTTTGGGCTGTTCCTACTGAAACTTGGCACTGTAGCCTGTCATCACCATTGCTGCTATTTTGTATTTTTTTTTAGAAAGATTTTATTTATTCGTTTATTTAGGAGAGAGAGGAGGAGCACAGGCAGAGGGACAAGCAGACTCCACACTGAACATGGAGCCTGATGCAGGGCTCCATCCCACAGCCCTGAGATCATGACCCAAGCTGAAATTAAGAGTTGAATGCTGGGGCGTCTGGGTGGCTCAGTGGGTAAGCCTCTGCCTTCGGCTTGGGTCATGATCTCAGGGTCCTGGGATTGAGCCCCGCATTGGGCTCTCTGCTCAGCGGGGAGCCTGCTTCCTCCTCTCTCTCTGCCTGCCTCTCTGCCTCTTGTGATCTCTCTATCTCTCTCTGTCAAATAAATAAATAAAATATTTTTTTAAAAAAAGAGTTGAATGCTCAACGGACTGAACCCTCCTGGGGCCCTACTACTTTTTATTTTTGTGTTCCTCATTGACTCACTAAATTTAATGTAAAAACCATACATTAAAAGCCAGAAGAGTTTAACATGGGCCCTATATGTGCCACCAGCTAGCCCCGTGATCTCAGGCAGTGAATTTGTTCTAATTCTCAGCTCTTCCCTGTTTGATAGGAGGCTAATGCTATTCCCTGACAGTGTAGTGTTGATATCAGGAAAAAAAATAAAAAGACACATATGTTAGCATCATGCTCGCTGTTAGAACAGTTAAGCTTAGCTCATCTATGAGAATTTTATTTCTCTCTGCTTTGAAACGCAGTGCAGGTGCTTCTGGTCAGCAGGTGGGTCTCTTCCATACAACAGTCCAGGGACCCAGGTCTCCATGTGTCTTCAAATTTACCACCTCCTTGCACTTCATCTCTCCCTGCCTCCAGCCAACTTGAAAGCCCTGAAACAGAACTGACTGACTTGACTTCTGCACATATTCTATTGGCTGGGCCAAATCACGTGACAGTACCTGACTATAAAGGGAGTTGAGGGCCTGGAGCCCCAAGCTGGGCACACACTTTCTAGAGTGAGCTCCATGTTTCAGAAGGGGGACCATGAGACATCCACACACGTTATAAGGCATTTGGTGGTGGTTCTAAACATTTTAGGTGCTCTTCTCTATAGTACTGTCATTCCATACCTGCATCCAAAATCACATGGACTATCACCACCTTGTTATCTTAGAAAGGAATGACCAAGGAGTGATTACAGTAAGAAATACGGTTGCTGTTAACACCCAGGGCATGGTACACTCCACTGCCAATATTTTGCTGTGAGTCAACAAATGTTCCTCATCAAGCAGAAATCAAACTATGCTAAATCTCAAACTACCATGGAAAGAAAAACTTCTCTGCTACAGTGATTCAGCTGTCACAGGGAAGGACATCTGCCGATAAACCCAGGCTTTTGTTGCAGTGTATTGTTATAGGATGGGTGTCCTCTTTTCCAGGACCAGCCACTGTTCGCAGAGGCAAAAGGGAGGCCCAAGGAGGCCATGCTACAGAGGCAGGTCCTACATGACCCTCTCCCACCACGCTGTCATTCGTCGTCTAGGAAAACGAATATGCCTGGAAAACTTACACTGAGATAATCATATCATAACCCAAATCAGATACTTTTTCAAGTCACCCCACATTCAGATCACCTCGTATCCCACTCAGCAGAAAACACATGCACACACACACAACCAAAAACCAAAGTCCTACGGGGCAGCTGATGCCTTACGTCACTGCTTCTCATACTTGAGTGTGCCTCAGAAATCATCCAGAGGGCTTGATCAAACACGGACCTGTGGACCCCACCCTTCCAGAGTTGCTGGCCCAGTGGGACTGGGATGGGTGCCAAAATTTGCATTTTTGACAAACTAGCCATTGTTGCTGAGGCTGCAGGTCTGGGTACCACATCTGAAGACCTGCCCTCTGCTCCCTGACTTCTCCTTCGTCTCTGTCCTCATGTCTCTCTGTCCCCTTGCTCACCGTTCTCCAACTTACTAGCTCCCTTGCTATTTCAGGATCACACCAGGCTTGTCCATCTACCAGGGCCTGTGCATTTATTTGGTTTGCTTCATACTAGATATTCCTCTGGTTTACATCCTTTACTGCCTTCAGATATTCGCCCAAACAGCACCTTCCTAGGGAGCCCTTCTCTTCTATGACCACACAATTGAAAATTTCTACTCCCCTGTTCCACCATTCACTATCTCCCCTCCCCTGCCTTTCTGTCTCCTCTCCTGGTCTTATCACCCTCTACTACACTAAGTAAGTTACCTATGTGTTCGTTGTTTTTCTCTCCTGATGGGGAAAGAGATGAGCCCCTTAGGGTTGCAGAGATCTTCATCTCCCTATTGAGTCTTCAGCACCCAGAACAGTGCCTGACCTTTGGCAGGTGCTCAGTAAGGTGGTTGTCAAAAGACGGAGTGAGGACTGTGACAAGAAAGAGGGGAAAGGCAAGAAAATCTTGCTCTGTAACCAGTTTAGTCAGCTTGGAATCTCGATCACATCTCATGTACACACAGTCAGTTTGCTGTACAGTTTGCTTGCATCATTTTTGCCTCATCGTTGTATAATTCTGAAAGTCTTTAGAATACTGGTTACCTTTATCCCCATTATCAGCATTGTCCTCGGCCTCTTTGGGATGTGAGAGCCACAGGTGACAGGCATTACGTGAGATACGCTGGAATGGTCTGATAGTAGGAATGAGCATCTTTAGGTTTGGAAGGGAGTTAAGCTCTCACAAGCTAGTTCTTTATTTTTGCTGCTATTATTGGACCTCTCAGCTGGTCTGACTTGGGCTGCCTGCACCAAGCCCATTCCGGCCCTTCCCCTTTGGCATGCTTGCTGTCAGGGAGAAGCAAATATGGGGAGGAGAGCCAGAAGCTAACAGGTTACATCTCAGGGCAGGGGTTTCTATGGATGGAAACTTTAGTTTAAAGCTGACACACCATCAGTGATATAGTTCATGTTCAGAGGTTTAGATGGTTTGAAGACAGAAAATAGTCAATAATTCCAATTGCTTAATTTTTAAAATTTTTTATTATGTTCAGTTAGCCAACATATAGTACATCATTAGTTTTTGATGTACTGTTCAATGATTCACTAGTTCCCAATAATACCCAACTGCTTAAATTTTTAAAAGCCTGTCTGAAATTCTACAGGTTTGTAGTATTTACAAAGGAGGCTCTATTCTTTACTCATACCAGCAAAAACCCTTCTTGAAGTTTTGACCCATATTCCAACAGAAAAGAGTTTCTTACATCCAATACCCTATTTGTAAATCTGTATGATCCCAGGCTTTAGAAGTGGGCAACTTGCCAACTTGCGCTTCCCATAGCCTCAAGCAAGTGCTCTGTGAGGTTTTCAAATATTTGAATATTATTTTTTTTAAAGATTTTATTTATTTATCTGACAGGGAGAAAATAGCGAGAGAGGGAACATAGGCAAGGGGAGTGGAAGAGGGAGAAGCAGGCTCCCACTGAGCAGGGAGCTCAACAAATACTTGAATGTTGTTATTAGAATAATAATAACTAACTTTTGGAAATAAGATCAGGCCCGTTGCTTTGCCTAGGTGAAGCCCATATTCTCACCAGGAGATGGTGTCAACATATGACCCTCAGATGAGAAAAAGCAAAATTAGGGAAGTGTTGATGTGACCCATATGACCAATCTAAATAAAGCATAATTGAGGTTACTTAAGGTTATTAAGTTTCTTTGGCTTAGTGTGAAATTCCAATGCATCAAATTTTATCAACTTGGAGACTGAAGGAAAGAAAGCAGTCTTTAATGTTGTATAACTTGACAGTGTTTCCAAGTGTGATTTATGGAAGATCTGATTTTGATAGTCAGCACATGTATATGTGCAAACACAATTCTATTTTCGGTCACCTGGGAAGTTTGAGAATTAGATGGTGGACCAGCTCATTTTTGTGGCAGAGGCTTCTAAAATCTTATACCCAACATGGGAATGTAGAGGCCTTTGTATCTGTTGTCAGGACACATGTCTTGCTGCAGCAGCCTCTGTAGGAGAGGGTAGGCATCTTGGTGTGCTCTCCTGAATAGGCCAGTGCCAGAAATTGGAGCATTCCTCTGCCAACTCCCAGATTTATGCTGGAGCTTGCTTACATGGGCTTATTTTCATAAAAGATGCCAATTGTGTGCCTCTTTTAAAAATTCCTTATTCAGCGGTGTCACGTTGGTAGCTTGAAATCAACCACGGTTGGGAATATTTGTACCACCAAAATTGACAAAACATTGCAATCACGGATGGTTTTCCCCCTTCCCAGAGCCAACTGTTAAACATTTTCCAGCACCCAGTTACTAATTGTGATAGATTCTAGACCTGGTCCTCTTTCACTGTCTCTCCCTGTGACCACACAGCCTTTGTAATGTGACTTTGCAACTCCTTTCTTGAAGAGGTGGACTCTGTTTCCCAGTGCCTTGAGTCAGAACTGGACTCAGGTCTTGCACTGATTATAGAATGTAGTGGAACCAGCCATGTGCCTGTTTCTTGCCTCAGTCTCAAAAGGCTTCACTTCTGTCCCTTCTAACTCTGATATCACCACAGCGTACCCATGCTGTCCTGCTGACAGATTAGGGTCCACGTGGCCATCCTAGGTGAGTCAATCTCCAGCCAACCCACAGCTGACTACAGAACACTTGAGCCAAAGAACCACCTACCTGAGCTCAGCCCCAATTACCAACCCCATACGGGAGCTAAATAAATGGTTAAGTCACTAACCTTTAGGTGGTTTGTTACTACAATAAAAGCTAATTGGTAAACTAATCTACTCATAGTTCCCAGTAATTTTTAAGCAAACAGACATCAGTGGTATTGCTAGGATTAATGTATGGGCCAGTATCTATTTGGGAAACTCTGCCTAAAGTGTCACTTTGTAATACTTTTTACCTGTTGCCCTCAGTTTTCTGTCTAAAAATGGTGAGCTGTTGAATTCTCCCTTAGATTTGTAGGGAGATTAGGCTCTATGGACTGCTTCCATTTCTTGAAAAAGCAAGTCCTTTTCTCTCTTGGAGCCATTATCCTTGGTGTTCCTTCTGCTGGAATGTAGTGTCTCAACTTTGCAAGACCTACACTTTCTTCTTCATCCATATTCTTATCTTACTTAAACATTCTTCATCAGTATCTATAACACAAGTAGCCACATAGTTACTCTCCTCAAAGTTACTCTAGCACAGTGCTGTTCAGTAGAAATGTGATGCAGGGAGCACCTGGTGGCCCAGTCAGTTAAGCATCTGACTCTTGATCTCAGCCCAGGTCTTGATCTCAGAGTTGTGAGTTCAAATCCCAATTTAGACTCTATCCTGGGCACAGAAGCTACTTAAAAAAAAAAAAAAAAAAAGGAAAAGGAAAATATGATGCAAGGTCCACATTTAATTTTAAATATTCTAGTAGCCTTATTTTAAAACATAAAACAAAAGTGATCTTGATATATTTTAATTAATCCAAAATATTATCATTTCAACAAATGATCAATACAAAAAATAGTAAGTTTTCAGACTACAAAAAACCTAAGCATTATTGTTTATACCAGCCTTATTTATGATAGCCCCAAACTGGAAACAACGAAGTTATCCCTTAATAGTAAATGGCTGAACATACTGGGGTGTGCCATATCATGGAATACTACTCAGAAATAAAGAGGAACTATTGATACTCAAAATAATTTGGATGGGTCTCATTATGCTGATACCAAAAAAGCCCATCTCAGATGGCCACACAGTCTATAATGCCATTTATAGAACAGCCTCAACATAACAAATAAATGAGCAAAGTAAACATTAGTGGTTGACAAGGGTGAAGGGATAGAGGTGGTATAAAAAGGATAGCAAGAAGGAGATCTCTGTAGTGATGGAACCGGTCTGTATCTTGATTGTACTAGTGGTTTCCTGAATCTATATGTGTAATACAATATTGTTTAGTATGTGCACATTGCACCAATGGCAAATTCCTGGTTTGGATATCATACAATAATTACATGACTATGGGTGGAAATGGAGTGAAGGGTACAGGAAACCTCTCTATATTATCTTTGTAATTTCCTGGGAATGTAATGTTTCAAAGTAATGTCCAAGGGCTAATTCCTGAAACCTGTGAATATGTTAGGTTACTTTGCAAAGAGGAATTAGGGCTACAGGTGGAATTATGGATGCTAAAAAAAAAAAATGACCTTAAGATAAGGAGATCACCCAGATGAGCCCAGTTACTCACAAGGGTCCTTAAAAGTGGAACAGAGCAGAAGAAGAGTTAGGTGGCGGAAAGAACAGTGGGAGAGAGATGCAATATTGCTGGCTTTGAATGTGGAGGAAAGAGTTAAAAGCCAAGGGCTGTAGGTGGTCTCTGGAAGCTGGAAAAGGCAAGGAAATGGATTCTCCCTTAGAGCCTCTAGAAGAGGATACAGCTCTGCTGATGCCTTGACTTTCACCCACTGGGACTCATTTTAGACTTTTTGACATCAAGAATTGTAAGATAATGAATTTGTGTTGTCTAAGCTGCTAAGCTCTTTTATTTTGTAACAGCAGCAGTAGAAAACTAATGCAGTGAGAATTTAGAGAGACGTGCAGATGTAGTAGACATTTGGGGAGCAGAATGAGCAGGAATTGGTGATGATTGGTTGTAGAGGATGTAGGGGAAGTCAAAGTAGATTTCCAGAATTAGCGTCAACAATTTGATACATGTGGTGCTGTATATTAGGATTGAGTTATCTAGAGAAGGAACCAGTTCAACAAATACGAAGTTTGTGACTTGAGTATTGGAGATGTCAAAATTGGGAAGAATCCAAGAGGGAATTTGGATGCATAAGTCAGGAACTTAGGAGAGGAGCTGGGGCTGTGTCTTGAAGTTTGGGCTCATCAGCATAAAGAACGAGTAAACTTGTGGTATGAGATAAGACCATGGTGAAAAAGTAGCTTCTGGCCATAATGTTTACATATTTTTCTGCAATTTTTGAGTGCCTACTCTGTTGATGCTATTCTATAAACTATTGTAGTCTTCTTGCTACTGTTTTAACGTTACGTTATCACTCTGGACACCGTAAAAATGAATAGAATTTAACATTTTCCTCAAAGGACTCCTTTTGTCAGTCCTGTGTGTTGGGTGGCAGAAAAATGAGACAGATGAGCTGAAGCCAGGATGAAGAGCTGGGTTGGACCAGAGTGGTCTCATGACGTTGATGGTCCGGACAGTGTGGAGTTGGGTGCATGAATGTGATAAATCTAACTAAATCCAGAGTCAGGATGGAATCAGGAAGCTTAGATGAGAAGGAGCCAGCAAATAGGTGAAATTCAAACAACTCAAATCAGTAGGATGTGCCTAAGAGAATCCTACAATAGAGAAGGACAGATAAGAAGCAAGGAGTCCAGTATGGGGGCTGAGTTTAAATGCAAAGGATAAAAACTGGAATCCAGAGTCCAATCCCCAAGAGAAGAAAGGGGCTCCGGCTGTTGAGAAGTCAGATGCCATTGGCTTAGGGCTGAGGTCAGAAATGCAGGCTTGAAGTGTGGAGCCGCTGGATCACAAGTGTCTGTGCAATGAAAATGGGGACCAGATACAAGAATCATCTTTGTACCGACCCAACATGTCCTGAAGTTTTCCTGGAGGGGAAGCCCCTGCCAAAACACAGTGACTGTCCCATGAGTGATGTCCAGGAGACACTGTAAGAAAAGAATCTGATGAAGGGAAAGCATGTCATTTATGTCTTTTTAGATGCCATAATATTTTGTCTGAGAGAATAGCTTTATTTTTAGATTTACCCCATCCCAAGTTTGCTTTTAATTTCTCCTGAATCACAAATGTGGGATCCATGTTACATTTTTCCTAAAAGCAACATGACCAAAAGCCTGATCCTGAGGCTCCGACAGAGGTATGTCTGAGCAATGGCATCTCAACAGGGAGATAGTAAGATTGGTGCCAACCCCTCTGCAGTACGGTTTCTCAAACAGCCATCTTTATTCTGCCCATGACAGGCTTGTCATTAAACCGAAATTATCAGAACCTGGCTAGGTATTTCTGAAGTCCTTAAGTACCCATTATTACATTTAGCAAGCTCTTCAATACAGCGTTGAGGCTAAGAAAAGAAAATCCTCTTCATGAGGGAACCAGTGAGGAAAGAATCACTTTTGAGATGTACATTAAAGGCACCATATTTAATTCTGTGGTCTTTAAGGAGCCAGCTGTCTGTCAAGCTCAAAACCTTAAGAGTTCAGTCATTCCATTGACTCCTCACTTCCGCTGTAGGGCTTGGAAGCATACCTCCAAGTAGCTGGCAGTGCCAGAGGTTAGACCAATACCATTTTGATGGTGAGAGGAGATGTGAACGGAAGATTATCTAATAGATTGGCTCCCACTCTGCTCATCTTGTCCCTACCCTGTCCCCTCTCCACCGTGACCCTTCTCTGCTAACTACTTTCCCAGATCAAAGCTCCTGGAACATATTCATACTATTATCTATTATTTTTATATTTATTTATCTTTGTTGTAAAATATGTAACATAAAATTCACCCTTTTAGCCATTTTTAAGTATACAGCTCAGTAGCATTAAGTCTATGCATATTCTTGGTCAACCATCACCTCCCTCCATCTACAGAACCTTTCCACCTGCCCGAACTGAACTGTATGCCATTTTACTGTAAGTCCTCCCAACCCCTGGCAACCACCATTCTACTTTCTGTCCCCGTGAATTAAACTACTTTAGGTACTTGAGGTAAGTGGAATCCTACAGTATTTGTCCCTATGTGTCTGGCTTAATTTATTAGCATGTCTTCAAGATTCGTCCATGTTGTATCATGTGTCTCAAGTATCTTCAATAATTTTGAATATGCTAGAAAAGCAATAACTTGTGAACTCATATCCTCTGGCCCAAAGTCCATTCAAAACCCTTACGAGTATGCCAGCATTTCGGAAATTACAGATGCTTCCCATCAGTGTACCACAATTCTTACTGAATATTCAAGCTCTACAAATTAATAAAGAATGGCAGAAGCTGTAAAAAAAATATAAAATTTCCATGGTCATTTTAATAATTTCTACCATTCTTTATGAAATTGTAGAGCTTGAATATATATATGTATATAATATATATATTTCAAAAATATATATATTTTTAAGCTGTACAAATATATATGTAACTAGTTAAACTTTGAGCAAGAAAGTTGAAAATGAATTCATGGTCCCAAAACTGACTTCTTGCTCTAAAAAGATTCAGGAGAATCAAGTGTTAGTGGCAATTTTCAGGGCCAGTAAGCGTGTTTGAGTCAGGTAGAGTTTTCACCTACCTGTAAGGTCACTTCATTTCCTACCTAAACAAGAATGTTCTTATCAATTCTTGCCTCATGCTGGTGATACTATGTGACAACCTAACTGGGGGAAGGGATGCCCAGATCACTGGTAAACTCTTTCTGGGTGTGTGTGAGGCTGTTTCTGGAAGAGATTAGCATTTGAATTGGCAAACTGAATATAGCAGATGACCCTCCCCAAAGTGGGTGGGCGCCATCCAATTCCCTGAGGACCCAAACAGAACAAAAAGCAAAAGGAAGAGTGTGAATTCCCTTCCCCGCCCCACACCCTCCCACCCCCCCACCCCCACCCCCACCCCCCCCCCCACCCCCCCCCGCTTGAGCTGAGACATCCAATCTTCTGCCCTTGGGCCTTGGTGCTGCTGGTTCTTATGTTTTCAGATTCAGACTGGGACTTCCATCATAAAAGCGCCTGGTTCTGAAACCTATGGACCCAGATAGAATGACACTACTAGCTTTCTCCACCTTGTAGACAGCAGATCATGGGACATTTTGGCCAACTTAACCACATTATCCAATTCCTATAATATATCTCTTCTGTACATCTATGCCAATCCTGTTGGTTCTGTTTCTTGGAAGAACCCTGACCAATACAAGGCATATGCCGTGAGCAGCAGGCAGTAGGAGCTAAGAGACTTCCTAGAGAGGCAAGAAATGGGGGATACCAGTTTATGTCAGATGTGGTTCTTTCTGTGTCTCCATCTGCTCATCATCTAAGTGTGCAGTTCAAAAATCAGAGGACAAACTTCTTTCCCAAGCTACACACCACTTTCAGTGAACATGGCCACCACAAAATTAAGTAGGCTTTTCTGGCACTCAAAAGCCTTAGCAAGTAGTGTAGAACAATAGAAACAAGGGCAAAAGGGCCCAGGATTAGAAATCAACTGGGATTCAAACACCTTAACAAACACTCCTTCTGTATGAACTGCCACTTCTCAGGCAAGACGGGAATCTGAGTACACTGAAGCCATTTGGAAACCCAAGGTGTCATCTGTGATACTTGTCAAGAGCCAGCAACTTCTTCAGTCATTCATGAGTAGCTACTCTCCATATTTCAAAATGATGGTTAGGAGCACCTTATGTACTCTGCTACCCATGTAGATCAATCTCTTTTTCTGAACATTAACCCAAAGGATGGATTTTTAACATTTGACTTGAGTGTATTTGGATACATGTTACTTTTGACAAGTGTGTGTTTTCTGTTGGTTCAAAGATATTTTAAGAAAGAAATATACCACATGTGGTTTACAAAAAAGCTCCAGAACTCTAATGCTTGCCTGCCCCTTCCCCCACGATAACTCCAAATTCCGCTTACCAGAAGCCTCCATGACATTTCTTCAGTTTGGGCTTTTTTTTTTTTTTTCTTTTTTAGGATTTTATTTTTAAGTAATCTTTATCCCCAATGTGGCATTTGAACTCACAGCCCCGTGATCCAGTTGTGTTCTCTACAGACTGAGCCAGCCAGGTGCCCCTCAGTTTTTTATATGGAGCCAGAGATATATGTATGTAGCTATAACAATTTTAGGTATCTCCATCCTTGTATTTTCTGCTGTGTAGATAGAATTTAGCTTTATTACATAATCTGCCTCCCTCCCTTTCCCAGTATAATTTTTTTCAGCTATTTTTGGTTGTATATGTAAGTGGTCCTTACATTTTGTGATTTTTGTCTTTGATTACTGATGAGCCAAGACTTACATTATGCTTATCTTTTGTTTCCATTCCAGTTTTGGGTTTTCCCAAAATTTCTTGTTGTCTTTCTCTTATTTTTATAATGGCTTCTTTGTAAATAATCATTTATTTTTGCTTATTACATCTTATAATGTAATGTAAGGTGGCATGCACTTTTATTGTTTATCTCCAAGTTCCCTGCTACTTTGTGATGTCACTCTGGGTTTGGGGATAGTCTCCCAGCCTGTCTGTGCACCCCAGGCTAGTTCCAGACACACAGTTATTGGTTTTGCCTAAAATTCACTTTAAATGACAGTAAATTGCATATTGATAATGGAATACGACTTTGAAATCAGACAGTCAGACATGGCCCTTAAGGGCCAAGCCTTGAAATTAGGTAGACTTGGATTTCTCTCCATTCCTGCCACTGCTAATCTTGGTACCATGGGAAACCCCCGTGATTTAACCTCCCAAAGTTTGGATCCCTGCCCTTATAAAATAAAAGTAATAGCTCACAGAGTTGTCAGAATATAAGAGAATGACTGTTCCACTTAGCTTAGACAATGTCTGATTCAGGAAATACTCATTTCATGTTACCTACTATGACTACTGATTTTTCAAAGGGCTTCTTCCAATGCCTCCTTAATTAGTAATTCTAACTATCCCACGAGCTCCGCAAATCTGGAGTATGCATTTAGAGAGGAGGGCTCCATCTCAGGTGGCCAGGGCCATGGGACAGGACACGTAGTGGAAGTGAGGACCGGTCTGGTATTCAAGGCAGCAAGTGTAGAGCAGCGTGGATGAGCCTGTTCTGAGCACATGGACTGCTTGGGCTTGTAAGCCGTTTCAGCATCTTCCTACTTGAGTGAACTTGGGCACTTCT
The DNA here is from genome assembly GCF_922984935.1 of Meles meles. Classification (NCBI taxonomy): domain Eukaryota; kingdom Metazoa; phylum Chordata; class Mammalia; order Carnivora; family Mustelidae; genus Meles; species Meles meles. The sequence continues at coordinate 47,972,362 of NC_060081.1, forward strand.
TAACCCCACTGAGACTCCATTTCTTTTTTTTTTTTTTTTAAGATTTTATTTATTTATTTGACAGAGAGACGACAAGTAGGCAGAGAGGCAGGCAGAGAGAGAGGAGGAAGCAGGCTCTCTGCTGAGCAGAGAGCCCGATGCAGGGCTCGATCCCAGAACCCCGGGATCATGACCTGAGCCGAAGGCAGAGGCTTTAACCCACTGAGCCACCCAGGCGCCCCAAGACTTCATTTCTTTATCTGTATGGTGAGAATAACAATAGCCCTTGCAACATAAATTACCATGAAGAGGATACCTGAGTTTATACAGACAGGACAGCATCTGGCATAGTGAGTCCTATATTAAGTCTATTTTAGCATTTTCTGGTCCCCAGGGAGGTGATGTGTTACCACACCAGGCAGCCTGACACCAAGGATCCCAGGTGCCCTTCTCTTGCTCACCAGTCCCTTGAATCTCTGCTCATGTAAGGTACAAGATGCCACATAACGAGGGCTTTGAGCCCGGGCATGTGCTTCAGGCAGCACTGAGCTGGGGCTGAGAGCTGTGATGTTGCTGAAAGCAGCTCACCGGCTGAGATGACAGGGAGACTGCCAGAGTGTTGCGTTGGAGTCTGGGAGTTTGGATTTCCTTCAGTTTCTTCCACGACTCAGCTTCCAGGCAAGAACACATGCTGGCCAAAACTGTCCATCATAGCAGTGCAGTTTGCTCTGAATTTTGCAAGAAACTTTTGGAAACACGGATTCTGGGGTCTGTTTAGTCTTCCTCTAAGAATGAAACTACACAGTAGCAGAGAAGTCCCACAAGGAAAATATATATAACCCATCGTTTCCCAAATGTACTTCACTAAGGAACTACCCTTCATCCTGCACAGTTTTCACCTTTCAGGGAGCTGGTGTGCTCAGGAACACACTTTGGTTAATGTGTAGTCAAACTAGCAGATAAACGTTCACGTGTGTGTTTAACAATGAAAGAAAGCAATTAGGAAATAGCAGATATGAAGTCTTGAAATGCCTAATTTAAAAATCCATAGTAGGGGCGCCGGGGTGGCTCAGCTGGTTAAGATTCTGACTCCTGATTTTGGCCCGGTTCATGATCTCAGGGTCGTGAGATTGAGCCCTGTGTCAGGCCCACGCTCAGAGGGGAATCTACTTGAGATTCTCTCTCTTCCTCTGCACCCCCTCCTCTCACATAAATAGATCTTTTTAAAATATACACACCATTAGCAGAATTTTCTGTGCTGACTGATAGCTACCAGAACATTCTGGAAGTAGGTCTGTTGGAACTCAGGAGCAGTATGAGGAATTCTGTGCCCTTACTTTATGTGGAGTCTGAGCAGCAAGGGTCTTTATTCCTGTGTGAGGGGTTATCCTGGCTCCCAGCAGCACCTTGGCCCTTGCTCAGTGACAGAGTCCTGCTCAGTCAGGAAAAGGTTTTTCTGGAGAGACATAAGAGGATCCCCAGATTTCCAGAATCTCATAGTTCCTTATTCGAGCTCACCATCCCCACCCAGGCATATCTCTAGGGGACCAAGTTTCCTAAGAAGGGCAGGGTTGGGGATACGTGGTAAAGAAGGCTAGTGCAGGACACCATGGAACTGGGTAGTAATTAAAAGCGTGCGTTTGGCGGTTCTGAGCCTCCAGCTTTGTCATTTCTTAACTTCGCAGATTTTGTTTCCTCCATGGAGATACGATGCTAACACCTCCTGTGCAGAGAAGAGTTAACATAGCAGGCCTGAGCATGTCTTAGAAAAGCTGATTTGCAAGGTTGGCCCTTGGGTGGCATCTGGGAGCTTGGATTCTGGGAGGGTTCCCACCTTTCCCTGATAAAAATGGTTCACTATGATTGAACTGTTTATGCAAACAATATTGTTTATGCTGAACCCCTGCTTTTCTTCTGGAGGCTAAAATTTTGGCATGTGCCAGGCAAAGGGTGCCTATATGACTAATACTGAATAAAATCCTCAGGCACTGAGTCTATAAAAAAGCTTCCTTGGTAGACAGCATTTTTTCATGTATTGTCACAATTCATTGCTAGAGGAATTAATCAGGTCCTGTGTGAGTCCACTGGGAGAGGACGCCTGGAAGCTTACGCCTGGTTTCCCCCAGACTTTGTCCATGTGCCTTTTCCCTTTGCTGATTTTGCTTTGCCTACATTCACTGTAATGAATCACAGCTGGAGTGGGACTGTCTGCTAAGTTGCTGTGAGTTCTCCTAGCCGATCGAACCTGACAGTGGTCTTGAAACATTCCCCTCCCGGTCCAACTGCCAACATAGGGTTATTGTGAGTTTTTAAGTGCGAGCGGACACAATGAACCTTGAGCACTATGCCAGGGACAGACTAAGCACGGACCTTTCAGAGAGAAGAAACCATGTATCAAGCAGATCTTGGGTTTTAGGAGGGCCTCCTACCTTGTATCTCTCTGCTTCATGGTGTAAAAAGCATCAGGATTCTTTCACCTGACTGTGAGATTCCTCATTGCTATCCGAGTAATGGCCCTCACTAATGAAATATCTCCATCCACCATGGAGAGTCTCTCTCTCTCTATTTGGTCAAGTGTGAGCTTCACAGGAACATTGCTTGAAAATGTAGAACTTCTTAGTTTTCCTTTCTGATTTCTTCCTCTGTAACTCTTCAACTCAAACTTAATAGATATGTATTGCTCTATTTATAACCATTTATATTACAGTTGTATCGCAGGGTACAGTGTAGGAAAATTAATTCAGCCACAGATTTCCTCTCCACAACTGCCTTATTTTAGAACAAGAACAGTATTCATTCATTGATATTTTCTTTTTTACATTCTCATTTGAATGGCATGGCAACCACTGGGACATTCACAGGAAGGGAATAGTAAAACATTTCTATTCTGGTTCTAAAAATATTTGACCTAGTATTGTCAGTACTTGTTCATGTGTGAATTCATGTAACAAAACAAAACAAAACCAAAAAACCCCACTTCACCTCATGTGATTTTTCTAAGATAATTGCTATCTTGTTTTTAAAAAATGGTCATAAAGTTTATTAAAACATCAAGTGGACTCAGCCAACATATGACCAAATTATATTTTCAAATTATTTTTGTTTTCACTAAATAACACCAAAAGATGGTATGTAGACTCACTTACTTACTTGGTATAATATCCTGGCCATATTACAGGCCCATATCCAACCAGAGAGTAGTATCACAATTAAGAGTCCTCTGAGTTAATAGAATTGTATAGCAGCTAATGTAGTGACCCAGATTGAACATTATTACTTGTGACTTTGAAGCAGCTAAAGTAGAAGAAGAAAAATGATGGGCATCTGAAGATACAAGATATGGGATGAGAAGCAAGTCTTTGCTCTTAGCATTTCTGTGCCAAAATATACTCCACTATGTAAATGACTTAAAGCAACAGACATTGAGTGTGTCCTGATTCTGTAGGCCAGCACTTTGGACCTGGCTCACCTGCATGGTTCTTCTGTTGGTTTTGACTGGGCTCACCTAGTGGATAGCTGCTGGACAGCTACGTGGCTCTGCTACCTGGACCGATTGCTGGTTGGGCTGAGGGGTGGCTGGACCAAAGTGTGTCATCCTCAGCAGGATGGACTGGCCTTGTTCCCAAGCTGGCTGCTGGTTCCAAGAGCAGCAGGTGGGCAAGCCCCAATGTGCAAGATCATTTCGTGCTTGTGTTGCGGTTTCTTTTATCCCGTTGGCCACAGCAAATTACATATCCAGGCCCAGAGTCATGTGGAAGAGACCCACCCAGGGGCGTGGACACTGGGAGGCATGAAACATTGGGAGGCCATTCCAGGGGTCGTCAACCACAGCTGGATTCCTTTCGTTCGTTACATTTTTGGCTTGGGGTGTCCTCAAATGTTTAAAATCAGCTGACTTATATTTATTAATCCACTTTTGTAAGGTACTTAAAGAGTTTTTAAAAATTATGTTATGCTCTCCAAAAGAGACAGTACATCAAGGTGTTTTGAACCCTTACCTTTCATTGATTTTTCTTAATCACTTTATGTGTTTTCCAAATTAGTCTGAAGTAACAATGAGGATGGATGGGGAAATGGGTTTTGATAGGGTCTGGGGGAGTTAAAGCTGTGAGGAATCTGGTCAAGAGTATACATATCCATCCAGTGTTGTGGGCTAAATGTGTCCCTCCAAAACCCATATGTTGAACTCCTAATCTTCAAAGAGAAAGCGTTAGGAAGTAGGGCCTTTGGGAGATGACCAGCTCATGAGGGTAGAATCTCGTGAATAGAATTAGTGCCATTATTAGAAGAGGCCAGCGAGAGCTCCCTTTTCCCTTCCAACATGGTTCTAGGGAAAAGACAGCCATCTGGGAAGTAGGTTCTCGCTAGACACCGAATCTGCCAGAGCCTTGATCTTGGATTCCAGACTCCAGACCCGTGAGAAAAAACCAGCTATTGTTTATAAACCACCCAGTTTGGGGTATTTTGCTATCGCAGCTCAACAGACCTAGTAGATATCGGTAGAGGATGGAATGGGACCGTGAGAAAACTTGAAGGCAGCAGGAAGCCCCTGTTTGTCAAGCAGGGTAACTGGTTACAAAAAGAAACAAATTTGAATGGAAGATGAAGGCAAGGGAGAGAGAGGGTCGGGAAGAGGGGAAGAGCAGGGCAGATGCTAACATCTGTGGAGCTCTACCCTAGGTGCTAGTCACTGAATAAATGTTCCGGGCTTGTGATTTTAGTCCATCAGCAAATATTTGTTGAGTCCTCTGTATGCCAGGCACTGGCACATCGTAATGAACAAGCTAACAGTATCCCTTCTCTGGTGGATCTTCTATTCTAGTAGGGAAAACAGACACCAGTCACACCATTATCCCTAATTAATTGAGCAAGTGGATGTAGGCTGTGAAGAATAGGTACATGGAGCTGTATGAGTGTATAAGCCGCCTATTTAAGCCTAAGTGCTGAGATAAGGCTTCCCCAGCAAAGCTACAGGGAAACCAAACTGTCTCCATTTATATAAAGCACCTGTAGCAGGGTTTTCAGGATTCCCCCAAATGATCATGCTTGTCCTATTCACAATAAACTGAGTGATGGAAAAGCAGTTACACCCAAGATCATAATGAATAAGTGAACCAGCCTAGGGTTCAAACCCAGGATGTCTTAGATGTTTTCAGTACCACAAAGCACCAAGTGACTATTTTACAGGTATCCTGAAGGTATCCTGGTCACAGAATATGTTTCAATTGGGTAAACTACATTGTTTCAAATAGACAAAATACACTGCAATGTTCTAAGTATAAAGCCACTGAAAAGGGGTCTTCCTCCCTGCCTTGTCCCCAAGGCTCGCTTCTCTCCTTCTCTGCAGGCAATGCCACTCAGGTTTCTTGCATATTTGTTCAGAGATCTATTTAATATTTGCAGCACTTACTTTGTGCCAGGTACTTTTCAAGTGTTTTACAAATGTTTGCTTGTTTCAGCCTCATAATAATTGTGTATGGTGAAAGTGATTTTTTTTTTAACGTATAACACATTACTTGTTTCAGGGGTACAGGTCTGTGAATCTTCAGTCTTACACAATTCACAGCACTCACCACAGCACATGCCTTCCCCAATGTTCATCACCCAGCCACCCCATCCCACCCCCTAGCAACCCTCAGTTTGTTTGTTTGTTTGTTTGTTTGTTTCATTTTTTTCCCTCCCTACTCCCCACGACCCCCCGCCCTGCCTCTGAAATCCCTCATATCAGAGAGATCATATAATTGTCTTTCTCTGATTGACTTATTGGTGATTGTGATTATTAACCCCATTTTTCATCTATACCCCTATTTGTCCAAAGGTGTTCAGATGTTAAGTGCCCACCAAACTTGGAGATGCTTCTCCCTGTGTACCTGTCAGCTTTTGCTTTGCTAATACCACATAACAAAGCCGGAATCTTAGTAGCATAATTATAAACATTGCTTTCTTACCCCCGAGTCACCTGTGACTCATCTGCGCCTGGATCCAGACTGGAGGTGGGATTTGGGTCGGTTTCACGCATCTCTCCTTCCAGGATCCAGGCTGAGGGAGTATGCACAAGACAGGTCTTCTTGCCAGATGGCAAAAGCACAAGGAGGAAAGTGGAGACACAGTGCCTTCAAAACCCTCCACCCTAGATTGCGCAGCAGTCCCATGGCCAAATCCAAGATCAGTGGGACAGGGAACTATTTTCCACATGGCAGGGGCAAGGAGAAAACAGATTAGGACTGAAATACCTCCTCTATGCACCCTGAAAATCCAGCTTTCGTCTTTTGTAGCTGAGACAGAGAGGAATCATTGAAAAGCTAGAACTGCAACGGAATCATTTTTCCTGTCGTCGTATGCCAGCAAGATCTAACCAGCGATCTCTTGTTCTGTTTGCATTTCCCAGGTTTGCATCATGTTCGGAAAGAAAAAGAAAAAGATTGAAATATCTGGTCCCTCCAACTTTGAACACAGGGTGCACACCGGGTTTGATCCACAAGAACAGAAGTTCACGGGCCTCCCCCAGCAGTGGCACAGCCTCTTAGCAGACACGGCCAACAGACCGAAGCCCATGGTGGACCCTTCCTGCATCACACCCATCCAGCTGGCGCCCATGAAGGTATGGCGGGGATTCTGTCTTTTGGTCGGCTCAAGAGGCATATTCTCATTTGAAGCAGGGCACCATCTTTACAGGCAAGCTAGAAAAGTGCCTAAATCATGCACTTGTTTTTTAAATCTCCGCTGATGATCCGTACTTATTCTCCAATGAGTATAATGTTCCCCACTTATTGTCAATTGCAGCACGCGAAAAGGAACCTCAGCTTTCAGATGTGAGATTTTTTTTTTAAATCAAACACATAAAACACATAAAATGCAATCACAAAATAGAGAAGCCCTATTTCTACTTTAAAATGGTGTTTGCTAGTCTTTAAACCGAAGAATATTTTTGACCTTCTCTGGTAAGTGTTGGCAGTAACTTCTGATTAAATAGGCAAGATTTGGGTGTTTAGCATTTGCCCTCAGAATGTTTAAACTTGTATGTAAAACTTAATACTAACAGATTTTTACGAATAATGATTCATATGTATGTATATACATGCACATACACCTACATACCCAAAATAGTGGGCGTGTTTTATATGTAATCATGTTTAAATACATATATATTCATATTTGTCTTCATGGTCTAGCTATTTCAAATAAAAATGAGTCACTTGAGCCTTAGGATATAATTTACCTTAAAGAAAGGGCTCGTAGATTTTTGGCAAGGGATGTTCATGAGAGTAACTGCATTAAAGCAGAAATTAGTTCCAATAAATTTATTAGTATTATTATTAGTTATTATGTTATGTTAGTCACCATACAGTACATCATTAGTTTTTGATGTAGTGTTCCATGATTCATTGTTTGCATATAACACCCATCACTGGGAATTTCAGGTATGTCAAGTGACTACAGAGAAAATCCAGTCATTGCTGTTTCTTTCTTTTTTTTTTTTTAAGATTTTATTTATTTATTTGACAGAGATCACAAGTAGGCAGAGAGGCAGGCAGAGAGAGAGGAGGAAGCAGGCTCCCGGCTGAGCAGAGAGCCCAACACAGGGCTCGATCTCAAGACCCTGGGATCATGACCTGAGCCAAGACAGAGGCTTTAATCCACTGAGCCACCCAGGCGCCCCTCACTGCTGTTTCTTTATGTGTCTCAGAATGGTATGAATTCTGTAGACCAGCAAGCAATTGCCCAAAAGCTATCTGTGGGGGTTAAATGTCATTGAAGTTTATTGTCCTGTTATTTAAGAGATTAGATTCTACTCTGTGTCTCTTGCTCATGACATTAGCAGACATCTGAGCTATGAATACCTTCTTCTGAGTAAACTTGAATATTGAATACATTGTGTTTAAGTGTTTAGGCAAAACAGGAATGGTTGTATTTTTAGAGGATGCAAAGAAAGAAGCCTACCTGGTAAGTAACTGGAAATTCTTAGATCACTAGGGCTGAGTAAATTAGCACTGTGATTCCATCATTCAAGCATAGTCTTCGTCATTCTCTTTTTGGTATTGTTTTGTTTTGTTTTCTATTCTGTTATTGAAATGGGTGGGTCTGTTCAACCCAAAGATAAATACAGAGTCTTCTAATCATGTATTTTGTGAGTCTGATTTTCTGATAAGATTTTGAAATTTTTCAGGCAGCTGAAATGTAAAATACTCAAAAGATGGATATTTGAGAAGATACATCTTTAGGGACAAAAAGGGTAATGATATTTAATAGAAACTGACCAATTAACCAACTCCTACTGGTTGATATTGCAGTATCCTTTTATTGAATAGGATTTTCTCCCTAAGGGAAGGCTAATGTTTCAGAATGATTAAATAATGGGGCGGGGAGGGGGGGGAGGGCGTATATCTGATACGAAATCAGGATTAGAAAGAATTTGCTTTTTATTTTTTTTATTTTTTCTCATATCCCAAGTTTTTCTAAAACTCAGGCATTGGAATATGCATTGTGCCCAGAAAATTCTCTGCCATTGATCGTCACAGAGAAGGTAAAATGCCCAAGTGAAATACAGTTATTGAGTGTGGTTATCAGATGATGAGGAACATTCTAGAAGGAGGCAGTCTTAGTGTAACATGCTAGCTAAAGGCCCAGGATGTGTGCTGTCTTATTAGAGAGCATCATTTATTCACTGTGCTTTTTTCACTCGTCTGAGTCCTAGCAGGTCCTGGCTGGCGGTAGAGGAGGGCACTCCTATCTCAGTGATAATCCACCATGCTTGGTGGATGGTGGACTTAACAGGACTTCTAGTTCATTTCTTCCATCTCTCAGGTGGGCTGGCCCATATCCTCTCTGACAGAATTTGTCAGCCCCACGGAGAGTCAGAGCAAGGTTTCCTAACTGCCGAGCTCCTGAGCCCCAGGGTTCTCTTACTCACGGTAGAGGTCTTCTTGCCCTGATGCCCCATGACTGAGCCTCCAGTCTGTATGAAATGAAAATATTTGTTAGAGACACTTACATGCAAACCACAAGATGACTGGAAAATACATCTCCAGCGTAGACCCAGGCCTGAATTTTGCAAATGGGACTTCAAGCGCAGTTTTGTCTGTGAGAAAGAAAGTAAATTCAGATGGGGAGTGACAAAACAGTACTCAGCTAGGCTGAATTTTCCCCAGAAGAAGTAAAGTTAATCAAATGCTTTCAACTGAAGGATGCCCAATAAATCCATACTTGATACTCTCCTCCTGATCCTGAGTGCAGTTAATGCTATTGGGCAGTACTGGTGGTCCGAGGGAATCCTGCAGACTCCACCAGCCCCTCTAGAATAAAGAAAATAAAAGGCTCAGGGGGCCAAAGTATGTCATGTGGTTCGGATGATCCCACTCTTTGGAAATGCCTTCTCTGGAGAAATCCTCCCTATTTTAAACATATTATAATATATCATGCAGAATCTATTTCAGAAGTCCGAACAATCCTTGAAACAGCTATGAAGGAATTGACAGGAGTGAGAAGTTGTGCATATTTAAACCTTTTTTGGCAAAATTCTTTAAGTAGAAGCAACAATTCTAATTTGCTCAGGTTGTCCTGTAACGGGGACAAAGAAAAATGAGAGATGGCGACGTGAAAGCAGTAAATGGAAGAAATGCATAGCGCCTTGCATTATGGCAAAGTGCTGGTTCCTGGGTACCCATCAGCAAGCTTTGGGCAGGCTGGTTCTGAAGGGAAATTTACCATTACAATGAACTCTTCTCTGATTCGAATTTCAGCTGTTCCAATTCAGAACCTTCTTTAAATTGCTTGTCTCCCGGGGCTCCTGAGTGGCTCAGTGGTTAAAGCCTCTGCCTTCGGCTCAGGTCATGATCCCAGGGACCTGGGATCGAGCCCCATATCAGGCTCTCTGCTCGGCAGGGAGCCTGCTTCCCTTCCTCTCTCTCTGCCTGCCTCTCTGTCTACTTGTGATCTCTCTCTGTCAAATAAATAAATAAAATCTTAAAAAAAAAATTTGCTTGTCTCCCTTGCCAGGACACCCTTCTTCCATGTAGATTGATTTCGGTCAGTGTTTCTCAAACTATAGTCCGTCCAAGTCCCCTGGAGGGCTTGATAAAACACAGATTGCTGGGATCATCCCCAGAGTTTCTGATTCAGCAGGACTGCGATGGGGTCAGAAATTTGCATTTCTAATAAGTTTTCAGGTGATGCTGATGCTGCTGGTCTGGAAACCGCACTTTAAGATCTTTGATTTAGGTAATTATAAAGGAATTTATCCGCATAAGGTCTAATCAATACAAGTTTATACTGGTCAGGATTTCCAAATGCTCAGAAATGTAACCAAAAGCACAGGTTAGCTCAGACTTACATCAGAAGTTAAAATGCATATACTCAGCCAAAGGCTTCTAGGGAAACTGAGAAAATCTGAGCCCTCGGAGGTGGTGGAGGGCTTCTGGGGCAATCCCTTTAAAACATTTGGCAAGTACCTTTGGGAAACTCCTTTTTCTGTCCAACATCATTTTGTCCACGGAATAGCATAAGCAGTATTACCAAAATAACTTCCGAATGAGATGCATTTATATAAATGGCAGGTTGAATGGTCACATTGTTCTTGTCCCTTGCTTTTTTTTTTTTTTTTTTTTTTATTTGACAGAAATCACAACTAGGCAGAGAGGCAGGCAGAGAGAGAGGAGGAAGCAGGCTCCCTGCGGAGCAGAGAGCCCGATGTGGGGCTTGATCCCAGGACCCTGGGATCATGACCTGAGCCGAAGGCAGAGGCTTTAATCCACTGAGCCACCCAGGCACCCCTTGTCCCTTGCTTCTTAAACTTGGACTTTTATCAGAATCTCCTGAGGAGTTTGTTACAACCCAGGTTCCCCTGCCCCAACCTAGAGATTCAGAATCAGTAGATCTGGGGGGGCTTGGTGATTTGCATGTTTAATAAGCCCTCATTTGCTGCTCATGCTGCTCATGGTTGAGGGGAGGGGCACATCTTAAGAACCACTGTTTTATCTGGACTGAAGTTAGAACTTAAAGATCACTCTCTGGAACAGCCTAGAAATCATTTAAAAGATGCTAAAAATGAATATGAAGGATGATATTAAAAAGCCTTTGTAGCTTCTACCGAACGTGAACAGATAGCATATTTTAATATTTGCTTCATATTTGGTTTTCAGTTTCTAGTATAGAGCTATAGAAATAACAGTATTATTTGGTATGCTGAAATTCTATTAAATGATGTCATCCTATATCTAATATTCTCCAACTTGCTTTTTTGCTTAACAGTATTTTGAGATAAATCATATGTATGTGTAGAAAATGAGTTTATTTAGGAATTAGAGGGTTTGGGGTTTTTTTTTTTTTTTTTTTTTAAAGATTTTATTTATTTATTTGACACAGAGAGAGATCACAAGGAGACAGACAGGCAGGCAGAGAGAGAGGAGGAAGCAGGCTCCCTGCGGAGCAGAGAGCCCGATGTGGGGCTCGATCCCAGGACCCTGGGATCATGACCTGAGCCGAAGGCAGCGGCTTAATCCACTGAGCCACCCAGGCGCCCTTTTTTTTTTTTTTTTATAGTTTATCCGTTTCTCTACTATGGGATATTGACAAGTATTTGCTATTTGTGAGTAATATTGTCATGAATGTCCATGTCTCCTTGAGAAGTTTTCTTGTAGCAGTTCTCAAAGTGTGATCTGAACTCTTTGAGGGAGTCTGCGTGATCAAACTCATTTTCACAATACCATGGGGTCATTTGCATTTGCATTTTCCACTCTCACTCTCTCCTAAGTATACAGTGGAGCTTCCTAGGAGCTACATGTCATGTCTTGACGTCATTGGTCTGATACCCAATGGAGCAGTGCTTTGTATTCTTATGTTCTAAATGTTTCTCAGTTTTGATTTCAAACACAGTAAATGTTGATGGATAAAACATAAGCCAAAGTATTTCAGAGTCTGTCCTCAATAATTATAAGAAGTTCTGGAGACCAAAAATTTGAGAGCCACTGTGTTTAGGCTGATATCAAATTTTATTATATGTGGCTTCAACAATTTGCTCCTCACACTCTACTGATGGTTTTGGGTGGTTTTTCTTTTTTAATAGAGATGTTTGTCTTCTCTAGTTGGCTGGTAATCTTCAAGTCTCTCCAACTATCTGAGATTCTTGAATGTAATATTCCATTCTTTTCAGTGTCACGGAATATAATTTGCCTAAACCAAGAGTTTCGACATCACTGAAAATCGCTACATCCTTGCTCACCATCCCTTCTCTAATTTATCTTTCAAATCCTTACTGACAGTCTTCTCTTTACTTTTCAAGGTTGAAGATGGGCAAAGAATACCAGAGCAAAACCAGCTCTGCCTGGGTTTGCTTCGTCTTTGTCATCTTTGGTGTTTTATTGTCCTTTAAAGTGAGGTTCTCCCTCCTTTGCCCCCCACCCTTGGCCATCACATCAAAAAGCATCCTACTCTCAGAAACAGGGAAAATCAAGAGCGGGAAACCTCAGGTCTGGCCACGCCGTCCTTCTTGAGGGCTTGTGCCGCTGTTTCGTATTCTCCCCAACAGAGCCTATGTAGAAAGCTCATCACAGAACGCTCCCATCATAATTACTCTCTAATTCCCCACCCTCTGTCTCTTTTCATGATTCACAATTTCACATTCAGGATTTATGTCTTCAGAGCCACGTCATCCTTAATTTAGTTCTGTTTCCACGGAACTCAACCACTTGCTTGGAAAGTTTTGCCATCCACTTTTTTGAACTACAAGGCAACTCTCTGACATTTCTGGCATTGATTTGCTTTTGACCCAAGGGAACAGGGTCTCCCAAGGATCCTTCTCATTTCCGTGTCACCGAGGGTCTTCCTTGCTGCTCAGACTTAAGTGTGGAGGGACCATTTCTTCTAGTGCTACCTTCACCTTCCGAGAGCTGTCACCGGGGGGTTCAAACTGGGCATCAGATGGTTGTCGTGCTCGTAGCTGAATGATACTCACGGCAGCTGTGAGCGTCGAAGGCTGCCCCTTCATGGCTTTGGGGCCCCAGTGCCTGTTTCATGTCTTATAATCTGAAAGCCTCCTACACCATTAGCTGCACTGAGTGGTTCTACTCTCTTATTTTCTTCCCAATGTTTTCCACCAGGTACCCTCTTATAGCTGATGGATCTCCCCATGATTTTCTTCTTAAGTCCGTGTGGCTGTACGTCTTCCTCCTTTCAGGTCTGTTCCCACTAAAATATCCTACTGAACATAGAAGCACCTTCCTTACAAGTTGAAATCCAGTGCCCAGATGCTTACCCTGCTAGGCACTTAGGATTGGAAAAAAGAGGGAGGGTTCAGGGAGTCCGACACTGCAGCAGAGGCCTAAGATCTGCCAGTTCTGTGTGTCTTTAGATAAGTAGCCTACCGACTTCTTCGAACAGATGTCTCCTTATCCGTGAAGTGAGGATCCCCTTATGTGGCCAGGATCCAAACTGTCTAGGAGCTTTAGTGTGTGGAGAAGAATGCATTCTGCAGTTTTTACTTCAGTTTAATAATGTGATAAAATTACAGATCTGGTAAGCAGTTCTTTAGAAAAATATCCCTTATGATTGAATTAATTCTGTTGATCAAATTATATATTTAGATATTAATTCATCAGAGTCTCCCAAGCATTTCAAGAAAATCAAGGTTTCTTGACTGCTTCAACCATAAACATTTTTAGAAAAAGAGTAAGTGCCCATAAACCAACAAAAACAGTAAATAAAATAAGATAAAAACAGAGAGGGAGACAAACCATAAGAGACTCTTAACTATAGGGAAAAAACTGAGGGTTGCTGGAAAGGAAGTGGGTAGGGGGAAGGGGTAAATAGGTGAAGGGCATTAACCAGGAAGCTTGTTTTGTTGAGCACTGAGTGTTATACGCAAGGGATGAATCACTAAATCCTACTCCTGCAACTAATACTACACTGTATGTTAACTAACTTGAATTTAAATAGAATCTCAAAAGAGAGAAAAGACGTCAGTTATCATAAGGCCATGAAATGTATTGTTACACCAACACTTAACCTCCTATAAAAATATTGATAATGTCATTGTTAAGCATGTACCAAGGTTTGCCAATCCTTATTTATTAACTCAGAGCCAGTTCTGAGATCTGTATCTTTAAAACCCACAGAATGCAGAAAATTTTACATTAATTTCACTCATTCATTTATTGAGTGCTCAGGGGTAGTCCCAGGGGTGGTTCTGGGTGAGGAACTTCCTATTTGAATAAGAAGTGCCAGGTGCCTATTCTGGGGAGCCTGAATCCTCACAGGAAACAGATAATGATCATGTAAATAAGTAAACAACACAGCTTCAGTAGCATTAAATGAGATGAAGAATATCAAACATAAAATATAAAGGAACTGAGGGTGTGGGGAAGTTATTTGGAGTCCTTGAGTAGAGTCCTCTGGGAAGGTGATAAGGGAACCAGGAGAAGCCCAGGAGGATAGAAATTCACAGATGGGAGGAAAAACCAGTGCAAAGGCCCTGTGGTGGGAACAAATATGGAGAATTTAAAGGACAAACAGATCCTCATGGGGCTCACATGAGAGATAATGGTCAGGTAGATAAGAGAGTCTGGCTGGTGTTGGGGCTTTCAGAAGTCACAGTCAGGAGTTTGCCGTTGGTTAAACCCCAGTGCATGAGGGACTCCAGTCTCAGATCAAGAAATTGTTCTATTATGAAATGAAATGATTCATTTAAAAGTCAGATCCAGGGTGCCTGGGTGGCTCAGTCGGTTAAGCATCTGCCTTCAGCCCGGTCATGATCCTGAAGTCCTAAGATTGAGCCTCTCATGGGGGAGCCTTCTGCCTTCTGCCTACCGCTCCCCTGCTTGTGTGCAATTTCTCTCTCTCTCATATGGATAAATTAAATCTTTAAAAAGAATAAAAACACGATCTAATTGAAAGTGTCCCAACTATATTGATTTGATATGCCATCCAGCAGCTTTTAAGGACATTATTAATTAAATGGGTATAAGAGTTAAGATTCAAGTAATCCTTCTGACTATATGAATTTGATAAATCTTCTTACAAAAAAAAATAGTGTGTTTGTTTTAAAGACTAATTTTTTTTGGAAAGGAAAATGTAATCATGAAATCGGTTGGGCATATTACCTGTATTTTAAAGCCTCTCATCCAAACCAACCAACCGCAAAAACCTACAGCAGGGTCTGTTGACTGAAACCAAGACATTCCCTAGGGGAATGGGTTGTTAATCCTTTGCTGAGGTTATCACTAGTATTTCCATCCACACTTGCAAAACCCCTGGGGATAACCATTCTTTCAGCGCCCGTTATGTCCTGGAATCTCTCCTTCCGTTTTCAGTATGCCTTCTCAACCTTCCCACAGCCAGAGAGAATGTGGAAGAAACCCATCACAGTGGCCTTAAATTCTCTCACTTGCCTAAAGTCAGGAGATTTGGACATGATGTACTCTTTGTTCCAAAGGAGTAGACAAAGCCAAGACCAAAGCCATATGTATTGTACACCTTCATTTCTATGATCCAGTCATATCTGAAAGCTTCTGAGAGCAGTTTTGCCTTGTATCAGTGAGATTAGGATTTGATGTGCCCCATGCCCACCCCCCACCATGTGCACATGCATGCCCACAGACCCCTCTGAAAGTTAAAAATATAAAATCATCATCAATCACTTGTAAGTACCATCTTTCTTTTTTTACTGCAGGGTTTTACTTAAGCTACCTCTACCCCAACATTTCCTTTCCAAGGTGGAGCAGCTTTAAACTCAGATGTTGTTCCTCCAGAAGCCGGCTTCAGGGGAGAGGGATAAATCGCAGGAAAGTGATCACTGTGGATCCTCACCCCTTCTTCCCTTTCCAGGAGGAAGGATGTAAGCCTCACTCCTCTTCTGGGCCTCCAGGTTGTTCATCTTAACACCCAGGTAGCTCTGTAACCACACCGAGAGGAGCCCACACCTTCGACTCACTGAACCAAGCCCCAAATAATTGGACGTTTCTAGTCCATGATCCTGGAACTTAGGAGGTGGATTCTAGGCTTCCAGTTAAGATTGGATCACCAGGACCGGGGTGCCTGGGTGGCACAGTGGGTTAAAGCCTCTGCCTCGGCTCAGGTCATGATCCCAGGGTCCTGGAATGGAGCCCCGCATTGGGCTCTCTGCTCAGCAGGGATCCTGCATCCTCCTCTCTCTCTCTTTCTGCTTGCCTCTCTGCCTACTTGTGATCTCTGTCTGTCAAATAAATAAATAAAATCTAAAAAAAAAAAAAAAAGGATTAGACCACCGAGACCTCATAAAATAATGGTCACAGTCACTCCCTCTCAAGAGCTGAGTATCGGCAGTCACCCTCAAGACCAAGGTAGACATAAATAGAATGTACCATGTATCAAGTAATTGTCAGTAGTGGGTTGTACTGGAAAGTAATCCAGGACTCATTGACAGTTAGGTCTGTGGTTTCTGCCTTTGCCAGCATCCCTACTATGACTGTGGTCTCCTCTGACTCCGGAGAGGAGGTTGAGCAGTTCCCACACAGTGACAGGATGCATGCAGGGGCTCTGTGTCCACCTTATTGTGATTGTTTGATCCCAAGACTGATGCCAGAGCAGATGCTGGTGGGAGGCAAGGCAGGCATCAAACTTCTAATAATCTGTGGATTTTGTAGGAATACCCTAGGAAACAGGCCTGACCTCTTACCAAACACTGGAGATGTTTGTGCAGAGTACATCTTTAAAATTATCTTGCGGTGTTCTCCTAACAACCATTGAATAGTTTGAATCCAGTTGTGTCGATGAAGTAAACAGTTGTTATAGATGAAGAAACTCATGCTCGACTCTAAGTGGGTCCCAAGCCCCATCCTTGTTAACAAGCAGATTTGTGGGTGGTTGGTGGGTGAAGCCTCCCAGCTCAGGAGTCCAGGTTGAAAAAGGTTTAGGGAGAAAGAGAAAGAGAGGGCCAAGACTGTTGTCATGGGATGGGTGGGCCATTACTTCTCCTGGATGAAAGGAACTGGGGAGAGTCTGGATTCAGGGCAGAGCTGACGGAGCTAGAGATCATGGGAAGACAGGAAGGGCTGGGGGTGACATCAGGGAGACCTGAGGGATGGGGGTGCTCCAGACCCTTCAGGCCCCTTCTGAAGTGTTAGAGAGTCCCACACACATGCAGTGTGAGAGGTGAGCATTTCCTTCTCCTTCACTTGGGAAGCCAGAGTGGGGGTGTTAATGTGGAGACGCTGAGTTCATTCCTAAAACCAATGCTCTAGAATTTAGGCCAAAGCTGTAGACTCCCCGAGAGGTGGGGGGAAATTACCTCTTCCATGGAGAGCACCATGGTGCATCATTTGTTGAAATCCACCCAATTTCTAAGTTGAACACAGATCTAATGTCAGAGAGGAATTGCATTTGGTTGCCCCGCACTCCCATACCCTTTCTCTCCTCCTTCTTCTTTCCCAACGGGCTAAAGATGACTTTGTGTACCCCTCACCTCCAAAGTATTTGCTTTTCATAAGAGGACCATAGGAAAAAGACAGTCATTCCAAGGGGAGGACCTTACATTGTTGTATCAGGTGAGTAGAGTAGTGCGCCAGAGAAATTTTCTAGTTTGCTTCAAGTCACGCATGAAAGAGGGACTGGCCTAGGGAAGGTGGGCACAAAACAAAACAAAACGAGCATAATCAGAGATGTCCGTGGCCAAGCACAACCTGTGCTGCAGGGGTGCTTCGCATAGACCCTCTGTGGTGGACTGAGTTATTAAACTCAGTTCTTCATTCCTCTTGCCACAGCCTCATGGAGGACTAAGGACTTCCCTGCGCCTTGATTTTGGATTGGTCCATATGACTTGCTTTGGCCAATCCAGGAACATGAACAAAGGCTCAAAAGGTACAGCTAAGCTTTACCTTTGGGCTTTTGTCATCACTGTAAGAAGAGCATGACTTGGGTACCTGGGGGAATCTGGAAGAGTTAGCAACACACAAAGCAAAATCACCCTGACCTACTGCATCTCTATAGCTTGAAGCAGCTGCTCCAGCCCCAGCCACACTGTGTGAGCCCAAGCGTGGAGCGGTTTGTTACACAGCATTATTGGATGACTGACTGATAACACTGTCTCCCTTAGCCTTCATCTCAAATTTTCAAGTGGGTGACATTGACTCTTAGGGGAGGAAAGCAAGGCTCATCAAGGCTAAATAACTTGCTGAGGGTTCCATGAGCTAGCAACTGAAAGAGTCCCAGCTTCAAACCCCAAACCTATCTGACTCAAAACTCAGGCTATGACCACCACATCACCCTGTCTCCGGATGATAAGGGTACATCTGGGCATGAACAAGTCTTGCATGTATAAATGATGCTAAGTCAAAAAATTACTTCCTTCTTACCCAGTCCTGTCTTTTCATCGAACAGATGAGGCCACTGAGACCCATGTAGGTAGAGTGATTTTTCCCAAGGTCATAGGGCAGGTTAGTGCTAGATGTCAGATATTGTCTCTGAGTAAAAGGGGTGCTTCTGGACTGCCTTGGGGGCTCAGATGGTTAATAAGCATCTGCCTTCAGTTCAGGTCATGATCCCAGGGTTCTGGGATCAAGACTTGCATCGGGGTCTCTGCTCAGGGGGAACCTGCTTCCTCCTCTCCTTCTGCTGCTTCTCTTGATTGTGCTTTCTCACTCTCTCTGTCAAGTAAATAAAATCTTTAAACAAAAGGGGGGTGCTTCTGATTCAAGCATTTAGAAAGCTCAGATGTGGCCCACAAACTGGCACTCTCTTGAGAATCTGAAAGCCTGTCCCTTAAATGCCTGCCTCCTTGTGATTTCTCATTACTGCCACATGATTTTGCTTTCTAGTTGCAGAGTGCTCCATGTCCTTTGCAGCGTCTTTTACTTTGCGTGTAATCTACAAGTCTTCTCCTGTGAATTAGGCAGAATATTTAAATAGGAAATGTCTGTGCTCGTGTGCACCAAAAAGCAAAGAATACGCATCCAGACATGTGTGGCTCACTCTCTCCAGGGTGGCCTTGTTGCTCCATGGGCTGATCATGCCAAAGGTCAAACCATGAACCCTCTGATCACAAGCCTCTCTCCAGACTTGGGTTCCCTTCCCACTGAGTGACCTGCTCTCCACTCCTGACAGCTGAACTCATCAAATGAGGATGGTTGTGCTTTGATAACTGGCAGATTCTATATAAAGGGACATGATGTTCTCGGGAATGCCTTCTTTGCCCCAGCTCTTCTCTCCTGGCAGAGGTGACCTAACTGAAAATATTCCTTCTAAATCAAAAGAAAAAAAGCATGTGGCTCTCTGTGACTCCCACACATGCTTTGAACTTGAAAGATTTAATTTTATCTCTCATTTAGCATCTTATAGAAATTGGGGCACTAAAATGACAGCCACAGGCTTCTTTGGGGACACTGGCAAATCCTGTCATTGTTATCATTCTGTTGAGTCATTTTAAATAGAACAGTTACATTGCTGACTCTATTTAAGCCAGCGGTAAAGCAGTTTACCAATGCTTTTTTTTTTTTTTAATTAATTAATTTATTTTTATTTGCTTATTTACAGCATAACAGTGTTCATTGTTCTGGCATCACACCCAGTGCTCCATGCAGTACGTGCCCTCCCTATTACCCACCACCTTTTACCAATGCTTTGATCATGTCTAAGCAGCGTGCCACTATCCCACTGATTGACTCTTCTGTTAGCTAGAAGGTTAAGATTTCAATGAAGACAGCTCTGCCAAGATGGCACTCGTCTAAGTATTTTCTGTGATGGCACAATCCATCTTTGTATCAGCTAGCTTGTATTGCTGCATAACAAATTACGGCAAACATAATGGCTTAAAAGAGCAGACATTTTTTCCCTCCATTTCAGTGTCTGGAGTCCAGGGCATTTCTGAACTGGGTTCCCTGCTCAAGCTTTAACAAGGCCACCATAAAGAGGTCAGCAGGACTTTGTTGCCATCAGGAGGCCTAGCTAGGGAAGAAGCTACCTCCAAGCTCATTGAGGCTGTTGACAAAAGTCATCTCCCTGTGTTTTTGAACTCATGGCAGTTTGCTTCTTCAAGGCCAGCAGGAGGGCATATCTACTCCACTTGCAGTCTTATGTATACATCATAACATAATCATAGGCTACTTCCCATCACTGTGCCATATCATGTACCATCAGCTTGGGAGGCACCTCCCATCGTCTTTGCCATATAATATAGCACAGCTGTGGGAGTGACATCCCACCACCTTTGCCATGTTCCTTTGGTTTAAAGCAAACCACAGGTCCTGTCCATACTCAGGGAGAAGGAATTACACAAAGGCATGAACATGAAGGGCCTGGAATCACTGGTGGTAGTAGGGGTCACCCTCTTTGGTTCCTGATATCCCTCCCACATGCATTCACCCCAGCTTTTTCTCAAAGTATCTTCCCATTAAAGTGTCATCTTCAAATTAGCATGGGATCAGGTGTGGATAAAGCACTTGGGTGTAATCTATTAAGTGCAGTGGCTGGGGCTGGAGTCCTCTCCAGATGTGGACTTGTGAAACTAAACAGATATCTATCCACATTCTCCCTCTACCCCTCCTCCCAGCTTATGATGGTGATATAGGGTAATAGATATAGACATTCCAGTTCAAAACAGGGGAAATGGAAGATAAGACAGAATCACTGGTCCAAAGCTGTTCTGAAATCCAGCCTGGCAGGTGTTGGGATTTCCTTGATTAGGTTTTAAGGCTTTGGAATAATCCTGTGTGGCTTGGACTCCATCCACTGGCTCTGCCCTTACTCTGCATGAAACCTTGTGTTTCAGAACAGTTGTTTTTTTTTTTTAAGATTTTATTTATTTGACAGAGATCACAAGTAGGCAGAGAGGCAGGCAGAGAGAGAGAGAGAGGAAGGGAAGCAGGCTCCCCGCTGAGCAGAGAGTCTGACATGGGGCTCGATCCCAGGACCCTGAGATTATGACCTGAGCTGAAGGCAGTAGCTTAACCCACTGAGCCACCCAGGCGCCCCCAGAACAGTTTTTATCAACCTGCGTTCTCCTGCCAGTAGAACTTGGGGAGTCTGAAAGCCTCCCTTTCTTTTCTGTCATCTCTCCGTCCCTTGGTCCAAGCTAGCAGTCTTGTCTTGTCTTGTCTTGTCTTGTCTTGTCTTTTCTTTTCTTTTCTTTTCTTTTCTTTTCTTTTCTTTTCTTTTCTTTCCTTTCCTTTCCTTTCCTTTCCTTTCCTTTCCTTTCCTTTTCAAAGACTTTATTTATTTATTTGACAGAGAGACAGTGAAAGAGGGAACACATTAGGGGGAGTGGGAGAGGGTGAAGCAGGCTCCCCACTGACCAGGAAGCCCGATGCAGGACTTGATCCCAGGACCCTGGGATCATGACCTGAGCCGAAGGCAGATGCTTAACAACTGAGTCACCAGGCACCCCTCTAGCAGTATTTCTTTCTTTTTTTTTTTTTTTAAAGAAGATTTTATTTATCTATTTACAGACAGAGATCACAAGTGAGCAGAGAGGCAGGCAGAGAGAGAGGAGGAAGCAGGCTCCCCGCTGAGCAGACAGCCCGATGTGGGGCTCGATCTCAGAACCCTGGGATCATGACCTGAGCTGAAGGCAGAGGCTTTAACCCACTGAGCCACCCAGGAGCCCCTAGCAGTATTTCTATAGAAACAGTTTTTCAAGAACTTATAGACCTTATATAGATTTCACTGTGGTTCACTCCATTTATCTCCAAAGTATCTCCATAGATATTTTTTTAAAATAAACCCTTCTGTACTTTGTTTGGCCTCTTGCTAAGATGGCTGAGGGACAGTGCCCTTAAGCTTCCTAGAGGTTCTCTGATTTGATTGAGAAGATCTGTAGGCCATACCCTTAATTTCTCTAAAAAGCCCTTTGTATAATTACATATTCTGACCTGTGGTTTTTCTGGGTTTTTATCAGAGTTGTACAGTCACATCTCAGGCTTTTCTCTGGAGAATGCTTTTCCAAGAGTCCAACTCTTGCCATTTAGAGAGGCTCAGATTTATTAAGTCCTGTGATTCTGGTTCCTTTTTTTAAAGTTCTTTCTTCTTGCATTTTACTGTAAGCAGAAAGAAGACATCAGGCAGCACCTTTCACACTTTCCTTGAAAATCTTTGATCTGTCACCAAGTTTATCACTTCGAGCTTCAGCTTTCCACATAACTCCTGAAAATGATTTTGCCAAACTTTCTGCCAATGTAGAGCAAGGATCCCCCCTTCTCTGTTTTCTAGTAATATGTTTAACTTGCCTCTGAGCCCTCATAGTCAGCATCTTCAAAATCCACATTTCTACTAAGAAACGGCAGCCTAGACTTTCCCTACCATGTTCCTCTAATTTCCTCCAACCTCTACTCATTTTCTGGTGATAAAACCCATGTGTTGTTATGGACTGAATTGTGTCCTTCCAAAATCCATATATTGAAGCCTTAACTGCCACTGTGACTGCATTTGGAGATGGGGCCTTTAAGGATAAATGAGGTCATAAGGGTGGGCCCAAATATAGTAGGACTGGTATCCTTGTAAGGAGAGGAAGAGACCCCAGGGGCAAGCAGACACAGAAGGAAGACCAGGTGAGGACACAGAAGGAGGCCATCTGCAAGTCAAAGACAGAGGCGTCAGTAAGAAATAACCCTGCCAATACCCTGATTTCTGATCTCCAGAACTGTGAGAAAGAAATTTCTGCTAGTTAAGCCACCTCATCTGTGGTACTGGTCATGGCACCGCAAGGAAACCAACACACATGTTCTTACAAATTTGTTACAGTGGCACCCCATTTCCAGGTACCCAAATCTGCATTAGTTTTGTATTGCTGCTTAACAAATGACCATAAACTCAACAGCTGAAAATAACACAGATTTATTAATACCCCCCCCCCCCCCCCCCAGTTTTCATAGGATAGGAGCTGGGCACAGCTTAGCTGGATCCTCTGCTCAGGATCTCATAGGACTGAGATCAAGGTGTCAGCTGGGCTGCCATCTCATCCGGGGCCCCAACTGGGGATGTGTCTGCTTCAAAGCTCATGTAGGTTGTTGGCAGAATTAATTTCCTTGCGGCTCTGGGGGAATGGAGTACTCAGACCACTAAGGAAGAAAAGTAAAAAAAAAAAAGGGGGGGGGGGTGTTAAGGAACAGATAACTGCTGTGAGCACCAGGGACTCAGTCCTCCAGGAATGGCCTGAGAGACTTTGTAAAACCAGCTCAGAGTTGCCCCAGTGAGGAAGCTGAAGCAACTGTCTACCAACTTTAACTAACCCTCAGTGATTGTGGATTCCTCCTGGGATTTAATTCCCTGGCAAACTCCAGCCTTTTCCACATTTGGTTAGGCATTCCTCAGTAGCCAGAGAATGCCTTCAAGTAGAAAAGACTCGGGAAACATTCAGCATGGATGGGAAATGTCTGCAGGTGACTTTTGAGGTGGGCAGAGGGCATAAAGGCATGTCACCACTGGTAACTGCTGTCAAACATCAGCTTTCATTTCTAGTCAGATATTTATTGTGTACTGACTTTGTTCCAAAAACTGAAGCTCTAGAAAAAAACAATATTTGGTCCCCCTCTCTACAGACTACTTAATCTAGTGGGGAATCACATTAGTGAATACAAAATATAATGTCACAAAAGGATATAGGACACTTAATATATCACACAATAGAACATATAGAAGCTTTTATGAAAGCTTTGAGAACAAAATGGCTGTACTTCCCAGAAAGTTTAGGGAAGGTATGAGCTTGGATTTTGAAAGTGTATAGTCATATATTGGTGTCTAATGGAAGGATACCCCTAAGTAAGGAAATTGTTACAAAGAAGAAGTGACAGTGTCTTGTTAAAAGCCCTCTGGAGCCAGACTATCCAAAATAATTCCAAAAGCTTAGTTCTACCAATTTCACCTAGTTGACCCTGTGCAAGTTCCCCAGCTCTGTGAACTTCCATTTCCTCATCTGTTCCTAGTAGATATAATAGCACTACCTCATAGGTCTAGTGTGTGGATTTAACAGTTAAATAGATTTAAAATATTAGTAGTCACAGTTATTGCCCATGTTCATGAACAGAAAAGAATGCTATATGTTCTCACAGCTCTTTGCCCTCATTTATTCATTCATATAGTCAAGAAATATTATTGAACCCTTATTCTATATGGAAATATTCTAGGTGCTCAAATCCAGCAATGAGCAAGGACTAGGGCTCTGCTCTGTCCTTTTCATGGTCCACCGAGGGAATCTGTCATATAACCAAAGAAGACAGCACAGAGTAGTCAGAGGAGTGTTCGGGACAGCCTAGGGATCTGCAGAAGCTAAGTGTGGGTCTCAGACCCAACTTGGGATTTAGAGGCTTTGAAATTGGTGATGTCTACAGGGAGACCTGCAGGGTGAGTTGGTATGATTCAGCTGACCAGGCAGGTGGAAGAGGGGTTTCCAGACAGAGGGGACAGTGAGTACAAAGTCTCAGGGTGAAAAAGGCATAGTGCATTTGGGACAGTGGTATGTTCAGTGTACCAGGGAGAGCTGGAGGTCGGTACTGTGTTTCTGGAATTGAAAGCAGGCAGGTGGGAAGGGCATGGGCATGCAAGAAAATGGTGTCCAATTGAGGAGTTTGTTTTAAGGGGAATGGGGACCAATAAATTTTTTTAATGCTTTAAAAAAAAAAAATAAATA
Source organism: Meles meles (assembly GCF_922984935.1). NCBI lineage: Eukaryota > Metazoa > Chordata > Mammalia > Carnivora > Mustelidae > Meles > Meles meles. The sequence goes on from NC_060081.1 coordinate 47,996,924, forward strand.
AAAAAATAAAATAAAATATTAGTAGTCAATAAAGGGAAACAAACCCAATTATCACAGTTATAGAGCAGAATGAAAATTGCCTTTTTTTTTCTGAGGACAACAATAGTTTAGGTTTGTTTTCCCTCACAGTTCATAAAGACATATATATGTCTCAGTTTTATAGATAACTGTCTAAGGTATATAAAAGTTGGTTCTCGGGTGTTGATTTTTTTTTCAAGATATATTTATTAATTTGGGGTGGGAAGAAGAGGCAGAGGGAGGAAGAGAATTCTCAAGCAGACTTCCCACGGAGGGCAGAGCCTGACATGGGGCTCCACCCCATGATCCATGAGATCATGACCTGAGCTGAAACAGCTGTTGGTCAGTTTTAACAGCAAAACACCCCATCTCTCTCTCTCACTTATGGGGGCTTTCAAGTGTGAATTTCCTCAAGGCATGTTTCCCGTGCCGCAGGGCATTCTTTTCCCCATGGGGCGGGAGCCAGAGAAATGGGTATCCCTGCTGCCGCGTCTGACACCGGGAAGCCCTGCCTCACTGCCCAGTCAGTTTTGCCATCTTGGTTAGACCTGCCTCCCTCAGGCTGAGAGGCCAGATTGGCTGAAACCCCAAGCCAAGTTCACTTCTTGAAGGCCGCAGGGGTTGGAAATGGGCATTTTCTAACAGCGCCAGGGAGAGATGCATTCAGAAACAGATTTCTTCAAAATCTCAGTGCCCTAAAGCCAGATCCCAAACGTGTAGAGCAGGAAGCTGGAGAAGTTTAGTGGAGTGCAATTAAACCTTCTCCCAAAATGAAATTCTCTGGTATATTTAACAGATATTTTTATTCCCAGAAGCAAATGTGCTTCTTTGGGCAGGGGGTATTTTTAATAACCTTTAGGTTTTTTCAGCATATGAGAATAATAGCTGTTTACGTTAGTAAATATGGAAAACCATGGAGAAGGAAGACCTAGTATATCTCTACTGCCCACTGTTTAATCTTGATGTATTTTGTTCCGTTTTCACACACACACACACACACACACACACACACACACACACACACACACTCTAAGGAGAACAGGACTGATTACAGTGCTTTTTCAGATTTTATTTCACTTTTTCACCTACTGCAGCAGTTCCCAAACTTTGTTCACAGCACCCCTCAGGGGTCATCAGTTTTGTTACAGCACCCGCTAGGTAAAAAGAAGTATCCGTTCCATTTATTAAGTAACTTCAATCAACAGCTTAGTAAGTAAAAATAACACATTTAAATTGAGATTTTTTTAAAATTCCTGTAATTCTTGGGGCACCTGGATGGCTCAGTCGGTTGAGCATCTGCCTTCGGCTCATGATCTCAGGGTCCTGGGAGCAAACCCTGCAACAGGCTCAGGAGGGAGTCTGCTTTTCCCTCTGCCCCTCCCCCACTTCTGCTCGTGGATGCACTCTCTCTCAAATACTTCTACAAATGAAAATAAATGGATGTAACTCTTAAAACACTAATGAAATGTGCACATCTGTTGGGCACACATGACTTCTTCGACCTTGGGGCCAGGTTGGATACGGCAGCCTCATTTCCTGTTCCACATTGATTTTCACCCAGAACTTGCTTTTTCCTCATGGCAGCTGCCAAATACATAACTTAGCATTCAATGATGTCATCAAAAAGCATAGAGGGGAATCCAGTGCAGAAACGAATGGCCTGGAGCTGGTGATTTATAAGGATTCTGACAGGTTAGATATTGCTGTTTCCTTCCAAAAGTTCAAAATATCCTGTCACTCCGTGTGAGTTCATGACAATCTTCTGGAGGGAGATCAGCATACATTTTGGGAACCATGAATCATAGCGTTATATTGTCTGCAACATTATTTTTAGCGGCGACATTAGGACGGGCGTACTATGATTTGAAATCTTTTCTGTTGTTAGGAATTTATGTTGACTGCTAGTTTGTCTGCTATCAGTATGTTCATTGCCCTCAAAAGGCGAAGTAGTTCCGTTCTTTCATGTAGAGGTGGAATTTCTGAACACACAGTTACTACCCATAGCTATATTCTGTTATATTCTCACCTTGCGGAATCAGAGCCCAATTAGCCCAATTACCTGGTGGCACCTGCCTTCTTGAATGCTTTGATTTTCCACCAACTCCTATGATCTTCTTGGTTTTGTCGGTGGTTCAGCTTCAGGAACAATGAGCTTATAACAGGAAGCTTTTTTTTTTTTTTTTTTTAAATCCCATCAGCTATGCTTTCAATTTTCAAGTTAATGAGTAAAAATAAAGCCAAGGATTTGATAAGACTTTATAAATTAGCAACAACTAGAGAGAACGTAGCCTGGAACCCAGGGGAGAAAAATGTAGACAAATAAAAATGATTATAAAACCCCAAACTCTGACTTTTGATAATTTCACACCCAAAACTTGAGCTCAGAATGGTCTCCTACCCCGTTGGTGAGTTTGGCTCAGCAAGGAAATACATCAGGGTACTACTCAGCCTTTTGCTTCTCTCCTTGGAGTAGTGTTTTTAGACAAGGATTCAGGTTGGGAATTAGCTCTTAAGAAGACATCCCTTCGCTGTGCTGGGTTAACATACCCTTGGCTCTAAACGACATCTTCCTGCCTTGAAAGGTTGTTCTGTGGATGGAGTCAAACAAGAAAGAACAAGAATAAGAGTTCACTGCAAACTGAAGGTGATAGTAGAGGTGACTGGTGGTAGTAGGGGTGGGAGAAGGCAGTAGAAATAATCCTTTTTTTTTAACCTTCAGGAAAGGCTACCTGTAGATGTGAAAGGACCACAATTATTTTATGCCCAGTTAGAAAGTTCCATTGTCCACAAACCAATGTGTCTAAGGGGTATGGGTTCTCCTCCCATATTTATAGATAATAGATTCAGAGTTCAGTTTTCTCTGTAGGATATGAATTCTAGGGTGCAGGGCTGGGGCTAATAGTACTCATTATTTGAATGGACATGACCTTATCTGGGTCTTACTATGGAAAGTTAGGTATGTTATTGTTATCCTTGTACCATAGACCTGTTATCTGGGTCTCAGAGCACACAGGAGACTTGCCAAAGATGACGGCCATCTTTGAGCTGAAACACGTCCCACCCAGTTCCTGAGATGTCAGGGCCTTTCCAGGCAGCGAGTCTGTGTTTGAGAAGGATGCTACTTGTTGAGGGTAGAGCAGACTTAACAGTATATTGCAAGACGGGATGTGTGGAGAAAATCAACCTTAATTTCAGAAAAACAGATAACTTGGAAGAAACTCTGTTTGCTTTATCTCTCGGATATATCCACCCCGTCCTGAGCACTGCAGGGAAAACCTCCCTGTAAACACCTTCCAAGTGTTCAGATTCCATTGTTTTCCAATTTATTCACCACAGCAATACCTTTTTCAGGCCTTCGGCATTTCTTTGTTCGGCAAGCTTGGCTCTGTGCTGGCCCTTGCTGAGAGGTGAGATGTATATGTCTGTAACTGAGATATTGATAACCAGCAGAGCTAAAATGTTTACAGGATTGGACCAAATTTGAATTTCCTGATACGATTCTCCTAGGCTTTAATTATTTTTATAGCAAAAACTCCCTACCTCTGCCAAATTCTGAAAGAGATGTAAGTCCCTCTCCAGGATTGTGATTTTTAGTAAGTTTTCCTTGTAATCTTTCATTCTCTAATGTTGGACTTCAGATGCAGCTTTGATTTAAATTTTCCTTGACTTGGAGGGAAGGTGGGGGGCGGGGATGGGTTAAATGGGTGATGGGCACTAAGGAGGGCAATTGTGATGAGCTCGTGTGTGTTATTAGCACGTGATGAATCACTAAATTCCACACAATACATTAATTAACCAGAATTTAAATAAAAACCTGAAACTACAAAAAATAAAAAATAAGTAACAGTTTCCTTGTCTGTAGGGCATATTACCATCCTAGAGTGGGACTGCTGGGTTATAGGCATATATACCCTTAAATCGAATGAGTACTGCCTAATAAGCTTTCCAGGGTGGACATACCACTGGTAAAGACAGGACTACACAACTCTCTACAGTCTTTTTTTTTTTAAAAAAGATATATTTATTTATTTGAGAGAGAGAGAGGGAAGAAGGGAGTGTGCATGTGCATGGGGTTTGGATAGGAGCAGAGGGAAAGGAAGAGGATCTCAAGCAGACCCCCCACAGAGCAGGGAGCCCAACCTGGAACTTGATCCCATGACCCACAAGAGTTGGTCTCTTAACCAACTGAGCCACCCAGGTGCCCAGACATCTCCCTAAAGTCTGACCAAGCTTTGGTATTATAAGCCATTCTAGTATTTGCAGCTCTGAGGAGAGTGTCATCGTGGTTTTTAGTTCTCTTCACTGATTGCTAATATGTTTGATCATCTCTTCATGTCACTGTTGACCGTTGGGCCACTCAGTCTGTCTGTCCAAATCCTTAGCCAACTTTTCTATTGGTTGCCTGTCTTTCCTGTGGTGTCTGTTGGCAAGACTTCTTTCTGCATTAGTAAGTTCACTTGGTGCATTTAACTTCAAGTGACCTCTTGCCCATCTTTCCAAAACAGATTACTTTTTGTTTGTTTACTTGATACATCTTTTTAAAAAATTTTTAAATTTTTTTATAAACATATAATGTATTATTAGCCCCAGGGGTACAGGTCTGTGAATTGCCAGGTTTACACACTTCACAGCATTCACCATAGCACGTATCCTCCCTCATGTCCGTATGATACATCTTTTCTAATATTATATTTTCCTTTGTGTGTGTGTGTGTGTAAGCATTTTCTTGCAAACAGCATGAAGTTATTTGGTTGTATGTCATTTTGTCTTCATGAAATCTGTCATTTATCAGAAGAATTGGGTACATTTATATTTAGTATTACAGTCATAGATTTGATTTTCTTTCTTCCATATTAGTGTTTTATTTGGTGTACATAGAGAAGCAGAGAGGGAGGGAGAAGGACAAGCAGACTGTGTGCTCAACATGGAACCCCATGTGAAGCTCAATCCCAGGATCCTGAGATCATGACCTGAGCAGAAACCAAGAGTCCTCTGCTTAACTAATTGAACATCCCATCCCACGTGCTCCTCCCTATTTTTTCAGTTTCATTCGTGATTTCTCTGCTCTTGGGATCACATACCTCCTTCCTCACTATATATATTTTCTAAACAAAACACTGATTAATTCCCCCAGTGAGATGGACTTTGTTCCCCTCCAGAAGGTGCTATATTTCCTCCTTCCTCATACTCCAGTAAAAACTTCCATTCCCTTTGTTCCCCTTATCTACTCTTTATGGATACCTTTATTTCTCTGATAACCTCCCAAACTCTTAAATTTTGACAGAATTATTTGACATTTCTAGCATAAATTAGGATTTCACTTACATTATTTCAAGATTCCTTATTTAGTAATTTTGCTATACACTGTGCCTAGACGGTTGCCTTTATTACCTGCCAGAATTAATACCTAAAAGAGATATATAGAGACAGGACGACACACTGGGTGTATTGCTCAAGCTCTTCCTCTCCTGTTTATCTCGTGTTGAGGTCAGTGCTCTGGGTTAATGCTATCCAAGAGAAATTTCTGTGATGATGAAATGCCCTATATATGTACTTCCCAGTAGGGAAGGCACCAGCAACCTGGAGATAATGGGCTGTGAAAATGTGGCAAGTATAACTCAGGAATTAAATTTTTAATTTAAATTCAAGTGTATTTAATTTAAATTTAAAATTAAATAGCCGTATATGGCTAGTGGCTACCAAATCGGGTAAGACAAACCTAGATAATTTATTGTTTGGATAGAATCTTGACTTTAGTGTTATCTCTAAGATGAGTGTGTGAATTTTTTTTTTTACTTGTTTATTTATTTAAGTAATCTCTACACCCATCCTCGGGCTCAAACTCATGATCCCGCGATTAAGAGTCACATGTTCTTCCAACCAAGCCAGACACATGCCCCTGTTTCTCTCTTTCTTAATTCTAACATAGGGTCATGTGTAGATTTGGTTTTGGTTTTGCTGAGGTACAGGCCTCTCAGGCCTTCTCTGTTGGGTTGAGTTCTCTAAAACCCAAGAGGGGATTCATGTGCAAGTGAATTAATTGAAGGGGAGCTCTCAGGAGAAACCTGTGACAATAAGGGAAGATGGGCAGGACGGAAGGAAGAGCTGGGAAGAGATGGCATCTGCAGGGGGTCCGGCCTTAGCCCCACAGAGAGCTCAGGAGTGTGAAAGGCACCGCAGGGCTCATCTCACGGCAATGTAACATCTGTGACCTTTATTCCCACTTATCAATCGGTAGTTGGCTATAGGTCACCCCAAAGAAGGGCACAACTTCCTGGGCCCTGCTGGGTCAGGCTATGAGCCCCTTTTGGGAGCACCGAGGGCAATTCCCAGAAAAAGTAGGCAGCGATGAGCTATTAGCCGCCATCACTCAGCCCCTGGTAAAGGGGATGGATATGGTCAGGTACCCAGTACCTACTCCATGTGCTTTAAACTTAAGCAAATAATCACATTGACATTCTCATTATTTTTCCTTTCCTAGAAGTATATAAGTTATTTCCTAGAGTTAAGAAACTTCAAACATATGCTGAGGTGGCTTTTTTTTTTTTTTTTTTCAATCAGTACTACCTGGAACTCAGTGAACCCTTTTAACCTGTTTATTTAGGTCTTTCTTCAGCTTAGGGAAATGTCCGTCTGTTATTTGTCAGTTCCATCCTCTGTCAGTTCCCTTTTACTCTGTCCGCCCTGCTATTACTTTGCATGTTGACTCTTTTTTTTCTCATCACGATTTTCATCTCTCTGTGTTTCTGTGCAGTTTCTTCCACGTGTCAGTCTGTTTTTTGTGACAGCAGCCGAGCACACTGGTGCAGACCTGCTTCCAGGTGCACTCTTGGTGCCATGCTTGGGTCTTCAGGGGTGCTCTGGCTCACTGCATGGAAGTCATCCTCTGTCTCTCACAGTCGCTCTCTTTTGCTGGGTATGAGTTTAATTTGCCGTGAGTGGACATATTCTCTCTCTGGCTGTGAGGATTTTATACACAGACGTTCATAATCATATGCCAGTTTGGTGATGCCCAGGTCTGGCTATTTTCTTTCCAAGTGGCGGTAGTCCCACTCTTAGAGGCGAGCAAAGTGGACTGTCCTTTGGGACTAATGGTCAGATGCAGGGGTGCTGACAGAGCTCTACTGAGGCCCCCAGGAAAGCCCTCGCTTCTCCCACAGTCTCTGTGCCCTCCCAGCCTCAAGGCAGAGACTGAATATCTCAGTTTTATATCAGCTCTTTAGAGCAGAGAGGACTATCCTGACAAAGTCCACCTCCCTCTAGGTCCACACATTTCTGTGCGCTATGCTCTTCCCGAGGTCTGCCCCTGCTTTCCACTCACACACAGCCAGACCTCTGGCTCTCTCCCAGACCGGGGGAAAGAAGCCCATCAGTTTTCTCTGTTCAGATGTCCTCATCACCCAAGCCTGGCCAATGGTCACTTGCCCATAGTCCCACGGAGAGAAGAAGACACACTGAAATTGAACTTGGAGAGGAAGGGAATGAGGTTCGGATCATCTTGGTTCCAGAATACTCCTTATACTATCTGCGATCCTTCTGAAGAGACCTGTACTCAAATTAACATTCTTCTTTTTCAAGTCACTTTGTTTCAAAAAATGCTGCCAAGGATGAGACCCAGTGCTGCAAGTTGAGAACACAGCAGTGAATAACTCAGGCATGAATCTATCCTTCCAGAAACATGTACTCCAGAGGGGAAATGATTTATTGACGTGACCCAGAGACATAACTGTAGAGTGTTGTGAAGGGGTATATAAAGGGTACAGTGGAATGGTGGTGAGTCCTAGCCCACAGGTCTGCTCTCGATACCCACATAGTTGTCACAACAGAACCTGCCATGTTAGCTGTACTGTGAAGGTGTCCGTTTCCTTCTATTTCATCCTTGGACAGTGCATAACAAGTGGATCTGAAGAAAGGTGGCCAGGATGATGGAGAATCTAGAGGGAGGCAGTTGAGATCACTGGTAACTCCCAGTTGCAGACTCCAGGGAGGAAGGCACAAGATGGTTTTCCTCAGTCACCGAGTGGCTGCCTATGGGAGGGGAATTCAGGATCCTCTAGGAATCCCCTGGGAGGAGAAACTGGAAGAGCTAAGTGAAGAAAGCACAGAGAGGGCTCAGTACTGCACGGACCCTCAGCAGAGCAGGACTCAGGAATGGTGTGTGTTCTCTAGCAATGGAAGGGGCCATCTGGGAAAGACCTAATGATGAGACCATCATCATTAGGAAGGTTCCAGTACTGACCCACCTGTGCACACAAGAGGCACCTGAAACAGCAGATGGGGTAGGGGTAAAGCCAGGTGGGACTGGGGTGGAGAATTCCACCTGGGAATTTAGTGTCTGAGAGGAAGGAGCATTGGGAGGAGGGAAGAAAACAGGTGGGATATGTGAGGAGTGAGGCCATGGTTTGGCAGCTGTGTCTCCTTCAAGGAGAAGTCAGCACAGAATGCAGTTCTTTGTTTACTTCTCTCTCGTCAAGTCCTAGACGACATCTCTGCTTCCTAAGATTGAATCCAGCCATAATTTTTTTTCCTTCCAAATTTCTCTTTCTTCTGGTCTCCTCTCTGGTCTGCCAACAGTAAAGCAACAACAAAGAATAGAGCCTTCCCTTCCTTATCTCTGCTCAAAACCTTCAGTGCTGAAGCATACGCTATGTTATAAATACTTTCATTTATCTAAGCTTTGTTTAATTTGCTTGTACATTCTACTTTTAGAAACATGCCTGTCACCAAGCAGGTGCTCAATAAATATTTGATGATTGAATTGGTATGTTCCAGCCCATAATAGTTTGTCATATGTATTAACATATGTCTGAGCAGTAACACTGGGCAGGGGATCTCAACAGAGGAAACACTGAAGCCACATGGCATAGAACCGCGTCTCTTCAGTCAGATTACAATGTAGTTGGCTGATAAAATTTGGGAGGTTCCTGATGTGCTTTGTATATATACATAAAGTAACATTAGACTTTATGCCTTAGGCACTTAACTCTTCTCTGTGTATCACCTCATATAGTAATTTCCTTAGAGTAGGCTGCCACCTACTGGACTCAGGGCCACTTTCTACGGCTTCCCATCTTTCATGTACTTAACAGAAGGGTTTTTGGTGGGGTTTTTTGTTACATTAATATTAGCCTAATTGTAGGTTGAAACGGTTGTATAACTGCTCTGATAGCTTCAACATTTTATTCCATGGTGTGTCTTCAATTTCAGGACACAATTTAGGGCATAATGATTTTGGAGGCTCGACAGCAAAACTCGTTTAAATTTTTTGCTTCCTGTTTTCCCTGATCTGATGGAAAAGCCACTGCAACAAGAGTCAGGATTCTTGGGTACTAGTCTCATCCCTGCAAACTGCGTAAATCCCACCCTCTGTTTCTTCATTTTTTTTTTTCACTGAAGGGTTTAACTGCATCTGCTGCTTCTAAAGGCAGCCCGGGGCAGCCCATCAACGAGATGTATAGAAAACTCATCTGGGAATAAATACTTAAAATACAAATTCCCTGGGCCCAGTCCCAGGATTTCTCAAAGAATCACAGAACTAACAGGTTTCTTTCCCTGGATTCTAGCTTTAAAAGGGGGACTTGGTCAATGGGGAAAGAAAGAAAAGAAAAAAAAAAAAAGAAAGAAAGAAAAAAAGCAAAGGGTGCCACCTAGTGTCCGTGAAGAGTCAATACAATCTTACTCCCAGAATGAACTGGATACAGTAGTGGCTGACACTTTGTGCTTTTTATGTTGCTACCTCCAATATGGACATACTGAAACTTTCACTTCTCAGCATCTCCATTTATAAAGACAAACCGAATTTGCACTTAATTAGGAAAGTCAATGCTGTAATGAGGTAAGCAGACGTTATCCCATCAATTTACTTGGAATAATTGGTATAATCTCTCTTTTGATCTGTGAGTTGGACTTTTCCTGAAAGTGTGCCTGAAATCATTCACAACTGCCCGAGTCTAGCTTTCTGCTCTTACTTATCTTCGCACACAACTCTGGGAAGACCAGCGTGAAGAACTGAAAAGGCAGGTCTTGTGCAGAGGAAAATTGTAGTTTCTAACTACCCATTCTTACTGAGACCACTGCGGAATTTCACATGTTTTGCTCCACCCACCCACCACCCTGGATTTTCTATCCTTAGGTGCTGACTCCCCGCAGAAAGTGAACGCTATCAGGTTCCTAGGGAAGGAGACAAATTTTCACACCCCCGTGCCTCTCCACGCTATTGTACTCCAGAGCCTTGCTTCCCACAGTGCTGGTCATGGGCCAGCAGCTTCCCCATCCCTGGCAACTTGTTAGATGCAGACCTCAGGTCCACTCTAGACCTGCTGAATCAGAATCTGCATTTGAACAAGACTTCCAAGGGAGGCGTGTGCTGGATAAACCTTAAGCGCCATCTTGGAGGGCACAAAGGTTTTAGCCAGAGAGAGCTCACGGATTCCCTTCCCAATGAGCTGCTTCCCTTGCCGTGTTCCCGGGGAACAGAAATTAGTCTGGAAGGATGAGCACGTAGATCATCTGGGTTTGGCATCAGAATCAACCGCTGCCTGTCCATATGACGTAGGGAAGCCCTTGATCTCTCTCTGCCTCTAGTTCCCCCATGGAAATGTGGGAGCTCTGGTACATACTGCAAGAGATGGGAAGGGCTGACCCATGTGAAGTGCTGACCTAATGCTTGTCTCATTGTCTGTCCTTGATAAATACTGCTTTCTTTCTTTACTTACCCAGCCCAGCTTCAGTTGAACGTGTCCTTGAGGCTAGTCTCAGCACTGCTTTGAGTGGCGAGTGAGCCAGCCACGTGAGTGAGCAGCGTGGATGTTTTCCCCAGCCTTGCAACCCGGGTCCCGGATTCCAAACTACTCCCCAGCCCACGTCCTCCCCAAATTCCTCACTCACACAATCGTGAGCAAAATAAAACAGTTGTTTTGATGTAGCAACAGTAATTAGAACACACTTTAGAATTTCTTCATTCCTTTAACAAAGGACCCCTTCTAGGAGTCCAAAAAGTATGACTTACTGGCCAAATCTAGCCTGCCATCTGTTTTTTGGGGAGAGGGGGCAGGACTGGTTATTGTTGTGTAACAAACCTTATTATTATTCTAGCATGTTTAGGTTGACAGCAAAACTGAGCTGAAGGAACAGAATTCTCTTACATCCCATTCCCCTCACATATACTGACTATATTTTGGGGGGTCTATTTCTGGGCTTTCTCTTCTGTTCCACTGATTGATTGATTGAATTTTTTTTTTTTTTTTTTTTTTGGCAATACCACACTGTCTTGTGTCTTGATTGCTATAGCATTATGGTAAGTCTTGAACTCAGGCAGTGCTAATTCTCCAACTCTGTTCTCCTCCTGCAAATTGTTGACTGTTCTGTTTTTTGCTTTTTTGACTCTCCATGTAAACTTCAGAAGCAGTTTGTCAATATCCACAAAACAACTTGCTGGGATAATTTTGATCATGATGGCACCGAATCTATAGATTAAGTTGGGAAGAATAGACATCTTAACAGTATTGAGTTTTCCCATCCATGAACATGGAATATTTCTCTATTTATCCTTCTGGGTTTTTTTCCATCAGACATTTCCTCAAATAGGTTTAGTAAATATTTTGTTAGATTTATACCTAAGCTATGCCTGCTGAGATTTATACCTTTCATTTTAGGAGATAGCAGTGTAAGTGGTATTGTATTTTTAATCTTAAGTTCCATTTATTTATTGCGGGTATATAGGAAAGTGATCAAATTTGTTTAATAACATTGCACCCTGCAACCTTACTGTAATCCTTTATTCCAGGAATTTTTTTTTTATTGTTGTTGATTCTTTTGGATCTTTTGCATAGACAATCATGTCATCTGTGAACAAAGATGGTTTTATCTCTTTCTTCCCAAACAGTTTACCTTTTATTTTCTTTTCTTAGCTTATTGCATTAACCAGGACTTCCAGTAAGATATCTAGGAAATCCTTGCCTTGTTTCTGATCCCAGCAGGAAAGCTTTTATTTTCTCACCGTTAAGTAGGAAGTTAGCTTTAGATTTTCTGTAGACATTCTTTACAACTTGAGGAAGTTCTTCCTATTCTTAGTTTGCTGAGTTTTTTTTTTTTAAAGATTTTATTTATTTGTTTATGTGACAGTGAGAGAGAGAGAGATCACTAGTAGGCAGAGAGGCAGGCAGAGAGAGAGAGAGAGAGGGAAGCAGGCTCCCTGCCGAGCAGAGAGCCCGATGCGGGACTCGATCCCAGGACCCCTGAGATCATGACCTGAGCCGAAGGCAGCGGCCTAACCCACTGAGCCACCCAGGCGCCCCTAGTTTGCTGAGTTTTTATTATGAATGGCAGTTGGATCTTACCAAATACTTTCTCTGCATCTGTTGATGTGATCGTCGGATTTTTCTTCTGTAGCCTGTTGATGAGGTGGATTACAGTAGTTGTTGAATGTTGAACCAGCCTTCCATACCTGGGATAAATCTGTAGCCATGATATTTAATTCCCTTCATACATTGTTGGATTCAATTTGCTAAAATTTTCTTAAGGATTTTTGCATCTATGTTCATGGGAGATACCGGTCTATGTTTTTCTTTCCAGATTCCGTCAATGTCTGATTTTGGTATTAGAGCAATGCCAGCCTCATAGAATGGATCAGGAAGTAGTCCTTTTGCTTTTGTCATCTAGAAAAGATTGTAGAGAATTGATACAGGGGCACCTGGGTGGCTCAGTGGGTTAAGCCTCTGTCTTTGGCTTAGGTCATGATCTCAGGGTCCTGGGATCAAGCCCCACATTGGCTCTCTGCGAGCCTGCTTCCTCCTCTCTGCCTGCCTCTCTGCCTAGTTGTGATCTGTTGATCTCTTTCTCTCTCTCTCTCTCTCTCTGTGTCAAATAAATAAATAAAATATTTTTTTAAAAAAAGAATTGATATAATTCCTTCCTTAAATGTTAGTCTCTGGAAGGGAAAAAGAAATCATTTGGTCTCTGCTAAAATCCTTTCTCTTGAAGGCAAGACTTGTTAAGAAGAGTGCTCTGGCATATTCCGAAGCGGCTCCTTTTCCCTCTCCCCCTGCTGGAAGCACGGGGCCATATTTCCCATTCGCACAGTGAGAACCACCTGGAGGTAAAACACACAAAAGTGGGGACCCTCGCCCAACCTTACAAAGTTTTAACTCTGAGATGTATCTAGAATGAGCCTCCAGGAACTGGTCAATTACAGGTCAGGTTTTCCCATCCTGGTACTTGTTTCAGAAAGTGTGTCTGCTCTGGTTGGTTGCAATTCTCTGGATCTGCCTATGTCTCCAACTTTGGGGCAGCAGTCCGCCCCGTGACCTCACTTCTCCGACGGAGTTCAGGAGACTCGTCGATTTTTCAGTATGCTCATCTTGTTCCCCTGTTGTTCGGACTGAGGGGCAGCTTCCAAGCTTCTTAGATGCTGGACCCGAAACCAAAAGTCTGGGTTTTGTAAATACAGTTTTACTGGAGCGGAACCACACCCTTTCAGTTCCATACTTCCTATGGCTCCTTCAGTACACACCGCAAAGACTGTCTGGCCCATAGCGGCCCAGATCCTGACTGCGGACATTTATAGAAAGACCTTGCTGACCCCTCTTCTAGATGACAGGGATCAGATCATATGTAAAATAAAGGTCCTGGTTTTGTGGAGTTCATATTTTAGTGAGGGAGAGATGGTAAGTGCCAGGAGGAAGAATACAGAATGGGACAACAAGGGACCGGGAGAGGAATTGGCAGGGTGGTAGGGGAAGATAAGGTGACATTTCTGCAGAGATGGGAACGGGGTGAGGGCCCAAGTCAGTCGGGGGGAGTGGGGCGATGTGCTTCCAGACAGGGACAACAGCTCTTAAGGTGGGGTGTGCTCAGAGAGGCAGCTGGCCTGTGGTGCAGTGAGAGCCAGGAGCCCCGGGTAGGAGCTGAGGGCAGGCCTCCCTGGGAACTTTGGATTTGGATGTCCGCTGTCCACTGTGCTTCAGAGTTCAATAAGACGTTCCAGTGAGGCATTTTCCTTAAAGAACCAGACCAGACAGCTTTTGCCTGAGGGGTTAGTAGGGGTGGGGGTGGAGAGTCATGGTGGCAGAATGACATTGTTCATACTCTTTTAAAGAATTTAAAAAGAACCAGGCTGTCTCTGATGGCATTGCCTGGAAGGAGACCTTAAGGTGAAGATTTCTTTCTTAAGCAAAGGATTTTCCAAGGAAGTGCTCCCAGGAAAGACTGGTAAGAGGGTGTAAGAAACAGGCAGAGAGAAGGAAGAAAGGAGCTAAGCAACAGGCAGCTTGTGGCAGATTTCCAGCCTCAGCCCAGTCCCACGGGGGGCTCGGGAGCATAGGTCATTCCTCAGAGTTGATTCCCACTTGGGGCAGGAGCTGGGCTCCATACTCCCACCAGGGAGCAGAGCAGGTGGGCTGAGGACGGCGCCAGGAATGAACAGGGTGGGATGGGAACTCCAGCAAGAACTGCTGCTATCTATCTGTGCAGGCAGAGCGGTCCCAACAGTCCCGGGCAGTCCTTCAGAGATCACTTGCAGAAATCGGCTGTTAGCAGCAAGCAAAGCACACGGGAGCTGGGGAAGGGAGGGGACCCATGGGAACGGTAAAAGAGATCCTCATGGATCCCAGCAGATTACACAGCGTCTGCTACAAAGACCAAAGGAGAATTTACAAAATGAAAGAGGAAATACCTGTAAATATGCCAGCACCTTATATGTGCCTATTTGTGATTGAAATGTCAGGCACATCTCCTGGATTTATTCAGTTAAAGATATGAAACAGTATTCTCTGTGCTGCAAACACACTGGGCTATGGAGCTGGCTCTCTGGTCAGGGAGTGGGCCAGTGATTTTGTTTGAGAAAGCCAAAAAACAATACAGCAGAGATAGCCGATAGTGCAGGCCCTGTGTGCTAAGCCACATTCAGAGTCTATCTGGGACAGCATATAAGGGTGGGGTTTCATGAGAGTTTGATTATCTGGAAGGCACAGGCTAATTCTTCCAGTCCTCTGTTAAACCTCCAGAGTGGCTAGTCTGGTTCTGAATACAATGAGTGCAAAGACAGTGGTGGGCTTTATTGGCACACTATACACAATGAGTTTTGGGTAAAGTAATTTCAGTCTTATTAGCAAGAGACTTTAATAAGATGCCTTAAAAAAAAAACCATCTTAAACAACTCCAGTAGCTTTTATCCATTTTCAACACCAGGGGGCAGACTTGAGTCTTTGAAATCCGTCCTCTGTGGTTCTTAAAAAACAATAACTGGGTCTAATTTAAAAAACCAAACCAAACCAAACTGAAACAAACCTGTGACACTTAGCTACCTCAAGAAAATTACCATTCTGCATTTTACTTCTTCTGCCATCACTTGCTGATTACAAACCTTTTCTAGGCTGGCTTTAAAAGTGTTACTGTCCATCTGTCCTGTCTGGGTTTCTTTCTACTTTATTTGGGACAGTTTTTAAGGATTTGTTTGAATTTTGAACATGAAGATGTAACTACCTGTGTTAAAGACCAGCCAGTTAATATGGCCATGGTTCCCAAATTCCTAGAATAGAAAATCTGCCCAAACTGGTCATTTTTAATGTGTCCTTGTTTTGCTAGTATAAAGCCTTTCTGTAATGCATACACAGTGGCCACATGAAGAGCCCTGATGTCCTTACCCCTAATGACTTTCACTGCTGGTGGCTGATGGTTGGTCTCAGAGCTCAAGGTTGATGGGTTCAGTTGCCCAGTGCAGTCCCTCACCATAAACACCTGCCTCACAGGGGGAAAGGAATGGTTTGCCTTCTCCGTCCCTGTTGGTGTCTTCGTCTGGAGAACATCAGTGTTTTTATGCCTGTGCTTTGCTCACAGCTCGGATATGTGGGCACCTGTGCAGGATTAAACTGAGGTGTCTCTGATTCTTTTTTTTTTTTTTTTAGAGAGAGAGAAGGAGAGAGGGAGAGGCAGAGAGAGAGGGAGAAGCCAACTCCCCACTGAGCAGGGAGCCTGATGCAGGGCTTGATCCCAAGATTCTTGAGATCATGACCTGAGCTGAAGGCAGCTGCTTAACCAACTGAACCACTCAGTGCCCCGCATCTCTGATTCTTATCAATCTGTTAGGTGACATCCTAGCTCAGTTGCTTAAGGTGCCACAAAAGGACTTCACCTGCCAGTAACCTTTTCATTGGACTCATTCTTGTGGCTCAGCCCAAAGACCAAAAAGTCAGCTGGCAAATGAGAGCCACAGGTCTGGGCCAGGGGAAGCACAGGCAGGTCACTTTTCATTCCTGGAGAGACTGCAGAGTGTAATTCACCACCTTCCACGCACCACTCCCCCACCCGCACCTCACCCCCACCCCCACCATCATGAGGTCCCCCGTACCCCTGTCACAGGAGCCTGGTGTCTGGCTGCAGAAAGAACCATTTCTCCCATCCTGGGTAGGGGCGTTGAGTTCATACTTTCAGATAATAGACATAACTTGGTGAGGAGGTATCCGTCATTCGCTGAATTTGCAGGTGTTTTGCTTTTTCCGTCGCCATCCTGAATATCTTCCGTTACCAGAGTTTTCCTTCCTCCTCCTTCATTCTTGTGTCTGTTACCAGTGGCATCAGACGAAGGAGCGGCAGCTGGACAGTTTAATTTATTAGAGTTGTCAGGACCAATCTACCACCGATAATAGAACACGGTGGAAGTGGACTCGTCCAGCAAAGCAGATTTAATCTAAATGATTCAAATAGTGTTTCAGCAGCTTCCTATAAATTAATTCATTTTAGACTTCCCCCTATTCATCTCGTTTTAATTCGAGAGTAGGCACACATTACGTACACATTTCTCTTTCAAAAATACCTTGTCAGGTTTTGTAGAGAAGAGATTTGATATTTAAAATATTTTTCTTCTGATTTTGAAAAGGATATTGAAAATCAAACAGAAAGAAAACCCTGAGGCTCAATGATTGGTTCAGACCCATGCCAGGAAGGAGCCCTTCTTCCCCTCATGTTCTGGGACCGCCCGGCTGTCCTCTGAGCTTCACGCCTCGCTTGATCCCGCCACTGAAACTGGTTGTGTGGGTTGAACTGGGTCTCCTAACCTTCTCCATACCTCCATATCCTTATGTCCGATGTGGATATCTTATAGGGTTAAGGAGTGGATTCAGTTTGATGGTATATGTAGAGCCCTTAACACAGCTCCTGGGAGATACAGTTTTGTGGTTTTGTTTTTTTTTTGTTTGTTTGTTTTTTGTTTTTTTAATGTTAGCAGTGGGACTGTGCGGGCTAGGATGTGGACTCTGTAGCCAGATGGACTATGTTCAGCTACCCAGCGTTTCTATTTACTGGCCCAGGTCTCAGTTTCCACATCGGTAAAGTGGGGATCAAGGCTAGGACAGAACCCGTGGACTCGTTTGGAAGATTAAATGGAAAAACAGAGAGCTAAAACTTCAGACAGTGCACAGCGCATCAGAAGCACTGTAATGTTATCCATCGCTCTAGAAGAACAACCCGCATCCAAAAGCTGTTTGGAAACAGAAAGTTGGATTCCAGCCGGTTTGGGCTGACCAGTCTGCAGGAGGCATGTTAGCAGGTCAAGAAGACCAATGTCGAAAGACAGTCCTGAATTGTCCCTGCGGGCAGAAGCCCTGTGTGAGCTGGACACTAGCCAGGGAAAGGCTGAAACCCGGCGGTGCCAGAATGTGCTGATTCTCTGAGGAAAGGAGAGCAGAGCTTGAAGCCTTCGGGGAACGAGGTGGCTCAAGAAGCGATTCTCAGAAATAGGGGAAGAAGACAGAAGAGGTGGATTGACAGAGATTAGGAAGATGGACCACCACCTCTTCCCCACCATGTAAAGCTGCCTGCTGCTTACGGGTCCTCCCTCCCCAGCATGAGGCACTTCCTAGGAGAGGCCAAAGGTTGCATGCTTCCCGGAGAGCTCCATTTACCCAGAAAGCCATTGTGTCCTTGGGCAGGTAGCTTGTAGGCGATTTGGCTGCTTCTCCATCTGGAAGCATCTATGACCTTTGCTCTCCAGGCCACGGTGCCTACCAGCTTGCTACGGTCTGTGATGCTTCTGTGTCGAAAGGGGTCCCACCCAGCTTCCTAGGTTTTGTGCCAAGACAAAAATGGGGCCAAATCAATCAAGTTGGCTTTCCCATGAAAGTCACCTCTGTCTCAATCATCTGTGACTCAGAGGGATAGGAACCAAAATGCCAGACCAATAATGCGTGTTATTTTTGTTTTGTTTGTTGCTTGCTTTGTTTTCTGTTTTGTGTTGCTCTCTGGTTAGAAACCAGAGTAAGCAAGTGGGTATTTTTGCCTGCAGACACCTTATGACATAGACATTCAGGCAAAATGAAGAGTTGGAGTCTTGGATGAAGTTCAAATTATTCCTTAAAAGGAAACCCAACTTCGCTTGATAGAGGGTCCTTCCTGCATTTTGCTCAGATGCTGTGGTCACGTTTGACTGATTTGGAGCAGCTCTGTCAAATGCTGCATGTAAACCAAGCTTTTTACCAGCTACCGATCTAGCATGGAAAGTCCTGCAATATATAACAGTGAGAATAGGATGAACCACAAAAGAAACCTTCAGATTCTTGGGACCTGGGTGCTAAATCAGCCTGAAGCTGTCCATAAAGGGGACGAGTGCATGGCAGGTGAGCATCTGTGCTAGTCACATCCCAAACACCAGAAGGCTCTGTTTACCCTGAGTACAAGTGAGCTAACCAGGGGTAGCCATGCAGCCATTGGATATTGCAGAAGTTCCAGGCAAGGGCTATGAATTCAGACATTCCTAGATTTTAATCCTGACTTCACTACTTGACTAGTCAACTCTGGTGGTGAAAATGCTGTATAACAGCCCCAGCAGGTAATGATTTAGAACAACAAATAGTCTTCTTGCTCACCGGTCTGCAGGTTGGTGGGGCCACTCTACCTCAAGCTTCAGGACAGCTGAAACCGACTATGGGGTTTAGTTTAGGGTTCAAGTTTGCTCTGGATGCTCCTTGGCATGATTCTTGGGTGAGCAACTACCCAGATCACGTTCTTTTCATGGAAGATGGCAAGAACTCAAAGAACCAAGCCAAACCAGACAAGCACTAGAAGCCTCTGCTTGTGTCATTCACCAACCTTCCGATGGCCAAAGCAAGACATGTGGCCCAGCTCAGAGTCAGTGGAGCAGAGATATATATTGCGCATGCTCTACTGGGAGGAACTAAAAAGGCACATGCAAAGAGTGGAGTATCTAACCGTTATAGGGAGGGAGTGAAGAATTGCACAATATTTCAGTCTTTGACAACCCTTAGCAAGCTATAGAATCTTGGATAACCTTGTAACTTTTCTTTTCCATTTGTAACATGATGTTTAATAATACTTGCCCCTTAGGGCTGCTGGGAAATTTAAAAGCAAGAGAGAGGGTAGCGCATAGAGATCCATAAGGGGTGACAAAGTAACTAATCCACACATTCCAATTTGGACACTTTTTTATTTTTTTAAAATTGATTGATTGATTGATTGATTGATTGATTGATTTGACAGAGATCACAAGTAGGTAAGAGGGGCAGGCAGAGAGAGAGGAGGAAGCAGGCTCCCCACTGAGCAGAGAGCCCAATGCGGGGCTCCATCCCAGGACCCTGGGACCGTGACCTGAGCTGAAGGCAGAAGCTTTAACCCACTGAGCCACCCAGGGACCCCTGGACACTTTTTCTCTCCTGATGTCCTCCCTTTGCCATCCCACCAGCAGCTCCTCCCTTCCCACCCCCCCTTCCTAAATGCTTTTCTCACTTCCAGGACTGATTCAAATTATTACACTTGCACATGAGGTTAAGGCAGTGTGCATATCTTTGCAGACTCTCCCTTGTATTTAGCCTGCAGGAAAGACAGATTGCGATGCAGATATAGCTTTGTGATTATGAAGTCCCCTTTACTAATGAGGCCTCCGAGAGTACACACCGCCACCTCACCTTGCAGCTTACATATAAGAGAGAGCTCTGCAGAGCTGATACTGACCCAGCCTGCCGCAGGGGGAATCACCTGCACACACTCTTCGTCGGTCAGCGCTGGGTCAGTGAGACTGCCAAATTTTAGGAGAGAAGTTTCTGTGTCCTTGCCCCATGAAAGTAGCAGAATACACAAGCCATGCAGATGGGAAGACTGTCCAGAGAAAGGAGAAGATAGACCCTGGAGCCATGCATGTGCCCTAGCCCTTCTCCATCCCCCCATCAGATAAGCCACATCCAGACAAGCGAGTGGGGAAGGCAAGAGAGAACAAAAGCATCACGTCAGTGGAAGACCCTCCATGGAAACATGAGGACAAGGAAGAAGCTGTTGCCCTCAGAACCTGTTTGTTTTTAAGAGAAAGAGCACATGTGTACGAGAGAGAGTGTGTGAGCAGAGGTAGAGGGAGAGAGAACATCTCAAGCAGGCTCCACACCCATCGTGGACCCCAAACAGAGCTCAATCTCATGACCCTGAGATCAGGACCTGGGCTGAAATCAGGAGTCAGACCTTCAACCGACTGAGCCACCCAGGAGCACCCCCCCCCCAACCTGTTTTGCAAATGAGGACAGCTACTTCCTTGCTGGGAGCTTTCTAGCCAGTGGAGAAATCTGTGGGGTTAGAGTCACTGTCATGGTCTAATATAAACAAAGGATCAGTCAGCTCTTATCATAAATAAGGTTGGATAACAAGGCCCTCTGAAGCTAAAGAGCTTCGAACACACACAAAACTACAAAACAATTGCTGAAAGAAATGAAAGACATAAGTGGAAAGACATCCTGTGTTGATGGATGGAAGACTGTTAAGATGGCAGTACTTCTCAAAGCCATCCTCAGAACCCGTGCACTCCCCATCAAAATATCAACAGCACTTTTTTGTAGAAATAGGAAAAACACACACACACACACACACACACACACACACATCCTAGGGGCACCTGGGTGGCTCAGTTGGTTAAGCGCCTGACTCTTGATTTCAGCTCAGGTCATGATCTCAGGGTGGTGAGACTGAGCTCCTTGCTGGGCTGTGGAGCCTGCTTAAGATCCTCTGTCTCCCTCTGCCCCTCCTGCCATCATAGGCTCGCTGTCTCTAAAACAAACAAACAAACAAAAAGGAAATACATCCTTGTATTCCTGTGGAGTCTCAAGGACCCTGAATAGCCAAAACATTCTTCCAAAGAACAGAGTTGGAGGACTCATATGTTCTGATCTCAAAACTTAACTATTAAAGAACAATAAAATCCAAAGCAGTATGGTGCTGGCATAATGATAAGCATCTAGACCAATGGAACAGAATATGGAGTCCAGAAACATGCCCTTACATATATTACAGTCAAATGATTTTTGATAGGGTGCCAAGACCATGTATTAGAGAAAGGACAATATTTTTAAACAAATGGTTGGGAGAACTGGATATCTGCATACAAAAGACTGAAGCTGGATCTTTACCTTACACAACATGCGGAGGTTAACTCCAAATGAATCAAAGACCAAAACATAGGCACAAAAACAATAAATAACTATAAAACCCTCAGAAGAAAGCACAGGAGAAAAGCTTCATGACCTGGATTTAGTCATGGTTTCTTGGATAAGACACCAAAAGCACAGGCACCAAAAGAAAAAGAAAATGGACTTTGTCACAATTTAAAACTTTGTACATCAAAAGACACAATCAAGAAAGTGAAAACACAAGCCACAGAATGGGAGAAAATATTTGCAAATCAAATATCTGATAAAGCATTAACATCCAGAATATATAAAGAACTTCCACAGCCCAACAACAAACAACTCAGTTGAATAGTGGGCAAAGGACTAGAGTGGACATTTCTCCAAAGAAGATAAACAAATGGTCAATAAGCACTTGAAAAAACAGTTCAACATCACTAGTCACTGGGGAAATACAAATCAAAATCATAATGAGATACCTCTTCATACCTATTAGGATAGCTCTTAAATAAAGAGAGCCGTAGATAGCTAGCTAAATATTTTTTAATGGAAAATAAGTGTTTCAAGGATATGGAGAAATTGGAACCTTCATGCATTGCTCTTGAGAATATAAAATGGTACGAATACTGTGGAAAACAATTTGGTGGCTTCTCAAAAGTTACACATGAGACTGACCACACACTCCTAACAATTCTGTTTATCACTCTATACCCAGAAGAACGGAAAGCAGGGGCTCAGACAGATGCTTGTCCACCAGTGTTAACAGCACTATTCACAATGGCCAAAAGGCGATCCATCATTCAACAGACTGAATGGATAAACAAAATGTGGTCCATTGTGTATCACTGAATGAATGATATCCATTCATTCAACAGATTGGATAAACAAAATGTGGTCTATACATATGTTAGACTATTATTCGGCCTTAAAAAGGAAGGAAATTCTGACGCCTGCCACAACATGGATGAACTCTGAAACCATGCTAAGTGAAAAAAGCCAGACACAAAAGGCCACATATCGTATGATTCCACTTATATGGGGGACCAAGAATAGGCAAATTCATAGAGACAGAAAATAGATTAGCGGGGAGGGGAGTTATTTTCGAACAGGTACAGTTTCTGTTCAGGATGATGAAAAAAGTTCTAGAAATGCATAGTGGTGGTGGTCGAACAACAGTGTGTACCTAATGCCACTGGATTATACACATTTAAACAGTTTCAAAGGTAAATTTAAATCCTGCTTTAGCGCCGTAGTTTTTTAAAGCGCTTTCAACAATAAGCGCTTGTCCCTCACAGTTCTGCAAGGTGGCAATTTGACTTTGCTCACCTGGCAGCTCTCATACTTTCATCTGGCCCCACTCATGGGTCTGTAGTCAGCTGCTGAGGCAGGGATCCCCTCTCTCTGCTTCTCGAGTCTCTCGTCATTTCCCCAGGCTAGCGCAGGCAGCTGGGCAGGGCCCACAACCGCCCAGGCTCCAGAAATGGAGGCTCCAAGAAGCACAGCATCGCTTTGGCTGTGCTCTGTTGGCCAGAGCAAGTCATATGGTCAAGGCCAGCCTCAGAGGGAAGGGAAACAGACCCCTCCTCCTGATGGGAGGAGCTGCAGGGTCTCCATGCAAAGGACTGGGTACAGACAGAAGAGGGGAGCTGGCAACTTTTTATGTCCTGCAATTTGACAGTGTTACTAGAGAATTTGGTGTCACGACACCACATGGTTTGTGACAGGATAGGCTCATGATTCTAAGAGTTGTTTAGCGTACAGGGGCAGTGCTTATTCTCAGAATTTCAAAGTGTAGGGAAGTATACACAAACTGCACTTAGTGCCCATACCATTCTCTCCCAGACATTAAGTACTTCTCCGATTATTGTTTGCAGTCAAGCCAGCTGCTTGGCAGATTTAGTGCTTTGTAGGAGCTGTAATTTTTTGGAGAAGCTGAGACATGGAGAGAGTCTTCATGACAGCAGAATCTGGGAGCCTGAAGGGATTCAAGCAGATCATCTCAGCAGAGAGGGGAACCATAGACCTAGCAAGGTAAAGGCATTTGACGATGTCTTCAGAGCTACCAACCACGGAACTTGGACTAGACCTCAGATTGCTGAGCTCACAATGCAGTGTTCTCTCTACCACACAATGGTGGTCTTTTCTTTGCAGTGTGTAAGTCCCAGCTCAGCCCACGGAAGAGGAACTTGATTCTCTTCTTGGGGACCTTTGCAACTTGGAGTGTGCTCTGCAAACCAGCAGCATCGGCCTCGCCTGGGAGCTTGTTAGAAATTCAGAATCTGAGATGCCTTGGTGGCTCAGTGGGTTAAGCAGCTGCCTTCGGCTCAGGTCATGATTCCAGGGTCCTGGGATCAAGCCCCCCATAGGCTCCCTGCTCAGCAGAGAGCCTGCTTCTCTCTCTCTCCCACTGCCTGCTTCTCTGCTTACTTGTGCTCTCTGTCTCTCTGTCAAAAAAATAAATAAAATCTTTAAAAAAAAAAAAAAAGAAAGAAAGAAATTCAGAATCTTGTGCCCCAAGCCAGACCTGCTGAATGAGAGTCTGCAAATTGATAAAATGCCTAGGGCATTTGCATTCGTGGAAGCCAGGAAGATGTGTTGTCCCGAGACACTGGTTTTCAACACTGGTTTTCAACGTTGGCTATTCATTGGAATCAGCTGGGAGAGGTTTAAACATACTCTTGCCTGGGCTCCATCTCAAAGATTCTTATTTATGTGTTCATGGGTACAGTCTTGGGATATTTCCGACAGCTCCTTGAGCCACTGCTTACCATAGCCCACCTCTAATATGCTGGAGATACTGGCGGCTTTTTTTCTTTTTAAAGATTTTCTTTATTTAACACAGAGAAAGCAAGCACAAATAGGAGGAACAGCATGGAGAGGGAGAGGGAGAAGCAGGCTCCCTGCTGAGCAGGGGAGCCCAGGGTGGGGGCTCAATCCCAGGACCCCGGGATCATGACCTGAGCTTGGGCAGATGCTTCACTGACTGAACAACCCAGGCGCCCGTATTGACTGCTTTTTATTACATTTTCCTTCTGTGCAATAGGCTAGTATTTTCCAAACAAGTGAAAACCACCACCAGAAGACCCTGACTGATGACCTTGCTCCCGTAGGATTAAGGGATTTACAAACTGCTGACAATTATTTAAAGGTATTTTTATAAGGAAGGTTGGTTAAACATGGGAACTGGTAATTGTGAGGAATTAAAAAAAAAAAAAACTTTGTTCCCAAAAAAGGATTGGCAGTAATATACAGGGAAATCCCAAATGATAAAAAATGTGACAAATTATAAATAAAATCAAAGATGAAGGACCAGAGAAATAATAATCATGGAAGAGAGAAAAGACCATAAAAAAGAACACAGATGTGCTAACTTCCCACATGAACATAATAGTTAAGCAATGAATTTGATTTTTTTCAAGTCTCCCCTCCTAGAATCCAAAAGTTACAAAGTTCTTATCTGTAGGAAAAGGGCATGAGAGAAAGTCCTTCCTGCAAGAATGCAAAGCTTTTCTAACTCGTTTGTAAAGAAAAGTTCCACGAGGTCTTTCTGTAGGGACAGGGAATGACATTAGTGAACTGTGTCTTCAAGAAGGTTCCCAGGGCAAAAGCAGGAGTGGATTTCATGCTTCTTGTAGTGTCTTTTTGTTAAATCTGTTCATAATGTGAAAGAATAGATAGGAAAAGGAAAGATGTTGTTTGAGCCTCTTCTGGGATGTGTGTGTGCGTGCATGTGTGTGTGTGTGTGTGTGTGTGTGTGTGTGTGTGTGTGTCTCCAGCTTCATCTAAGCTATAACTCAGGGAAGGGGAGTTGTAAAATCCCTCTACATCTGTCCAGGGAGCTGGCATCCCACTTAGAGGAGAGAAGTGGATTATTAATCTCTCTGTGCTGGTGGAAGGACTCTTGCTGTTCTGTTAATATCCTTGAGTGAGGGAACAAAATTATCCAGTAAACTCTTCGCACACTGTGGCATTCTAGCCTTAAACGTGCCTGGAGCTCCCCTTTATGTTTACCCCAGTCGTCTTTCCCTTTCTGTTTGGGAACAATTCCTTTTTTTTTTTTTGTATATAGAACAAAGAAATGACCCTATCAATCTGGAATTCAAGGGTTAAGGAATATTTTTGTCATTGCTAATACAGATATACAGATATACATAACACACCTAAATTTGCAAACGATATAGCTCTGTGTCTGTGTGCATCTGTGAGTGTAGGTTTCATGGAGGATTGACTGATTGTTCAAACTCTCTACTGAATTGAAATCATTTCAGTTGTGAAAAGGGGACCTCGGGCAAATGGTCTACCAGTGCGGCTCAGGCTTCACTGGAAGTTTCATTGAAATGCAAATCCTGACTTAGTAGCTCTGGAGGAAGGGGCTGAGAATCTGTGGCCCTAACAAGCTTCCCAGGGAGTCCTAGGCAGCTGATCTGCAAACACACTTTGAGAAGCAAGGGGAGAAGCTCTCCCAGAGTGTGATTCCCAGACTTGACTGCATGTGGGACTCACCTGGGGAGCTTGAGAAATTAATGTCACCTGGAGTCACCTCCAGAGATGTAATTGGTGTGGGGAGAGGCCTTGGCTTCATGAATGTTCATAAACTCCCCCAGGTGACTCCGACATGTGGCCATGGGTGAGAGCCACTGCCTTTGAAGCCACCGGGTAGAGCAGAGCCTCCCACTGCCTCGGCTGTTAGAAAACGGCACGCTGCATCCTTAAACCTTTCGTTGAGTTTCAAAGAGATAAAAGCTTTGAAATGTGGATAGTCTTATATCTTGAGTAGATGGAAAGATGGCCGGATGGAGATAGAGAGAGATCTTTGAGGGAAAAGAGATCTCATGTTGCAAAAGGAACGAGAAACCACTTGATTCTATTCCGTCGATGGCTTGTAGAAACCAAAGAAGTGAGGAATTAGTACCACCCCCCCCCCCCCCCGCCCCGGACAGAACTCACAGACTTCCAGGTTTCTCTGGGCAAAGCCAAGTCAGCAGGGAGAGATGCAGTAGGCTCCACCAATGAGAAAGGTGAAGAAATTAAGGATGAAAACGGCCTCCCCACTTGCCAGAGCATTCTTTCCTCGGCACTTGCTAAGTTACTAGAATATTCAGTGTGCAGTCTTGTATCTTTGATCAGATTTGCCTCCTCTCGGACTTGGTCACTCACTGAAAACCATACCCCGTAAGATTTGTTCTTCTCCTTCCCGTGGCCCTCCAGTCTTCCAGTGCTGCTCCCTAATGCTTCCCTCTCAGCCCCTTCTTTATGAATTGCCTTCCGGATTGAACTCCACAGCTCATCCACACCGTGGCGCATACTGACCCTACCTGCCAACACCTGGCAAACACTGATTCTGGGATATATCCAGTGTCTTCCTCCCACCCCTTTGCCGAAGCAACCCTCAGGATACCACATTTATGCTGAAAAAGACAAGCAACCACTTGGTTGGGTGTCATCCCAATGTATTTTAACGAAAGAATAACTTATGTAAAAGATCATCAGTGTGCAGCTTGCTATATTTTTACATATGTATGCATTCATGGGATGACCATGACCCAGATCAAGATAGAGAACATTTCATCACCCAGAAAATTCACTTGGGCCTCTTCCCAGTGACCATCTTCCCCTGGAGGTAACCATCATCTGTCTGACTTCCATCACTAAAGAGAAATGAGTGACTAACAGCTAGAATGTTTGGTAAAGCTGACCTTAATATTTAATGGACTTGAAGTTTAATGTTTCTGAAACTTTTGGACTATTTAGAGCCCAGGTTTTCTCTACTTTTTTTTTTCATGGGGAAACATAACTTTTTCTTGCCATCGAAGACCCAGTCCATCTCTGAAATATTAAGTGCATAATGACAGTAGCAACTTTATACCCTAAAATGTTATTTAAGTGCCTAGTAGTTTTAGTTCCAGATGAACAAGTTTCTTAACATTTATTATGCCTCGAAGAGATCCTTTTCATGTTTGTTAAAATTGCTTAAAATGTCAGGTGGAAAAAAATGGAAGCTTTGGACACTCAAAGGTAAAATTTTGTTTACCAAATTAAAAATAAATATGCTCTGTGCATCTTTATATAGTCTATAAGAAAGAAAAACTTTTGACATTTGGCTTTGCAGAGTAGCCATATTTCAAGAATCGTGTAATTAGTTGGTTTGTTTTTACAGGGGGAGGATAGCAACTGATGTGTAGACTACACATTTTGTTCGCTATTAAATTTTCAAATGTCAGAATCTTGAGCAAATGCGATGTAACAAGATGTTTCCTTTGTTGTGGTGACAGAATTTTGAAGTCGCTGTAAAGGCTAATTATTTCAAAGAGCAATCACCTTGTTTTCCCCCCAATTCCCATAATTCTGAGATTTAAACTTCTTTCCATAAGAAAGTTTGTTTCTTTATTTTTAATTTTAAAAAGTTTTTTCTTGGGTGCCTGGGTGGCTCAGTGGGTTAAGCCTCTGCCTTCAGCTCGGGTCATGATCTCAGGGTCCTGGGATCGAGCCCCTCATCGAACTCTCTGCATCTGGCTCTCTGCTTGGCAGGGAGCCTGCTTCTTCCTCTCACTCTCTCTGCCTGCCTCTCTGTCTACTTGTGATCTCTGTCAAATAAATAAATTAAATCTATTTAAAAATCTTTTAAAAAATATTTTTTCTTTTTATAGAGGGGGCAGAAGAGGAGGGAGAGAGAGCATCTTAAGCAGGCTCCACACCCCGCACGGAGCCTAATGCGGGGCTTGATCTCACAACCCTGAGATCACAACCTGATTTGAAATCAAGGGTCAGACCCTTAACTTATTGAGGAACCCAGGTGTCCCGAGGAAGTTTGTTTCTGGAAATATTTTCTATTACCTTGCCTTGGGTGTGCTTACTTTCCTCTCCTTATCTCCCAGAGGGGGTCAAGCTTGTCCCTGTGTGCTTTGCTTCCTCTCTCACACCCTGAGAGGTTAAAGTTGAGGATGCTGATGGGCTCCACCATGATTTTCATATATATTGAGAGGCAGTACTCTACCAACTGAGTGACACTGGGCAAATTGCTTGGTCTCTCTGAGCCTCCTTTCCCTCCTGTGTACCCAGGGGTAATAATGCCATCTATCTCAGGGTCTTGTGAAGGTTGAATATGAGAAACCACTTCTAATTGTCTCGGCACAGTGTTTAGGTCAATGTGAGCAACTGGAAGATCTGTGAAGTTGGTTCATGGAATATTGGCAGTCATTTCATTGATCTCACAAATTATTTAAAGCTCGGATCCTGCATGGAGTGTGCTCAGCACTTGTCTCTCTCATTGTATCCGTGATGCCCAACACTGAACAAGAACCCAGCCAGCTTGCGTCTCCAATCGCTGTTGCTTGAAAATTCCTTTGAGAAGGGATAGGCTCTCTTATTCTAGTCAATTAACTTGGCCCACAAACATAATTGCTTCAGGAGTGGATGACCTGTGTTTCATGTCCCCTTTTGCCATAGAAGTACAGAGTATAAATGAGCCGAGTCCTTTTTTGGTGCCGAGGGACCCTATTCCACTGACACTTGGCACACCCAACTCACCAGGAGGCTTTTTTTGTTTTTGTTTTTGATGCAGCCCACAAATCAATTACTAGAACAGTGCCCCCACCCCATCCCCCCACCCCCCGCCAAAAAAAAAGACAGGGACAACTGCTAACAGTCTAGTTCAAGAGTCGTCAGACTTTTTCTGTGGAGGGCCATGGGCCACGTGGTTTCTGTCGTGACTGCTCCACTCCTCCTTTGTGGTCCAGAAGCAGCCACAGATGATGCATAAATGCACGTAGCTGTGTTCCAGTAAAAATGTCTTTACAAAAACAGACTGGATTGGGCCTATAGACTGTAGCCTGACATCTCCCACTTTAGATCAATCCTGTCCCCTAGAAATATAATGTGAAGCTATATTTAATTTCATATGTTCTATCTGGTAGCCACATTTTTAAAGTTCATAATATATGTGTTATATATATGTGTTAACATATGAAGTTTTAAACTCTGAAAAGATAGAATAAAACAAATCTTGGAATAGTAAGGGACAGATAACTGAAAATTGCCCAAGTAACCTGCTATCTAATGGCTTAAGAGTTTTTAAGTGGTAATAGGAAACTGCACAATTGCCAAAATGCCCATTTGGGGCTGATTTTTTTTTAAGGTTTTATTTATTTATTTGAGAGAGAGAGAGAGAGAGAGCATGAGAGGAGAGGGTCAGAGGCAGTGAAGCAGACTCCCTGCCGAGCAGGGAGCCTGATGTGGGACTCGATCCCATGACTCCAGGATCATAACCTAAGCCAAAGGCAGTTGCTTAACCAACTGAGCCACCAAGGTGCCCTTGATTTTTTTTTTTATGGTCTCTATAAACAGAACCAAAATTCTAACCATGAAATTATGCCAATTACAAATGATTTTAACCATAAAAAACCGAAAAGCAACTCAGAGATAAGCCTTGGCCGGGCCCTGTTGGAACTCCATGCTGACTCATCCTTTATGAGCAAAAGCAGGTGTTGAGGGCTCAGTGAAGCTTAAGAGAAGGCCACCATACCAGGAGTCACCTCTAATGAATTTCTACTCATATTCATGCTTGTTCTCTGGCCACATTAAGGATTACCATCCCTACTCATAGGCACACAAGCCTGTCCTCCCCTGGCAGTCTGGTTCACCTGCTCTAGTATAATGGGCCCCACTCCCAGCTTTTCTGACTCCCCTTCTGCGTTGCCCTGCTCTTGACAGCACGGAGGGTTGAGGCATATGGATGAATTAAATTGGGGCTGGCTGATCTCGGATGACTCGTCTCTGATATTGCAACAGACCAAGCCTGGCCCAACTTGACCAGGAGAGGCAGAGGACAGGGAGGCAGCAGCTGCCAAGACTGCACAGCCCAAGCTAAGAATTGGTATAATGCCGGGGCGCCTGGGTGGCTCAGTGGGTTAAGCCTCTGCCTTCAGCTCAGGTCATGATCCCAGGGTCCTGGGATCGAGCCCCACATCGGACTCTCTGCTCAGCAGGGAGCCTGCTTCCCTCCCTCTCTCTGCCTGCCTCTCTGCCTACTTGTGATCTCTCTCTGTCAAATAAATAAATAAAGATCTTTAAAAAAAAAAAAAAAAGAATTGGTATAATGCCACTTCTGTCCACTCCCTTCTGTCTTAGCCTGCCATATGGCCATCTCAGATTCAAGGGTGGGAACATAGACTTCACCACCTCCTGGTCTGAAGGACTATAAATCCACATTACATAGAAAGGGGGGATACTTGTGCCCATTGCAGAAGCAATCCATCACAGAGACTGATATCAAACTCTAAGGTTGGCCGGTGTGATAAGCTCTAATGATTGTGCCTTCTTCCTCTCCCCTGAGTGAGTTTATAGCTCATCCTGAAATACTGAAAAATAAAACGTTTGTTCAGATGTGGTCCCTGTCTTACTGAAACCCTTGAATCCAGCTGAGATAAGCACTTCTGTTCACAGCTCTCAGTGCCCTACTCAGGTTCAGGTGCTCAGTGTCCTCTCTTTTAACTTCTTTTGTCATGTTCCCTAAACTTTCCGTGTGCTCTAGTCACATCTTAGACTGGGCTCCTCAAAAGTAGAGCTGAGACAAAGGCTTGTGGGTGAATTTATTCTGGAAAGTGAGCTTAAGGTTCATAAGTCACAGTGCTTTCCTGGATATCCCTGCAGCTGGTGTGGCTGGTTATAGTCAGCATGGGCACGTGTGACCAGAACACTAAGGTCAAGTCTGTTCCTACCTATGCTCTTTAATTCCTGATCTGTTCTCTAATTCTGGACTTGCTCTAATCATTATTATATTAGTTAAGCTAACTCTAGCTTCTGTAACTTATTAACCCTTACATCTTAGTAAATAAGCTCAACAAAATAGAAGTTTATGTCTCACTTAATATCCAGTGTGGATTTTCCTACCAAGAGTGTGGTGGATATGCCCTGTGGTCATTCAGCAACGCACCACATGGTCATTCAGCAGAACTACCACATGGCTCTGGCATCCCTTCGCCACCAAGAGGAGCCTTCTCCATTCAGCTGGCAGGCAGGAGAATAAAGAGAAGAAACGGCATTTCTCTGTGGCTCTGGCCTGGACAGGATGCATATTTTACCCAGCTCTCATTCTGTGAGTGAGAATTGGTCCCTCGGTCTGTCCAGGTGCAAAGGGTGTTGGAAAATGTCCTGGCTGGGAACAGCTTTGCAGCAATACCTTTACACAATGAAAGCGGAGTACAGCTCTGTTGTAGCCACCGAGCCTGTCTGATGCATCAGTCAAGCATACTGATATCCATGCCCATGGGTTTTTGAGAAGGGCATCCTGTCTTCATTTTTAATTTTTTAAATTGTGACATCTATGTCTAAAAATGGTGTGCTGGTTGCCTCCTGTGTCCCATCTCATGTCTTTCAGGCCAGACTTTTTCCCTCCAGAAATTGCTGAGGCAACCTGCTGCTCCGTTCTTTATACCACTTACCTTTCTACCAGATATGGCGGTTTTCTCACCGCCACCTCGTGGGGCACACGTGGGAGTCCCCTCAACCTTTCTGACACAGAAGATGGGAGCAGGTTGATGAATCCTTCCATCTTCATTCCTATGACTGATCAGTTCTGAGACGGGCTTCACAGCTCCTCAGGAAAACCGAGTCCCATGGTCCAGAGATAGCTAGCTTGATAACACACCCTTGAATTGACTTCCCCGTCTCTGTGTCACCTCCTAACTGTTCCTAACCTCATTTTCCAAAATAGACTATTGACGTGCAAGCAAGCCTTTGCCTCAGCTCTGCTTTTGAGGAACACAGGCTCGGGTATAAATATAGCATATGAAAAGATTAAAGAGTAATAGTAAATTCTCATACATACTACCCACATTAAGAAGTAGATGGTGGACCCTTGTCTCATCTCCAAGTACTCCTTGCCCTTAGAAATGATTTCGTGTTGCAGCAAATGAGTAAGTTCATGAACAGAGATACTTCCTTAGACCTCATTGCTTCCTAGGCCCTGAACCAGGAAACAGCAAGCAAATACTAGTTAAGTTCCCAACTAGAATACTCATAGTTGAAAACCAACTTTAAACACATCCATGAAACACTTCTGACCTTTACCCCCAGTCAAACTGACTTCCATTGATTTCAGCCCCCCAACTTCCTCACGTTCTAAGCAAGAACCAGGGCTGTAAACTGCCGTTGCTTTGCCAGATTAACAATAAACAGAAAGTCATCTTTAGGGATTATCTTGTATGCAACTGGTCACTAAATGTGTTGGATTCCCTGTCTTTAAAGAGGCAGGGGGAAAAAAAAAAAAAAGATCTTTTTCCAGTTCATGAGGAGTCTTGCTGTTTACTGAATTCACAAAATCATTCTTAGATACATCGTAACTCCTGGTAGTTTGTGCAGAACATAACAGTAATTTTAGTTAGTCAAGGAATTAGCTTATTTGGATGCTGTGAGATCGTTGCATATTTACTGAGATCTTAATGACTAGAAATCTTCACCACTGCTGCCACTTTGAGAGGTGCTGTCCCGATGCTTCTGTTTTCCAGGAATATGTGATTCCAGCTTTTCACCCAATTAGCCCCACCCCCGTGGTTACCAAAAAAGATGTATGTAGAAAGATGAAAGAAAATAGAATAGAATAGAATGGAAATCGTCTTCTGGCGTTAGAAAAACACAGCTGAGAATTAGCATTTCTTGCCATAAGGATTCAAGTATGTCAAATCTGTCTGTTATGTACACAGCTCTTTCCAGCCACATTCCCTAATGAAACAAGGGAACTGGTTCTCTGCAAACAGGGTGAGAATTCAGATAAATTGTTAAAAGTAGATACTTTCTGTGAGAGACTCCTGGTTTGTTCTTGAGTCATGGGAATATTTAGCTGATTGACCTCCAGAAAAGCGTTTACCCAGAACGACAAAATGGAACACATTCTCGAAGACGATGGAAGACATTGTTTTTTTAAAAAGAAACGCAAGGTCTTATTAGGGCAAAGCTGTTAATTACACACTTCATTATTGTCAAGGTTAATACAGTCTGTGAGAGCAGAGGCCCTTTTTCATCTCTTCCTCAGAACACGGGGAGACAGCTGTTCTTACGGACAGATCCATTATAGCTTATCGCTGGCCGGCAGCCTGGGGAAGGAGCGCCATGAAATATGGCCGCTGTCACCGAGCGAGCAGACGCTGAGCTGGTCCAGGCACAATGGAAAGACAATGAGAACCCGGGTGTCAAGCTCAAATAGATTGGGTTGCATTGATTTTTAATGCCTGGCTGTTCCACAGCATGAAATTCACCGATACTCTTGTAGTTATTACATTATTGATCTCTGAAACTGCACAATATTGCTTTCATAAACATCAGACACCAACGGCCATAAATAGTGGTTCTTACATTTTGAAGCCTGGTTAAACCATGTTGTAAAATTCTGCATGTTTGGATTGTATTATCATTGCTTGGCTGTTTATGATTCCTCAAAGTGAAACCTTCTAGTTGCACTAGTCTTCCTGATTAAATAAGGTTATTTGACCCTTCTTTTTTTGTCTTCCTTTTAGGCAGGTCAACAATTTATTTTTAGGAGATATATATTTTTTGCAAGCCCCTGCTTGTTAACACCGATGTAATAGTTTTCATGGAAAGAGAGAAAAGTGTGTGCTTTCTTTAACAGTAATACATTTATACCATCTGTAAACATCTCCAAATGCTAAAAAGAGGATCTAAGAAAAGACCATGACTTATATGGCCTGTTACAGTATCTTGGGGTGTTTCTTTGTTTTTTCGGTCTTTGGTTTTGTTTTTTTGTTTCTGCTGTAGATAAAATTTCCTTCTGAAATTTTCCGATATCCACAACCACACCTTTACTTCCATGGCACTCGGGTTCTTTTCATCAATAACTAAGATTTATAGCTTCATACTAAGATCATGATGCTATAGAGGCAGGTGTGCCGAAATAGTGAAATCTATTAAAGTATTCATTTTAGTTAACCATTAGAAATATTTCACCCCTATAGGGAACAGGAAAATGTTAGAGTGTAGCTCCTAGCAGCCAACTGTAACATCAAATAATTTTAACACAGTATGTATATATGTAATACTGTATATGTGTGTATATGCATATATAATGTTATCTAGATACAAAATATATTTAACTATATACTTAATAAAATATATATATTTAATACACACACACATATATATATAATCCTGAATCCTATTAAACTGAAAAGTATATGCCAGTCTGATTTTTTTTTTTTTTTAAATTTTGAAAGTACCCTAGCTGTGAGGAGCGCCTGGGTGGCTCAGTGCGTTAAAGCCTCTGCCTTTGGCTCAGGTCATGATCTGAAGGTCCTAGGATCAAGCCCCGCATCGGGCTCTCTGCTCAGCGGGAAGCCTGCTTCCCCCTCTCTCTCTCTGCCTGCCTCTCTGCCTACTTGTGATCTCTGTCTGTCTAATAAATGAATAAAATCTTAAAAAAAAAAAAAAAGCTACCCTAGTTGTGGAAAATCTGGAAAATATACTAACCCCATTGAGTACACAGTGCAGAGAGCAAAACACCAGCGTTATCTCTGCCTGGGAGCTCATTCAAGATGCAGAATCTCAGCCCCTTCCCCAAACCTAATGCATGAGAATCTCCCTTAACCGGATCTGCCCATGATTTGTATGCACATTAAGACTTGAGGAGCACAGGTCTAAACTATATAGCACCCTTAATCTCCCCACCTAGAGATGACCCTTGTCAATACTTTATTGTATTTCTATTAATTTTATTATTCTATATATATCTTTCAGCTTAAATGGTTGAAAGTCTAATTTTGTTAATTTTTATGACTCAGACACTACCTTTGTAAGAAAGATACCAATGGAGTGGTGACCATGACTTGAAGTTATCCCTTTTTTTTTTTAGATCTATAAGGAATATTTATTTGATATATATAACAATTGTAGTTAATGATGTATCTTCAAACTGAGGAAGTTTGTATTTTGTACCTCAAGTTACAAACAATAGTTTTTAAAAGTCTAAAACATCAATTCTTTCATTGTATAAAGCTATTTATTTATTCTGTTATTTGAAGCTTTTCCCCCTAAATTATTATCAGTCTGATTTAAAAGTAAATTTTAACTTATAAAATAGTAAAATCTCTACCATTTATTAGTACTTAGTGTATTCTAGAAATTATGCCAACTGTTTTACCCATATTATTGAGTCACATTAACCTGATGAGGAAAAGATTTATTCTTGTCATCTGATGGATTAGAAACCATGGCTTTAAAAGCTTGGGTAATTTGCCCACTATCACATAGCTGGTAAGAGCTGTGAGCCTGATTCAAAATAAGAATAAAAAGTACTACATTGTTTTTTAAAAGTGTTTTTTATTCAGTGAGAGTCTTTTTTTTTTCTCAGTAGCACTTAGCTCATAGCAATATTAATTTTTCTCCCTCCACATTTACAAATACATAGAATTCTGTTTATTGAGTTTACTCCTATGATTTTTGTGTAAACTGAACATACATCTCTAGGTATGCAATGAGAAGTGCATGGAAACAGCAGACCCCCCCCCCCCAACTCTGAGGTCACAGATTAATTCGTGTACTGAAACAGTGACCCTCTCATCTCCCAGAAGAATCTAAATGAACTTACTTGGGTTTTCCATTTTCTATTTTTTTTTTTTTTTTTTTTTTTTTGGGTTTTCCATTTTCTAGATGTTAGATATTTAAAGCACAATTAATGAGAGAAAAAAGGTAGTCTTCCAAACAGAACTTCATGATGTTATCACTTAGTCATTTAAAAAATACTTACAGATAGTATGGATATAAGCACATTCTAAATCTCTGTTACGGCTTTAGCAGTTACTATATGGATGTGTGGGTGGATGGATAGGTGATTGGATGGATATATTGATAGATGATAGATAGAAATCTAAATTCCTTTCTCACAGTATTCCCCAGAAAAAAGTGACTGAGTTCTAAGCCTGCACATTTAGCTTATTAATGAAATCGGAAGAGTTTTAGTGGGAAAACAGGAAAATTTAAAGGACTTGGCAACTTCAAAGGAAGTATTCAATAATGTTCTGATCACAAAGGAATCACACGGGGAGGGTTTTTTCCCTTCTAAATATCTGTAATCTGGTAGTGAATTTCTAAGACTAATAGTGCAGTTCTATCATAGCCATTTGTTAATTTGCTGAAGATGAACTAACAGGTTCTCTGGATACAAATTCCTCAGGACAAGTGATTGAAATGCTAATTTGGTATGAGTGGGGAACATTTTCTCCTGTTATCATAATTATCCACATAGCCCTAAAAATGGTGGCATCTTAACAGACTCTGATCATCTCTGTGCCTCCATCATCGAGTAAGTGATGTGATGAGCTGGTAATCACCTCTTTTTTTTGGGGGGGGGGCTTCTGTATCCATTATTTCCTCTTGGACCTAGCTCATAACTCTTTCTTTCTAAAAACTTTTTAGGATTTTTAGTTCATTCATCTCTGATCTTTTCTTTACTCCATAATTTCCATGGTTTAACTAGCCTTCATTGACGAGTTGTGTTTAATGTTCTTTACTCATTTCAGATTTACAAATCTGTGTCTTCTGGAAGGCAGTACACATGTACATTGGCATGTTTCAAAACTGTTATATATTCCCTCCCTCCATCAGCCTCTACAATTCCTGGACGTAACTGGGAAGGCTATCACTAGCTATCAAGTGATAGTCTCCTTTTTATAAATTGGAGACTAGGTCATGAAAAAAGGATGAAACTAAATCACAAAGCAGATGTGGCTGAAATTAAGACCAGAACCTAGAACTGCCCATATGGTATAAATTCAACAACTCATCGCTAGGGAATGGAGTGAACAGTAGAAAATATGTATTTTATTGACCCACTTTTGATGGATCATGATGTCACACCCTAAGCGTTTACATTGCCAACTGGTGCTATTTTGTTTAGCTCAAAAGAGTTGGAAGAGTATCTCAGAAAGAGAGTTAGACTAACGAAGTAATGCAACATTCATCACGTGTCAGCTGTACTTTGAGAGAGAGAGGACACTAGACTGGAAAAGAGAGGATTTGGGTTTGAATCCCAGGTCTGTTATATGTCAGTGGGTAAAGTCAGCTCTGAGTTTCAGTGTTACTCAGGAAAGAAAGGAGGAGGCCTCAATGATCTCTAGATTTTTTCCAGCACTAAAATGTTAGAAGTGATTCTGTCGTCCAAGAGCTGAATATTTCATGTATTCAGAGATAGGGAGGATGGAAGCAGACAAGAAAGATTAATATTGTTTAAGATGGATAGAATTTAGAGAAGTGATTTTTTTTCTGGGATATAGACCCAAAGATTACATTGAACATGAAAAATTGCAATATAGTTAACGATTATTTGTCAAGTTCAGAGAAAGTCTGGATAATATTTTGGTTAAAGAATTATCCAAGCAGGTCCAATAATTGAGAAGGTACTTAAAGGCCTTGGCATACCTGATAGTCATTATTCACATGGCGTATCAGTCAGTATGAATGCCCGGGATTAGAAATACTGGGAAGCTACTTTGGGGGAAGATCATGAATCCCTGAGAACATTTCAATGAGTAATCTGCCAGGTGTTGTTAGAATAGGGATGTGCAAGTGTACAATCTCTGTCCAGAATGCTGGCTAAAAAGACTTTTAGTTGGTCTACTGTGATATAAACAAATTGATACCATATTCTTAAAAATGTGTACAAAACATGGGGTACCTGGGTAGCTCAGTCAGGTGAGCACCCAACTCGATTTTGACTAAGGTCATGATGTAGAGGTCGTGGGATCGAGCCCTGCATTGGACTCCTTGCTCAGCAGGAACTCTGCTTAGGATTGTCTCTCTCCCCCTCCCTTTGCCCCTAACCTCCCTCACACACTTGCTCACTCACCCTCTCTCAAATAAATAAATAAGTCTTTTTAAAAAAATTTGTACAAAGCATTATTGAAGAAGAGAGGAGGCAGTTGTTAAATCCACAGAAAGTGACAGTACCTATGTCTAGGAGAGTTTGAAGAACACCCTGAGCAAATAGAAAGAGAAATGATAAGTGGGTAAGATACACCTGAGATGCAGTTGGAAGCTGCTCAGATAGACTTGAGAGTTTTGAGGGTGAGTTTCTAGCATTCGTACTCAGTGCCTCAAAAGATGTCCATTTCTTCCTTTCCTCTTCCCTCTGCTCACCCTTCCCTGTGAAAGGTATTGCTTCTCCCAAGTTCATCTGTTGTGGTGGGCGTAGATGTTGTTGCCCTGAGAAGAGGTCCTGAAGTATATATGATACCTGGTTCTTTTTCTCTCTGGGGGATGCTCACACAAAACATCACCTCTTTGGACAATCCGTTGATACACCGCCCCCACAAACAATCATAACACGCCATATAATGGAATACTATTCAGTGATTTTAAAGAAGAATAGGTTAAAATTGACTATTAATTCACAGAACAACGTGGGTTGACCTTAAATGCATTATAGTAAATTAAAGAAGCCAGACCAAAAGGCTCCAGATTGTTTGATTCCCTTCATATGATATTCGGGAAAGATAGAACTATAAGGGTGGAAGACAGATTAGCAGTATACCAAAGGTTTGGGGAGGAGGTGGTGTCTCACCAGGGGAAGCTTAGGAGAATTTGAGGGGGCAGGTGTAGAACTAATCTGTATGACCCTATAGTAGTGATACATGATGCTTCCCGTTTATTTATCAATACCCACAGAACTTTCCAGCACAAAGAGTAATTTTTTAAGCCAACCAGGAGATCAAGAGGATCTCAGGATGGAATACAAACTGTGGACGAAGAATGTAACTGTTACAGTGTCATTGAAGAGGGTGTTACCTAAGTAACTTTGGAGAAAAAGGCTTTCTTTGAATGGAAGCTTTAAGCCCAAAGCCCATACTAAACACTATACCCTCGCAGTCAACAGTGTTTCCCATGGTGGTGTGGGGTCATAATTCTGAAATGGCTACATCTATACACTGGGATTGAATATCCAAAAGAATGGCAGATGAAGATTCAGGATTTTCACCGACAAATAAGAGAGAAAGCTAGAATGAATCTCTAGATGAGATTCAGAGACAACAGTAAGAATTCATGTTTAGCTTGTTTAGCTTAATAGAGTTACAGATGGACAGATAGGTTTAGAAATTTCTCTGCCTACTGGGGGAAGTGTGTATATATCCACGGATTGCCTGGCTGTGCTCACCGAGACGGCCTGGAAGCAGTGTCATCCCAGTAGCAGTGAGCACACCCAGCAGCCAGATACGAGTTTCTAGTGTCATTATCCAGTTCAAGGAACCAGGCCTCTTGGATAAATGGTGGATTCTAGGGTAAGGGCAGGGAACTGACAAGATGAACTCAGAGCATCTTGTAGAGCCAAAAGGTAAGGAAGGGCTCAAAAAATAAGATGGGGGTTTGTGAAAGGGACAGAGCAGCCAGTCTGAAATAACTCTTAATAAGTAAAGCTGGAATAATTAGAGCAACAGAACAAAACATAGTTTAGGGTTATAATCCAAAGAAAAAAGCAAATATCCATGATTTCTATCCATACTGACACAACTGAATAATTGACTAAATAAGTAGAATATGCAAGTCTCCTGTGCAGAAGAATTCCACATATGTTTTGTAGATATCCAACTCAAGGAGGGAGAGTGGTTTACTTCCAAGGGTATGGTTTGGAAAGCAGGGAAGGGAGGGGACTGTAACTCTACATGTGGAAACCTGGCAAACACTACCTGTTCCAGATGGCCAAGGCCACCATTATCAGTGATAAGCCACGTTGATGATAGGCACAATGGATATGATGTGATCAAATTGGTACCTCACTCCATGATCTCCGCCCCAACCAATAAACTCAGTTTAACCATGGGGAAAATATCAGACATTCCTGGTGGAGGGATAATCTGTGGAGCCCCTGACCACTCTTCCTTGAAACTGGCAAGGTCCTCAGAAACAAGGAAAATCTGAGAAACTGTCACAGGCCAGAGAGACTAAGGAGACATGACACATCATATCCTGGATGGGACCCTGGAACACTAGGAAAGGAGCTCATGTTTAGTTAATAACAGTGTAAGATGTTATAAGTACAGTAAGGGATATATGAGTATATTCTGTATATTCTCTTTGCAACCTCTGTTAATCTAAAACCATTCCAGAATTAAGAGTTTATTTAAGGGGTGCCTGGGTGGCTCAGGTCATGATCCCAGAGTCCTGGGGTTGAGTCCCACATCAGGCTCCCTGCTCCACGGGAGGTCTGCTTCTCCCTCTCCCACTCCCTCTGCTGTATTCCCTCTCTTGCTGTGCTCTCTCTGTAAAATAAATAAATAAAATCTTTAAAAAAATAAAAATAAAATAAAAGTTTATTTAAAAGAGGAGTATAGACCAAAAGTCTTAGTCCTGGACTGATTGGTTGGAAAAAAAACAAAACCTTGGCTTTCATCCTGGAGACTTTGAGAAACACTGATCTTAGAAAGCATCTGCTTTATAACTTTGACTTTTCCCTCTAGTTTGAAACCCTCTCTTCTGCTGAGATGATTTTTGAACTCCTTTGCTACATGCTCAAAGGTATTTTTCTCTGAAAATCCTGGAAGACTGAAGTCACACTTTGTTCTTTGTTCTTTGATCCACCCCCGCCGTCTTTTGCGGCAAACCTTGTCATTGTGAAGGCACAGCTGACTGGCTCTGTAAATGGTTTGTGATTTCTTTCTGTTCCTGGTATTCCGGTGTTATTTACGTTCGGTAAAGGGAACATTTGGGCCTGGCAGTTTGTCACTAAGATTTCAAGTAAGATTGCGTCAGTTACTAAGCCGTCCGGACGTCAGTGGTGATGATACCGAAGTGTGGTGCTAGGAGGCATTACAGTTAGATGATTAATGAGAATATCGCATGTGATCACAAATGAAATCTCCCAAGTCACCTTCATGCTGTTCCTTACTTACAGTTCAGAAAGGGCCTTCCTCCTCCTTAAAATCTGGTAACTTCAATTTTCATGTCTTCCATAAAAAGCTTAAAAAAAAAATGTGTGCCCATTTCTGGGTGTATTAATACTCACGTGACAGTGTTTTCTGGTTTTGCAAATAATCTGAATAATGAATGTAAAAATATTAAATATAATTTTTCTTATGAATTATAGACTTAAAATTATAATCAGCTTATTGTTAGGTGGTTAGGGTTTATTATTTAAGGAAGGGATGGGGTGGGGAGGAGGTTTCCCCTAAACTGGTAAATAAGACAATAATTGCTTATATAGTCTTATACAGTCTTCTAAATGGCTTTTTGATGTTTAATTGATCTCTCAATCAAGTGAGGTAAAAGAAAATTTGCAGCTTAAGATCATTTGCAATTAAGAATATGTGACTTATTTCACCACTGAAATCAGTCAACAATTTTTGTTTATTATCACTTTTTAGGGGATTCCCTGGGGTCATTTTTCCTCTGTGGTTTAAATTAGATGGAGTAGGGGTGGGATTCCAGCATCAGTTTGAAAGCATGAAACGTTTTCTTTAACTGGCATTCCCTTTACTGTTCCCAGACAATCGTTAGAGGAACTAAACCGTGCAAGGAAACCTCCATCAACGGCCTGCTAGAGGACTTTGACAACATCTCCGTGACTCGCTCCAACTCCCTAAGGAAGGAAAGCCCACCTACCCCAGACCAGGGAGCCTCCAGCCATGGTCAAGGCCATCGGGAAGAAAATGGTTTCATCACCTTCTCACAGTATTCCAGCGAATCTGATACCACTGCTGACTACACAACCGAGAAGTATCGAGAAAAGAGTCTTTATGGCGACGACCTGGATCCATTTTACAAGAGCAGCCACATGGCCAAGCAAAATGGGCATGTCACCAAGACCAAACACGGGGAGGCCCACTATCCTGAGATGAAGCCTTGGAAATCCGATCTCGCCAGATTTCCCCTCGATTATCACGCACACTTGGACTCGCTGAGCAAACCAAGTGAATACGGCGACCTCAAGTGGGAGTACCAGAGAGCCTCAAGCAGCTCCCCTCTAGATTACCCATTCCAGTTCACGCCTTCTAGAACTGCGGGGACCAGTGGGTGCTCCAAGGAGAGCCTGGCGTTCAGCGAAAGCGAGTGGGGACCCAGCCTGGATGACTATGATAGGAGGCCAAAGTCGTCCTACCTGCATCAGACCAGCCCTCAGCCCACCATGCGGCAGAGGTCCAGGTCAGGCTCAGGGCTCCAGGAACCCATGATGCCCTTCGGAGGAAGTGCATTTAAAACCCACCCCCAAGGACACTCATACAACTCCTACACCTACCCTCGCTTGTCCGAGCCCACAATGTGCATTCCAAAGGTAAAGTTCTTCTTCCCTCCCATGAGCAGGCACCCCACAAATGCGGTGCTAGTGTGACCTTCTCACATAGTCAGATTCTAATGTGATGGTTTGCCTTTTAAGTGAGAATCCATATCGAAACCCTACCTGATTTCCATCCGCAAGCCCCAAGGGCAGAGGATATAAGGCAAGGCACATTTATTCATTAAAATCAAAGTCTTTGGAGATCTCCTACAGGGTTTCTGATTAAAAGGCAAAAAAAAAAAAAAAAAAATTTTTTTTATTTGAAAGCTATCCTGATACACTACTATAAATATTGGGTGCTCATATTATACAAAGTCCTCTGTTAAGAGGACTTCTGTTAAGGAGCATATGATTGTAAGCCATTAGATGGAGGAATACAGTGGTTCCTGCATTCTGGCAAAGTTTATAAGAATCTGTTGAAAAGGAAAAAAAAAGTCAGGATTACATGGTGAGTTTTTAATAAAGTCCATTTTAAAGTTAAATTTTAGTATACTAACTGTTCGAACAGGTATGGGTGACAGCTTATTGTGGTTTCGATTTTTCTCTGATGGTGAGTCATGTCTAGAACCTTTCCATGTACCTGTTGACCATTTGTATATCATCCCTAGAAAAATGTGTTTTTAAGTTCTTTGTCCATTTTTTGATTGGGTTATTTGGTTTGTTTTTTGGTTTTTGTTTTTGCTATTGAGTTGTATGAGTTCCTTATATATTTTTTAACCCCTTACCAGACATGTGGTTTGCAGATATTGTCTCCCATCCCATCGGTGCCTTTTCATTTTGCTGATCTTGCCCTTTGCTGGACAGAAACTTTTTATTTTGATGTAGTTAGTCCCACTTGTTTTCTTTTGCTATTATTGCCTTTTGGCATCAAAGATGAAAAATCATTGCCAAGACCAATGCCAAGGAATTTACCTCCTATTTTCCTTCTAAGAATTTATGGTT
The DNA here is from genome assembly GCF_922984935.1 of Meles meles. Taxonomy (NCBI): domain Eukaryota; kingdom Metazoa; phylum Chordata; class Mammalia; order Carnivora; family Mustelidae; genus Meles; species Meles meles. The sequence continues at coordinate 48,040,544 of NC_060081.1, forward strand.
TCAGGTCTTACAATCAAGTCTTCAATGCATTTTGAGTTAATTTTTGTATGTGTGTAAGACAGGGGTCCAGTTTCCTTCTTTTACCTGTAGCTGTCCAATTTTCACAGCACCGTATACTGAAAAGACTATCCTTTCTGCATTTGTATATTCTCAGCTCCTTTGTCAAAAATTGACTATGTATATACAGGTTTATTTCTGGACTCTAATGTGTTCTCTTGATCTATGAGTCTGCTTTTTTTTTTTTGCCAGTACCATCCTATTTTGATCTCTATAGCTCTGTAATATAGTTTGAAATCAGGAAGCTTTGTTCTCCTTTATCAGGATTGCTATGGCTAGTTAGGATCAAATATGACTTTTTTGTGTGTGTGACATATTTGAGCACTCGTGGTAGGAAGCTGCTTAGGTCAAGATCATAGAGGAAGTTCTGTTCAGAGGAAATAACGTTTCAGCCCTGAGGCCATATTTGGTCCATTGATCTATTTTATCCACCAAATAGTCATTCCCAACTTCTGATAAATCAAGATATTTCACTTAAAATCTTCAACTTCTGGGTTTTAGGCTTCTCTTAAAAAAAGGGTGGGAGGATGATTTGATACCCCTGGGCCCGCATTTTCACCTAGCACTGGGAATGGAATTGGCTAGAGAAAAAGACTCCCCATTAGAGGGGACAGGCCCTGTCCAGCCCACTTCATTCATTTTCCCCATTAGCCTAATCCCTAAAGGCATTTGGGATTTAATAGGACCACCACCACCACCCCTCCCACAACCCCTGACCACACATCTCACAGTAGGAGAAACAAAGGCAGGGAAGTCGTGTAGCATGCTTAAGTTTTCATAGTTAGTTGGTTGCAAAACAAGGATGAAATCCAGGTCTGGTCTTTCTCCTAGTCCTGCATTTTTCCCTTTATGTGGACATATGTTATTTAAGGGGCTCAATTGCATTTGCCAATAAAACCCATGAGAGGCCCCAGTGACCACTAGAACTCTAGGCTAAGTAAAGGAATAGGAAGAGGACGGAGGGAGGGGATAATTTGATTCATTCCTTGCTAGATCCCTCTTCCTACAGACTTCCAAATATAAGGCAAAGGAGATCTACTCTGAAATCTAGTTTTGTTAATCCCAGAAACAATGCAGGAAACTATTATGGCTCAGAAAAAAAATACGTAAAGCAGAAACAAAGCAGAAACTCTTGTGGCTTAGGAAAAAAATAACATACTAGCCCTTGGGAACTTCTACCAAGAGTTTTTCAGCCCTCATAATCAAGGGCTCCAAAGATAAAAGCTGCTGTTCCATTTCACAGGAGACCCATGAGAAAACCACAAGCAGAATTAGTGGGAGGGTAGGAGGTGGGAGGCATGTTAGTAATTAAAATGTTTACTTGATTTAAAATATAACATCTCTCTAAAAAGACTTAGGTGCCTGTGACTTTAGAGCTGTACTCTTAAAAATCTACCAATCACATTTGGATTTTCTGTTGAGGGAAGAAATAGAGATCACGACTGAGGTAATTTGGCTGTGCCTCATGGAAAGTCCTAGAGGCTGGTGGGTCATGTTCACATCTCAGATAATACATGAAAGCCTGCAGTTTGTGTGGGTCTCCAGACAGAGCAAAAATGAGGAGGAAGGGGTATGCGTAAGTGAGAAAGAGACAGACAGACAGACACCAGTTTTATATTTTGGCCTAGTGGTGAAGAAAATACCGTTAACCCATAGAAAAAACTCCTCCAGGGCTGCCGACCTACTTGATTTTCCTGTTGACAAGACAGGAATCAAGGATGTTATAAACCTGTAGGTATCGTCTGTCTCCCTACTTCTGAATGTCTGGGACTAGGGCTGGGCAAATAAAACCTCGGGCGACAAATGAGGCCAAAAAAAAAAAATCCATCCACACCACACAACTATAAAAACAGCCTGATGTGGGGAGAGAAAGCTTTCCACCATCCCCTGCAGACAAGTCTGCTTCACAGGGAAGGAAACTGGCTAGAGACAGTGTCACCAGGCATCTGATTCTGCTCATTCCCCCATTCTCCAGGGAGCAGGCGGCCGCCAGCTCGAGTGTATTGGTGCTGACCCAGCAATCCGTCCCTTGCTCTGGCTCCAGCCCCGAGAAGCCCCCCCGACGCTGCTCCCGTCCCCCGAGTAATCACAGTTCTGCCAGCTCACTAAGCACTTACTGCGTGCCAGACACACATGTTGCCTTGTTGAGCCTCGCCGTCCTGGAAGGCAGGAACTCTTGCCTGCTTTGCACCTCTGAGGAATCCGGGGGCTCAGAGGGGCTCAGAAACAGCCCAGTCAGTCATCCGAGCTCATTGCTGAGCTGGCATCCAGCTCTCCAGGCTCAACCCCCTCGCCAGACATTGGACACATCCCCAGTGGCCCAGGAATAGCCTTTGCATTCACCTCACCTTGCAAACTCCTTTAAATACCTGCAGCCATGAAGCTCCCTTGGGAAGTGTTGTCCTGTCCCACTCAATCACGGGATTTCTTGGCCTCCAGACTGTGGACATGCTGGGCCTGATGGTTCTGTCTTGTAGGTGGCCGCCCTGTGCACTGGAGGAGGGTAAGCAGCGCCCCAGTCTTCTGTCCCTGCGTGCCAGTAGCATCCCTTCCTGTGACATCCAGACTATTTCCAGACACCGTCAAATGACCTATGGGGCAGCAGGGAGCAAAGCTGGCCCCAGCTGAGAATCACTGTTCCATAGCTAACCATTTTGCAAGTACTTTTGGGCATTCAAGGGTGTAGGTCCTAGAGATAAACTACCCCCGGCTTAAACCTGGGTGAGTAAATGGCTTAAACTCCACTCCTCTGTCTGTAAAATGGGAATAATCACCTTGTGTGAGGGTTAAATAAGTTAATAATTAGCAGTAGTCTAATTATGAATGCACACAGTCGACACATGAATCTGTAGGTCTAGCGTGTGGACAGGGGACAGCTGTGACATGAAGCTGAGGGTTACTGTGCTCCAGGCACCGAGCTAAGCATTTTGTAAGCACTATGCGATTTAGCCCTCACGGCAGTGCTGGAAGACTTCAAGATCATCTCCCTTTTACAGTGAGAAAGCTGAGACTCAGAGGCTAGCTCTTTATAGGCAGACAGCTGAGTCAGGACCCAAAATTAGGTCCATCTGACTGCACAGTCTATATATTCCAGAACATTCCTATTTCCCCAGAAGAAAACTGAGGACCAGAAAGATGGGTATGAGGCCTCGGGGCTCAGGTGTGCACACCACAGGCAGCCCTCATCTCGCTGGTGAGGAATGGGTGATGAGTCACAGACAGTTTTGGGGCACATGGGGAATGTGCTTGATTCTCTCTGTTCTCGGTGAGTGGGAATCCTCTGAGAAGCTCCTTAACCTCACCCAGACCGTGTGAAAAGCTAGGACCACAGGCCAAAAGGAGGCAGTAAGAGTGAAGATCCCTGAGACACTCATACGCATTCACTCTACCTTGACTGATGGTCTTATTCTGTTTTCTGAATGACAACCAGATGTTCTCACCCATTACAGAAGATATTAAGAGCACAAGTTCTAGAATCCAGTTCCCTGGATTCACACACTTACTGGCTGTAGGATCTTGTATGTGCCTCAGTTCCCTCCTCTGTAGAGTGTTTCCATAACTACTTTGACCTTCTTCTATGGATGAAAAAAGATGAGTAAATGTAAAGGAGTCCTCACACAGCAGACGCTCAGGGTTAGCCCCGATTCCCCGACATATCTCTGGTTGGAAAACATGTCCCCACATCTGCTAACATCAGCCATGGAACCTTTTACATATTCTCAACATATGAGAGCAAGTTCCATGTGACTTTGACCTCACAGCCATTCTGTGTAGACTAATAAGTTCTGCCGTCCTCACCTCAGCGATGCGGGTCACAGAAGGCCAGAGCGGCTGTGTGATTTCCTCAAGGCCCCATCACGCCTCAGTGTCTGAGCTAGCCTGAGGACCCCAATCCCACCACCCTACTGCTTGCTCTACCCTCTAGAATGGGCGTGAAATTCTCAGACTTCCCAGATGTTAAGAGAGAGCAGAGTATCCAGCAGCATTCAAGCAAGAAGCGTCATCCATAACTCTACAGAGATCTGTCATTTCGATGAAGTTCTTGCCAACCAACCCCTCCATGTTACCCCTACCATCTCCTGTATCCCGGGCAGCCAAGTGACCCGTGCTGCATCCCAGCACAGCCCAAACAGATGACATATTAAAGGGATCTGAGCAAAGATAGAGGGTAAGAAAAATTGGCATGATTCCCCAGATCTTTCCTTTGGGGTCACCAGTGCAATGGTTCTTTTCACTGCTTAGCTGTCACTCTGCTTTCCCTGGAAGGAAAAAGCAGCTGAGGCAGTGTGCTCCGTCTTCCTGCACCAGTAATTGAAGGACTCACTGTTCTCTGTAGCACTTGCACACCCAGATTCAGCCAAGGTCCAGGGACAAAACTGCAGTTCCTTATCCCAGCTGAACTCTTGCTGAGATCCTGTAGGGCCCGATGGGTCACAAGATGGCGATGCTTGTGAAATCTTATGGGCTGCAGCAAAAATCAGAGGTTGGGGGGAGGAGAGGGAGAGAGAGGTGCTAATCACTTAATAGAACTATGAACTGTGGGTATTATTTCGATTTTTTTCTTTACATATAGGCTCTTACAGGATATTCATTAAGGTTCATAAAACCTGAAAACATCCAACGAAGTGATTCAGAACATCTCGAAGACTTGTCCATCCGTCAGGCTTCACGGGGCCTTTGCGTATGAATGGACAAATCTTCCTGAGAATATTCTCGTGGCTCAAAGTAAATTGTGTTTTATCACTGTGAGTGAGTTTTCCATTACCAAATGAAAATTAAATTAATCTGACCTGGCAGTATCTGTCCCGGCTGTCTTAGAAGCCCTGATGTACTTGAACCATATTCCGCAGCAGGCAGCCGGTCCCCCGAGGTACACACTCCGCCCCTCCCCACCCCCGCTGCTGCAGGCAGGGGGCAGATCTCAGGTCTGAGTCGTCTGCTCTTGAACAGAAGATGTGTTCTTTGAGTTTGGAGCAACAAGTGTGTGTGTGTGGGAGGGGGGCGGGGTGCTAATTGGACATACCAGTCCAGAGGTAGAGGAAGAGACCTGTACACTTGAGCCTGCTGACTGAGCACAGACCTATTCATTTCTTTAACTAGGCTTTGCGTACATGTACAGGTCATAAGCCACGTGTCCAGACTCTCTCAGCGTCCTTTTGCTGTATATTCTGTAAGGCAAAGAAAGGCACAACTCTTCCAACTTCACGTCACAAGGTGTAAGTTCCTACATGCCTAACTAGGAACCCAATGTCACGGTTTGGGAGAGTTCCTTGCCAGACACTAAACACGGTGAATGGCTCTCTGCTACATGCAATTTGGAAATCCGGCCAGCGTCTGACTATCCAGAACTTAAGCTACTTTCAAGTCCCCCGCATTAGAATCTTAAGCAAACACCTGATTCTTTAGGTCCCCGAAGGTCCAGCTCAAGTCCCCCGCATTAGAACCTTAAGCAGACCCCTGATTCTTTAGGTCCCCAGAGGTCCGGCTCATGACCACTGTTCCCTGGCAGTGACAGCCCGTACTCCTTGCCTTTCTTAACCAAAATCGAATGACAGCTCCTAGTGTGCGTTGTGTCCCTTTGTTATCGGTGAAACGGGGCCACTCCATTGTGTAAATGAAAATAAGTAATTCGGAGGAGACTGACCGTGGACGGGCATGCATTGAAGCCTTGCCTCCAGCAGGAGTAGCAGCCACTGTTCCAGGAGGATGCGGCAATGTGCCCCCACCTGAGGGCAGGCGGGGAACAGCCCCCCTCAGTGGCAGTCCTGCTCAGGGCAGGGAGAATCTGCACAGCAAGACACAGCCAGAGGGACACAGGATAGTAAATACATATTCAAGACACAGGACTGAATGAATCCCTTTCCCCTAATTGCCAGTCTCTAAAACGTCCCTGCAGAGAAAGCTAGTTGCAGATTCTCTCTGGAAGTCTTATAGGCAGCCCTTTTCCTTTCCCAAAGCCGAGGCTAGTCCTCATTTATTTCCCTTAGAGTCAAGTAAGGACAATTTAAGATGTCCTTTCCCTGTTCAGATAATAGGGGCCTGTGATTCACTTTTATCCCACGTTTGATTTATGTACAGCAAACAACACGGGGTCTGGCTTTTTTCCTCTTTGAGCTGAGCAGTCTCTGCTTTATTGTACTCAGAAAAGGTGGATTGGAGCACCACGCTCAAGCAGCTGCCAGCAGCCGCCTCCCATCCCTTGTCGCTCTGTGGGCAGTGGAAGGGAAGACTCGCCATCTTTCACGGAGCATTCTGTGGCCCCCATCCTTCTGGTACGGACACATGCTCACCGTGCCCCTCCCCCACCCCTGCCAGCCCAGCGTGATCTCGCCACAGCCTCCCTGTCACCAGTACTGAAGGCCACCGTGACAAATAGATGTTGCGGCAGGATCTTTTTTTTTCCTTTTCTTTCCCTCGCCCTCCCCCCAACCAAATCTTTTTTTTTCCCCCAGCCTTGGCATAAAATGGTCAAATGATGTTCTACTGCAGAATTCAATTTCACAGTTCAGTTAGGTCCTTGATTACACTGCCAAATTCAGATTAATGTGCATTTAACGAACATGGATCAGGGGAATTCTGGCTGACAGCCAGCTGTAATCGGAGCAATTGATAGCTATGTGGAGTTTTATGCCCCGTCCACCCCTGCGCACCACTGGTGAAATTGATTGATTAAGTGAATTCATTGCTATAATTATTTATAATTTTGATACATCGCAAGCCTGTGTCTGACCCTGTCCTCGGGGACTTGGTGCCCATTGTGGAAGGGTAGTCCAGCTGAGTCGTTAGCCCTGGATTATTTATTCCCAGATCATAGAGCCTTTTGTTTGTTTTGTGCCATTATTTTTTGATGGGGTTTGACTTGACTTGAAAAAGCACATTCTTAAAGCATGCTTTGGTATGGTATGCTAAACAACGAAAATGGAAACTAAACTATGAATGTATGTGATTAACCATTTCAAGGAGGAAGGGAAACCAAGACTGTGTAGATGTTCTTTTCGTACGTTAAAAGATTCCTGTAGAGAGAAGTCCTTTTCAGACCGTATTTGATTTTTGGTGACTATTAGTGGCCCTCGAGCACTGCCACTATGTCGTTTGGTAGGATGCAAAGGGACCTGGTCTTCTCTGCTTACATCTTGGCATGTGGAAATCCCCTGAAAGGCCCTGGCCCCATTTCCATGAAGTTACTCTTTCATAAAATCCCCCAGGCCATTCTCTTGGGAGGGGTGGGAAGAACACCTTTGTGGTGTTTATTGTCTTCCCTCCCGCGTAGTGACTTTCCTACCCCTGCTCCCAGTCCCCATCCCATGCCCTTGTGATAGAGCCCTCAAAGGTGAATCATGTCCTTCCATCCATCTTTTGGAAATGGTGCGGGTGGTGGGAAGGTACATTGGATTTGCTCATTAAATATCTGTACCTCTCGCTGGCCCAACTCCACTGTATTATGGTTTCACTCAACGATTAAACCCTAACTCCGTCTCAAGAAACTATATTCCAAATGTTCTCTTTCTTTTTCTTTTTTTTTTTAAGAATATATTTGAAAGTCAGGTTGTAAAAACGATCACACAGGTCAGGCTTTACTCCTGTGTTTACATGCATGAACTCTGGTGCATGTCTGTGCAAAACAACATATATGATACATCAGATTTTTTTCACCTACTTCCAAATAGAGGATATCATGATGATTTAGAGTAGGACAATGAAATAATTAGAACAGTTTAAGAGCCACATAAGAGGGCCAGGAGGCCTTGTTATGGAAGAAAGCTTGGGCTTGCTTGCTTCTTAGCGGAAGAAAGGGCATTATTATATCTGAACACAAAGTTCTGGTCTGGCCAACATGAAAATGAAAGCGATAAATTCTGTACATAGACGATCAGCTCATTTTGCCCTGATGGTTATTTCTTTGCTGTGTGTTTGGAGCTGATTCCTCTAAAGCAAGACTGTTCAAACAAAACAACTTAATTTTCCATTACCACCCTGCTCCCCCAGCCAGGCATTCTCATTCATCATTTTCTGGCCCTTGCATTTCTTGTATCTTGCTCCCAGTTGCCCCCAGAAGACAGTTGAGCCCCCACGGAAACACCCTAACCAGACTTTTGCTCTGTAGTTGTCTTTCCACACCATGCCCACCTCTGTCCTGACCATGTCTACCTTCTTATCATTGAAGGATAAGTCTGAGAACATATCAAAGGCCCAAGTGCTGAAGTGACATTATCTGGATTGAATCCCAACTGTGCCTCTTAATAGCTTTGGGACCTTTGCATGAGCTGCTTAAACTCTCCCTGCTTCCGTCTCCTTATCTGTAAAATGGGACAATTATGAGGCCTGTCTCATTGTTTAACTTGAGGTTTAAATGCATTCACATATATAAAGTGCTGAGAACAGTCTCCCATGAATGTCAAATAGAATTAACACTCATATGTATCACTTCTACAAGGATAGACTCCTAACAGAGCAGTTGGTGAATGGAAGGGGCCGTCCTTGGGCTCCCAGTGACATGCTCCTGCATTTTCTCCAGGAGTAAGTGCCCCAGCCTTGATAATACAGATTGAGGAGGTGACAGTTAATGGTAGAAATGCCAAAGCAGGCAAGGAACCAGGCCTGCGATGCCAGTGTGCCTTGCACCTGGGACATCTGGATACCCTCCCTGAGAGTGAAGGACAGACCAGAGCAGAAAAACTAGGTTGCACAATCTTCTTAGGGTTATGGGACCATTTGCCTTGGATTGCTGGTAGGTGGCAATTTCACCTCCCTGAACTTTCATTTTATCAACAATTAAATGGGACAAATTGCCCCCTTCTTGGCTCTCAGAAAAAGAATGAGGGTGCCACAAATATGCAGGCTAGCAATACCATCATGGAACCCACAGTTGGGTCACTAAGACCCAACTGAGGGCTGCAAGTCAGCAACATGGTGGGCCTGAACAGGGTCACTCATCCCCTTCGCCTTCCCAAAGTCAGCTATCTGTCTGCCATCTTCTTCTTGAGCGAATGGAAGCCTGGAGGGAGGACCACGCCTCCTCAATTCTCTCAATGGGGAGGCAGTCAACTCTCCTTCCGTAGGTACACCTCAAGCTTGGTTCCGAAAATGATCCCTCATGAGAGTGGTTCCTCCTCATCCATCATTATTTCTTTGAGTCTGTGCCTCTTACTGGCAGCCATGAAAAACAATAGCACAGTTTTGTCTCAAAGACCTATTTTCCAAGACCTTTAGCTCCCAGTAAACAACTCAGCCTTTCCTCTCTGACTGGAAATGGTCCCATTCATGCAGGTGAGGCTCCTCTTCTTTATGCCACACAATGGCTGCCAAGAGCAGACGCTGATAATGCTGCTGACAGTCGATAAAGAAGAAAAGTGGCCAGAGGCAGTGTGGAGCGGTGTCTGCAACTCCTCCTGGATACAGCTTCCTTATTTTTAATATATCTTCAGAGATCAGTTATACATGCTTGTGGGGAATGAATTCAATTTCGCTTAACGTACAGGCGCCAATCCTCCACGGAAGACACTGGGGGATGCTGGCGTGTGATAGCTCCCAGGACATACTTTCAGAAATAAAAGTCATGGCCCCCACTTGCCTCACATGCTGGCCTTATAATTAGCCTGGGCCTGGCTAATCTCAAACTTAATTTAAGGGAAGAACCCAGTTGTTTAATTTACACTGACATCTTCTTCCCCCTCCCCACCTCACATAAACACCCCCATTTTTCCTATGTGTAGCCCAGATCCAGGAGCCTAGCAAAACATCAGCGTCGTTCCAAATACAGCATCTTAATTATAATGCGGTATTCAATATATTATAATTCAAAGCACCTTTTCTGATTGTTTTGAGGACTAGTGTTTAGGAATACATATGCTACCAGTACATTATCTTTAATAAATGCTGGCTGGTTGGGTTTGTTTTTTTAATATTTTACTCTTTATTTTCTCTGACGTTCCCACTCTGCTAAGGACTTCCTATGACAATACCAGAGCCTTGAATGTATTGGCCAGTCATTATGCAAATCTTTTGATGTGTGTTCTGTCCTTTAGAGCTCAAAGTGACTAAAGAAGTCATTATTATTGTGATGACTCCCATTTTACAGGTGAGAAAACCGAAGCACAGGAGTTGAAATAACTTGCTTGATGTCATGCAACTGGTAAATGGCAAGCAAGGTTTTTGAAACAAGAGGCTGTTTTCTCAGACACCAGGTCACTCTGGGTTGCCACAGTTTAGCCTCCTTAAAGCCCTATGAGGGAGGTATTTATGATTCCCATTTTACAGATAAGAAAACTGAGGCTCAGAACAGCTCGGTGATTTGACAAAGCTGTCAGAGTCAGAACTGAACCCTATCTATGTCCCTCAAAAGCATGTGTTCTCTGTTGAACAATCAGGAGAGGGTGCTGGCTTTGCAGTTGCCTGGTTCCTGCTGGTTTCTGCTGGTTGGTGCAAGGCTGTCTATCTGGTGAGCTCACCTGAGTAGATGATGGTATTCTTCAGACTGGGAAAGGCTGCACTGTCACTTGGGAGCCAGTGAATGGGACAGAAGTGAGAACAGTGCCATGGCAACAATGTTAAGGAGCCCACTGTGTACAGCTCTTGCTGCCAGATCATGGAATAGACATTTATTCATGCTGTGTGTTGGAGCAGGAGCTTAAGACACCTGCCTTCTTCTAGCCGGCCACCATATTGCCAGGTCCAATGACCGATATACCCCATCCTACTTCTCTCTGGCATCCAAATTTGCTCATGACTCCTTCCTTCTTGAAATGTATTCCTCCCTTGGTTTCAGGACCCCCTAGCCCCTTTGTTTCTTTCCTGTATCACTGGCCAGTTCTTGGCTCCTTTATGCAACATCCTTCTGCTTTTTCTGGTCTCTGAATGTTGGGGTCCTTGGACCTTCTCTCACACATGCAACATCTTGGCTTTTATTACAAACTAATGGTATGATTCTCACCAATGACTCCCAGGTGCATGGCATTAGTTTCAGCTCTTTCCTGGACCCAAAGCATGTCTAAGTCCCCTCAGCAACATCTCTGCATGAATGCTTGATAGTTCTCCCAATCTGAACACGGCCATGCCAGAATTCTTGGCTTTACCATGCAATAGTTTCCTCTTGCTCTGAAACAAATTATCACAACACTTAATGACTTAAAACAATGAGAAACATTCACATAGTTTCTTTGTGAAGAAACTAAACATAGCTAAACTAGCTGCATGATTCTGGCCTTGAGAGGCGGCAGTCAAGATATCTGCTGAGGCTAGACCTCTGAACGCTTGACTGGGGCCAGACAATCACTTCTAGGATGGTTCACATGACTGTTGGAGGAAGGCCTCAGTTTCTGACTCTTGGCAGGAGGTTTTGCCCTTCAGTCTCTCTATAGGATTCTTGAGTGTCCTCATGACGTGACAGCAGGAGAGAGTCAGAGCAAGCGATCCAAGAGAGAAGGCAGTGGAGCTACGGTATCTTTCTTGGTCCCAGGAGGCACGGGCTGTCACTTCCACTGTATTCTTTTGATCCCACAGAGGAGCCTGATACGGTGTAGGAGGAGACTACACAAGGATCCTCAGACCCCATCTTGGATGGAGGTTGACTGCCACACTTCACGAGCCTACCCCTGCCCTGCTACTCCTCAGACCATTAAATGGCCTGTTGCTCAGGCCAAAATCCTGGGAGTCATCTTTGATTCTTTCCTTTCACATTTTAATCCAATCCATCAGAAATCATGCCAGCTCTAACTTCAGATCCTGCCATAGGCCCCAGCATTTCTTATCCCAACTAGAGCACCCTCCTCTAATCTCAACTCACACTGACCACAACAAGCTAACTGGCATCCTTGTTTCCACCTTTGCCCCAAAGGTCTCTTCTCCTCTAGCACCCAGAGATCAACATCAAGCTCATATCTCTCCTCTCTCATCAGCAAACTGTAGTGGTTCCCACATCAATCAGAGTGACTACCAGTGCCCTTGCTATGACCTACATGACCATCCCTCTGGCTTCTTTTCTGGCCATCGTTCATACCAGAAGAGTCCCTGTGCTGTTTGTGCAGCCTGTATTTGCCTAGTATCCGGTGTGTGCCCTCTGCCCAGATGACCCTTCTCCTGTTCCTCGTGTCAGCCAGATTTCTACTCATTCATCTTAAATCCTTTCCTCTATTTCCCTTCATATCTCTATTACTACTGGACTGCATACTATACACTTACTGATTTTCTTGTTTATTATCTGTCTCCTTCTCTAGAGTATAAACCCCGTGAGGGCACAAATACCATCCATCTTTATTATTGCTGGACCTTCCCGTGGAACCTGAAATGATGCCTAGCACATAATAGTACCTCAAGGATTAATTTGTGGACTAAATTAATGAATGAATGTACTACATGGGAACAATGGGCTTATTTGGAAAGATAAACCCAATAGAACTTTCTGCAATGGTGGAAGTGTTGTGTATCTGTGCTGTCCCATGTGATGCCTATTAGATACTTAAAATGTGATTAATATGACTGAGGACCCAAATTTTTATTTTAGTTTTTTTATGTATTTCATATAAATAACTACTGTATATTAGAGTAGATCTAGATCCTTGGGGTGGATGGGGCATGGAGACATGTCTATGTCATTTCACGTACATCCCAGTAGAGCAGTAGAGACTTCCTAGGGTGCTGTGTTAATAAGGAGCCTGAAGTCCAGTCAAAAATCTTTTTGAGCACCTTCTGTGTACCCAGCACTGTGTTGTCATCAGGATATCACACAAGAGTGCAGTGATTGATAAGGGGTGAATGTGTTATGATGTGGTATATTTACCATATGTGACCTTAGTTGTTCCAGAGCTAGTCAGAGGTCCTTCTTGATTCCTCCCAGGGAGTGATTGCTGGAATGTACACCTAGTGTCCTATAAACCCCTCACTGACTCTTCCCATCCCTGCTTTGCCTGCCCTCCCTATTCTCCACTGAGTTCCCTCAATCCAGTCTTTATAACTAGAGTACAATGTTCTCTGCCGGAATCCTTTCGAGGGATGACCAAATTGGCTTTCACACACATGCTCCTGCAAATTTTGGCTAGTCTCAGTTATATTTCCACTTATTTGATGAGAACATTGCATTTGTTTACCATATGGTCCATATTGAAAAGCTGCTTAGCACAGGGTGTCATATTTTCCCTTTTACCTATACCTGCTAGGTGATATGTATGGCCCATACTCCCCTCTAGTATATGAGTTCAAAGGCATGGGGAAAGCATTCTACCCCCAAGATTTCTCACTGAAGACTAATATCCTTTAATGACAGATGGGATCTTTTATTCCTAAAAAAGAAAATAGGGTCTAAACACCAAATAACACCTTGGATAAGGCACATTTTAACTAAAACCTTCCCCATGCTTCACCTGAGTGGAGAAGGTCCTTTCCTAGGAGCAGTGGGTACAGTTGGTGCCCCAACATTTTCCCTTCATCCACCTATTGTTTCTTTATTGCTTTTCTTTGTCTAAGGTGGTAGTTCTCTGCCAAGAGCAATTGTGCCCATATTCTGGGGACATTTGGCAACATCTCAAGCAATGTTTTTGGTCCTAACTGGCAGAAGTGGTTCCTACTGGCATCTAGTGGGTAGAGTCCAGGGATGATGCTGAACATCCTGGACACACAGGGCAATCACCCACATTAGAGAATTATCTGGACCCCAGAATTAATGGTACCAAGATTGAGAAATTCTGGTCTAAGAGCTGTCAGTCCCCACTGGAGCCTGCTCAGCCCAGGACATGGGAAGTCAGAAGTGCCAGGAAATTAATATTCAATGTTTTGAAGGGAGGCAGTGCATAAATACCCCAGCTCTTGGCCCCTCAGATGGGACAGCTCCAAGGTACATGCTTAACATAGTCTCCCAGAGTGGATGCTTACCTGGTGGAATTAGGTTCCAGTTGCTTGACTGGTGACGGGCTGTGTGTGTTAGGGTTCACCAGAGAGATAACCAGTAAGGGGATGTGTATGTGTACACAGAGTCTCTCCTCTGAGGATGACATCAATCCTTCCACTTAAAGCCTTCAACTGATGGGATGCAGCCTACCCACATTATGGAGGACAATCTGCTTTGCTCAAAATCTACTGATTTAAATATTAAGCACATCTTTAAAAAGTAAATAAATAACTTCACTGTAATATCTAGACTAGTTTTTGACCAAATAACCAGGTGCCATAGCCTAGCCAAGGTAACACATAAAAATTAGCCATCATACTCAATGACTCACCCTTCATCGGTTTTCCCCTTCTTTGTCTTCACTTCATAACTCCTGGAATCACCTTCCACTACTTGCATTTAAATTCAGGCCTCATGGTCTGCTTCTGGGAATTTTTCTTATTTTTTTTAAGATTTTATTTTATTTTACTTTTTATTTATTTGACAGAGAGAGTACAAGCAGAGGGAGCAGTAGAGGGAGAAGCCAGCTCCCTGCTGAGCAGGGAGCCCGAAGCAGGACTCGATTCTAGGACCTTGGGATCGTGACCTGAGCGGAAGGCCGATGCTTAATCACTTAACCGACTGAGCTACCGAGGCATCCGTGCTTCTGGGGTTTTAGTAGGGAAAGGGGAAAAGAGCGGCTGGATGGGGAGGTTGTAGGGTAGGTAAAGGGTGTAGAAGCAAGAGCAAGCTCGGACCTCACAAGGCAAGCATCACCCACAACCATCTCTTGTACGGTGCTCTTCAGTCAGGCCAGCTGTGGCTTGGCTCACTGCGGCATTCAGATCTAGCATGTGAATCCTCTCCATCTGTGTCTGTCTTCCCAGGTGGATTACGATCGAGCACAGATGGTCCTCAGCCCTCCGCTGTCAGGGTCTGACACCTACCCCAGGGGCCCCGCCAAACTACCTCAAAATCAAAGCAAAGCAGGCTATTCCTCAAGCAGCCACCAGTACCCATCTGGGTACCACAAGGCCACCCTGTACCACCACCCCTCCCTGCAGACCAGTTCCCAGTACATCTCCACGGCTTCTTACCTGAGCTCCCTGAGTATCTCATCCAGCACCTACCCCCCACCCAGCTGGGGCTCCTCTTCAGACCAGCAGCCCTCCAGGGTGTCCCATGAACAGTTTCGGGCTGCTCTACAGCTGGTGGTCAGCCCAGGAGACCCCAGGGAATATTTGGACAACTTTATCAAGATCGGAGAAGGGTCAACTGGCATCGTGTGCATCGCAACCGAGAAACATACAGGGAAACAAGTCGCCGTGAAGAAGATGGACCTCCGAAAGCAACAGAGGCGAGAACTTCTTTTTAATGAGGTAGATGGTGTGTTCAGATCACTCTTTGTCTCCTATGTAATGTTTACTTCCCATTTCAAAAATATTACCTGTAGGGTTCAGGACCTCAGAAAGCACTGAAAATATAAATACAAAGATCACGCTCCCATAATCCTTCCTTCTGGTCTTTGTCTCTGCGGGTATGGTTCTCTAAAGTCCTTCATGTGGATCAGCCACCATGCTAAAAACTGACCTTGGCTTGACTCACACAACCATCCTGTGAGACAGAAAGATGCTACCACCATGACCACGATGAAATCTAGACTCAGATATGTGAAGTGACTAGCCCAGGGTCACACAGCAGGTCAATGGCATAGCTGGGGTTTGAATTCTAGCAGATTCCAAAGACTCGTGTTACACTATCCACATGGGTGTATATAGATGGTTGTGATACCATGTTTGCCCTTTGTAGCCATTATTTTTTTTTTAAATCTCAGTAAACAGAAGTTAGTTTACCAGTGGATTACCATTCTTTCAGAACTTTAAGATATGTGCAATAATGAATTCTTCCTGTGGAAAATAGTGAAAATACAGAAAATGTCCCATAATCTCACAACCAAGAAATAGCCCACATTAATATTTCAGGATTTCCTTTCTGTATTTTTTTCTCTTTAGAGAAAGTAATATACAATACCGACTTCCAGAAAGTTTTTAACAATGAGGACCTTCACTGATGGTCCTGTCTCATTCTCCCTAGCACTGGATACTTGTCAAATTATCTCAGTTAATCTGATAGACATGAGTATATCTTCCTGCTCTAATTAGCACTATTATTACTAGTGAGGGTAAAATTACTTGTATATGTTTTTAGGCCATTTTTATTTTATTAAACCATATGTCCTTTGCATGCTTTCCAAATTAGGGTGGTAACATTTGTCTTATTGATAAGTGAGAGCTCTTGATGTATTACAGAATTAACCCTTTTCTGTGCGTTTGTTGAACATGTTTTTCTAGTTCATTTGCCTTTTACACTTATTACTTGAAAGTTCTAAAATGCACATAGGAGGAAAAACATGAATACCTATGTCTAGGGACATAAAATATTTTGGAGTAATATTCCTCTATTGATTTTATGAGCATTTAGGGAAGCGAGATGAGCTTCCATGGATGGAAAATCTAGGTCTTAAAGATAGCAAGTCAGGATTCCAATGTTAGATAATATGTCAGTCTCTAGCAAAGGATGGACCACACACATCTCCTAACAGACATTATAAAAATGCAATCAAGAATGACTTTGGATTCCTCTTTTATGGAGGCTCACACGAAGCCACAAATGGCTTCAACCCCCATGCGTGTTCATTTTCTTGCCATGTTCCACATCGCAGAGAGAGCCCCAGGTGAGTGGGCTTCAGCTTGTCACTTCTATGACACCGATTTCTGGAACTTATTTCCAAATCACAATGCCAGAGCAGCCAGGACAATATAATGTAGATAATTTTGTAATTTATTAATTAACATTAAATCTGAAAATGTCACCAAAAACAGCCGCGGGGCAACAAGTCTTGAAAGCTCTCTCTGGTAAGTTCAAGTTAACCTTGTATATGCCTGAGTCATGTTTGCTTTTACCTTCAAGACCTATCCTTTGTATTCAGCCCAGACCTCTCTCACACTCAACCCAGACCTCCTCCCAAGATTTCAAGTTAGCCTCATGTGGCCCTACTCCTACTGTTCATTTCATTCACTTGTGAGACCTACTCTTCCTTTACCATTTAGAGTTGGTGACTTTTGCCAGGTCAAACAATGGCAGAGTATGAACAGTGCATTCTAAAGGAGACCCTTAGGGATATCTGTTCATACCCCCACCCCCAACGCAAACAGTAAACAAAACTCCCTCTTGTAAGTACAAACCTTGCCAGGGTTCTCCCTGTTTTCACTCTCATTATCCCCAAACCTAGTATCTGGTTGCACTATCATTTTCTATGAATTGACTAACTGGATTCCTTTCATTGTTGCTAGCTACCCTCAATCCTGTCTTTTTGTCTATTGTAGACTCCTGAATAAATCCCCCCCATCAATATTTCTTAATCAGTTATACTCATAGCACAGTTGTGGCCACAAGAGAACAGAAAGCCAAATCTCACCATCACAAGTCAAAAAGCATCTTTCCATTTGCCCAGGTTGTGATAATGCGGGATTACCACCATGACAACGTGGTTGACATGTACAACAGCTACCTTGTCGGCGATGAGCTCTGGGTGGTCATGGAATTTCTAGAAGGCGGTGCCTTGACAGACATTGTCACTCATACCAGGTATGTCTCTTCATTCTCCAGACAAATAATTCCAAGTGCTTATTATTTCTTATCCAGGGTAAGCCCTCAATGACTATTTTTATAAACTCTTTATAAATTGGAAGCCCTTTGAAGTCACAGAGTATAACGACCCTTTTTCTTTAAACTCCCTAAGTGCCTATTGTAATATCGTGTATGTTTAGTTCATTCATTCAGTTAACATTCTCCTTGTCCTCCAGAAGTTCATTAATACCTAATGATTTTAAGTCAGCAAGCTGATGACAAAGGACTTTTGGTTCCAAACAATAGAATTTCCCATTCTTAGGTATTTTGATAAAACTGAATTTTATTCTGAGTTGCTATGCTGTTGCTCTATAGTAATACCACCAGGGGTACCTGAGTGAGGAAGAGGCAGATGGAAGATGAGTCAAAGTTTTATGTTATAATAAGAAACCTACATAATTGAAATTCTTCAATTTTGTTTTTAAATAGTCTTGCAAGTAATGATGGTTAATTATCATTATTACCTCTGCTACTTGCTTCCCTGATGTGTCAGTTGTGGTCATTGAATTAAATGTGTCTTATCACCTTTTATGTGCCAGGCTCTTTCCTGAGTACTGGGGACACAAAAGATACAAACAAAGTCTCAAATATATTCCCTCAAGGATGTCACAGGTTAGAAATAAATATATTATAATACCTGTGCAGTAGTAGAAAGATATATTGAAGCAGCAAAGAATACCCGAGTATCTCTAACAGGGAAAATAAAGATTTCCAATATAAGGGGATAACCAAGATGAGTTTTGAGAGTTGCATAGGAGTTTGCTAAGAAGGCAAGTGGGAGGGGCGCCTGGGTGGCTCAGTGGGTGAAAGCCTCTGCCTTTGGCTCAGGTCATGATCTCAGGGTCCTGGGATCCAGCCCCGCGTCGGGCTCTCTGCTCAGCGGGAAGCCTGCTTTCCTTCCTCTCTCTCTCTGTCTGCCTCTCTGCCTGCTTGTGATCTTTGTCAAATAAATAAAATCTTTAAAAAAAAAAAAAGGCAAGTGGGAGGAAATGGGCATTGAAGGCAGACAAAATATGTGCTAAGACAGTGTTCTTCAGATTTTAATATGCATACAAATTACCTGTGGGTCTTAGTAAAATGCAGATCCTGATTCAATAGAAGGGGGCATGAGATTCTACTCTAACAAGCTCCCAGATGACGCCAATCCTCCATGTTCATGGACCACATTGGAGAAGCAAGGTTCTAAGGAACAGACATATTAAAAAACAAACAAACAAACAAATGTTGCATTTGGGAAACTTTATAAATTTGCTCTTGGTAGTAAATAACACTCCAAAGGGATAAGAGATGATTGTCAAGAAGGAAAGGCACTGGATGTTAGCTGATACCACCGAAATGGTGCCTAAATTTTAAGTGAATCTAGGTGAAAAATAGGGGGGAAGCAAGGTAGCAAGAAGGTATTGAGGGACACTGTGAGGGATAGAATATGCTGTTTCTCCCTAAAATCAGGCGGTGTTTCAATCATGACCTTCTACAACTCTCAGTCTCAGTAGACCACCTAAAAACAAAACATAAGGGAAGGCACTGAAGGTTTATCACCAACATTTCAGATGGCAGATCCCTGTTGGTAAACCCATAGGACCCAACCCTCCCCAAAGTACGTAAGATCATCTTAACTTACAGGAACAAATATATTGAAGAAACCTAAGCTTAAGACAAAGGTGACTTGCATTTAAAACAATTAATAAAAATATATCCAGAGAAGAGGATTTTTTTTTTGCCCCGAAAAACTTCAGATAACTACACATGTCTCTCCAGAGCTCTCCCTTTTGTCACAGTTCTTTTCAGTTTTTATTGTGTGTCAGTGGGATCCACTTAAGAGCTAGCCTCTCTGAAATCCATTGTGTTCTCTAATCCTCTCCATCCAGTTTTGTCAATAATTTCCTGTTGAAGGCAGAGAGCTCCAGGGAGTGGAGAGAAGTTGTATGTCAAGGAACTCTTGAATATTTAGAACTTGAAATCATTTGAATCTTAAGTTTAGAATTTAAGTCTTGAGGTATTTGGAGAGATTTTCCTATAGTAGATATTCAATAAAGGCTTTACTGAATGATTGATTGATTAATAAAATAACCCCTTGCTACTCAAAGTGTGGTCTGGAGAATAGCAGTATCAGCATCACCTAGAAGCTTGTTAGCAATGCAGAATCTCAGGCTCTACCCGGACTGACCATACTCAAGGTAGCCAGGTACTCGGGCACTTCCTATGGATACCAAAGTTTTAGCCCTACCTAGCATTTTGTTAAATTACATCCCACTGATTTCCAGGAATAGAGGGTTCTAGAAGGCAAAGGAAAGTGCTGAACACTTTGAACATTAACTCCTGTAACCTCTAAGAAACAGAGCCAGGATTTGAGTTTGGATTTGATTCCAGAACTGAGGCATCTTTAATCCCAATTCAGGCTTCCCTCTCTGCAGAAACAGGAAAGCACAGTTTTTCTACAGTGCGTCCTACACATTTCAAAGCCATCAAATTCAGAATCAGTACTATTTGTCACATATGCCAATTAAAGGTGATTTTTCCAGTCACTGATAGGGGCTCAGATTCCAGTAACTTTTATTGTCACTGACCTATAAACTATCTTAATGCCTGCTTCAAATAACTGGAATTCCATGAAATCCTAGAAAAATGAATTTTATTAAAAAGGTGATTCCTGCTCCTGAATTATTTTTAAGGTCTATTTGAGCTTATCCCTGCTGATGATGCTCTAAGTCTCTGAGGGCTCTGTGGTGGGCAGACGTGGGAGTTGTTAGCCATTGTTTTCACAATCCAGCACAATGACCAACCCATTCACACAAAACCAAGAGCACAGAAGTCTCTCAGACAAGAACATTTTCTTCTTGCCTGCCTTAGTAGGAGAACAAGGCATTGCTGGAAGAAGCGTCTTCGAAGAGAAAGGGTACCCATTCTCTTTACACCTTTGACCTTCTCCTAATTGACCACCTCCTTGGATTTTACTCTGGACTCTTAATTTTACTCAGACATGGTTTTCTGGCATCAGTAAGACTGACACATATTCAGGGCCATCCATTTCCTTGTCCTGCTGAGTTATGAGTTCCCCGGGATGATTTTCCAAGGCTGTCCTTGAATTTGGACTCTTGTCAGTTACACCCTCTGTCTCTCCTGACAGTCTCCTCTGTTGGCATGACTGTTTAAGGAGCTCTTTCACATTCGCTATCTGGCTTGAGCCTCACACTGTCTCTGTGAGAGAGAAGTTTTATACCCAGATGAGGTAGGCCTCGGGGCTGTTTTGATGGTACTGATGTCCAAGTAATTCTTCCCACATAGGTTCTTCATGGCTGAAAAGCCATTCATATGAGTTGCAATGGCAGTGTGATACAGTGGGGACATTGAAAAGCATGGGTCTGAACTCAAGAAGAGGTGGAGTTGCATTCATAATCTGGTCACTTTCTTAGCTGGGTTAACTTGGGCTGGTCACTTGACCTCAGTCTCTTCTGAAGCCAGAACCCTCCTTCAGAAGGGTGCAGCCATGAAATGTGGGAGCACATATCCAACACTGTGCTTGCCTTTCTCATTCCTAAGGTCAATTTCTTCAAGAATCATCCAGTCACACTTAGTTATTAGTAACTAAGTCCAGTTTCCTTCTTAATGGACCTAGGGCAACAGGAATCTTCAGCTCCTGGAGGCAGGGGATCTTAGAGATCCAAAGACCATGTTGTCCAAGTCCAGATTTAAAGGGAACTGTAGGTGTCCTCATTTCCAAGATGAGGAAAAAAGAGACCCGAGGAAGTTAAAAAAAAGCCTTGCTCAAGGTCACCTATCAGGCACACTCGGAAGCTTGGCTCTATGCAGTGCAGTCTCTCTGTAGAACCCTGGAGGTTTATCAATACCTAAGAAATTACCCATGAGAGTCTAAGGAAGTACATTTGCATTAACGACCCAAAAGCCAGCAAATAAACCATTTCCTTTGGCTTATATTTGGCCTCTGTCATCCTCATTGCCAAACCTTAGGTTCTAGGAGTCAGATCCCAAGACTTCTTTGTGCTTGCCTGTAGATTTTCCAGGCATGGGCTGGAGAGCATGGACTGGTTCACTAGACCCCAAGGGAGCTGCCTCTCTTGATTATTTCAAAGATGTTCTCAAACCTAGTCTTTGCTCCTTAAATGTTATTTCCTTTCCAGAATGAATGAAGAACAGATAGCTACCGTCTGTCTGTCGGTTCTAAGAGCTCTCTCCTACCTTCACAATCAAGGAGTGATTCACAGGGACATAAAGAGTGACTCCATCCTCCTGACAAGTGATGGCCGGGTAAGATTTCCTGTTTGGCCTCTCTATAGTTTAGCTTGCTACTTTGTCTGTCATGGGCATTATCCTCCTAAGAACCCTTTCTCATAATTTTAAATCTCCCTGGTCACAGTCACCCACTGCCCTTCCCAGAAAGCTTACCAAAAAGGAAATTACCATCCTCTGTGTCATCCTATTAGTCAGGATTATCTGTGATCTGAATTTGATGGATGACTTCCCACTTTAACAATGAGTGTAGGAAGGGATAGAAACTGTGGAAATTTCTTTCCGTTTTCTTCTATGTTCTTATTTTTGTTGGAGGAAAAGAGATGACTTTTCTTCTGGGGCTTTGTCCACCCTGTCTGTGGAGTTGTGCATGTCTGCAGTATCTCTCAGAGTTCCTGCAGGAAAGAGAAGGCAAACTCCAGTGGGCAGCTCGAGGAGAGTTTAATAAAGGTGTGGGCAGATGTAGACTCGTAAGAGGAGTACATGACTATTCATGTGGCATTCTAGAATAGTGTGCTACTCTTACTGCCTTATGCCTGAGGAGGGGAGGCCAGGAACTGGCTACTAGAATCTGAAAACAGAGATTATTATATGAAGAGGGATGCCTGGCAGGAACTCGGATCTTCAGTGGAAGACAGGCCACAGTGGAGCTGCATGATGGGAGCCGGGAGGATCAATATCTGAACCTCCCTCCGTTCTTTCCTTCCAGTCTCCTCTTGGTGCTTCCCATTGGTCGAGCCCAATCAGAACCCATCAGTGCGGTCAACACAGGTTGGCGTCCCAGGGCTCAGAGGGGAGGAGAATAGATCTGGAAAGGCAAACAAAATATCCATCACCACAGCTTACCCCTAGGCCCAGACTGCTGCATTTCCCATCCCCACAGCCAGCTCAAGGGAGTCTGTGGAAACTCATCAGCCACACCAGGTTACAAAGAATATAGACTACAGTAGCCAAGGAAAGAATGAGTTGGCATCTCAAAGCAGTCTTAGTTAGACGATAGAGTTTTGAAGCATAGATTTTTATCATCTAGGCCCTTTTAATCTCCTAGAAACTCCCACCACAGGTAATGGCACTGGCTTGCAGGGAGCCAGCTGTCCCGTTGGTACACCTGTCTTTTACAACTCAGCAACCTCAGCCATCTGGGGAATGTTCACGCTACAGCAGAATTGCCCGGGAACGATCCGAGGACAGCTAAAAGAAATTCTTCCCAACACTTCAGATTTTCTTCTGTTTTAAAGAGATTGTCAATTCTACTGTGGAAAATTCAGGAAATTCAGAAAATTATAAAGGACAAAATAAAGATCACCCTTAATGCATTTCCCATTCTCCCCATCTTTCCCTGTACATTTATTGCAAACTTTGGATTATTTTTAATGGGTAGTTTAAGTCCAGCTTTTTGCATTACTCAGGCTGATTTTTTTTTTTTTTTTTAAGAAAGAGGGTATGGGGGGGGTTGCATTAGTCAGTTCTTGCTATATAACAAACCACTCTACACTCAGTGGCTTAAAAGGACAATCACATATTTGCTCACAGTTCTGTGAGTCAGCATTTGGGCTGACCTCTGCTGGAACAGTTTGTCTCTGCTCCATGGCCATCAGCCGAGCTCACTTTTGCATTTGTGGTCAACCTGGTGTTGATGGCCTCATTCATTTGCCCAGCACTTTGTCATGGGTCCCACATCTCCCAGCAGATTCTCCCAGGCTTATTTCCATGGTGCCTATGGCAATAGAGGCAAGCTCCATGGCACACTTTTGAACCCTATCCTTATATCTTGTTTGCTAATGTCCCTTTTGGCCAAAGTGAGTCACACAACCAAGCCTAGATGCAAGGGATGAGAAAATAGATTCCACCTCTTGATGAGAGAAGATACAGAGTCACATTGCAAAGGGATGTAGGTACAGGGAGGGGAAGGATATGTGGCCATGTTGCACAATTTCCTCAAAGAGTGGGGGAGCTATGAGAAAAGGTCTCGGACCTTCCCCTGGCCTGAGTCAAGAGAGTACTTAAGCAAGGTTCCATGACTTTGGAACATAATTCCCAAAGCACTGAACTGGTCCACAAAAGAGTCCTGGGGACTGATGCTTACAGGAAAAAAAAAAAAAAGAAAAGAAAAAAGCAGAGTGGTTTCAAGGCAGGCTTTTCCCCTTCCTAGAGATTGATGACAAAAGCTTTCTTGCTACAAGCGCATGTCAGATGGCAATATCAGACATGAGACTAAAATAATTCGTTATTTAATCAGCTCAAAGATCTCCCCTTCCCAGAGTGTATAGAAGGTTATTAAATCACTCAGTGTCATTCTTGAGGACAGAACCTATGCTCCACACATTTCCTGAATTTCCATGTACCCAGCAAAGAGCTACCAAGGACTGGCACATGGTGAGTGCTTTTAGCCTTACTGGTTTGTTCACTCACTCCTTCCATAAATACTCCCTGAATGTCTACTGCTTTCCAGGGACAGTTGTAGGTCCTAAGGATAAACACAGAAAAACCACTACTTTTATTAAGCTTATTTGGGGCCTGGAGGTAGGTGGGATAAATACACAAATCACTCTAGACAGGTGGTGATAAGCACTGAGTTTTCCATAATTAATTTAAGCAGAATAAGAGTATGGTAGAAAGTGATAGAGGCTGGGATCAGAGAAGGCCCCTCTGAGGTGGTGATGTTACAGCAGAGACTGAGGGAGTGGGTCCTATGGCTGCCAGGGTTGAGAATGTTCCAGAAGAGGAAGCAAGCAGCATGTTGAGTAGATCCTATGGCTCTCGGGTATGTGACCCAGAGTATGCTCTTTCACATTTCAGAACAACGTACTATGTTGATTCCATTGGGCTTCTTCAGTTCCTATAGAGAATGGAAACTTTTTTTTTTTTGAGAATACGAGTGAAGACATAGGGTGACCACTTCAAGATTTGTACTAATTAATTTTGTACCAATCTATTAGAGCCTGAAGTTTTATATTGGAGAAAGCACCCTCATTTTTTTATTGTCATTGTAACAAATCACTCCAACCCTTGGGGTCTTAAAGCAAAAGTCATTTAGGACCTTTACATGGCTCTGAAGATTGGCTGGGCTCAGCTAGCCAGGACCACTCTGACTTGTAGTTAGACGATGCATCTGGAAGTCTTCCTCACTTACATGTGCTGGCTAGGGGCGGGGCACTCAGCTGAACTGTCAGCCAGAACACCCATGATGTGACCTCTCCATATGGCCTTCCTCTCAGCATGGACGCTGGATTCCAAAAGCAAGGGTCCCAAGAAAACAAGGTTTATGACCTAGCCTTGAAGTCCCATAATGCCACATCCACTGTACTTTCAGTTCTTCCAGTTCAGGAGGAGGGAATGTAAAACCCTCCTCGGTGGCAAGAGGATTGACTCATGTCGTCAAAGGAGCTCATGGACTGGGGCATAATATTGCTGGCTTTTTCTGGAAAATGATATCTGTCACACAAGCTATAATGAGTTTTCTTATTGTTGGGAGATGTACAGCCTCATTAACCGTTAGAGAAATACAAACTGAAACAAGCAGGTATCACTTCACATCCATCTGAATGGCTAACGTGAAAAGTAGCAATAATACCACTTATCCATACACTGCTAGTGGGAGTGCGGAATAGTACAGCCCCTCCAAAACATGAATCCTTTCAGAACTAAAAATTGCATGTGACCAGTAATTGCATTCTTAGGCATATATTCCAGAAACATGGAAATGTATTTTCACACACAAACTTGCACACATATGTTTGTAGCAGTTTCATTTATTATAGCCTGGACCTAGAAACTACCTGAGTGTCCTTCCAAGGGTAAATGGTTACACAAACTGTGATCTGTGATGTGTTAATACCATGGAACACCACTCAGTAGGGAAAAAAAAAAAGAGGAACAAACCAGTGATACATGTAAGCACTTAGATGAACCTCAAGGAAATTGTGCCGAGTGGGAAAAAGACAATCTCAAAAAGATTGATGCCACATTCTTCCATTTATATAATATTTGTGAAATAACATAATTATAGAAATGCAGGGAAGATTAGTGGTTGCAGGGGTGAAAGACTGCAGGGTGACTGTAAAGGGGTAGCCCAAGGAGTCTTATGGTGATGGGACAATTGGGTACAATTTTTTAAATTAATTTATTTATTTTAGAGAGCATGTGAAAGCAAGGGGAGAGGCAGAGGGAGAGATATAGAAACTCAAGCAGACTCCCCACTGAGTGCAAAGCCAGATACACAGCTCAATCTCACAACCCTAAGATCATGACCTGAGCTGAAATCGAGAGTTGGATGCTTAACCAACTGAGACACCCATATGCCCCAAGGGGCAATTGGGTACCTTGATGGTGTTGGTGGTTACTCAAGGCTACAATTGCAATTGCAAAGTATATACACACACTTAAACACTACATACATAAATGAGTTCGTGTACAAATGATTAAACCTGAACAATGTCTATGGGCTGTACCAACAGCCAATTTCTTGGTGTTGATATTGTACTATAGTTTTATAAGATGCCAACATTAGGAAGGACTGGGTACACATTTCATTGCAACTTCCTATGAATCTACAGTTATTTTAAAATAAAAAAACTAAAAGAGACAGTGAATTGCTTAAGTTTTTTTCAAAGGATAAATCTCTGGGGTGCCTGGGTAACTCAGGTGGTTAAGCATCTGACTCTCGATCTCAGGGTCATGAGTTAGTTTGAGCCCAACACTGGGCTCCATGCTGGGGGTGGACCCTACATTAAAAAGAAAAAAAATAAAAAAGATACATCCTTTGTGGCCTCTGAAAAAGACTGGAAGGGAAGTTGTGATCAAAGTAAATTGTTCACTGTCTATGATATAAATGATAGCTAATGAGTCACTAATTTGTGTTAAGCAGGGGGTATATGGTATTTGGAGTTTGAAAGGGAAAATAAATAGCATATCACAGGTGGTTGCAAGAATTACATGAAATCATTTGTGTAAAACCATCAGAAGTAAACCAGGTCCAACACAGAAGCTCAGAAAGGGTGATCCCCCCACCCTGGAACTTAAGGGTGGAATAAATTCATTTACAATTGTTTTTCGGCCCAAGGCTTACATTTGAGATGTGATACTTGGGAGCCACTAGACAGGGAGTGATTTCACTTTTATCAAATTCACGAGCTAGAATGGAATTCAAACCCCTGACCTATTAAGCCCAGTGCCTATTTTGAAAAGGGACATACACGGTGATTTTTATAGCCCCCCCCCTTTTTTTAAACTAAAAATTGATTGCCACAATTTAAGAATCAGGAGATGTCACAGAAAATTTCAGATTCCCATCTTCTTTAAAAAAAAAAAAAAATCAAAGTATCTGACAACGCTGTGCCTGCCTTCACACAGGGCAGCCCCGGCGGTGGTGTGCTCAGGGTGACTGGCGTTTAAGCCCATGCTGCTGCTGCCACATCTTCACCAGACTTCCTCCTCTAGTGCTCACTCGCTCCCCCTCCCAGTGCCACCCCTGGCGTCTCTTTTCCTGGAGACTTTCTCCAGCCTCTGTGGTCTGGTCTCCCAGTCCAGAACAAGCTAGAAATTCCAGGGAATTAACATTCACCCTCCCTTGGGGCAGCCCAGCATCACCTGATGGAAGCTGGGGCTAAACACCCCAGCTCCCTTGCCCTTGGATAGACATGTTCTACCCAGTCTCCCAGACTTCCTTGTCAGGAGTAAGCTCTGGTTCCCACATTGTTGGGGACCAGCTGTCTTTCCTGCTCACTTCACTACCAATGTTTCCTGTATCTCCCCAATAAATGACTTGCGCTGATTCCTTTCTTGCAATGTGCTCAGAGGGAGAAGGGACTAAACCAACGTACTGCGCAGGCGCAGTATAATGTGTGTGCGCCCTCTTCTTTCACAGGACTGCAAACCAAGGTAAAGGATAGCTATGGGGCCTTGAGAAGTCAAGAGACTGGGTCTGAGTCCTCCTCTCTACTGTCTTCCTGCTGTTGTACAGTCTTGGGCAAGTTCCCACCCTGTCCCACTCTGTCAAACGGCAGAGAACTGGCGGAGGCTTCCACATTGATCCAGCTTAGGTGCTCTGATGCCCTCCCTCTCCTCTTCAGTTAGCAGCAGCAGAAGTAGGTCCAAAACTGGAGATCCCTTCATCAGTCTGGCCCTTTCTAGTACCTCTCTCCATTCCTTTGTCCCAGATCATTGCCCTTCTTAAATTTAAGAACTATAGCGAGCATGAAAACCAATGGAGTGTTTCCTGAGTCCACTCCCCAGAGATTCTGATTCCAGCCAGCCTGGGTGATACGCAAAAGCCTGCATCCCTCTCAAGTTCCCACGGAATGCCAATGCTACCCACTTTGAGTATCATTGCCTTATAAGAAGCACCCAGAAACCAGGCACAAAAGGATCCATCTTTTTGCCTTAGCAAAAACCTGGAGCAGGTGCATGAATTCTTCAGAGTGTAGGCAGTTTACAAAATGAGGGTTTTACCTTCTCTCTGAAACTAGCTGTCTTGTGGATAGACTCTCCCCGCCTTCTCCTCCTCCAGCCACGGTTTTGTGCAGCCCCTGATTCCTAGCCAGGACCAGCTGAGATGACTAGGATCTCAGCTTTAAAGAGCGGCTTTGAGCCCTAAGCTCTAGTTTCTCCTCTGGCCCCTGGGGAAGAAATTGCATCACCTCCTTTTAAGGGCTAGTGGTGTGCTAGCTACAGTTCTCTTAGCCGAGCTGCATTAGTGAGACAAAGCATTTCCTAATCCACCATGTTGTACTGTTCTACCTGAAATAAGGCTCAGCTTAGAGACTGTGTGATTTGCTTTGAAGATCTGCCTATGGTGCTTTATTGTACTCATTATTTGAGTTCTCATTATCTACTTGCAGATTGGTTTGGATGAGTATTGTGTGCAATTATGTTCTTCTAGAGAATTGTCTCTTTTAGGTCCTTGGATGAGTAAAAAATTCACGTAAAAGTGCTTTCACGTCTACAGCGGAAGAACAGACCTAGCTTCCTGTGTTGAGTTTCAGTTTCTCGGCTTACATATTGTCAGGGAGATAATTATTAGTCTGGCAGATTTGGGGTCTTTTTTTCTGTCTGGAAAAAGAAAGCCACACTAGAGGTACTGAAATTAAAAACTGCCAACATCAAAATGCTGATCCATTCACCTGCTTAGCTCAGGTTTTTTTAAATTTACAGACAAAAAAAATGTTTTAGCGAATTTGTTCCTCCCCCAGTGTCTGCATAGTAGGGTTACAGATTTACTCGCATTAGAGCTTTGGAAATAACCACACACATGCACACACAATTATAGTTTATCTGTTTCTCAAAACTGATCTAGACTCCTTCACAAAGCTCTACTGACTAAAACAAACAAACAAAGGCAACTCTTAATTTAATCTATTAAATTCAGCCTACTTAAATAAACTTTGTCTATTAAAGTTCAACCACATTATGGTAAGCCTTAACTGATAGTTTTAGAACCTCAAACTTTCAGATTTGGCCACCATCCACTTCCTCTTCTCATTTCCCACCCCTCTCTTTCTTAAGGAGTGTAGGAGAATAAGGGACAAATGTGGCGTCTGAGAACTCAAGGTGATAGATATAAGACGCATCTTCTTGTTCCTCTTTGGTCCCTGCCTTGGCATAACTGCCTCTTCTGCTACCAGGACTGGTGATCACTGGTCCCACAGCTCTGGGCTTTTCAGAAGAGTGCCTCTGCTGCATGTCACAACTCCAGCCTCTTGTTTCAACTCTTGAGAGCCATCCTGAGGCTCCTCATGTCAACCACAGGCCTGTGGCAGGCATTTTTCCATTCCTTCATTGAGATCTGGAGGATCTTCTGGAACCCTGCACAACAGACAGAGACCATGGAAGCCAATAGCATGGCCTCAAGTTCACTGCCACCCACTCTGTTGTGCCATCTCTCCCGGAAGCCACATTGGGCATAGCTGTGGCTAATATTCGGCCAGCATTCATTAGTATGTCTATACCCATTATTAAAATATTGCAATATATTCATGCTTGTTGGTTAATAGCCACTGTTTCAAGTCATTGGAGTATCCCCCATTACAACAGCTCTTTACTGGGATGTCCTTACCTCATTAAAGATGGTAAAGCCCATAGGATAATTCCAGGACACAGCTCAACTTCATTTCTGGACTCTGATTGATCTAGATGATTCTGGTTATTAAATATTTTGAATATTACCCCTGAACACAGATGCATATGGCTGTTCCTCTCCCTTGTTTGTTTGGGGTTGTATGCTACTCAGGTATTTCTGAAGGTCACTGCCATCTGCTTGGGGTGTTAGAAGTGATGTATAATCAAGAGTTGGGACCTAAATCAAATGACTTCTCTTTGTCTTCTCCTGCAAACAATCACAGGCTGAAAGGGATGGACTATACGCTTTTCACTTCTGAATTGTAGACTCCATTGACAATAGAGCAACAAGGATTATGGACCAGCTACTGTGGCCACAGGGCTCTCTTCTTTGTACCACATAGGAAATCTATGATATGACCCACTAACCTTGGCCTGATTAGAGAGGAGATCATGAACAAGGAAATAGAAAAAGACACAATTTCCAAAACATGACCCCCATTTCGTCTGTGTTCCAACTTTGATTCTAGAAGCAGCTATCTTCAGTAAGTCAGTAATGGTTTCAGAAAGAGTACCAGTGTGTCTTCTACCACATGATTTGCTATCATATGTGTATGTGTCATTATAAAATAAAAGCAATTAGTAATATGTGTTTTGGGGGTATCTACTGTTTACCCAGATTTTAAGGAACACAGTGAGGCTTCACAGTTAGGAGGCAGAGCTTCTGCCTCTGAGGACTGTCATTTCTAGCTGCAAGGACAAAATCAACATCAGAAAATAGTTCAAGATTGAATGAACGTTAAATTCTCTCACATTTGAAGAGGAGAGATCAATATGGGCCCCTGAGAAAAATTCTGGAGTAAGTGAGAAGTGACAAGGACCTTGAAATATGAATTTCATATTCTTGAATTAAGAGTTGAATATACTTTCCCTCTAGGACTAGGAAGTAGACAGAGATGTTCCCCCAAGTACTAGCATATGCAGTAATTCAAGAAAAGGAATAATAAAAGGTAAATATATTGGGAAGGAAGAAATAAAGCTGTCTTTGTTTACAGATGATATGATCATCCATGTAGAAAATTCAAAAGAGGGGCGCCTGGGTGGCTCAGTGGGTTAAAGCCTCTGCCTTCGGCTCAGGTCGTGATCCCAGGGTCCTGGGATGGAGCCCCGCATCGGGCTCTCTGCTAAGCAGGGAGCCTGCTTCCTCCTCTCTCTCTGCCTTGCCTCTCTGCCTACTTGTGATCTCTGTCTGTCAAATAAATAAAGTCTTTAAAAAAAAAAAAGAAAATTCAAAAGAATTGACGAGAAAAACTAAAACTAATGATAATTATAGCAAGGTTGAAGGAGATCTGGTTTTAGACCAGACTTCGTCATTTTGCTGTATGCTAGCAATGGAAATGAATTTGAAATTATAACACAGTGCTGCTTGATATGCCACCCTAAAATATTTAGGCATAAATCTAACAAATCACATACTAATTTATTTGAGGGAAACTACAGAAGTGATGAATGAAATCAAAGGACTAAATAAATGGAGAGCTACTCAATGTTTGTGGATAGGAAGACTCAATATTCCCAAAGTGTCATTTCTTCCGAACTCCATCTATAGATTCGGTGCAAGCCCAGTCAACATCCAGGCAAATTATTTTGTAGAAATTGACAAACTGATTCTAAAGTGTGTGTGGAGAGGCAGAAGACCAACACAATAGCCAAAACATAGTAAAGAAGAACAAAGTCATCCAAGACTACCACTGCCTGATTTTAGGAATTTTATTTAGAAAGCTGTAGTCGTTGAGACAGTGTGGTATTGGCAAAAGGAAAGACAGATGGGCCAGTGGCACCAAATAACCCAGAAACAGACCCACATAAATAGAGTCAACTGATTTCTGACAAGGGAGCAAAGGCAATACAATGGAGCCAAAGATGGTCTTTTCAACAAATAGTGCTGGAACAAGTGGACATCCACATCCAAAAAATTAATCCAGACACAGACTTTATTCCTTTCATAAAAATTAACCCTATGTGGAAACACAGACTCAATGGAAATACAGGCTGAGAAGGGAGGAGAGAGGTCTGCATTAACCATGGGAGGAGAAAGACTATCCAGCAAGAGCATATAAAGACAAGAGGTGAGGGTTAAGACACAAACCCTCAGAAGCCCAGTCCTTAAGGTACAGGCAGCAGAGAAAGAGTCAGAGAAAAATTTTGAAAAAGTTCAGGGAGTTCTGAAGAGAATTAAGAGAGAACTTGTGCCATAGAGACCATAGGTTTAATCTATGGAAATTAACCTTCAAACACCCATTCTGAAGCATCGTTTTCATTGCATGTTTTCTGTCATCACCAGGAACCCGAAGCCCCAGTCCTCTTCAGTGAGGCCATCTGAAGTTCAGACAAGCCATCATGAACAGGAGTCACAGCCCCCAGAAATAAACTGAATCCTGGTTTTCCAGAGTATATAAACCTGCAGGGAGCCTTATCGTTCTTAAGGATAATCTTAAAAATTCTGTGCAAGGATTTTCAATTTTGTTTTGTTTTGTTTTTTTCCTCTGATGACATCTAGGATAAATAACATATATATACATGGGGTCATTAGGATGACCACTTAAACCCCTAGTGACCAAGTGCTAACACGTAGTTTCTACATCCATATTTCTGTCCACACTGACGTTTACATTGGCAAATTCAGTTTGTTGTAAGCAAAGGAGGAAAACAAAAAGAAGAACCAAAGATATCAAAATGATATCTCAGTGTTCCACATAATAGGGTCTTGCATTAATTCAAATACAGAAATGGGGTTGATCATTTTAATCCTCTCATGGTACTTGGAAATCTGAATGTGTTCAAAGCAAAACCACCTAAACAGTAGCAGTATGTATAAAATTCACCTTAAGAATAGCAATTTACTGGGGTGTCTGGGGGCCTCAATTATTAAGCATCCATCTCTTGATCTCAGCTCAGATCTTAGATCTCAGGGTCGTGATCTCAAGTCATATGTTGGGTTCCATGCTAGGCATGGAGCCTACTTAAACAAACAAACAAACAAACAAACAAAACCCTAGCATTTTACTTACACTAAACCATCATCTGTACATTAAATTAAAGTTGTGGGTTTGAATTTTAACAAATTTGTCATTTGGAGTGTAATTTGTACTTTTTTTTTTTCTTTTTGGTTTTCCATTTGCAGTGAACCCTGGTCGAGCATGGGAGATTTCTCCATTAAAATGGATCATGCCTGGGGTGCCTGAGTGGCTCAGTGGGTTAAAGCCTCTGCCTTCAGCTCAGGTTATGATCTCAGGGTCCTGGGATTGAGCCCTGCATTGGGCTCTCTGCTCAGCAGGGAGCCTGCTTCCCCTTCTCTCTCTGCTGCCTCTCTGCCTGCTAGTGATCTCTCTCTCCCTGTCAAATAAATAAATAAAATCTTTTTTAAAAAATGGATCTTGCCTTTCCAATAAATGGTCTGACAACCACCAATTTTCCAAGGCCTGTTCATGAGACTGTTTTGTTTTAAATTTGAAACCCTATTTCTCCATCTGGAAGCTGGTATTTTTAGATTGTTAACTTCGTTGCATTCCTTTCCTTTTCAGATAAAGTTATCGGACTTTGGCTTTTGTGCTCAAGTTTCTAAAGAGGTGCCCAAGAGGAAATCACTGGTTGGCACTCCCTACTGGATGGCACCCGAGGTGATTTCTAGGCTGCCTTATGGGACAGAGGTAAGGGGGTGGCAGTCATTGGGGGTGGCTGGACAGGCTCAAGGATGCAGTGGTTCTGAGAGAGTTAATGACCACAGCTCAGGGTGATGATGTTTGACTCCATATTTGACCCCATTCACTAGACTTGTCATAGAGTAGGTTGTGGCAGGAAGGGGAGTGGCCACCATCGAGGAAATTGGCACAACGTTGATCCAGAGGCATTTATCGAGGTCCTAAGCAGACACTGGGGTAGGGGGAATCACACAAACTCTGACCCACCCTCAGTGGCAGGCATACCCCAAACAGGGCAACACAACTTGAAACGTGGCCAGAAAAGCACACATGAGCAGGTGTCATGACTCAAAGGATAAAGGATCAGAGACAGCTCTTCAGAATAGAGGTAATATTTGGGGCTGAGCAGTAATGTTTTTCCCCTAGAAAAAAAATTATATACAAATATTATAATGCATTTTAAAATAGGGCACAATTTATGCTTCCCTTGGAAAAGAAGCAATTGCTCATAATCTGTTAAGGGATAAGGTTTGGTTATGTGAAAGTGAGGGGCCAGAAGGAGTGGAGGAAAAGTGTTCTAGAGAGGGAGCACTGTGAGCGAAGCCCTGAGGCATGCAAGTCTCCACGCACATGGCAGTAAAGAGCCGGTTCCAGCCAGCCGGGCACACAGCGTCTCCACACATTCTGGTACAGAAGGCGATTCTAAGAGAGGGGAAGCATGAAGACGTGGCATGGACCAGTGAACTAAGGATGTCAGCATAAATGAAGGCAGACTCTGCTCTCTTTCCCTTGTTTGCTTGCCCTTGAATGAGTAGTCGACTTGCTTGTCTCACTGTAGTCCCGAGAGCATAAATTCTCAGTGAAGATCACAGCAAGGGTTATAACAGGAATGCAGCTCACTGATAAGAGGTGTAATGAGCCTGGGACTGGGAAGTGGCTGTAACTGGGAACCAATAGCCCAGCTATGGCTTCTCATTGTCCTGACTTCCCATTCTGCAGAAAGAATTGCTTGTCGGCTCTTCCTTTTCTTTTCCCTGTTCCCTAAAAATGGTTTTGTAAAGCAGGGTTTTGTGCACGCTACTTCAAAATGACAAAATGTAAAGGAAAGAACCCTGACATAGGGAAGGAAGAGCTATTTTTAAAAATCAAATTAATAAAAGGATCAGCATATATCATGTTGTTGGGCAATGTAGCTTTTTGCAGTTTGTTCTGAATATGTCAGATGCCTTTTTTAATGGTTTAAATGCAGCTGTCTTCTCTGTGTTCATAACATAAAATTTGAGTGTTTTTCTTATCTGCCCAGATAGGTAACCACCCAATTTAGCAGTTAAAAAAAAAAAGAAAAGGTTCTGAACTCAAGCATGTTAAGATATTCGTGTATACCTAAATGGCAGAATCTTCACTGAAGTTATCTTTAAAAAGCAAATGAACACACTGTATGTTAGTTAAACTGAATTTAAATAAAAATAACAATAAAAATAAAGCTAATGAAGACCATTAGCAAAAACTGGGTAACTCAGCACTTCAGTCTGTAAATCTGGGCTTTAAGTTTTGGAAGTTTACAAATACCACCTTAATTTATAAATGGGTACGAATCTGTTGGGTCCCCTGGAAACATCCAACATTTCAGAATGTTCTCCTTGCCCAAGATAACCACTGGATTGTGCCCAACAGGTAGATATCTGGTCCCTCGGGATCATGGTGATAGAAATGATCGATGGCGAACCACCCTACTTCAATGAGCCTCCCCTCCAGGCCATGCGGAGGATTCGGGACAGTTTACCTCCAAGAGTGAAGGACCTACACAAGGTAAGAAGCACCATCTGTTGCTGAAGCTCAAAGATCATTCTTAGACATTTTTAGTCTCTCTGTAGCTTCAAAGACTGGCATTTTATACCTAGGAGTAGATCCCGGTTGATGGATCTGGATTTTGGAATTCGAATCTCCTGGATTCAGATCTCTGCTCTTTCTGTTCACTCAATGGTCAAGGGAGTCAGCCTCTCCATCTCTGAAGTTTGACTGTAAAATGGGTTACAACTGGCTCATCTGTTGTAGGGTTGGCCAGAAGAATAAATCAGGCACTCCATGAGAACTCCCTTCCTGAGCACTGTTCTAATTACCGGGAATATTGCAGCACAAGACATCAGATTTCTGACTCTTATAGAGCTTGTGTTCTAGTTGGGGAGGCATATAGTAAACCACAAACAGATGAACAAAATAATTTCAGAGACTGATATATGGCATGAAGCAAAGCAAACACTGTAATGCAATGAAGTATGCAGGAGAGGGGATTGGGAACTTGTTTAGGTTGAAGGGTAAAAGAAGCCCTTTCTGGGGACAGATCATCTGAACTGGAATACGAATAGAAGGAAGAAGCAAGATATGCAAAGAGCCAGGAGAAAAATGTCTGAGGCAGAGGGAACAACAGGTGCAAAGGCCCTATGCCAAGATGGAAATCTTCTGTGGCTGAGCAAAGTGAGCCAGGGGAAAGGGTAAGACATGTCAGGGAGGGGAGCAGGGGCCAGATCACACAGGGCAATGAAGAGCATGGTTAAGTGACCAAGTAGGGTCTTTCATGTTTTCCAAGGATTGCCAAGTAGGTTCAAGCTCAGAAAATAATGATGCTGAGTCAAAGAAACAGCAGTCTGGGAACTGCTGGTAGGGGTAGAAAGGCTTGCTGGGAGGGAGTGGCCATTTCCACAAGGTCATATAAAAAATGACTGCACACACACCACTCCTCCCCTCCCCTCTGCCTCATGGCACTGGGAGGAATTGAGTCTGCTTTTTAGGGGAGGATTACCCTTTCCCCTTACTCCTAAAGCTTAGGGAAGAGTCCCTATAGAATCACCCCTATAGTTGTGTAAACTTTCAGGAAAACAGGAAACTGCTTGAATTGAACAGGAGATTAAGAGTTTTACTGTATTGGACTAAGATTAAATAATCAAAAGTGCTAAAATAGCATGGTATCAAAAATAGTCCCACACCCAATGAAAATGGCATGGTGACTTCCAAGTCACATACAAGAGCAGCCTTAATCCTAATGGTCAGAAACTAAACACCACCCAAGATTGTTTTCCAAATGGATAAATAATATGTGGTATAATTTAACGGTGAATACTATACAGCAGTGAGAAGGTTAAAGCTTTTACTGCACACCTCAGGGATGAATCCCACAGACACAACGTTGAATAAAAGAAGCTGGACAGAGAAGAGCTGACATATAACTTCATCTCTAGAAAGGACAAAAGAGTCAAAATTAAGCTACTAGAAGTCAGGACAGTGGTGAACCTTTGGAGGGAGATGAGTATTAACAGGAAGGAGATCCAAAGTAGTCCCCTGGAGTGGTATAAATGTTCTGTGTTGTGGTGGGACTGGAGAGTAAATAGGTATATGTATATATGTGTGTACACACCCACCCCCCCACACACCACTATGAGATATGTTTGATATATAAGATATAAGAATGTTTGTAAGATATACTTACTGCTTCCATAACTTCTTTCTTCTCAAGCTGACTTTCTAGAATTTGATGTTGTTTGATAGGATGACTTAACTGGGAAGTGGCTGGAAAACCACTTTGGGGAACTGGGTTTCTGTGTTAGTCCTCAGGATGGGATCTTGTATTCTCACAGGTTTCTTCAGTGCTCCGGGGATTCCTAGACCTGATGCTGGTGAGGGAACCCTCCCAAAGAGCCACAGCCCAGGAACTCCTTGGACATCCATTCTTGAAACTGGCAGGTCCGCCATCTTGCATCGTTCCCCTTATGAGACAATACAGACATCACTGAGTAGAGGATTCTACTGGTGGAATCAAGGTGGAAGAGCTAGATGAGGACATGACAATAATTCAGGAGAACATGAGGAACATGAAAAAGGCCTGTGTACTCCAGCCAGCTGATCGGTGGGACAATGTGATGACAGGCAGGGTTCAACAGACCAGGGCATCTTCTTGTGTCTTAAAATAGGCATCTCTCCACTGACAGCTGGCGTGGTCATTTGAAACACGGCTTTAATAGTCATTATTATATTTTTCAGCCCTTCATCCAGCAAATCAGAAGGACTCAGTACAAACCCCGTTACGACATATCCTAGCCACATGCAGGGTAACGCATAGGATTTTCTATATTGAAAGAATAATTTTCTGGCAAAAAAAAAAAGAAAGGAAAACAAAAAGCACTTTTTTCTTAATGGTAGCAGTGTAATGTATTTTGCAATGAATTTGTAATTTTTCTGTACGATAGTTTTGATAATTTATAGTACTTTGATGTCACGTAGCCATAGTATCAGTTGAAGTAATACCTGTTTACTAGCAAGAGTTTGAACAAAGCCTTTCCTACTTTTTTATCCCTTTCAGAGAACCAACGATTCTTTAGGAACTTTGAATACTGAATGATTCTCAATCACCGTCAGCTTTAGTAGAATATCTTTCTTATCTTAACAAGTGTCTTATGTGATGGAGGAAGACTTAAGAGTGATGGTGATGGAGGTGCACATTTCAATTATCCAACCAAAAATAACAAAATTGGAGCCACAGTAGGTCACCAAGCCACTCCTTGGGATAAAGCTTAATCTTTGGAAAATTCAAATTTTCCTTCAAGGCTATTAATTGCAGACCAGTGTTTGCACAGCAGGGTGTTCCCCTCCCCCATGCCCTCTCTCCAGTGGGTGTGATATTCCCCTCTCCCCAAGTGTGGCCACATTTCTCACCAAGGAAACAGTTTTCAGTGCTAGGATCATTGGACCCAGTTCCCCAAACTGAATGTTGAAGGAAGACTGAGAATTCCAGTCTCACCAAGGGAAAGGAGAGAGAACAGGGCAAGATGTTTGGTTTTGTTTGTCACTGTTTCGAAAACTCTGTATGCTAGCACACCAAACTCTTGTCTGTATTTACCTTCGTACCGCAGTATTAATTGCTATTGTTCCTGTATCGTGCTGGAAGTCAGAACTGACTCTAGAGGATGAATTAGGAAAGGGGTATTTTACCAGGTGTGTTCTGACTTCAGTTGTGACCCTGTTATAATGTGTTTCCGACATAGGGGAGTTGTGCTGCTGACTAGATCTTCTTGAATGTTGATAAAAATGAATGACTACTACAATACATTTTGTGTTGCTTGTTGGATGAATTTGCATGTTAACTGTAGGCCAATATAGATTTGCCTTTAAAAACTCTGGAAGAGCTACATAGTCATCATTAGTTTCTATTAATTATGCATCAGAAAAAAAAAAGCCATTTGTTACCAAACTGGAAAACCAGAGGCTTTTCTTAATGACTTCAACATACTGTAACAAATAGGAATTTAAATTTGTGAAAATTCTCTGATTGCTCTAAGCATAATTAAGAATTTTTATAATGAATAGGTTGCTAATTATTTATTATAGCTAAAAAGGAAAAAAAGGAGTAAAATGACCTTCTACAGATTAGATTTTTGTCTTTTTCCCCCAAACTGGAAATGTCTCATGTTTCATAAAACACAACAAATCAATGTTTTATGTAAAATATTAAAATATTAATATAAAATGTATGAATAAAAATCTAAATCCAGAAAATGGCCATCCTAAAAGTTATGGAACAGATTATATTAATTTAACCAGGACTATGTAGAAGTAGAAAGAAAAAGAAAATCTTTTTTTAACCAGAACAAATATTAAAAACCATCGCAGAAAATTGTGGATTTTGGATTCCAAACATTTTCAACAGTGTAATGGAAATTTTTCTGTAATTTTCTTATCACTGGGTATTTTATAAATATTCATTGAGTTTAACAAAAGTTACTGTAGCTTAAAAGGTTTTGTGAGCACTAACTATTGGCAGAAACTGCACTTGCAAATAAAAATAAATGTTTGCCTTTTTCCCAAATGTTATTAGAAAATCCAATGATTTCCTAAATTTGTTTTCTTGAGTAATCAAGAATCCTTTCTCTGTGATCTTGGGGAATGCAAATGAGTAAGAATAAAGTTAGAATGTAACATCATGATGACATGAACAGAAGATAAATATTCCCATCCCTAGAGGTCACATACAGTGGAAGACTGTGGTAAAGATACCACAACGAGAAAAAAAATTACTGAAGTCCAGAAGACCACATGCAAGGAAAGCCAGATTCATGACTAAAGACTTCTACTCTCCACTTCTCTTTTTCAGAGATGCTGAACTGATCCGAAGACTTTTACCAACAAAAAAGACATAAAGATGAGATTATTCTGGATTAGAGTAGGTGTAGTGAAGGCTCTCTCGTAGACAGAAAGACAGTCTTGGGTGTCTCCTCCTCTTTGGGGGACCAGGGAGGCATTAATATTTAGCCCATGATGTTGAGAAGGACGCTTGTGTATATAGAGTTCATTGCTTGGGGCGCCTGGGTGACTCAGTCAGTTAAGCAACCGATTTTTGATTTTGGCTCAGGTCATGATCTTGGGATCATGGATGGCACTGAGCCCCACATTGGGCTACAAGCTCAGTGCGGAGTCTGCTCAAGATTCTCCCCTTCTCCCTCTGCCCCTCCCCCTGCTCGCTTGCGCTCTCTCTCTCTCTCTCTCTCTTTTCTTTTTCTCTCTCCCAAATAAATTTATTTATTTATTTTAAATAAATAAATCTTTTTTTTTTAAGAGTTCATTTCTTAACCTGGAAATTTCAGAAGGAGGAAACCCTAAGAAAATAGCCACAGGTAGCAGGCTGAGAAGTGGTGTAGTATATCATGTGCCAGGGAAGAGAAAGACAGACGCATCCTCCCCTGGGCAGGAAGCCATTGCAGGATGTGGAAGAAGACACCAGGTCTCATTGTCTGCATTGGGCCATGGAGAGGGAAAAGGGAACATCTCAAACCATTTAACCAAGTAATGATATGCCTAATTTGGACAGTGCATTGCAAGCAGGCATCACAAGGGGAACTAAAGGGAGATAAGGGCTCAGGGTGGAGCTGAACCTTACTCTAAAACCTACTGGGACCATCCACACCAAGACCAGTCTCAATAGCAGAGGCTGTAGTTTCTTTCTTTTTTTTTTTTTTAAAGATTTTATTTATTTATTTGACAGAGCGAGATCACAAGTAGGCAGAGAGGCAGGCAGAGAGAGAGGAGGAAGCAGGCTCCCCGCGGAGCAGAGAGCCCGATGCGGGGCTCGATCCCAGGACCCCGAGACCATGACCCAAGCCGAAGGCAGCGGCTAAATCCACTGAGCCACCCAGGCTGACTCATACGACAGTCAGTCACCTCCCCTTCTTCTAGCAGCATCTCCAAGGCAGCTGACTTCAGCCAGCTGTTTACTGGAACTTCCCTTCCAGGCTGCTCCCCATAGATTTGGGCCATGTGTTAGTGTGAGACCCCCATGGTTTTGGGGAAGAATCTAAAAGGAAGAAAAGAAGAACAAGAATGCATACCATGTTTCCTGTCACTACCTATCTACTGTTACCTCTTTCTCTGATACAAGTTTAGCCCAAGCAAAAGAGAGGGGGGTCATTTTGAATTAGAATGAGATTGATTTCTTTTTTTTTTTTTGATTTATTTATTTATTTATTTGACATACAAAGATCACAAGTAGGCAGAGAAGCAGGCAGAGAGAGAGGGGGGAAGCAGGCTCTCTGCCAAGCAGAGAGTCCGATGCAGGGCTCGATCTCAGGACCCCGAGATCATGACCTGAGCTGAAGGCAGAGGCTTTAACCACTGAGCCACCCAGGCGCCCCAAGATTGATTTCTTTTAAATGGATTAAACAGATGGAATCAGACTGAGTTATGGTTGTATCCCCATTACCCACAGAGAAGAAGACACTCAGTAGCAATTACTGAAAAATAAAATAAAATCATTCCATGAAGTTAACAACTCAATGAGTTCAGATTCTTTGGTTAAACCAGTCAAACGAATAGCACTGTGTCATCAAAGAGACTGTAATGAGATTCCAGGCAGAGAAAAAAAAATCAATTCAGTCTGAAGCAGGTACAAAATGTACAAGCAGGATCAGTTCTGTAAAGTGACATGATGTAGTACAAATCCAAATTGTTTGGGAAAGTCAGTCAACTTGAGCCTTCACGTGTGTGCTTCTTCAGCCACATTTCCAGGCCAACGAAATATATTAACTTAGTGTGGGTTCTACGAAAAGGAGAGCCTAAGATAGATACTTAGATACAAGTACTTTGTTCGGGAGAAGATCCCAGGAAACTCACTCAACATGGCAGAGTGGAGAAGTGAGATGAAAAAGAGAGAGAAGTTTTTTTTTTTAAAGCCTTTTTTAATGAATGGCTTACCACTCTAGGTAACTGGAGCTCAGTCCCACTGAAAACGTTCTGGGAGAGACACTAGAATTGTCCTTTTGGAGGTGATGATGCTTGAGTAGTCCCTCTCTACCACCTTCTATGCCTCATTGGCTGAGAGTTGCTCACAGGACATCAGTTCTTAAACTTCTATCTTGCCCTGTATAAGGACAAAGAGAGAGACTCTCTCTTTAAGAGAGATATATGGGAAGCTTGTACAGAAACTGTCAGCAAATGGCCTCTAAGAAGGGCTGAGAGAATATGGGCGAGAAACTAACATCTATGTAAATAGATCTAATGAAGGACAAAAAGAGATGTGTTGAGAAACTCTATGGGTTGCCAATTTCTGGAACAAAATACACTTTTTTTTTTAAAGATTTTATTTATTTGTCAGAGAGAGAGAGTATACACAAGCAGGCAGAGAGGCAGGCAGAGAGAGAGGAGGAAGCAGGCTCCCTACCGAGCAAGGAGCCCGATGCGGGACTCAATCCCAGGACCCCAGGATCATGACCTGAGCTGAAGGCAGTGGCTTAACCAACTGAGCCACCCAGGCGTCCCCAAAATACACTTTTAAAAGGAAAGGGATTCCTTATCCTGAAAGGTTTGCCCATGTAGCAAATGTTTTGGTAAGTATGCCTGATCATTGTCAGCAATTGAAAAAATTTAAAGCAAAAAGAGACTCCAAGATCTTATACAATCCATCTTAATTGAGTTAACCAAGGTTCCCAAAGTTAGGCAGTATCAGTAAATGAATCATACTGCCTGAATAGACCACACACACACACACACACACACACACTTCAATACTGTTAAGGCAGGGATTTTTTACCTATTTTGTTCACTCATCACCCAGACCAAGGTCCAGAAAATCCACAGTCAGTCAGTCAGTCAGTCAAATAACAAACACTTGTTATCTCATTGGTCGTATGAGTCTTTGCAAATCCTTCCCTAGCAGACAACTTGACAAGTTCAGTCACTTGTTTTTTAGATAATTGACATATTAGTTTCAGTTCTACAACATGATTTGCTATATGTATATGTTGTGGAATGATAAGTCTAGTTAACATCTATCAACAACATAGTTACAATTTTTTTCCTTATGAAAACTTTGAAGATTTATGCTTCATAACTTTCAAATACATAATACAGTATGATTAACCATAGCCATGCTGTACATTATCTTACAGGACTGATTTATTTTATAAAAATTAAAAAAAAGTTTGTGCCTTTTGACCCCATCATCCATTTCACCCAATCCCCCATCCTCTGCCTCCAGCAACCATCAGTTTTCTGTATCTATCGAATTTTTTAACTCTACATATAAGTGAATGTTTGCCATTATCTGAAGTATTTCACTAAGCATAATGCCTTCAAAGTTCATTCTTATCGCAAAGGGCAGGATTTCCTCCTTTTGGGGGATTTATTTTTTTTTTTAATGGCTGAGAAATTGTATGTGTGTGTGTGTGTGTGTGTACACACATATTATGTTTCCTTTATCCATTCATCTATCATTGGACACTTGGGTAACTTTTGGATCTTGACCATTGTAAATTTATAAATAATGTTGCAATGAACATGGCTGTGCAGGCATCTTTTCAAGTTAATGTTTTCATTTCCTTGGGATAAGTAGAGGAGGATTTCTGGATCATATGGTATTTCAATTTTAATTTTTTGAGAAACTTTCTTACTATTTTCCATTGGGGTTGCACCACTTTACATTCCCACCAACAAGGAACGTCTTCACCAACACTTTCTATTTCTAGTCTTTTGGTGATAGTCATCCTAACACGTGGAGGGAGGTGATGTAAATATCACTTTACATGACAACTGAAGTAGCCATAAGCCTTGGAGTTCTTAGCCTAATTTATACCCTGGACCCTCTTAGCTTGGACTCTTCAGGAAAATGTCTTTAAATGTGAAAGTAAAATACATAGGGAACCAAGAGAAGTATAGTTATCAAAATATTTTAATTTTGTCATTATTATGTATTAATTAACAAGACCTTTTTTTTTAAGATTTTATCTATTCATTTGTCAGACAGAGAGAGAGCACAAGGAGGGGAAGAAGCAGGCTGAGGGAGAAGCAGGCTCCCCACTAAGCAAGGAGCCTAATGTGGGACTTGATCCCAGGAGCCTGGGACCATGACCAGAGCTTAAGGCAGACGCCCAACTCATGGAGACACCCAGGCATCTCTTAAATAACAAGATCTTATGATGGGTCTAGTAACTACCATAATTTCAAAGTAATAAGCCTATGTGATTTTTTGAGATCTCTCCAACAGGTGTAATGCAGTGATTTCTACTGATGACAGTTCTCGCCTGTACCATAGTGGTTTGATGACTCTGTCTGTAATTGAAGGAAATGTGGCCTTTCATTTGAGGTTGGTAAAAACTAAAGGTGTGTTTTTTTTCCCATCCCAGCCCATGCACTCTGATAGTCACTCCCACCCCTGTAAATTAACCCCCCTCCCCAGTGGTTTACTGGGCGGTGTTGGGGTAGGGAGTCGTTGCATAGAAACATACTCTGAATTCACAATAAACTGGGGTGGAAAACTATGAACGCCA
This sequence comes from Meles meles, assembly GCF_922984935.1. Taxonomy (NCBI): domain Eukaryota; kingdom Metazoa; phylum Chordata; class Mammalia; order Carnivora; family Mustelidae; genus Meles; species Meles meles. The sequence continues at coordinate 48,084,958 of NC_060081.1, forward strand.
GGTTAAAAATCCCTACATCAGTCCCTTTGGTCTTTCCTGAACTTGGATGGCAGGTGAACTTTGAATGCACATATGAAGAATTGTGCTAGAACACCTGTCAGACTAGCTTTTTGGAGCATTTCCAGGTGCCAGGTATCATGCTAGAGACTGAAATGTACTATCATGAATCCCCAGATAACTTTGCAAGGATGGGGGAGCAAGTTCCATTTTCAGATTAGCACAGAGAAGGCTGGTGATGTGCCCAATGTTGCAGGTAGACTGAGAGCAAAGGCTTTTTCACCAGTTTTCATCCCGCTGCATCAGAATTGTCTGGGAAGCATAATAAAACTGTAGATTCTAGGTCTCACCAGAGAGGTCCCCAATCAGTCTGGGATGACGCTCTAGAACTGACGTTTTTCTTTTTGTTAATTTTTTTTAAAAGATTTTATTGGTTTATTTGAGAGACAGAAAGAGAGCACAAGCACGGGGAGGGCACGGGAGAGGGACAACCACACTCCACTCCCCGCTGATCGGGGACCCTGAAGCAGGGCTCAAGCCCAGAACTCTGAGATCACAACATGAGCTGAAGTCCAATGCTTAACCCTTAACCAAATTAGCCACTCAGGCACCCCTAGAACTGATGCTTTTCAATAGCCCCCTGGGATGACTGATGCACACTGTGCAAACTGCACTTGGAGACACACTGATTCAAAGCTATACCTGATGGTTTCTGGTCCCTCAGGTTTCTGTTCCAGGGACTTGTTTGTGCCCAGTGCCAGCTCGGACCACCTCCCCAGAGAAACACCCCCTCCTGAGCACAGAGCATGCTGCCTCCAAGAAACACTGCTGGTCTCTCCAACCTGTTCCCCCTACCCCCACCCCATTTCTCCATTTGTGTTTCTCCGCTGTCTCCCACACCTACTGGGCTTTGCCAAGTCTTTGTTAACAAAAAGATTGGCCAATCGGTGAGAAGAGAGTGGTTATAGTTTAGAGGGCTTTCTCAGGTTGGAGACCTGAGTCTCCCCTACCCCTGAGGCAGCTTCCCTGGGAGCTACTTCCTAAGAAGGTGGGGGGGGGGGGATCGTGCAAAGAAAGGCACTCAGAATTTAAATCAAACTCCCCCTTCCTCCTCCCGACAAAGAAATCTGCATATGGTTCATCTGGCTGGGCTTTTCCAGGCAGGCAGACTAGCAACCAGACCCAGCATCCTTTTGTGCCCAGAGGCATTTGTGGTTAAAACTGCAGTAAAAAAGAAAATGACAGTTAAGGGGGTAATGGAGCATCTGTGGTTTGTCTGTTTGTTTTCTCTCTATTTTCTGAGCTTGAGAAATAATGCGGGGACGTGAGCCACCATCTCAGCTTGCCCCAGGTACAGGGGCAGCTGTGAAATGCAGGACAGTGGGAAGGGCCAAGAGAGGAGCCGGGGCTGAGACTGGGGGCTGAGTCAGTCCCTCTGGACAACTTGTGTTCTCCACCTAGAGACCACTGCACCTGGGGTGACCCTGAGGCTCCCCTTTATTCTGCTTTGTTGATAAGATAAAGGCAGGACTGAGAGAAGTAAGGTGAGGTCCAAAGAAATTAGGCTGAGCTAGAGACCTAATTTTAGGACAACTAAATGGAGATGCTGTGATTAAGAACAATAATAATCCTGGTAATGTGTCTTCATATACAGACTGCATGTCGCAAGGGGGAAGGAAAACACCGAAATTTGAAAATTCAGAAAGTTGGGTTCTGGAAAGATTTAATTGATCTGCTTAACCACAGGGATGCGGCCATGTGATAACACTGGAAAAAGAGCCAGGGCACTTTTTCTTTTTGGAACAACCTGTGGACGGATATCTGTCAGTCATACCCCGGAGAGACTGAGTTGTCGGTTTACTACTGTATACGCGGCACAGAGCCTGCACTCAGTAGGTGCTCAAAACCTGTTTGTTGATGGTTTGCTGAGTGGATGACAATTCCAAAACTCATCATGAGTCCCATGTTTTGTGAAAGTGAAATTTTCAAGACACAAACTTACTTTTGTAAAAGTGAAAAAAGGAAATACGGAGTATACAGAAATATGAATCGGGTCTAAATATTTTTTCTGAAGGAGTTACAGAAAGCAAGGGTAACTCATTGATACATCTAAGTGTCCATTTCTCCCCCCCAATTCTTGGGTGGTTCCATATAAATAGGAAGTTTTTAAAAAAATATACAAGATGCTAAAAAGGAATGAGTTTGTCAGCTTTGGGACATGGGGTGACAAAATGGCAGCTGATAGAAGGTATTTCCTTTTCTTTGCACAATGTGCAACTGTCTTCCTCCCTGGTACCAGGCAGACACTGAAGACAGATGAGGCAGGGGGAAAAGACTGACAGACTGACAGAGAAGCAGCAAACAAACAGGTAATAGAACAACAATTGACCAATACTTACCAAGGTTTCCTGGGATAATGAACTCCTAAGGATATGTTCCTCTCAGCAGTTGAGGATTTGGGGAGATGAACTCATGAGTTGCCTCTCATGTTAGAGATCGTATGGGGGGGTGGGAAGATTTCCGTCCTTAACATCAGAGGAAAGGACTTCCCCTCTCCTGACTCAGATTTTTCAGAAAAATGATTATTTAGAAAGTGAATGAAATTTAAACTCTGCACATTTCTCTGGGAAGTTCCAGCAAGTTCTATTTTACTTCAAACACAACTCAACCTAGCCTTCATGTTCAGACCAGCTTTTTCATCTGAAGTGAAATGCCAAACTCAAGACCAGAAAGCATAAGAAGCCTTATTAGACCAGTCGTTCAAGAGGGGCCATTATTAAAACTATGTTTGCCAAAATAAATCCATGGGTTTTTTTTTAACCTGAAAAAACAATCTCCCTCTTTTGGCTTCCCTGCCCTTTCTTTGCTTTCCTCTTGCAGAAATGAAAGCCCATCTTCACCATACCCCTCTCTCCTCTGGGTGCCAAAGAAACCATGTTAGAAACCATGTTGTCTTATTGTTTCAAGAAAGCAGCCACATGTTAGACAGTAGTGTGTTTTAATTCATTTTGAAAAACAAACTCACACGATTGATTCTTCAGGTCCCCTTACTTGGACCTGACATACTAGAGCCCAAACAACTTTGCATAGTTACATTAAACGGGGTCTGTGCTGCAAAGTCACTGGGTGCAGGTAGCAGTGAAACATTCCCAAGACGATCACTAGACATGCAGAATGCCAGCCAGAAGCATGGATCACTTTCAGGGGTCTTGCCGTAGGGAGCATGAGGCTGTATTTTGTGTGCTGTATAAGGTAGGCCAAGGGAGCAAAGCACCCCCTGTTTCTCTGAACCTAAAGGGGTGTCTTTCCAAAAGAAGTGTCTTTTCATCCTTAAACTTCAGAGCAAGATACTCCTCTGAGTTGTATGTGTTGCTTCTTGGAGAGAGAAAGCCAAGCCACCATGAGCATGAAAGCTGGCTGACCCGTCCCCCTCATTCCCCAGCGTGGAGAGAAGATCTGCCATTCACCCCATGAATCCGAAAGAATCCCCCCCCCACCATCCCTGGGTTTAAGCGTGGATGCAGGCCAAGCAAGCCTTGGACACCCAGGCCTGTTGCATTGTAGCTATGTTGGTGTATCCCATGTACAAGGTGGAAAAGTGCTTTGTTTCTCTACCTGATCCAGCTGGGGGAGGGTGTCTCCAGGGCTGCCTGCCGAATGGCCCCTAGCCCATGTGCTTATATTGGGATCGATCCCTAGGGATCTGCACCTGGTTGGCTGTCATTTTGTGGTGGATGTGGTAAATCGCCAGTGTTACCACAATGACGAGGCCTAAGATGAGTCCCAAAATCAGGGGCAAGGTTTCCTCCAACTGCTCTCGCTCATCCACCGGGCACTTATGCTCTGAAATGGGAAAGAAGAAGAAAGTGATCAGCTCCTGTCAAGATATTTTTAATCACAAGTCCTCCTCTCAAAACTAAAATCCTTTTTAGTTGGAAATGGAGGTGAAAAGATTTCTCGACAAACATTTGGGGAGATCTTTTACTTAGACATAATGTTTCTCTGACCAATGATAAGGATGTACCACTTAATATTTCTGCACACTGTAAAATTAAAAGGCATCAATTAAAAAAGGCAACATTCAGTCACTGGATTCCTGGCAGGTGCCAGTGAAACACCCAGATGATTGATTTGCACTTTCAGAGCTTCAGCGTTAAACACAACCACAATTTTTATTGCTGGCTTAATTTTTTTACTTTTTATTGAAGTATGTGTATACATAGAGAATTACACACAATATACAGCTTTCAAAAAAATTGAAAATAACAAGTGTTCATAATGATATGAAGGCACTAGAACTCTTATACCTCCTTGGTGGAAGATGGTACAACTGCTTCTAGGAGCTTCAGTCAAGGGAAATGTACACCTATGTTATAACCCAGCATTCTAATCCTAGATATTTACCTACGAATAATGAAAACATATGTACACAAAAAGACTTGAGCACAAATATTGATGGACACTTTATTCACAATAGCCTAAAATGGAAACAACCCAAATGTCCATCAAGGTGGAATGGAAAAACAGACCCGTCTATTCATACAATGGAATATTAATCAATAATAAAAAGGCATGCGCTATCGCTACACTTAACACAATGGAGAGATCTCAAAAACATTGTGTTGAGTGAAAACTCTAAGACGTATGCTCTAAGAGCACATACTGTACGATTCCATTTGTGTGAAGTTCAAGAACAGGTAAGTCTATGGTGCTTGAAATCAGAAAAGTCCTTACATATGGGGAACAGGAAAGGGAACTTGCAGGTGTGATGGAAATACCCTATAGTTTGGTCTAGGTAAAGGTTACATGGTTGCAAGTACAGGTAAAAATGCATCAAGCTAAATACCTTAGATATGTGTAACTTACACTACAATTTTAACAAAAGAAAGTGCAGAAGTTGATGAATTTTCACAAGCGAACATCCCATGTAACTAGCACTTAGATCAGGAAAGAAAATGTTACCAGCACATTGGCATTGATTCCATGTTACACACTTACCCTCAAGACAGTTTAATAACCCTATGCTTCCATTTTTACCTAGAACCAGAGAAGCAATTTTTGGAGACATTTGGGGGGTCACACAGTCTGTAGGTCAGAGCAGAACAGCATTCTTAGAGGGATACCTGGGTGGCAAAGCAGCTTACTCTTGATTTCAGGTCAGGTCGTGATCTGAGGGGCCTGGGATCGAGCCCCATGTCAGGCTCTGTGCTCAGTAAGGAGTCTGCTTGAGGATTTTCTCTCTCCCTCTGCCTCTGCCCTGCCCCCACTCTCTAAAATAAATAAATAAATCTTTAAAAAAAAAAAAACTTATTCCTAGAAATCAGGAGACATTTGCTCAGGTGCCTTTGCTCCTTCTGGGTAACTGGTGGCCTTTTCCCTGAACTTCTGAGCCACAACTAGAGAAAACAGGCTTTGCTATCTCTTCATCAAGACCAAGTTTTTAAGTCAGGGTGATGTGGTAAACATTTATTGAGCACCAACTGTGAGCCAGGCTACTCCAGAATCCTCACTGACACAGTCCTTCCTCCCCCTCTCCTCAGCCCAGCAGAAAGGAGTATAAGGTCAGAACCTCGGGAATCTTTTCTATTAAGTAGACCCTAGAAAACTGCAGGCAAACATAAAGCTTTGTAAAAGCTGTATACTTCACATGCTTGGTTTCTAAATTAACTTCCAGTTCTAAGAACAAAGATTGTTTGATTTAATCCCCATGGCAACCCTAGAGATAAATAGTATTGTACCCATTTTACTGATAAGCTGGGGTGAGGCTAAGTAATTTGCCCAGGGGAAATGAAGCCCCAATCTGAATTCCAACAGCCTAACTCAACAGCAAGGCAGGGTGGGGGGGGGCACTTAGCAGAAAGATGCTGGGGGGACAGTCGGGGTCAGGTCTATAGCAGACCTGAGCTACTGGCATTTAAAGGCTACAGAATCACAGGGTGGGCAAGAAGGAGGGCTTCTGGGCTCCATGGCTTTACATACTGTTCACCGAGGTATGTTCAGTTTCTGAGAATTCAATGAGGTACATATGTATTACTAAGAGGTAGGAGGGTACTTTTGGAGAGGATGAATTGGTTGATATTTCTGGATGGTAGTAATAGCTTCATAGGTGTATTCCAAAGTCAATTTTTATCATATCATACACTTAAGTATGTATTGTATTTCAATTATAACCTGAATAAAACTATTTAAAATAAATAAGTAAACATATGCATACATACAAACATACATACATTCCCCAACTGAAAAAAAAAAAGATATTTTTACAAAGAAGATTTTTAAAAAGACATTTTGGCAAATTTAGGGAAATGTTAAGGACCTATTATTAGCACTAAACTGAACTTTCTCTACTGCAACCAGAGGACTAAAAAGAATTAATAGGGAACTTTTCTTTTTCACTATTGAGTTCAGCTCTAATGAGTCCCACACTTTGAGCATCGGCCTGCTGTCCAATATACCCATTTCTCCAGGGGAAAATCTAGCTGCTGTTACAAGGTGTACCAGAGGCAGCTATGGGCCCAGAACTCCATACCCAGAAGATTGATTTTTCCCACATGATACCACATTGCCTCTTTAAAGAGAAAAATGAGTAGAAATGGGGTTTCCTGGAGTAGGGATTTTGTTAAAAACAAAGGCTATTTGTTTTCCTCATAACAACTGTTGCCCGTGTAATGTTAATGTAGACTGTGGCTTTGTTCATTTTCTATGTGTTCGTTGCAAACTTAACACCCTGGTATTAATAACGTACCCCTTTCAAGCACACCTGAGCTTATGCTAATGTGGTCAATTTGGGAAAGCACCTAGGTCACCTAAGGATGGGGTCTGGTTGCCAGGAGAACTAACCTTTTGATCAGACAGTTGGAAATTCCAGTCCCACTCCCTTGATTTAAAGGAAGGAGAAAGTGGCTGGAGACGGGGTTCAACTACTAATGGCCAGTGATTTAATCACTCATGCCTATGGAAGTCTCAATAAAACCCCGAAGGATGGGATTCAGAGAGCTTCTGGTTGGTGAACACATAGAGATTTGGGCAGAGTGGTGGCTTGGAGAGAGCATGGAAGCTCCACCCTCTTGCCCAATGCCTTCCCCTACGTGTCTCTTACAACAGCTGTTCCTGAGTTCTATCCTTTTATAACAAACCAGTGATCTAGTGAGTAAAATGTTTCTCTGAGTTCTGTGTGCCTCTCTAGAACTCAAGGAGAAGGTCATGGAAACCTCCAATAGCAAGGTGATCAGAAGTCCAGGAGATAACCTGGACTTAGAGTTGGTGGGCGAAGTGGGGATGGGGAGCTGTCTTGTAGGAAGGAGCCCTTAACCAGCGGCATTTGATGGTATCTCTAGGGAGACAGTGTCACCAGTAAGTTGAACTGCAGAACACCCAGCTGCTGTCAGAGAATTTCTTAGTGGTTGGGAAAAACACCCACACATCAGAATTGGTGTCAGAATCATACTGCCCAAAGTATTATCTTTAAATGGATAATAACTTTGGTATAGTTACGGGGAGAATGACATCTCATATCCCATCCTTTAAGGAAGGCACTGGAGAAAAGCATAATGTATTCTGACAAAGAATATTATGGTTAAAATACCATTGTGGTTGACTTCTTTTTTTGGCTTTGGTTTTTGTTTTGTTTTAATTTTTAATTTTGTTTTAATTCTAGTACAGTTAACATACAGTGTTATATTAGTTTCAGGCATACAATAGAGTGACTCAACAACTCTATACATTACTAAGTGCTCATCATGACAAGTGCGTGGCTTAATCCCCATCACCCAGACCCCCCCCCCCCACCTCCCCTCCGGTAATCATAAGTTTGTTCTCTATAGTTAAGAGTCTGTTTTTTGGTCTGTCTCTTTTTTTCTTTGTTTGTTTATATATTTCTTAAATTCCACGAATGAGTGAAATCGTATGCTATTTGTCTTTCTCTAACTTAATTCACTTAGCCTTATAATTGTGGTTTACTTCTTAAGAATTATTTTTTGTTGTCTTAGGAAAAAACCTGAACTAAACACACCACAGAAAAGGGTATATAAAGGGAGTATTAAACTATAATAATAATAATCATGGGAAAATAATAAGTAATAACAATAACTTTAATAATCATGGGATAATAATCATGGGAAGTAATAATAATAATAATTATTATTATTATCATGGGAAATAAAGGAATGTCATGGGATCCCCTTAAAAATAATAATAATAATCATGGGAAAATAAGGGGATGTCAAAAATTAACATGAAAAATACTTAATCCCCATCTTCAGCCACCCATATCTACTAGGTAGTCAAATAAGGGGTATTGGTGAGTCTGCCATCCCTTATCCACCATTCCAAAATCCACAGAGCTCTGGAAGTCCAAAGTACTCTGTATCACTCCTTTGGCAGCAACACTGGACTTAAACTAATGTCACGATCTTCATGATTCTCATTGTACTTAGCACGAAGTTTCACCTTTTCTCTGAAGGGACCAGAGTATATTAATATATTTGATGACAGGACCTGCCTGGACTCTTCTGGGTTGTTCCATAATATATAGACTATACCCCGTATTGTCTTCCTAAAATCTAAAATCCTGAAGTCTGAAACCCATCTATCCCCAAGCGTTCTAAATGAGAGGCTGTGAGCCCATAGAAGATCACACTCTCCACTTTCAGGCTCAAGCTAGAGTTTTCAAACGCTGCTTCTGACCCGGGGAGAGGGGGGTGGTGTTTTACACTTCAACTCAGAACACAGGTGTATACACATAACTAAAACCAGAGCTTCACAAAACAATACTTCTCCTGACCCTGTGCATCTAACAATTTCTCCATGCCAGTCTATTCTGTTTCACTTATAACAGTACTGGCCATGACCCACTAAGGCAGGAGGTGTCTTTTTTATACCAGTAATGATGAAACCATCACCCTTTTTCAGAATCCTGCTTACAAATGCAGAAAAAAGAAAACACAGAGGACTACAAAGGAAACAGATATACTGAAATTCAGCTATCAGAATATCTTTAAATAAGTTGGGAGTGTGTTGTACTCCTTTATTAGTACACATACTGGCTGGGGTAAAGTAATGAGAAGTAATGAGTAATGAAGAGCATCAAAGTAAATGAAAAGTAATGAGAAGCATCACTGTCACTTTGCAAGATATGCACCCATGAATGGGGGATAAAAATATCTATGATTTCTCTTGGTGACAAGGTTACCACTATTTATTAATTATTAATTAATTATTACCACTAATATTACTGCAAGTTGTTATTTTCATTTAAAATTGAAGGGGATATTAAAAATTAGAAATTGGTAAAAATAAAGATGCAATTTTTTCCCATTAAAATACACACACTCCAGAGTACTATCCACAGCACCCATGGAATCCAGGATTAAGATTCTATGCAATAAACTGACTACACAATCCACAGATTCTAAAACAAGGAAGGCCGTAGATCTCTGCCTGAGAGAAGAATATTCTTCGGCTTTGCCTACACTGAATCTGGCTTTGGATGCTCAAAGCCCCCTAACTCCCTGTTCATCTCCACAGGCTTTGGGGTCCCTCATGCCTCTGCCTTGGCTGGGCTTCGGGTCCTAGAATGGCATATGGCTGGAAAAGACAAGAACCAGTCTAGTCTAGTCATTGGAAAGAACCAGATGAAGACAGAACAGACAACAGAAGGGTAATCTGTTGCCAGTTGTCAGTGGCCAAATAAGATTCCCTCAACCATAAATCTAATGCCCCACTAAAATCCTCATTCATCTTAGGTTCTGTTATTTAGTCCATGTTTTTATTTATTTATTTATTTATTTATTTATTCATTATTCATTTATTTGTTTGTGTGTTGGATGGTTTGATGACCATCTCTATGTTGTATTTACTCCCAGAGGCTATCCAACTATCAGAACTCTTCATTGCATCCCAAATGGACAGCACTGAGATAGGCAGTGAGCAAAAAATGCAAACTGCCTCCTTTTTTAAGCTCCGTTAACAGCACAGACCATTCCTGCTCGAGGAAAGGACAAATCTTTTCCTAGCTGGGCTTCCTCCACACTGACAGGGCAGCTGGAGGGAGGGGCTTACTCCTCTTCCCATTTTCTCTGGACTGGCTCTAGACTCCCGTAACCTCAGCAAAATGTATTTTGTATACTGAGAGACTGTAAGCATGAGTGGGCTTTGGAGACCCTTGGCTGAAGACAAGCAGATCCTCTCACCAAGATGTAAGCACTAGCAATTAAAAAAAATAAAAGATAATAAAAGCAATTATTGAAGGTTGCTACTGTGCACAAGGCATATGGCATGGCAGAGTAAGCTCATATATCCCAGTACCTAGGTGCAGCAGACCTAGACGGTGTCTTATTGCCTTGACATTCACTAGTCCCACATATTCCGGCATGTTTTTGCCTACAGGGAAGGTTAGAAGTCTAAGAAAGTCTACACCGCTCCCCAACCCAGCAGCCATCAATGATGGATGAGAGTCGTTGGGTAAATGCTATTTTCCCACTATCTCAGGCCAGATAGTCAGAGGTAGGTTCTACATTCCCAGAGGTTCCAGCTGTGTGAGCCCCAGCACCCACAGCAGACACCTGCTCATTAATGCTCCTGTTACTCGTAGTCTTGCCTTCCTATCTCACCTCCCCAGCGTCCTATCAGTGCTTTCTAGAATCACCTCCTAAATAAACCACTTGCACTTACATACTTGCATGGGATCTGCTCTTAGGAGAACCCAGCTTGAAACACTGTGTTCCAGGACAGCACCAGGAATACTGAATTCTACAAACACTTAGCTCCAAGGCCCCACATGAGGGCTTCACATCCCAGCCCTTGACATAGTGCTTAGCAGTACTTAACAGGATTATCTCCCCCTCGATGCTTACCCAGGAGATCCTGAGGAACAACCACCCAGGATGACCCATTTTTTGCCTGGTAGATGCTAAGTAAGCCACAGGTCTACACAAGGCTCTGAATCATCAGCTAAACCTTCCTGCACTTGAGGTGAGCTGTGACAGCTAGCCACAGGGGGCTGTACTATGGACTGGTGTACAGAGCAAGGTAAGGCATGTTCATTACCGCTAAAACACAGATCTGGATAAAATACAGATCAGGTGACATCTCCCAATCATGCTGTTAGGAATACTCATGAATTCAGGTGACCTGAACACCTTTTGTAAAGGCGCCTCCCACGTTCATGTGTTTATTATAGCTGCTCAGCGGGAGGAGCTGAAACTCTGAGAAGATAAGAGCACAGGATCTGATCCCCAAAGACAGGCTCTTGCCCCAGCCCCAGCAGCCACCAGGAGGGCCAACTTCCCCAAGAACCTCACTTCTCTGAGCCTTGGTTTCTCGGCAGTAATCTAGGATCTCAGCGCCTTCTTTACAGGTTGGATGGTTAGTTTGCTTATTTCTCCCCCTTGAGAACTGAAAAGGGACCAGCCTCTATGTGGTCACTTTTAAATGCCTGTTAAACCTGAATCTTTTTTAAAAGGGAACAGAGACACCCTCTGCATTCCGTATGTTTCTTCTGTGATTATGCATACGTAAAATTTGTCTTTCATTCAAGCCATTACAATTCTGATTTTTTGCCTATCAGTGCGGCTTTCCTCATCCCATCCCAGCCAGAAATCTTCTAAGGCGCTCAGATCCGCCGAAGATCCGTGTGCTCAGAGGGACGCACTACAGCGACTTCACTATGGAACAACACGTTAATCATCCCCAACCACGAAGCAGGAGGTGCCTTGAACTACAGGCTGGTCGTTAGCCATGAAAGTGTGTTGGTTACAGAAATGAGCCAAAGTAGCCTCTGTGTATTGGCCCCTAGGTGGTTCATTTCTTCACTGCAGGCTGAGACCATTAGTTATAAAGCCCGACATGCCCAACTCAAATTTTTACACATCTAGTTATTTAAAAACCAGTCCAAGCAAATACATCTTCAGCTACTTGGAGCCTGCCTGCTTTGCATACCAAACCTCACCCACCAGCTGTTACCCATTGATAAGCTAGGGCCTTACAGGTATAAGGCCTTAGCTTCCACTGCCCCTCAGAGCTTTCTGACCCAGAGACTCCTTGCCATGCTGCTGAGCCATATAACCTAGACATGTATGCCCCCATTCCCCCCAGGATGTCATTTGCCCTCATCCCCTTCCGGATGGTGGTCCCCATACATCTCCCTCTGGATAGTCTCATGCTCTGAACGGCTTCCCCTCTCATGCAACCCTGTCCAAGTACCAACAAACCAAGCTTGTATGTTACTGTCTCTCCTTGATCAGCTCAAGATCCCTCAAACCCCCTAGAGTATTCCAAAGATCAGCAGCATCCCCAAGGAGCTTGCTAGAAATGGAGCACCTTGTGCCCCGCCCCCAGACCTACTGAACCAGACTCAGCATGGTAACAAGATTACCACAGTTGTGCACAATGCAGCCGAAGATCCGTGTGCACACTGCAGCTGGAGACGTGCTGGGCTAAGAGAGCTCTGTTGAGGATCAGGGTTGTTGTAGCCAAGCTCAAAGCACTAAAGGGATTTATGGGATAGAGACGTCAACTTCTACTGGAGCTGCTTTCAGCCCCGTGGGTATCCAGTAATCCATTTCACTGATCCTTCCTTGTTTTTCTCAGAGTCTATTAAGCAGGCAGGTGTGAAATTTCAGACTGTCAGTATGGCCCCCTTACACAGAGAATTAAGTCCTTCATTGGAAACCCTTTGGCTGTAGGTCCTGCGCACACCTGCCAGCCACAGGCACAGACCCCTGCAGTGAGCATGCACACGTATGACCAGATACTGCCGCCTCCCCCACTGGGGTAGGGGCAACACATCAGAGCCTCCTGAGCTTCTATTCTGGGAAAGGGGAGGGGCAAGTGCCAAGTCCCAAAATAGCACCCCAAAAGGAATGCCTTGGATTCTACCAAATCAAATAAAATGATCTCTTACAAAACACAGTGGGGGGCAGGTGCTGGGAGGCACAGATGGGAGGAGTGGAAAAACAAAAGTGCCCTAGCCACACAAAGGCACAGGGATCCAGTGACTGATTCTGAATGAGGCTTGCTTCCTCCCAGGAGCAGGATCTTTGAGCCCCAGGGTACCCTACAGGAGGGGACATCCTAATTATTACTCAGAAAAGCCTGGGTGAGACAAGTACAATTGGCTGGTGCTTAATATATCTGTATTTTAGAAAGTTCTATATGCTTACAAACTCTTGAAGTCTACCCAGCAACTGTGCCGGTCCAGGACGGGGAAGTGGATAAAAACTGTTTTTCAAACAAAAGATGCCCATTAAGGCCATGCCATGAACTTCACTGATGTTCAGGAAAATACTTCTGGCCCTTACTCAGTACACATTTATTTTCACTTTGCATAGGATCCCACACATCAGTGAGATTTGGTTTCTCAGTTCGAAAATGACTGTAAGAATCAATGTGGAAATATCGGAGAATGAGTGAAAGTGAGGTTGTGGGAAGGACCTAAAGGCAGCCATCATAGCACTAGTAGCACCAAAAAGTAGACATGCCTGTGAACAGCTAACCATTTGTTTGTTTGTTTGTTTGTTTACAAACAAAGAGTAAATAGAGACTATACAAAGGCCCCTTATAAACTCAAAGTATCTGTCTGAGGGACCATGGGGACTGATTCTACACAGTCCAGTATGTTCCTCCTGAATTCCTGGTCATCAGTAATCATAGCTCAATTACATTTAATTATAGTTAATATTTTCAGTTTAAGAAAGACACTGTTACATTTTAGAAATACTTCCATAATCAGATTTTTTAAAAATGTAATGATTTTGATACTCAAGAGTTTAGTTTTACTTTTTCTGGAAGATCCATTAAAATGGAATGGTCCATTCTTCCCTAAGTGTGTGGAAGTTAAGTGTTGCACCAACTTAGAAAATTTATATTAAATTCTGCTTCATCTGGCATTCAAGCATTTGGAAGTCTCTGTTGATTGTGCCCATGGCTTCAGAATATCAATTCAGCCAGATTTCCCTGGGCATTTACAGTGTGCCAAACACTGTATTATGTGGTTAAAAATACAAAAATAAAGAAAGAAATTGGATCTTCTGTCAAAGACTATTTAACTTAAGAATGCTCAAAGGGTCCTTAATCATTGTGGTAGAGGTGCGGTAGATGGTATTCAGTATACTTTGGGTTGGGAGGGGAATTTTATGAAATTTTATGAAAGCTGGATTCCCCAGGAAATGCAATGATTTGTGTATGATATAGATGGGAATTCCCTGATATTCTGTATATACCAATGGTTGTATTCACCCGGGGACCCCCAGCACAAAGGAAGGATATCCATAAAGCAACCAGAATCTCTCCCCATTTCTTAAAGACCTTCTCCAGATAAGAAAAAACAAATGAATTTAAAATTTTACTTACCCTACATTTGCCCAGTATAAATTGGTGCTGGATTCAGATAAGCTACAGAAATGTGCCCAACCTCTGGAGGGCTGCAGAGAACCAAGAGAATGTGGACATCCTGAACCTGCCCACCTATATCCTGCCTGACCCACTTTCAGAGACCAGCACAGACTGAGAAGGAGCCCTCCTCCACAACCTAGAAGGAAAAAATCAGGGACCTCCCTTCCCAGAGCCTCAACGGGGTTCCTCCCCACAGGGGTGAGTGTTGGAGGGGCACAGGTCTTCCTGAGTCTCTCTGTCTCTCTGTGATGTGTGCAAGTGCGTGCAAGTGCATGCGTGCACACACGCACACTCATCAACTACATTCTAGCCACATGAAAAAAGACTGGTAAAACCTACAGCTAAAAGTGCCTAAGATAACATGGAGAAACTGAGGCCTCCAGAAGCAGAGGACCTTCTGCAATCCAAGGCTCACTACAGAAGTACTTGAGATTTTAGCTGCTTTTCATTGGGAAACTTGCATCAAAATTATATACAGGTTTCCCAAATGGACCCTCTTACCTCTCTCTCCAGCAGGGTCCCTCTTTGGCAAAGGATGGGAGGAAAGGAAAGATGAAAACATAAAGAAAGGGATGGAGGGAGCAGGGAAGGTAAAGTGAGAGAAGAAGGAATGGAGAGAAGGAGAAAAGGAGAAGAAGCCATTGAAGGAGGTTGATACTGTTCCTAAAATATTATAGCGAAAGGAAGTGTCAGCCTAAAGAAAATACAAGTAGATTAGCCTGGGACCCCCGCAGGTCCCTTTCCCCATGATGTCAGCCGTCCCTTGGCTCCAGCCTTCTCCTCCCACTGCAATCCCCACCAACCTACCTTCACTGAAGACAAAATCAGAGATGATGTCAAAAGGCTGGATGTGGACTGCGGACAGAATCATGGTGACTGTCTTCTGTGGATCACTGGAGGCTAGTGAAATGGATTGCTGAGCTTGACACTCATAGGACTTCCCAGCTGGGGTGACCAAGGCAGAGAGGCGATGGGAGTTGGCCGTGTGCTTCCCAGCTGCAGGGAAGACCCAGAGCAAATGTTAGGACAGGCTTCCTGGCAGAATCCTAACCTCCTAATCTCCTGTGCCAGAGAGCTGGTTCCTGACTCTCAGCTCCAGTCACCATTCTAATCCTCTGTGTTGCCTTGCAGGGGCTGGGGCTCTGCTCAAGGAATCAGTGGTGACAAAGGACAAGTACACCCATTGTTTCATGAGCTCCTTAAACACTGACTAGAAATTTTTTGTCTGGAAGAGGAGAGTGCTACCTAAACATCCAACCATTTTTTTACTATATAAACCCTGACAATGGAAATTCCAAAGAAAGAGTGACTTGATCTTCCGCCTTTCACACTGGTCCACACAGAATAAAATATCTTCCTCAACAAAGCAGGGCTAATTGCTGGTGTGCTGGGCAGATGTCTTGGTACACACATATACTCTTTGGAGGTCTGCCTCCTCTTTCTCTTTTTCCGGCACATGTTTGTGGATTTTGTTTTGTTTTGTTTTGTTTTTCCTCTTTTCCAATTTTTTTTTTGTAGGGGTGGGAGGATGCATCTACTGTAATTGGGAAAAGTATTTGAATTGATGAAGAGAAGAAAATGCTTTTGACTATAATGATTAAAACAGGTAGAAAGGGAGAAATGACATGAACATTCTTTCATGTGCTCAATAAAAATCTTTTCCCAACCTAGACGTCCAGGTGACGGAATGCCTCATTAGGAGATTAGACAGTTTACTAAATAAACAAATAAGTTAGGTAATTAATTAATTCAGGTGTGGTCTTTAATGGGGCCTGCACATGGGAACTTTATTTGGGGAACGGCTGTTGTTCTTGCCACGATATTTTTGGAGGCTCTGGGTGAGTTGTGGGAGTGATGGGAAGGAAAAGCTAATAAATTAGGACACGTTCAGAATCCGCTCTGGGGTGGCTGCAGTCCGTGATGAAAGATGGAGTGTGAGCCCTGGGGACAGGAGCAGAAAGATACTGAAGCTATCCATCCTGAGTAAGAGAAGCCACACGGACCCTTTCAAGTTTCCCCGCATGAGAAGAAAAACCAGCGTGCAGGAAAAAAACCCAGCTCTGCCCTTCTCCGTGCTCCTTTAAAGGACAAAGCATAAGAGATCATCCTAAAGCAGCCAGGAGATGACAGGCCCTCCAGAGACGGCTCATGAGGATCAAGCTGTGGGTGACTGGGTGATGGGCTGGTCCTTAGGTTCCTTGCGCATCTACAAGGCCTAAGGCCCAGGGCACAGATGCACTGGTGTTCTGGCTTCCTCTATGTTGGCGAGAAAGCCCAGGGCGGACGTGGCCTGGGAGTGCAGAGTAAGGATCAGTTTCCATAAAATTTCCGAATCTCTCCAGGGCTGTGCTCTCTGCAGTGCCCGCGGTCTCCCAGTCTCCCTTCCCAGTCCTGAGGCCTCTACTCACCACTGACTGCGTCTTTAAAATGGGTCTTCTCCGAAGAGTCGTAGACAAACTGGACCTTGCTCAACCTCCAAGTCGCCTCGGGTCCCTTGGACGCGTTGTGACTTTCCTGCCGAGCGGGGGAGGCGCGCGTCACTCGCCCCCACAGCTGCTCGGTGAGGAAACCGAGGGGCGGCCCCCGCCCACACCCACCCCAAGGCAGCACTGCCTCTGAGCGCTCCGCTCCGGGTTACCTTTACAAACAGCATTTTGAGCGCATAGGCGCGATCCACCCAGAACACCTGCAGCTCGGATTCGTTGTGGCCACAGCGGCCCTTCACCTCCGCTCCCCGGGTCAGTGAGATATCGGCCTGTTCCGTGATCAGCTGGGAACACAGACGCCCCGCACCCCCTCAGAGAGCCCGGCCTCCGTGGGGCTGTAAAGGGCAGTGCGTCCAAACTCGGGGTTGCACGCCTGGGCGCTCCTTTGCGCGCGCGCGCTCCCAGGTCCGGGAACATGCGGTTAAATGCTCTACGTGCAGACCCGGCCGTTAGGGAAGCAGAGAAAGGGGGTTTACTTTCAAAGCAGGCAGGGTGAGCAGAAGGCGTTACAAGCCGGAACCCCCATGCAGCATTCGGGAACAGCCTGCAGGGGCGCAGAGGGGAAAGGCGGGCGACCCAGGTCTTCACGGGGCCTTGAGGGAGGGTGCCCTTCGCCCCTGGAGCCCTAGGAGCAAGCCGGGAGGGAAAAGGTTCCTTACATCGACATAATTGCTGGCCCACACATCATAAGGGACAATAAATTTGGCTGCGAACTCGGCCATGAGACACGTCGTCCCATTTTCCCGCACCACAAATATATCTTTTTCAGGGTTAGTGGAAAGGCCTGAGAGATTTTCCACTTCTTGTTCTGCTGTGATTCGAGCCATTGTATCTGCGGAAAAACAACCCCCCCCCCACCACCAAATTCTATCGATTCCGGGCTCAGCAAGCCCACGCGTCGCGGGCACAAGGATGGAAAGATCGTGGTCTGCGGGCTTTGGGGTGATAAAGTTCCTCGCCTGCTGCTGTGTGCTCTGCGAGCCGTTTCTCTAACCTAGCGCCGACAATTTTAACTCCACTGCTGCTAATTTATAATAAAAATAAAAATTAAAAAATGTAAAGCCTTACTATTTTGTGAGGCTTTTTTTCTTCATCTTAGGCTTTTACGCCGAATCTTTCTTGCCAATGCTCTGACCCCACGAAGCAGGCTCGCATAGCTTTGTGTGTCTGGGCTGTGCGGTACAGGTGTGTGGCCCTCTGGGGAATTCCCTGCCACTGGCGGGAAGGCCCTCCACCCCCGCCCCTCCCAACCCCCAGAAAGAAAATAGCAAAATATAAGGGCCACATTTTGACCTTAAGCTTCTGGTTTTACTCTGCCTGTTCTATTCTCAGCAAATAGTGCACCCTGTCCTCGGGGTCGCCCAGACACTACTCACGGAACAGCATCAGGAGAACTCGAAGTCTGTAGACGCTGGGAAAGGCTCTTCCTCTGAGATCCATGCTCGCCGTGCAGAGAATGAGGCCAGATGTGCTGCTGCAGAGGCCGCCCAAGAGGGAATCCCTCAAAGTCGCCGCTGGAGTGAGCCGGGGTGAGCGAGGGGCGGGGGCACCGAGAGGGAGGAGGGAGGGAGCGCGTGTTCCCTGCGCGCTGGCGAAGACTTGGTGGCGGGTGCCGCACCGACCCGTGCAGGCTGAACGCGAGGCGGCTCACTGCGGAGGAACGGACCGCGAGGTGAGGGAGCTGTCCACGGCTGCGAGTACTGAAAGGGATCCGTTGTGTTGCAGGAGTGATTGTTGTGCCTTAGCTTGCGTAGATAGCCAATGAGATTTTTGGGGGGCTAAAATTTTCACTGAGTCTGTTTCCTGTTCTGCAATTGGATCCGCAAAGATGATTCTGTCCAGAGAAACTTAACAGCACTCTCAGACTTATTCAATATCCCTACCAGGTACAGTTATTAGGTGGTGTAGATATCCCTGGGAGTCCTGGCTTCTGAAATTGCATTTGGTTGCTGAAAGAAAATGGGAGAGCATAAATTGTTGCTGCTTTGGGGGAGGAGAAGTAGGCAGAAATAGAGAAGGAAAATGCTATGGCAACAGTTTCCTGCATTTGGAGACATCCCCTTCTCTCCTCTGCTCTCAATGAGCTAATGGGTTTAAAGTTAAATTGACGCCTCCCTAAATGAGGCCGTCAGTCAGTGCAGTAGTCTGGCTTATTTTCTGTTAGTTTTGCTCTCTGACTGCATGAGGGCTATAAACTCTGGGGTCACATATTCTCAATATACTGCAACTTTTCTGCCAAGAAGAATGTAAGTGAACTGGAAGGTTGTGAGGGTTCTTTAGGATCTCTTAGGACAGTAATGTTGTATAGTTATGTAAACATACACACAAGCAGATACTACTCTACAGCCTCTAATGGGATGAAAAAACAAATACTACTGGGCTAATTCCTATATTTACATAAAATGGTAGCTTGCTTTTTAATTTTGTTTTTTTGCTTTGTAAGTCAGAATGAAGCTTTTTCAACAGTAAGCACGTTATCCTCATCAATTGTATTGATGTCCAAATAATTTGTGTCTTATAGGATATGTGATTATGTGAATAATTGGTAATACAATGTCATAAAATAAATAATGTCATATTAAGGGGGAAATTGCAAAGTATTTTCATGTGCATTGCCAAATTTGATTCTCCCTACCACCTTAGAAGGTAGGCAAGGAAAGGTATGCCTTATTGTGGTTGTACCTTCCCAAAACTGAGGCTCAGAAAATTAAATGACCTTCCCAAATGTCACATGGTCAGTTAGAATTAAAATAGAAAAATCACATGCTTTTCATAGGGATCATCTTCGTTTTTCCTTATATAATACTTTGACTACAAAATATACCATATGTTTATTTCCATAAAATCCTTATTCAATGACCAAATAATAAGCTGAAACCCAAATCTCTATTTAGATCAATAGCAATTCAAATTATGAAGTAATATTGATATTTAAATTGATACTATATTTTATATCATATTTTATCTCTGTTATTTTATATTTCACTCAAGCATATCTCAAGAACTTTGCATAAATGTTTATATACAGAAGAACTGAGGCCAAATTGTGATTGATAAAAGTCAATTATTGGCTGTGATTAGAATTTTTGCAAAATTTACATGCTACAATTCTTCATGTTAGCACTTGTTATCACACATTTTCCTGCAGTACTGTAAAAATTTTAAAAATGAGTCACATGCAATGAAGCATTTATAGTCTCTGTCCCTCCATCTTTTCCTCCAGTACTTTAATGAGGAAAGAAATGGAAAGAATTTAGTCCAAGATTCATTACTTATTATTTTCATGACCTTTTACAGATTATCATTTTCCTCAACTAAAAAATTGGAATAATACCTCAGGAGATGGCTGGTTGGGCCAAGTGAGCCAATGAGTATAATATCATTCAAAACAAATGACAGATTAATTTAGTCATAAACATTAACTGAATACCTACTACTTGCACTGTGCTTCATGCTCTGGGAACCCAAAGATAAACAAATACCATTATCCAAGCAGAAGAGATGTCTGTAAAAGACTATGACAATTTCTCTTGTGATACATTATTGCAGATGTCCTCATTTATAGGTTATTAAGAGATCAACTGAATTAATTGATGATTATCTGCTTTAATAAGAAAATATACATGGGAAGTAACATGCATCATCAATCTTAAACTGTTGTCGTTGATTATTGATTTCATTTTAAATCAAATGGTGGTTCCTTTGAAATGGTTTCTTCATACATGACATAAATGATCCCTTTTTTGACACCAGAGAGTGCCTAAATGAGTTAAAAGAAAAAAAAAGAGGCAGTTTTAACCCTTTCTTCCTGGGAAGATTATCCTCAAAATGTAATTAAATTTCCTGTTAGGTGTTTAATTTTAAAGGTAGCTTACAAAAGACCCCTTAACTTATTAAACTATCCCCAGTGAATTTTATGTTACAATAAGAATGAATCATATTCCCTACAACTTTCATCTACATTAATTAAATAACTTTCTAATCATTCTTTTTTAAAGACTTATTTATTTATTTCAGAAAGAGGGAAAGCATGAGCAGAAGGGGTAGAGGGTATGGGAGAGAGAATCTCAAGCAGACTCTGTGTTCAGTGCAGAGGCCAAGGCAGGGCTTGATTCCATGCTT
This sequence comes from Meles meles, assembly GCF_922984935.1. Lineage (NCBI taxonomy): Eukaryota > Metazoa > Chordata > Mammalia > Carnivora > Mustelidae > Meles > Meles meles. The sequence continues at coordinate 48,105,954 of NC_060081.1, forward strand.
GTGAGATCACGACCTGAGCCAAAACCAAGAGTTGGATGCTCAACCAACTGCACCACACATGTGTCCCTCTAATCATCCTTTAAAAATATCTTCATTTCTTTGAAATCAACAAAGAGGTGATAAAGGAGTAAAACTTACCATTAAATAATATCTTAAGATAGTAACAATGTTTTCCAAAATTTGCTTCATTCTTCATTTTTTGAGGACATAAACATAAACACGTACACTTGTGTCGATAATGGTTGTGTCATTTCCATCATTGCTGCTGGTGGTCTAAACAAATGTCAGAAGTAAGTATGACCTAAGCATGTTGCCTTTGGAATCTTCTCTAGATTCTCTGTCTTTCAAAGGATTCTTTTCAATTCATATTTTTTTTATTGAATTAACCTTCATGAGTCTCATGCCACTGGGTGGTTACTATTTCACAGAAGTGGAAGAAAAGGGCCCTGTGTGTATAGACCTTTCAGTATGGATAGGAGAAAATAGAAAGATACATGATACATGATGATGTAGATACATGAAGATGTAGGTTGCCTGGCACAAGATAGGCATAGATGCTTAGGGAAAGATTAGGTAAAACAGCTATCCCAACTGGTTGAAGAAGCCCTTTTGGAGAAGGTGGGCCTTGAAAAACATGAACAAATTGACCTCAAGGGAAAGCCAAGGAAGGGCAATACCAATGGAAGAAATATTTTTTAAACAGGAAAGCCAGTACCAAGATGTAATTCTTCATCCTTCCATGTTTATCAATTTTTCAGTGTAAAAGAAATTAAGTCCAAAACTCCATGATAGTTTATAAACCACACAGTCCCTATTTAACTTCTTTATTTTATAATACACCCTACATTTGGTATATGTAAAAAAAAAAAAAGGCTATGTAAAACTTATCCTGAATAAAATTAAATATTCAAATTGTTAGGTGTACTTCTTTATACTTGACCACACAAACAATTGACTTGTATCTTAGATGAAACAACAAAATTACAAAAATCAGGAAAAATGCTAATTAGAAACCATATTTATAAGCTTCAAAAGAGAGAGCTAGGCTTGTTACAGCTGAAATTTGGCTTGTTGATGTTTCAGTCCACCTTACAGCAAAATGTAAACATGTACTCTGGCTCTGTTGTCCCCCAACGCTTCCAAAACATACACCACACACACAGACAGGTGCACACACAGTAGGGGTACACAAGGATAATGGAAGCAGGGATAATTTAACTAAATTAGACAAACTGCACAGCAAGGTTAAGCCAAAATTACTACTTACCATTTCTTGTGTTCCGCTTATCACTGACCAGTTATTTCATTTAATTTATTTACTGCCTTTAAATATTGTTGAAACCCTTTCTAGGATAGAAACCCTTTGGGGATACGAACTGAAAATTAAGTGTACACAAGAATGTTTTGTTCATAAGTTTCCATACCCTAGAATATTTGGAAAGAATCAGAAAATTAAGTCTGGGCTTTTGATACACTCAGCTTGCATGACTTTGCTAAAATTTTCCTCATCCTTTCATCTCATTGGTCTCGAATGCACCTACTTTAATGAAGCAAGAGCTGCTTCTGCAATGACGGTAACCAGTGGAGGAGGCAAGGCACCAAAATAATGGCCTTTTCATTGGCAAAGTATGTTCAGGATAAGTTCTTAGGAAATGTCATTTGATGAGCTCATTTAGAATAAATGCCTTCACATAAGAGAGAATGTGGGGGACAAAGCCCATAAAACAAACCTTGAGTAAGCAGATGGTAAGGCCTTGTAATCATTCCTGAAAAGTTCAGTAGCAAATGAAGCAGTAATTATTTAACTATTTTTTTAATCTGTTTTTATTTTTTTATTTATTTTTTTAAAAGATTTTATTTATTTATTTGAGAGAGAGAGCATGAGAGGGGAGAAAGTCAGAGGGAGAGGCAGACTCTCCAAGGAGCAGGGAGCCTGATGTGGGACTCGATCCCAGGACTCTGGAATCATGACCTGAGCTGAAGGCAGTCACTTAACCAACTGAGCCACCCAGGCGCCCTTTAATCTGTTTTTAAATTAGTTACCACTAAGCTCCAAGATATAAGCTTTTAGGCCTTGGAACACAGTCTTCTCTGCTTTCCAAGCATTGAGGAAAATCTTAACTTGGGCAGAGGGAAATTTTCTGCAAAAGACAAGTGTCAACTGAGAATTTAAAAAAAATTCTTCAAGAAGTTTTTCTCTCCAGGAAATAACTACCTGACTGGGTCTAAGGTTAGGCCAGCTGTGGCTCATTTAAAACAGTTTGCTACCTGAATTCTGTGATAATGCAATTCCTTAAAATCTCTTTTATGGTGTGCTACTTAGGTTCTTGATCCCCAGCTAACTACTCTTTTAATTGCCTATTTGATCTTATCTGCATATTGACTTGAAGATGTGTTGGGACTGAGGACAATTTATATTAATTGCCTTTGGGAGAGGAGGGTGAGAGTGGGGTAGCCAGTCTGCTGCGGTTTCCTCCCAGCTTCTGTGAGAGCCTTACTGGAGTTCTGGAATGTCTTCCATTGTGCTGATGTTGTAAGTTTGGGATGTGTCTGTGGCTGTTTTTGTGATAACACCGCAAAAGTGCTCCAGGAAACAAAGGGAAAGAGGAAGAAGTCTTCAGCATATTGCCAAGGTGCCTGCAATGGCAACTAGGAAGCAATATGATAGTTATTAGTATCGACGGACTTCTGTGCAGTAGCTTCGCCACTTTCATCATCCAAATGCCTTTCCTGAAGAATCCCTCCCAGACTAGCTGGGAGGTGATCTGCGCAATTCCTTTAGGGAAAAACCTGCTGGAAATTCCATTATTAAAGCGTACTGTCTCAATGTGGGATAAGTGTGTGCTGGTCAGGATGTATGGACAGTGACCTGTGCCATTACCTTTGGGTGGTACCGACACAGGTGGGCTGGTTGCGCAGGGCTTGGAGCATCGCGCGGCCCGCAGGCTGCTGACTCCAGACCTGGGAGCTTTTGCCTGAGCGAAGGGAGATGCGAGCTGCTGCCAGGCTCCTAGCGCCCGGAGCTCGCAACGACCTCAATCTGAGAAAGACCTTGGCGCCTGGCACTTGGGTTGGACTCCGGACACATTGGCACAGCCGCTCCTGGTGTAGACAGGGGACAGAACCCCCTGTCCACTTGCAAAGGTGAGGTCCACACCGGCTCCAAAGCGGGGAAAGGGGATCAATTACAAAGGTGCTGGGATTGAGCAAGTTCGGCCACGGGCGCCTGGACCTGCAGGGTCTTTTGTGTTTGGGCGTGGGGAGTAGTTAGGGCTCGAAAAAGGAGGAAGAAAGTCCCTAGCGCAGAGCGAATCCCTGGTTCCTCCGCGACCGTCTTCGGAGCTCCTATGCCGCAGGAAGTCTCGGCAAACCCAGCGTTGGGGAGAGGTGGGTGGGCGGTGAGACCCTGGCGTTCTCGGATACTTGTTCCTCTAAGGTCCCTCCCCCATCCCGAGAAAAGCCCTGAGAATTGATGGGGGGTGGGGGAGTAGGATGCTGAACTTGGGTGAGAGGGGAGACCAGGTAAACAAGGCATCGCAGTTCTCCTTTTCTTCCTTACCAAACCGCCAGCACAATATCCACACCGGAGGGAAAGGCCCCCGAAGTTCCCTGTGGTCTGGCTTCCAGAACAGAAGTTGAAAGGAGGCGCGCTCCAGGGCCAGGAGTGCACGGGATACCAGGCTGCAGCCCGGTCCTTGGACAACTCCCGGACCTGTGCGAGGTTTCCCAGACGGAGAAAAGACTCTGCTGAGAGGCGATCGAAGCTGAGACCGCAGACAAGGCTCCAAGTGCGCAGGCAGAGGAGAGGCGCGCGCCCTGGGAAAAGCGGCCTCTGGGAGCCGGGCTGGCGGCCGCCCTGGAGCCAGCAGTTTCCAGACCGGGAAGGCAAAGGTGAGATGGTGAACTGACTCACAGTTCCCAGCGTTGTGAGCTTAGGGTATTGTTCAGCTTGGGGGGGGGGGGGGGGAAGGAAAAAGAAAATCAATCAATCAATCAACTTGGGAAAGAGAGTGGCGGTGGAGCAGAGGGCAGTCCCCACCCGGGGTTGCAACTGGAAGAAAAGCCCAGGCTTCTACCTTAATGGGAGTCCTTAGGGACAAACCGGGGGCCTGCTTCTCAGCAGTGAGTCTCAGGCCCAGGGGCTGCACCGATGCCCCTGGGTGCACCAACCGCCCCTTCTGTGGAGCCTGCCTGGGATGCTGGTGGAACACAGGACCGACTCTCTGGTGGCTCCAGAGGGTGGCCAGTCCCCGCCTATCTCCTCTTTGGTGGACAGGGCTGGATAAGAACTCTGAGAGGCCCCATCCAGATCACCACCGTGGAGACCCTCCTGAGAGTCCCCTCAAAATAAAAATTACATTAAATCCCGGATAATAACACTAAAAATAACATTAACCTTCACTTATTTCTCCAGGGCGACTCCATAGTTATTTTTTAATTCAAAAGCAAATTTGCGGGTGTCCCAGCCTTCCTCTGCCTGTAAAATCCCTCAGGCCTCCGGCCGCCCAGGTCTGGCTGTCAGAGATCTCCCCCGGCCCAGCAGCCCAGGTGGCACCCGCAAGTGCTGTCTCCCGGCCCAGATCTGTGTCCTTCTTGGGACGTTCTTTGTGTTTCTGATTCTCCTGGGCCTTCCCCCTGCCCCCCCCCCCCAGTTGTCAAAGAAAGAGTCCTTTCTTTGACATAGTCAAAGTCATAGTCACCACCTTGCCCACAGCCTCGCAGCCTTGGGAAACCCAATCCAAGCCAAATGGGCCTCGTAGTCAAGAGCACCAAAGCCATCAAGAGCAACGCTCGCCACCTCTGTCTCCCGGAGGTCGGGAGTCTCGGTGGCTGCTGCTACGCGGTTATTCCCGGGTGACTGTGAAGCGCACAGATGGGGGACGCCTCGGGCCTGCAGTCAGGGCCAGCTGATGGATCGTCTCATTTCCTGACTTGATGGGCCGGAACCTGGGCTGGCGAGCCCGGCGGGCAGGGGATGCGCGTAGGGACCCAGCCGGATGGCCCCCGTAGGCCGGGTGGGAGGCTCTGGCCGCTGGATTTGGTTTGGGGAGTGAGGTTACAATGCAAGATCTTGCAGAAAAAGCTCGAATCCCGCCCGCCCTCGCCCGCCCCCGCCTCCGCCCTCCCTCCCCAAACACGAAGTTATCCCTTCCTCCGTTTTCTGTTTTGGGCACAGGCGCCTCGTCCCCGGGTCCTCGAGGACTGCGTGACTGTGAGTGCGGTGGCGGTTTTCCGGAGCTCCAGGCACCGCGCCGCCTCCTTCCTGGGGGCCCCCGGCATCCGCCGGCACCGCACCGTTGGCATCCTTTCCTGCGCGAGGCTGCAGGAGGACGGGACTCGGAAGGGGCTCTTCCGGGGTGTGCAAGCCGCAGTGTGGGGTGTGGGTGAGCGAAAACCTTCATCCCGGGTCCATCCAAAGGCAGCTTCTCGCCGCGTGCTGGGAACTTTGGAGGGAGATGGCGGGACCGGGGTGGAGAGTCAGGGTAGCTATGGGGTTGTTGCGGAGAGGAAAGACACATTGAGAAACTTGCATCTAGCCAAGAAAGCCGTGTGCCTTAGGGGAGACGAAGTTGGTGGTTCCCGTCCCTGCACGTTGTCCCACAGTTCAGACAGGAGTGGGAGGGGGAGAGAAGCCAGGGGAGAACTGGAGGCTCAGGTTAGGGGAGAGGAGGACGATTGAACAGAAGGGTGAGGTCACTGGGGTTCCTGTTTCAGGGCTATAACTGTGGGGATTTTTCCATTTCAGCTTCCCAGAATTTTCCCCAGGTCTCAGGAACTTCTATGTGAACTGTGCTCCTGGTGCTCATCCCAGGCTAACTGGACCTTGTCCGGTGCTCAGGCCATCAGACCTGCCACCTCAAGGAATCCCCATTCTGGGAGCGCACTTGGGTTTAAGTATCCAGAGCCTACTCCCCACATGCTGGAGAAGTGGGGACTCAATCCTAAGGCCACTTTCTGCCAGGAAAGTGCCCCAGGGGTCAGGGCATCCAGGTAGCACACTGTCCAAACCCTGAAGTCTGTGGACCAGTAGCATCATCCTCACCTGGATACTGCAGAAGCTCCAGCCCCACCTACTCCCTGCATCTAACCAGGGGACTTGTGCACCTTCTGGTTGGAGAAGCCCTGGCCTAATTTATAGAGCCCGAGTTTACCCCTGCTAACTCATCCTGCCTTGTGTCTCCCAGCCTCATCTTGACCCTCTGTCAAGTGGTAGGTGTTTCTGAGGTCCCTGGGGAACTCTTCAGCACCCCTGAAACCACTTCAGACCAATGACATGAAAATCTCTAGTGGGTGGACCCTGGCAGGAATGCAGTTGTAAGTGTTCCCAGATGATTCTAATAGCCATGAAGAACTAATATAGAAATAGCTCCCTTTACAGGTTCACTGAGATACAGCTTGGACTCTATGCAAGACTGTGAGTACAATGGAGAACACCACCGGCTCTATGGCCAGATTCACTCTAGCCCCAACAGACGTGGCCTTGAGCCAGCTAATTACCCTGACTGTGCCTCAGTTTCCTTACTAGTAAAATGGTGTTGAGAATAATGCCCAACCACAAAGGGTGGGGTTCAGATGTAGAACCAAACGTTTAGAATCAAATTCAATGAATCTTCACTTACAATGCCACCGTCCTCAATCTCTCATTTTAAGCCTAATGATTTATCTCTCCTCACCCTTGTCCCAAGCAGTTCTCTTCCAGGGCCCAAGAGCTTGGCTTGGCTTCAATATTCACCTCTATTTTTTCAACATTTTGAACGTGAAAACTAATATTTTATATCACCTAGCCATTTAGTAAACCCAGTCATCTGCAAAGATTTATTTTTGCGATTCCAGAAGCACTAGCCTAGTGTTCTTCCAGTTCTGTGGCTAACCATGGCAGCCATTGAATGAAAATACCTAGATGAGATGCTGATTCTGTGATTGTGTAGATCTGGGGAGGGGCAGAGCAATTGGATCTCTAACAAACCCCCAAGTAATACAGATGCTTCTGGTCAGAGGGGACCACACTCTGCAAACTGCGGTGCCACATGAATGGTCTGCTCTGAGCCTGGTGGAAATCTCAACAGCAATACTATCCATAGAAATATACTGCAAACTACAATTGTAAATTTATTTTTTTTACAATTGTAAATTTAAATATTCCAGTAGCCACATTGTATTCTTACAATTGTTATTTATTTATTTTCTGTTGAAATATATGTACATATAACCTTGCATAAATTTAAGGGGTACAATGTGTTAATGTGATACATTTATATATTGTAATGTGACTGTAATTTCCATCACCTTGCATAATTATCATTCTTTTTTTGTGGTAGGAATAATTAAGATCTAGTCCCTTAGTAGGTTTGATGATTATGATACAACATTGTTGTCTATGTTTTGTGTACTAGATCTCAGGGAATTACTTAATGATTAGCTGAAAGTTTGGACCCCTAAACAATATCTCTCCTATTCCTACTCTCTGGTAACCACCATTTACTCTGTTTTTGAGTCTGGTATAGCCACATTTTATTTTATTTTTTAAAGATTTATTTATTTATTTTAGAGACATAGAGGAGCATGAGCAGGGAAGAGCATGAGTGGGAGGAGGGGGGGGGGAGAATCTTGAGCAGACTCTATGCTGAGTGTGGAACTCAGTGCGGGGCTTGATCCCACTGCCCCAAGATCATGACCAAAGCTGAAGCCAAGAGTTTAATGCTTGACCTGCTGCACACCCAGGTGCCCCCACATTTTAAAAAGTAAAAAATAAAAGGGTAGAATTAATTTTAAGAATAGATTTTATTTAAACAGATATATCTAGAATTATCAATATTTCAACATTAACCAATAACAAACAGCTATGAGCTACTTTACCTTTTGTATTGGATGTTAATGTACTTTGCATTTTTATATTAAGTGTTTGAAATCTGGAGAGGAGCCTGATGCTGATGACATGTTTTTGTTCTTTCAGTTTTGTCATGGGACAGGCCAAGAAGGCATTAAAAGTGATTTTGACAAGGGCCAAAAAAATGCAAAAAAGTGAATGTTCTGGGAATCAGACACTTATGCCAAACACAAGTTATGGAACTATTTTAAAGAAGAATCACAGGTTGGCATACCTGGAAGTTGTTGCAGAGAATTTCTGCAGCCAAATTATTGTTCCAGCAAGGAAACATAGGCCCAGGGGGATTAAGTGCTGGTCAACACCTCCCTGGCTTCCATCTTGGATATCCCTGGCGGTAAGAGTGAAAACAGGAAATGGGCCCCAGAACTTGTGCTTTTGGCAAGACTTCCATCCTTATTTGATCCTCAGCACTCACAGCTTCATGATCATCACCTGCCTGGAAGCCACCAAGACTATTCTCATGTGATTTTTTACCCCTGTCCATGTCAGACAGCCCAGGGCAGTAGCCCCCTAGCTGCTCCCAATACAGCTCTGAAAAACCCCTGCTGATGTCATCTTTCCTCTCCATCCCATCTTCTGAAGCTATCAGTTATCAGCACTTCCCCCAAATCCCCAATTTCTCTGAAAATTCCCCACACCTGCTTGCTCTAGCTCAGATCTGGGTCTCATATGAGGACACAGTTCTCTGTGCGTCCCTCTCAAGAGAGAGTTATCACCTCCCCAACTCTCTGTGTTGGGTTTGAAGGTGGGTATGTGTCCTCTTTGCTCCTCACTGCAGTTTTCCCAGATGATTCACTTCTTTTCTGGACCCCTACTCCCCCAGCTTTGACTTTGATGTCATCAGGTTGTAACTCCAAATCTCCTTTCTTGTATCACCATGTACTGTTACCCCCACCCAAACCAAGCATGTCTTGTTCCCTGAATATGTTAGTGACTCACTGTCACTCTCTGTCCTTCCTACTTCTTTTCAGTGGTTTCAGTGTCCATTGAGATGACTTTCTAACACCAAAGCCTCTAGTTCCTCATGCTCCTTTCAACCAATGGTCTTACCTTATATCCTATCTTAGCCTCTTAACCCACATTCTAATTTCCTTCCAGTCACTCCTCCATTTCTCTGCTTCCCTTCATAGTACAGCTCTTTGAGATAATTATCTACAGTAACTATCTCCACATTCTTTCCTCCCATTCTCTTGAACCCACTTCAATTGGGTTCTTATTCCCACAGTCCACCGGGGCTGGTCTTGTTGAGGTGTGATTGTCTTTTGATGTGTCAACTAGTTTAAGCTAGGTTATTCAATCAAACAAAAATCAAGGTGTTGGGAAGATGTTTTGTAGGTTTGATTAAATTGTTGATGTTAAGTAAGGGAGATATTTTAGATTATCTGGTGGGCCACTTCTAATCAGTTGAAGGACATAGGCTTCCCTGAAGAAAACAAATCTGCCTGTGGACACAAGCTTTAGCCTATGCCTGTTAGTTTCAGCCTGTCTGTCCTGATGATCTGCCCTATGGAATTCAGACTTCTTAGCCCCCACAATTGCATAAGTCAATTCCTTGCAACAGGTCTCTTAATGTGTATCTTCTACTATCTCCACTTCTCTGGTTGAATCCTAACTGGTAAGTGAGGTTGTTCATGATTTCCAAGTTTCCAAATCCAACGGCAAAAATTCTCATCTCTTACCTGACCTATCAGCAAAATGTGACACAGTGATCATTTCTTCCTTTTGGAAGCATTTTACTTATTGGCTACCAGAGCACTACCCTCTTCTGGTGACTCTCTGGCTTCTTCACACTTCCCTCTGGTGGTTGCTCCTCATCAGTCCTAACTCTTAAAGTTGGAATTCTTCAAACTTGTTCTCTTCCTACACTTAATCTTTCCATCTTGTATCTTTAAATGAAATGCATATGTTGAAGAACCCACAGGTTCACCTCAAGTAGGTCAAATACCTACTAGGCATCTCTACTGGGATAAATAAAGGCATTTCCAATCTAACATGTCCATGATCATTAATTTTTTGTGTCAACTTGGCTAGGCTATGCTGTCCAGATGGTTGGCCAAACATCAGTTTAGATGTTGTGGTAAAGGCATGTTTTCAAGATGTAATCAATATTTACATCAACAGACTTTGAATAAAGCAGATTATTGTCACAATGTGACTGAGCTTCATTCAATCACTTGAGACAATAAGAGAAAAGACTGAGGGCCCCCTGAGGAAGAAGAGATTCTGTCTCCAGACTACCTTCAGACTTGAGCTGCAAAATCATCTCTTCCTTGGATATCTAGCCTGCCTGCCTGCCCTGCAGATTTCAGATTTGTCAGCATTCATAATTGCACAAGCCAATTCTTTAAGATAAATCTCTTCATATACACATTGACCTGTTTCTTTCTTTTTTTTTAAATTTATTTATTTATTTTTTTTCAGCGTAACAGTATTCATTGTTTTTGCACAACACCCAGTGCTCCATGCAATATATGCCCTCCCTATTACCCACCACCTGGTTCCCCCAACCTCCCACCCCCGCCCCTTCAAAACCCTCAGGTTGTTTTTCAGAGTCCATAGTCTCTTATGGTTCGCTTCCCCTTCCAATTTCCCTCAACTTCCTTCTCCTCTCCATCTCCCAGTGTCCTCCATCATTGACCTGTTTCTTTGAGACCCTGGACTAATACCGTGTCCAGCACTGAACTCCTAATTTCCCCTCTGCTCCCACCCCCTAAATCCCTGCTTCCTCTCAACCTTCCCCACTACAGTTAGCAGCAACTCCAATTGCTAAGGTACCAACCACATCCAATTCATTAGCAAGTCCTACTATTTCTCCCTTCAAACCAGATCCAAGATCTGACCACTTCTCACCATTTTCATTGCTATCTCTCTAGTCTCTGTCACCATCACTTCTTATCTAGATAAAAACCTCCTAGTTAGCCCCCTGTTTCTGTCTTGCCTCTCCCATAGCTTTTCTTTACATGGGATCAAGAGTGACTCTACAGTGTAAGTAAGACCATGTTACTCCCTTCTCAAAACTCTGGAATGGTTTCCTATTTCATTCAGATGAAAAGATAAGCTTATAAGGCTCTTGACATAGCCATTATTGCCTTTTCCATAATCTCTCAATTTCGTCACTCTGCTCACATTCTGGACATTCTCCTGCCTCAGGCCCTTTGCTCTTCCTGATTCCTCTGCTGGAAATGTTCATCGGAAAGGACGAAGTTTGGCTGTAAAAGATGGAAAACCCAAAATAACCATGGCTTAGACAAGATAGTAGTGCACTTCTGTCAAAGAAAAGTCGCAGGATCATGGCTCCAGGGCTAGTAGGCTGTTCTATGGCCTCAAAACCTCAGGTTTCTCCAACCTGGAAAGGATTTCATTCTCAGACCCCATCATGGTCCAACCAGCATGAAGGAACAAAAGGTGCAGGAAGTTATGGGTCAAAAGAAAGAAAACTGATATCTTTAAAGGAAGGGCTGCTAAAACTTCCTCTGTACATGTCCCCTGACATTCCATTGTCCAGAGTGTAATCACATGGCTATAACTTGCTTTGAGGGAGCCTGGGAAGTGTGGTATTTATTCTGAGGAGCCATGAACCTAGTGGAAACTCAGAAGTTCTACTCCTGAAGAAGATGAGCAGAAGTATATTGGGAGGAATGCCAGCAGACTCTATCTCAGCAACTATTAAAAAGACAAATATGGGGCATCTGGGTGGATTAGTTGGTTAAGCGTCTGACTCTTGATTTCAGCTCAGTTCCTAATTTCAGGGTCGTAAGATTGAACCCCACATCCAGCTCCACACCGAGCATGGATTCTCTCTCTCTCCCTCTGCCCCTTTCCCCACTTGGGAGTGAGGAACACTCCCAAGCGAGAGTGCTCACTCGCTCTCTCTCTCTTTCTCAAAAACCAAACCAAACAAAAAAGGGCAAATATGCCTAGGATGGCTTGGGCAAAGTGGTATGAAATTAGATTGGAGAGACAGGTAGGTGGGAAAGAGAATTTCTAGAGATGGTTGCCAAAAATTCCTCCCATTCTTGAACATTTAAGTCACTCCTCTAATCAAGAGTCAAGTCTATCTTCTCTCCCCTTGAGTCTGGTCTGGTCTTGTGATTTGCTTTGACTGACAAAATGTGGTGGAAGTGATGTTATGTGTTTGGCTTAGACTTTAAGAATATTGGTAGCTTCCATTTCTGTCCCTTTGAGATTCAGCTGCCAGGAAAAGAAAACTGAACTTGCCCACTAATGCTGAGGGACCATGTGGAGTGGGAGAGGCCCGGGCAGCCATCCTGGCTGAGGAAATTAGACATGTGAGGAAAGCCATGTTGCACATTACAGCCCCATATGGGTTCCCAAACAAATGCAGCCATACAAGTGATCCCAGCCTATACCAAATGGAGCAGAGAACTGACCAGCTGTTATTTTGCTGAACATCATGAAATATAATAAATTATTGTTGCTTCAAGCACTAAATTTTGGGATAGTTTGTTATGCAAGAGTAGATAACTCAAATAGCAGGGGCCAGATCATGCAAGGTTGAAGGTTCGAAAAAGAAGTTCAGCTTTTATTTTTTTTTTTAAGGTTTTTATTTATTTATTTATTTATTTGACACAGAGAGATCACAAGTAGGCAGAGAGGCAGGCAGAGAGAGAGAGGAGGAAGCAGGGTCCCTGCGGAGCAGAGAGCCTGATGCGGGGCTCGATCCCAGGACCCTGAGATCATGACCTGAGCCGAAAGCAGCGGCTTAATCCACTGAGCCACCCAGGCGCCCCAGCTTTTATTTTTAGTGCAGAGGGAAGCATTAGAGGATTTTAAGTAGATCAGTTACATGATCTGATTTATACCCCAAGAAGGTTACTCTGCTACTGTGTGGAGAAAGGGTGTTAGGGCCTCAAGAGTGGTTGGAAATGAAACCGGAAACCTTCTACAGTTGTCAGAATGAGAGATGGTGAAGGTGGCTACCCCCAGGTCAGTTAACCCAGTAGAGTTGAGAAGTGGTTCCATTCCAGAAATGTTTTAGAGGAAGAGCCAATAATACTTATTTCTTGATTAGACCAAGGGATGAGAGAAAGACTAAGAAAGATTATTCTTAGAATTTTTCAACCTGAGGCTGAGTAGACAGTAATATCATTAATCACTAGATTATGAAGAGCAGGTTAAAAAAAAAAAAACCACCGGGAATTATAATCCAGTGGTAGCCATAGGTGGGGGCTCAACAAGGAGGAAGTGCTGAACATATAAATTGTATGACGACGAAGGATCCTTGTGCTATTTCAAGGTAGGGCTGTTGCTTTGCCCTGTCCTCAGTTCAGGCTTTAATTTCTTATACATGTATAATGTATTACTGAAACCAAATATTAGACTTTAATACCTGGAAGTAAATTTTTTAAAAAGCACATTGTCCTTGAAACAGAATTTCCTGACTTCCTTGGCACCTGGTGTGCCTATGCATTGGGCCTGGGATGATTAATGGACAGGATTGTTCGTAACCCACTTATGTACTGTTTCTTCCATTATAAACCCTTTGAAATCTGGAAGCCTGGCTGGATTTCATTTCAGTTGGAAATGCTACCATTCTTTGTCTTTTTTTTTTTTTAATCATAAAACCAAACAAATCCTATGGTCTAGTCATATCTCTAGTTGTTTTATTATTAAAATATAGTGTTTTGTTATAAAATATAGTATTTTGCTATTAAAATATAGTGTTTTGTTATTAATATATAGTATAGCATCTGTGTGCTTATTTGTCAAAATATTGTCTTATTCGTTAAAATATTCATGATGGGAAATAAAGATCTGAAGCTGATTAGCGCTCACTGGTTTTAGTGATCAAAGTTGATCATTCAAGAGTAACTTACTATGGAATATGCATGGCTTTGTTGTTCACACGTCTCACCAACAGGCAGTGCGTGAGGAAAGAGGAGCTAAACCTTCTTAATACCTTTTCTTGATTGACTAATCCAATAAGCTGATGTCAAGACTCATCTTTTCATGTGACATTGAGGAGTTTGCTATCTAATGGGGAAATTAAGACACATACACAGGCATCTATCTAGCACACTCTGGCCAACGGAAGTACCTTTTTAAAATTTTTTTAAATTGAAATAATTCCCTTTCCCAATCCCGTTAACCCTCCAAGGCTGAGAACAGGCCCAGTGCAGCAGACATTCTGGGAGCTCTTCTCCCACGTGCGTGGTTCCCCTGCAGTCCGGTTCTCCTGAGGCCCAGAGGCCACTCTGCCGCTGTTCCTTGTCCCAGTCAGCATGGACTGGGCTCCCTATCCAAGGCAGACTTCTCTCTTGGCAGCCGCCTTCCTTCTATAAAGGCTTATGAAGCAGTTGGGTAGCCCTCCCGTCTGAAGTTCTGCTGCTGCCTGGGTCCTGGGTTTCAGAAAACTGATTGGTTGAGAGCTCCACCTACCTTTTATGGCTTCTCCTCCCAGAAGCTGGAAAGGTGGGTTCTTGCCATTCTACTTCTCAACCCCAGGAGCATCTCCGTCCCCTTCCCTCTTGTCCACTCAGCTTAAAAGAGCAAGGGTCTGGCAAACGTTCTCCTTAAAGGGCAAGACAGTAAAGATTTTAGACTCTGGGGGCCATCCAGTCTCTGTCACAACTATTTAACCCTTGCTGTTGTAACGTGACAGCACACATAGATCATAAGATATGGATGAGTGTGCCTGTGTTCCAATACCACTTTATTTATGGACACTGAAATTTGAATTTTATATAATTTTTCTGAATCAAAAAATGGTTTTCTTTAAAATTGTTTTCTAACCCTTGGAAATGTAAACACTAGTCTTAGCTCACAGGCCATACAAAAGCAGGTATCAGATAGAATTTGGCCAGTGAGGCATCATTTGCTGATCCATAGGCTAGACTTTTAAAAGCAAAGTTCTGTTTAGATTTTGTTATGCTGCTGAACTTCTTTTTAACTGATATTATTTAAATCAAATCTAATGTTAGGAATGTGTTCAATCTATCAATTCCTGACATATTACCAACAAATAAATTCTTCTAAGGCAAGAATAATATCCCTTTGCATTTTTCCTATCATACCTTGTGTGGTAGTCTACATAAATTAATTTATAATAGCACCAAAAGCAGTGAACTTATTATTTGTTCTTTACTATGCTGTGGGACTCCATTGTTTCCTCATTTGAAGAAGAAAGGATAAAACCCACACTAATGGGTTGCCGTGACAATAAAATGACATTGTTTCTGGAGTGATGCTATGTCAATTGTTAAGTAAAATGTCAGGTGGTATTGTGATCATGGTTTGTAGGTATTAGATATGATGATGTCTCACAGGGTGGTAGTTCTGTAGAGAAGAGAAATTTGGATTCTGTTCTTTGATCTCCAGTTTTGTGACCTTGGATTCAATAATTTCTACATCTATACAAAGGTGATAATGTTCTTGACCTGCTTGTCACATGGGAATCAAATGAGAGAGATTGCTAAATGTCATAATCATGGAAGATTTAACTCTAACATTCGGGGTCTATGCTAGGAGGGTATGTATGTTTCCGTGTGGGTAGAAATCTGAGATAACAATCAATGTTCCTACATGTTGTATATATACTTTGTATAATCCCATCCTCTTGAGAGTGTGGGGCAGGGCTGCATATGATGAACTTCTGTTCCTTGGTTAGGTTATATTACATTAGGAAGTTGGAAGAAGTTTGCAGATGTAATTAAGGTACCAAACTGGTTGATTTGGTGTTCATCAGAAAAGAGATTATTCTAGGCTACCTGAGCTAACCAAATGAGTCCCAAAAAGGGACTAGGACTTTCCTGGAAGAGGAGGGATACAAGAGAGATGTTCTGCTGCTGGCCTTGCAAAAGTAATCTGCTGTGTTAAAAGAGGACCTATAGATAGGGCCATGGGGCCAGGAACTATAGGCAGCTTCTAGAAGCTGAGAATAGCCAGCCAGGAATGAGGATCTCAGTCCTATAACAGCAAGGAGCTGAATTCTCCAAACAATCCCTTGAATTTGGAAGGGGTTCCTGAGCTTCAGATGAAATCATAGCCCAGTTAACCTTGATTTCAGCCAGGTTAGACCTGAGCAGAGAACCCAGCTACTCTGCCTGCTACTGACCTATAACATTGTGAAATAACAAGTGGGTTTACAACAAATTTGTGGCAATTTGTTATACAGCAATACAGACTAATATAATGTGAACTTCCTGTCTAAATGGGGTGATGAGAATAAAGCATGTAAAAGACAAAAGTCTAACTGATGTGGTCTGGGTTATAGGTTATGTATCGCATTCTGAGAAGGTCAGATTGAGGGAGAATGTGGGAGAAACTTCATAAACAGAAATTTCCTAAGGTCTGCCTGCCCTGCATGAAAGGAAGAAGGGGAGGAGTTTCCTGGGAGAATGTGGGACTAGAGCATGAGGGGTTTTTTTGCCTCCACATAGTATGGTGAGAGTTTCAAGAATGAAGCAATGCCTCACTGACCATGTCAAGCATTGCTGAAGGTTTCAGAGGAGCTTGTAGAAGAGACCATTTGGCTAGGTGGAGGTCATCTATATTTTGAGCAATGTTGGGGGTGATGATGAGTATTTCAAAAGTGAGTTTACCTTCACAGTGAAGATGAACTGATAGTCAACAAGAATGTCAAGACACTTCAACCAAGAAAGAATCATCTTTTCCCACAAATGGTGCTGGAATAACTGAATATCTATATGCAAAAGAATGGAATTAGACCCACATTTCACATCACATAAAAAAATGAATTCAAAATGAATCAAGAACAAAACATAAGTGCTGCAACTATACAACTCTTAGAAGAAAAGAGGCATAAATCTTAGTGACCTGGGGTTAAGTAATGGTTCCTTCTGAGATGATACCAAAAGCACAAACAACAAAAGAAATAAACTGGGTTTCATCAAAATCAAATACTTTGGCGCTTCAAGGACACCATCAAAAATGTGAAAGATAACTCAGAATGGGAAAGAGGTTTTGCAAATCATATATCTGAGAAGGGATTTGTATTTCAAATGTATAAAATTTTTCATAACTCAATAATAAGAAGACAAATAATTTAAAAATGGGCACAGCCTCTGAGTAGGTATTTCTTCAAAGAAGGTAGACAAATGGCAAATAAACACATGGAAAGATACATAATAACAATCATCAGGGAAACGCAAATCAAAATCACAATGCAATACCACCACATCCATGCAAAGATGGCTACAATCAAAAAGACTGATAATAGCAAGTGTTGACAAAGATGTGGAGAGACCAGAGGCCTTGGGCTTTCCTGGTTGGAATGCAAATGGATACAGCCACTTTGGGAAACAGTGTGGCAGTTCCTCAAAGGTTAAACACAGTTACCATCTGACTCAGTTATTCTGTTGCAGTGTATGTACAGAAGAGAAATGAAAACATATGTCCACACAAAAAGTGGACCCGAATGTCCATAGCAGCAACATTCATAATAGCCCCAATTTGGAAACAACTCCAATGTCTGTCAACTGTTAAATGGACAAATATTGTATCTTCCTTGGAAGTTTGGTATATTGGAAAAATATCACAACTTCCGTCTCTGAAGTCATCTAATGAACACTATTAGACATCTTACTGAAATAAACTTTGTTAATAAATCATGAATAGTATATCAATTTAGTACATTTTTTTTCAAAAATTTAAAATTATGCCTTCATCCCCATGTAAAAATAAGTGATAGGATTTGAACATTCCCAAAAGGGGTTATAGATATTATGTATTACTGAGAAGTAAAATTTTTTATCAGAAGGCAATAAACACTTTAAAAATGTCACTCATTGAACACTTATGATATAGGCCCAGAACTGTATGCTCTTAACATTTAAAATCTCCTTTAATTCTGAGAGCAGCCTTTGAGGTAGGCGGTGTTATGCCCTTTCTACACATGGAGGTGTGGGTTAATTAAGTGGTGTACGCAAAATTCGCGGTGAGTAAATACTGGAGTTAGGACTTAACCCCTGGTCAGTGTGATCTCACAGCAAATTGTCCTTGACACTGCTCTGTGCAATAGAAAGTTATGTCTGTTTTAGAGGAGTGTAGTTTTACCCATTTCCAGTTTGCTCAACACTATTATTGGACTTTACTGTAACATCATTTTGTGGGGTCCAATTTATTTATCTTGTAGTTTCTTTTTAGTTTGACAGCTGCCTGTGGGTGTATCTTTTTATTATTTTCCCTAGGTGTAGACTTTCCTTGTCCCTTGTCAGCTTTTCTCTTAGTGACTCTTGGATTTGTTCAGATCATTTTCTGTGGTTAGCTTGGAGGGTTCGCCTGGAAATAGCTAGAAGGGAGGAAGAAGAGGGCATATTCTGCTTCAAACTGCCTCTCCTCACTCAGCACAGGCTTTCCTATTTTCTTCGATGAAAGGTGTGGAGAAAGTCCTGCTGATTTAATTTTACACTCAAAATTCTCTTAGACAATGATGTCACTTCACTGATTCCCACCTAGCAACAAGCTTCAGAGATAAGTTTTGTCATTTTGGCAGAATGCCTTCTGAACTTCTGAATATATATATATATGTATATATATATGGTTTTTTTCATACTTATATTTTAATTTTTCCCAATCTGCTTTATACCATGAGCATAATATACTTTCCTATACAGTTTTTAAAACATGGTTTTAGGGGAACCTGGGTGACTTAGTCGGTTAAGCGTCTGCCTTTGGTGGTAGTAGGTTTGTGATCTCGGAGTCCTGGGATCAAGCCCCACGTTGAGCTCTATGCTCAGCAGGGAACCTGCTTCTCTCTCTGCCTGCTGCTCCTCCTCCTTGTGCTCTCCCTTTCTCTGTCAAATAAATGAATAAAATCTGTTTTTTTTAAAAAACCCACGTGGTTTTAATTGAGATACATATATTATAGCAAAGTACACAAGTGTTGAGTGTTTACCTATGATAAGTGTTTACCTATGTAAATGCCCATGTAATCACCACCTAGCTCATAGTTTTAAACCAGAAGTTCTCAAAATCTTTGGTCTCTGAGCCCTTTCACACTCTTAAATTGTTAAGAAACTCAGTTTTGCTTTTGTTAATTCTGTCTGTATTGCTATGTTAGAAACTGAAACAAATTTCCAAATGTTGATCAATTCAATAAAAATGACAGTAATCATGATAAACCCATCATGTTAGGCTATTACTAGCATATTATAAAACAGCATCTTTTTACTAAAAATACCTATATTTTCTAAAAACCTGTGAGAAGAGTGGCATTGTTTCATATTGTTGCAAATCGCCTGAATGTCTGACTTCATAGATTTCTAGCACCTTTATCTTCAGTCTGTTATGATATGTCATTTTCATTGAAGTATATGAAGAAAATCTGGCTTTCCACATAGATGGACTTGGGACGAGAAGACCCCAGAGTCCCTCTGAAGGATGCTTGGTGATTCATTGGTGCACAAAGGGGCCCTTGATGGACGCTTTGAGACCATTCTCCTTCCCAGGGAGGAGACCACTATTCTGACCTCCTCCTTCAAGATTAGCATCACCTTTTCTTAATCTTCATGTCCCCAAGGACTTGTTTGGATCAGCTAGCTATCACTACATAACAGACCATCTTCAAACTCAGTGACTCAAAATAACATTAATTTACCATTTCTCATGAGTTTATGGATTGGCTGGGTGGGTCCATCAGTCTGAGAAAGGCTTGCCTGATCTTGGATGCCTGCTCATGCAGCAGCTACCAGCTGGTGGGATGGAGGAGATGACAACATTCCACTAGTTTTCCCGCTTGTTGGAGGCAACCTGTACATTTTCTCATGGCAGTGGCAGAGATCTGAAAGAAGGAAAAGAAAATGTGCCTCTGGTTGTGCCAAGTTTCCTTCTGTTTCGATTGGCCAAAGCAAAGGACACTGCCAAGCCCAGAGTAGGTGCAGGAGGGCGGTACACAAAGACTTGGACACAGAAGATCATGAAACATTGGGACCATTAGTGCAATCCATCTCCTGTGCTGGCATGTCCTCAAAGTATAATTATAGATAGTTTTTTAAAAGAGTATATTACTAGTAAAAAAAAAAAAAACTAGTTGAAAGTGTAGAGCACAATAGTAGCCTTCTAATAAATATATATATATTTTCCCCTTTTAGGATGTATGTACCAATTTTTTCTAAGATTTTATTTATTTACTTGAGAGAGAGGGAAAGAGAGAGAGCGAGCATGCACAAGCAGGAGGAGCAGCAGGCAGAGGGAGAAGCAGGCTCCCCACTGAGCAGGGGGGCCCAATGTGGGGCTCCATCGCAGGACCCTGGGATCATTATCTGAGCTGAAGGCAGCCACTTATTGATCCACTCAGGGGTCCCATCCAGTTCTGATTTTTATTTTTTTAATTTAAATTCCAGTGTAATAAACCTACAGTGTTGATTAATTTCAGGTGTATAATATCATGGTTTACCAATTCTACTTTAGTCAGTGCTCATCACTGAAAGTGTATGCTTAATCCCCAACCCTAGTAACCATCAGTTTGTTCTCTGTACATCAGAGTAAGTTTATTTTGTTTGTCTCTTTTCTTCTTTGCTCATTTTTTGTTTCTTAAATTCCATATATAAGTGAAATCATATGGTATTTGTCTTCTCTGACTGATTTATTTCACTTAGCATCCTACCCCTGATTTATTTCACTTAGCATCCTACCCTCTAGATCCATTGATGTTTTGCAAATGGCATGATTTCATTCCTTTTTATGGCTGAGTTTGTTCCATTGCGTGCATATATATATAAACATATACATATGTATCTTTTTAGTCATTCTTCTAATGATGGATACCTGGGCTGTTACTATAATTTGGTTATTGTAAATAATACTGCTATAAACATAGTGGTGCATATATCTTTTTGAATTCGTGTTTTCATATTCTCTGGGCAAATACCCAGGAGAGGAATTCACTGGATCATATGGTAATTATATGTTTAACTTTTTGAGGAGCCTGCATGCTGTTTTTCACAGTGGCTGCACCAGTTTGCATTCCCACCAATAGTGCATTAGGGTTTCTTTTTCTCCAGATCCTCACCAGCACTTCTTTCCTGTGTTTTTTATTTTAACTGTTCTGACAGCTATGAGGTGACATCTCATTGTGGTTTTGATTTGCATTTCCCTGATGATGAGTACCGTTGAGCTTCTTTTCATGTGTGTGGTGGCCATTCGTATGTCTTTGGAAAAATGTTTTTTCATGTATATTTTGCCCATTTAAAAAATGGATTATTTGGGGTTTTTTGGTGTTGAGTTATATAAGTTCTTTATATATTTTGGACACTAACCTTTCATCATATATGTCATTTACATATGGTCAATCCAAAATGAACATTTTTTTTAATTTTAAAGAGAAAGGAAAATAATTTTACTTGAACCCAAGTTAGGACAGCTGCCTGGGATACACAGCTAGACACACACACACACACACACACACACACAGTGCTTTGGGAAAGGAATATTTGATACAAGATTGTAAATGTTTTTACATAAATAGTTACAAATCATCATAATATAAGACATTCCAGAAAATTACAAACTTTATCTTATGCTTCTAGTATGTATAAGGTTGTGGGCTTCAGAGGTATGGAAACTCAGATTTTTTATTCTTTAGTTTGAAATGTTTCCTTTAGGTTATTTGCTAATGAAGCAGATGGACAATATGTCCGGGAGTGGGGAGCAGAAATAGAGACCATGCTTTGAAGTTTGGTTAAGTCATTCTGACCTTGGTACAAGTTAAAGTATAGTTTTCTTGGGAGCCCTAGGAGCAGGGCCCACAAACATTAAAAGTTGAAAGCATTTCCCCATTTTGATCAATAATCTTTCCTTAGGGACCCCTGGGTGGCACAGTCAGTTGAGCCTCAGGCTCTTGGTTTCAGCTCCCATCATGTGGAATCCAGCCCAGGGTCCAGGTCCACACTCAGCCCAGAATCTGCTTGTCCATCTCCCTTTCCCCGCTTGCTTGATGGCTCTCTCTCTCTCTCTATTTCTCTCTCTCTCTCAAATAAATAAATAAATAAAGTCTTTTAAAAGTCTGTCCTCAGAGAGAGTTGATGATCTGGGTTTTGTTTTTATGTCTTTCAGTGTGAAGGTGACTGGCTTATCTGCCCTGCGTCCACCAAGTCTCTTGTGGCTAAGTATGAATATTTATACCATATTAGGGTTCCTCATCAGGGAGAAACTTACTATAACATCAATGGCAGGAAGCTTACATATTTCTTTATTAAGTCGAACTGGCAAGCAAGCAAGTTCGTGTGCTTGGCTTAGATTGTTTGGTTTTGCCTTTGGTAAAGCATTTATAACAAAGACACATGGACAGTAAATGAATTCCAGTAAGTACAATTTGAAGGAAAAATGTGATGTTGGAATAGACTCAGGAGAAAAAAAATCCAAAGACTCCTTCACAAACATCTTGATAAAAGGGTAGGGAAATTTATGATTATTCATGAGAAAAGATGAAGCCTGTGCGTTGAGCAAGCATAGATGCCCCATATATCACATGTTGATTTCGGGAAGGGACTTAATATTGGAAGAAGGCAAAATTCTTTCGTCCCTGACATCAGAAGGTTAGGGCAAGAAGAAGGGACTATGGGTATGCTTTAAGAGCTGGTATAACCTGTGTGGTGTCTTTGGCTTGTTGACTTAATTAAGGAATTCAGGACGTTGCTTGCTAATAGGCTGGAGCCAAATCAGTTGACCTTGAGTCCAAGCTTCTACAGAGACAACTGGTGAGTTTGTCTGTGGCATCTGAAAAGACACACTAGCTGATTGGGGAAAATTGTTCTCTGAAAAACAAGCTTTAGTTCTTTAGCTAGTTTCAATTTCATTAACCTTACGGGACACGCTTTTAATTCCCCTTTGAGTTATGATTGTACTTGAATCTCAGAGAATTGGGATCATGACCACTCTTGCTAATTCCTTATTTCCTTGGGCGAGGTGGGCTTTGGGCAAAGAGCAGTTTTTGTGTATCTTAGCTGTAGCATGCCTATGTGCAGGGCTAAGCAGAGGTTCTTTTTTTTTCTTAAGATTTTTATTTATTCATTTGACAGAGATCACAAGTAGGCAGAGAGGCAGGCAGAGAGAGAAAGGGAAGCAGGCTCCCTGCTGAGCAGAGAGCCACACGTGGGGCTCGATCCCAGACCCTGAGATCATGACCCAGCTGAAGGCAGAGGCTCAACTCACTGAGCCATCCAGGTGCCCCTAAGCAGAGGTTCTTAACCTGAGGTCATAGCAGCAAGGGAAATAAAAGCTATATGAAGTCAAACATGCTGAGATTTTTCCTGTTATAATTTCCCATTATCAGTCCTTAATGCCATTTATCTGGAACATGGGTAGAGGTCTATCTTCTGTAACTCTTCAAGTTGAATCAGAAGGATTTGACATCACACAGGCTGCAACTTGTGGTCTCTTTTTCTGATGGAAGGAGCATTGGAGATAATTACTTATCTGAGAACTTGGATATTTTCCTATATAGTTGAGTACTATACAGGATCATTAATTTCATCCCCAGTGTATTCGAAGGACTAGAGACAGTAGAGTCAAATGCAACTTTATAGTCCCTTGCACGTTGATCTGATATCCACGGGTATCCTGGAGAAAAGATCAGTAAACCAGTCCCAGCCACCTTGAGAAAGGAAGGTATGGTAGTCAAGGGCTTCCTGTAACCAACTGGCTTACTGCCTGCCTTTATCTATTGGATTCTAATTACCGGGAGGAGTTAATATGGATACAGCAAGTAGTGTTAGCCATCATATAGACTCTGCCTTGCACAGTAAGTAATGAGGCAATTAATAAGGGGCATTTCTATGGAAACTAAAGAAAAATACAGGCTAATGTTTGGAACAGATCATAAACTCAGTGTCTGAGTCTTGAGTGCTGCCCAGTGAGAAGATTTGTAGATGTCAGACTGGAAGCATCCTCAGCTGGGGAGGGAGAAGGTAGCAGTGATCTAATGAATATTTCCGGTTTGTAGTTCAAAGATCTTTGGTGATGTTTTGAGTGGCTCCTAGAGCAACAGGCACTCAGACAGTCTATATGTAAGCTCTCGTGGCAATTTCTCAGAAGTTTATCTCAAGCTGTCAAGCTTCAGTTTGCAGGGCTTCAGGGAAAAAAAGGCAGTTTTAGTTCTTCATGACTTAAAGATAAGAGAATGGGAGAAGATGGGAAACCTTAGTTTGGAGACTCACAGCCAGATATTTGAGGAAACCAGAAGAATTCAGGATCCAGCCACATTTTAACAGGGAACCAACAAACACTCAAAGACCACCAGAACTAGAATCTAACATCTAGAAAACGTGTGTTACTGAAATTTAATTTCTCTCTAAAATCAGCCCCCATTTCCTGTCAAAGAAAATCAAAGGAAGGGTAATTTATTTGTAAAATCAGTGTGGTTTTAATACACTGGGCCACTTGTTTACCAAAGCACAACAAGAATAGTGATTGACCAGATCAGTTCTTTTAAATCTGCTTTGTTGGATTTTTTTATAAGGAATTTCAGATTGAGCCTTTAACAGCTTTTTAAGGCCAAAAGCTGAGCCAAATATTTCCCATCAGACTTGCCTACAATATCTGTAAATATGGGTGAATTCCTCTCTTCTCAAGTCCCCCAAAACATCTTGAGGTTTCTGCACCTGCCAGGAAGTAACCTTCTTTACTCACCTTGTAGGGCTCCTGGGAACGCTGTAAGCAAAGTATCAGGCCATTACCAAAGGACTCTATTGGCTCTATAAAGTCAACTCTAATGATTTAAAGCTGTCTGGTCTTATCTGAGTCTATGCATGTATATCTCAAATACGACATTCCAGCCAGAGTCTTGGCAATATAACACATGTTTCCAATAGTGTCCTGTTATAAGGAGTACAGATTCTCATTGAACCTATGCAAATAATTATAATTACCATGAAAGGAAGAATGCTCATGGAGAGTCTCTGAATTCTGGAAAGTTCAGATAAGGAGAAAGATTAATGTTCCAATTTGTTCACAAAGAGCTACTTTATCATACTTCTCTAACTCATAAATATCTTAAGAGAAAAAGTTTCCTTAAATCTGGAGGAGCAAACATTAGAGAACCAGCCATGTTTCAAATGAGAGTCAGGAAAACCATAATCATCTTACTTAATTTATTTAGTCCTATGTTAATAATTCTTATTCTGTTGACTACAGTTTTCCTACTAGGTCTGGAAGTTCTTAGTTTTAGGATCTTAAGGGTATCAGAAACCTTTGAAGAATTCCCTTCTATGAATCTCGTTGAAGCTGAAACTCATTTTGCAAGAGCATCAGAACAATAACTGTAAATGACAAAACACTCAAAAAATTTTTGTGGTTAAAGACCTGATGAGAATTCACTATAATGCAGACAGGGAAACAGACAGGGAAATTCCGTTGTTTCTGTGACACACAATATATTAAAAGAATTTTAAGCAATGACATTACACCAGAAGGTAGGGGAGACTGGGTGGCTAAGTCGTTAAGCCTCTGCTTTCTGCTCAGGTCGTGATCCTAGGGTCCTGGGTTTGAGCCCTGCCTCAGGCTCCCTGCTCAGCAGGAAGGCTCCTTCCCTCTCACCCACTCCCCCTGCTTCTGTTCCCTCTCTTGCTGTTTCTCTGTCAAATAAATAAAAATCTTTAAAGAAATTATACCAGAATGTCATAAAATTTTAGGAGTTTTATATAATTTCTGGAACACTTACAGCATTTAACCACATAATAGAACCCAAGAAGTCCTAAACCCAATTAGTCAAAGAAACTTCATTTAGAATTCGCATTTTGGAGAAGTTTGTTAAAAAAATCTCCTAAGGTTCTAAAGCACATACTTAAACAGGATTATAGATCACTACAACTTAGTACTTACCTGTTTAACCAAGGTGGCCAGAAGAGATTCTATAGAAGGTTGTAGCATTGTTAGCAAAACTTACTCCTTTCATACTGAGAGGTTGTAATTTTTTATGTAATTAAAGACCTGATAAAAGTAAGTATGGAGTTGCTTTCCTTATCATTTCTCAGCAGGTTAAGTTTTATTTGGTAGAATTTTAATGCTTAGAAATTTTAGTCTTCAGTGAAAACTAAGTAGTAATTAGTCGTGATCTATTACCTGAGAATTTTTTAGAATGGCAAATCTAAGAATATATTTCATAATTTCTAGAAAGGTCTTCTTTTTCATGGTATAATTCTAATAAAGCATAAAACATGCTTATTTACAGCCTCAAATCTCTTTAGTTTCTCTGTAATAAGTAAAAAACAGATAAACCTCTGTTTAGTAATTAATGTTTCAGTACTTCATCTTATTTGGAAGAGTTAGATATCTGATGAATTCAACCCAATTTATCACTTAACTTAGCAAAACATCAAAGTTTGGGTTACTAAAAATTTTGGTAAGCTATTCAAAAGTTTGTCTATAAACGTTTTTATTGATTTAATCTACTTGTTCTTAATAATTATCCATGAAAACATCGAGACAGACAAAATCAATTATAATTTTAAGCCATTTCTTTTTCTTTTCTTCTGAATTCCAGTATAGTTGAGATACAGGATTATATTATTTTCAGGTGTATAATTTAGTGATTCAGTGCTTCCATACATCACTGGGTGTTCCTGTGCGCTCCTTTAATCCTATCACCACTTATTTTACCCCCCACCCCACCCCAACTCCCTTCTGGTAACCATCAGTTTGTTCTCTATAGTTAAGAGTCTATTACTTGGTTTATCTCTCTCTCTCCTTTTTCCTTTGCTCATTTTTTGTTTCTTAAATTGCACATATGATTGAATTCCTATGGTATTTCTCTTTCTCCAACTTATTTCCCTTAGCATAATGCTCTCTAGCTCCATCCACATTGTTACACATGGCAAGATTTCATTCTTTTTTGGTGGCTTCCATAGTTTAGCAATTGTAAATAATGCTGCTATAAACATAGGGGTGCGTGTGTGCCGTTGAATTAGTGTTTTTGTATTTTGGGGTAAATACCCAATGGTGTGATTACTAGATTGTGGAGTATTTCTATTTTTAACTTTCTGAGGAGCCTGCATACTGTTTTCCACAGTGGCTGCCCCAGTTTGCACTTCCAACTCTGAAAGAGGGTTCCTTTTTCTCCACATTTCTGCCAACACTTGGTTCTTGTGTTTTTGATTTTAGCCATTCTGACAGGTGTGTGGTGATAGTTCATTGTAATTTTGAATTTCCCTGATAATGAGTGATGTTAAGCATCTTTTCATGCATCTGCTGGCCAGCTGGATGTCATCTTTTTTTTTTAATATTTTATTTTTTTGACAGAGCACAAGCAGGGAGAGTAGCAGGTAGAGGGAGAGGGAGACTCCCCGCTAAACAGAGAGCTGGACTTGGGGCTTAATCCCAGGTCTCAGGGATCATGACCTGAGCCAAAGGCAGACACTTAAACAACTGAGCCAACCAGTTGCCCCTGGATGTCATCTTTATTTAATTTTTTAAGGATTTTATTTATTTATTTATTTGACAGAGAGAAACACAGCAAGAAGAGAAAACAGGCAGGGGGAGTGGGAGAGGGAGAAGCAGGCTTCCCGCTGAGCAGGGAGTCTGATGCCAGATTGGGTCCCAGGACTCTGGGATCATGACCTGAGCTGAAGGCAGAAGCTTAATGACTGAGCCACCCAGGCACCCCTGGATGTCATCTTTAGAGAAATGTCTGTTCATGTCCTCTGCCAATTTTTATTTGGATAATTTGTTTTCTGGGTGTTGAGTTGTATAAACTCTTTGTATATTTTGAAAAATAACCCTTTTGGCTCAGTGGGTTAAAAGCCTCTGCATTCGGCTCAGGTCATGATCTCGGGGTCCTTGGATCAAGCCCCATTCGGGCTCTCTGCTCAGCAGGGAGCTTGCTTCCTCTTCTCTCTTTGCCTGCTTGTCTGCCTGCTTGTGATCTCTGTCTGTCAAATAAATAAATAAAATCTTTAAAAAAAAGAAAAGAAAAATAACCCTTTATTAGATATGTCATTTGCAAGTATCTTCTCCCACTCAGTGGGATGCCTTTTAGTTTTGTTGCTTATTTCCTTTACTGTGCAGAAACTTTTCATTTGGATGTAGTCCCCACAGGTTATTTTTGCTTTTATTTTTCTTGCCTCAGGAGACATATGTCTAAAAATATTGCTATAGTCAATGTCAAAGAAATTACTGCCTGTGTTCTCTTCTAGGATTTTTATGGCTTCGGGTCTCACATTTAGGTCTTTAATCCATTTTGAATTTATTTTTGTGTATGATGAAATAAAGTGGTCCAGTTTAATTATTTTGCATATAGTTGTCCAGCTTTCCCAACACCATCTTTTTGTCAAAGGGACTATCTTTTTCCCATTAAATATTCTTTTCTGCTTTGTCAAAGAATAATTGACCATATAATCATAAGTTTACATCTGAGTTTTCTACTCTGTTCCATGGATCTATGTGTCTGTTTTTTTTTTTTTTTTTTGCCAATGCCATACTGTTTTGATTAGTACAGCTTTGTAAAATAACTTGAGGTCCATAATTATGATACTATTCAGGGTCTTTTGTGGTTCCAAATAAATTTTAGGATTTTTTTGTTTTAGTTCTATGAAAAATGCTATTGGTATTTTGATAGGGATTGCATTAAATCTGCAAATTGCTTTGGAGAGTAAAGACATTTTAATAGTATTTTTTCTTCCAATCCATGAGCATGGAATGTCATTCCATTTTTTTGTGTCATCTTCAATTTCTTTAATCAATGCTTATACTTTTCAGAGTACAGTTTTTTCATCTCCTTCATTAAGTGTATTCCTAGGTAGTTTATGACTTTTGGTACATTTGCAAACGGGATTGTTTTCTTAATTTCTCTTTCTATTGTTTCATTACTTGTGTATAGAAATGCAACAGATTTCTACACATTGGTTTTGTACCCTATAACTTTACTGAATTCGTTTATCAGTTATAGAAGTTTTTTGGTGGAGTCTTTAGGCTTTTTTATATGTAGTATCTTGTCATCTGCAAATAGTGAAAGTTTTACTTCTTAACCAATTTGGATGCCTTTTACTTCTTTTTCTTGTCTGGTTGCCGTGGCTAGAATTTCCAGTACTATGTAGAATAAAGATGGTAGGAATGGACATCCTTGTGTTGTTCCTAACCTTAAGGGGAAAGCTCTTAGTTTTCCCATTTGAGTATGATATTCACTATGGATTTTTCTTGGATGGTCTTTATTATGCTGAGGTATGTTCCCACTAACCATACTTTACTGAGGGCTTTTATCATGATTGGATGTTGTACTTAATCAAACGCTTCTTCTGCATCTATTGAAATGATCATATGCTTTTTATGCTTTTTATAAAAATTATTTTTATTAACATATAATATATTATTTGCCCCAGGGGTACAGATCTATGAATCATCAGGCTTACACATCTCACAGCACCCACCATAGCCCATACCCTCCCCAATGTCCATAACCCAGCCACACTATCCCTACCCACCACCCCCCAGGAACCCTCAGTTTGTTTTGTGAGATTGAGTCTCTTATGATTTGTCTTCCTCCTAATCCCTCTTGTTTCACTTTTCCCTTCCCTACCCTCCACGACCCCCCTGCCCTGCCTCTCAAACTTCCCATATCAGAGAGGTTGTATGATAATTGTCTTTCTCTGATTGACTTATTTTGCTCAGCATAATATCCTCTAGTTCCATCCACACCATTGAAAATGGCAAGATTTCATTTCTTTTGATGGTTGCATAGTATTCCATTGTGTGTGTGTGGTGTGTGTGTGTATTCATCTT
The DNA here is from genome assembly GCF_922984935.1 of Meles meles. Lineage (NCBI taxonomy): Eukaryota > Metazoa > Chordata > Mammalia > Carnivora > Mustelidae > Meles > Meles meles. The sequence goes on from NC_060081.1 coordinate 48,135,532, forward strand.
CTTTATCCATTCATCTGTTGATGGACATCTTGGTTCTTTCCATAGTTTGGCTATTATGGACATTGCTGCTATAAACACTTGGGTGCACATACCCCTTCAGATCACTGCATTTGTATCTTTAGGGTATCTTTACCACTGCATTTGTATCCCAGTAGTGTGATTGCTGGGTAGCTCTATTTTCAACTTTTTGAGGAATCTCCATGCTGTTTTCCAGAGTGGCTACACCAGCTTGCATTCAACCACCAGTGTAGTAGGGTTCCCCTTTCTCCACATCCTCACCAACATCTGTAATTTCCTGACTTGTTAATTTTAGCTATTCTGACTGGTGTGATGTGGTATCTCACTGTGGTTTTGATTTGTATTTCGCTGATGCCGAGTGATGTGGAGCAATTTTTCATGTGTCTGTTGGCCATTCGGATGTCTTCTTTGCAGAAATGTCTGTTCATGTCTTCTGCCCATTTCTTGAATGGATTATTGTTCTTTAGGTGTTGAGTTTGATAAGTTCTTTATAGATTTTGGATACTAGCCCTTTATCTGATATGTCATTTGCAAATATTTCCTCCCATTCTGTCAGTTGTCTTCTGGTTTTGTTGATTGTTTCCTTTGCTGTGCAAAAGCTTTTGATCTTGATAAGTCCCAATAGTTCCTTTTTGCCCTAGCTTCCCTTGCCTTTAGCAATGTTTCTAGGAAGATGTTGTTGCAGCTGAGGTTGAAGAGGTTGCTGCCTGTGTTTTCCTCAAGGATTTTGATGGATTCCTGTCTCACACTGAGGTATTTCATCCATTTGGAGTCTGTTTTTGTGTGTGATGTAAGAAAACAGTACAGTTTGATTCTTCTGCATGTTGCTGTCCAATTTTCCCAACACCATTTGTTGAAGAGACTCTTTTTTCCATTGAATTAATAGGACTGATAAACCCCTGGCCAGACTTACCAAAAAGAAAAGAGAAAGGACCCAAATAAATAAAATCATGAATGAAAGAGGAGAGATCACAACCAACACTGAAGAAATACAAACAATTATAAGAACATATTATGAGAAATTACATACTAACAAATTTGACAATCTGGAAGAAATGGATGTATTCCTAGAGACATATAAACTACCAAAACTGAACTAGGAAGAAATAAAAAAGATGAACAGGCCCATAACCAGTAAGGAGATTGAAGCAGTCATCAAAAATCTCCCAATGAACAAGAGCCAAGGGTCAGATGGCTTCCCAGGGGAATTCTACCAAACATTTAAAGAAGAATTAATTCCTATTCTCCTGAAACTGTTCCAAAAAATAGAAATGGAAGGAAAACTTCCAAACTCATTTTATGAAGCCAGCATTACCTTGATCCCAAAATGCAAAGACCCCATCAAAAATAAAAACTAAAGACCAATATCCTAGATAAAGAGGATGCAAAAATTCTCACCAATATACTAGCCAATAGGATCCAACAGTACATTAAAAGGATTATTCACCATGACCAAGTGGGATTTATTCCTGGGCTGCAAGGTTGGTTTAACATCTGCAAATCAATCAATGTGATACAAGATGTTAATACAAGAAAGAGCAAGAACCATATGATACTCTCAATAGATGCTGGAAAAGCATTTGACAAAGTACAGCATCCTTTCTTGATCAAAACTCTTCGGAGTGTAGGGTTTGAGTGTAGGGATTGAGGATATATACCTCAATACCATCAAACCCATCTATGAAAAACCCACAGTGAATATCATTCTCAATGGGGAAAAACTGAGAGCTTTCCCTAATCAGGAACATGGCAGGGATGTCCACTATCACCACTGCTATTCAACATAGTACTAGAAGTCCTAGCTTTGGCAATCAGACACCAAAAAGAAATAAAGGGCATCCGAATCAGCAAAGAAGTCAAACTCTCACTCTCTGCAGATGATAAGATACTTTATGTGGAAAACCCAAAAGACTCCACTACAAAACTGCTAGAACTCATACAGGAATTCAGTAAAGTGTCAGGATATAAAATCAATGCTCAGAAATAGGTTGCATTTCTATACATCAATAGCAAGAGAGAAGAAAGAGAAATTAAGGAGTCGATCCCATTTACAATTGCACCCCAAACCATAAGATACCTAGGAAGGAACCTAACCAAAGAGGCAAAGAACTTGTACCAAGAAAACTATAAAGTACTCATGAAAAAATTGAGGAAGACACAAAGAAATGGAAAAATGTTCCATGCTCATGGACTGAAAGAACAAATATTGTGAAAATGTCTATGCTACCTAAAGCAATCTACACATTTAAAGCAATCCCTATCAAAATACCCTCAATTTTTTAAAGAAATGGAACAAATAATCCTAAAATTTATATGGAACCAGAAAAGACCCCAAATAGCCAGAGGAATGTTGAAAAAGAAAACCAAAGTTGGTGGCATCACAATTCCAGACTTTAAGCTCTATTACAAAGCTGTCATTATCAAGACAGTATGGTACTGGCACAAAAATAAACACATAGATCAATGGAACAGAATAGAGAGCCTAGAAATAGAACCTTAACTCTATGGTCAACTAATCTTCTTCGACAAAGCAGGAACGAATGTCCAGTGGAAAAGCACCCCAGCTTTCTTGTGATGTCCATTTGCATGATAAATTGTTTTCCACCCCCTCACTTTAAATCTGGAGGAGTCTTTGGGTCTAAAATGAGTTTCTTCTAGACAACATATCAATGGGTCTTGTTTTTTTTATCCATTCTGATATCCTGTGTCTTTTGATTGGGGCATTTAGCCCATTTACATTCAGGGTAACTATTGAAAGATATGAATTTAGTACCGTTGTATTGTCTGTAAGGTGACAGTTACTGTATATTGTCTCTGGTCCTTTCAGGTCTATTACTTTCAGCCTCTCTCTTTGCTTAGAGGATCCCTTTCAATATTTCCTGTCGGCCTGGCTTGGTGTTTGCAAATTCTTTTAATTTTTGTTTGTCCTGGAAGCTTTTTACCTCTCCTTCTATTTTCAATGACAGCCTAGCTGGATATAGTATTCTTGGCTGCACATTTTTTCTCATTTAGTGCGCTGAACATATCATTCCCGTCCTTTCTGGCTTGCGAGGTCTCTGTGGATAAGTGTGCTGTCAGTCTACTATTTCTACCATTGTATGTTACAGACCTCTTGTCCTGAGCTGCTTTCAGGATTTTCTCTTTGTCACTAAGACTTGTCGGTTTTACTATTAGATGATGGGGTATGGACCTATTTCTATTGATTTTGAAGGGGGTTCTCTGTGCCTCCTGGATTTTGATGCTTGTTCCCTTTGCCATATTAGGGCAATTCTCTATTATAATTTGCTCCAATATACCTTCTGCCCCTCTCTCCCTTTCTTCTTCTTCTGGGATCCCAATTATTCTAATATTGTTCCATCTTATGGTATCACTTATCTCTCAAATTCTCCCCTTGTGGTCCAGTAGTTTTTTGTCTCTCTTTTGCTCAGCTTCTTTATTCTCTGTCATTTGGTCTTCTATATTACTAATTCTCTCTTCTGCCTCATTTATTCTAGCAATAAGAGCCTGCCTTTTAAAAAAAAGATTTTATTTATTTAATTGACAGACAGAGACAACAAGTAGGCAGAGAGGCAGGCAGAGAGAGAGGGGGAAGCAGGCTCCCCACCGAGCAGACAGCCCAATGTGAGACTCAATCCCAGGACCCTGGGATCATGACCTGAGCTGAAGGCAGAGGCTTTAACCCACTGAGCCACCCAGGCGCCAAGAGCCTGCATTTTTTATTGCACGTCATTAATAGCTTTTTTGATTTCAACTTGGTTAGATTTTAGTTCTTTTATTTCTCTTTAGTTCTATTTTATTTCTTTATATATATATGTGTGTATATATATATACATATATACACATACACACATACATATATACGATATATATATATATGCATGTGTATGTATATACATATATATTAGACTGGTGAATAGAACAGAGCCACCTGCTTGATTTTGGGTGTATTCTGGTCTCTTAGAAGAATCTATCTCCCAAAATTTTAAAGAAAGAAAAACTTACATATATACAAAAATTAGGGTAAACACGATGAAGAGATGAATATAACTGTAAAGATGAAAATTCAAAATGATTCTAAAAAAGGAATCGATAAGATAAGTTGTTTGGAAAAAGAAAAAAATGAGAGAATGTGATCGGGCTGGAGCTAGATTTAGGGTATATTTTGATCTATTAGAAGAAATTGTATCCCAAAATTAATTAAAGAAAAAACAACCTATATGTATACCAAAAATAAGATTAAATACAATGAAGGGATAAAATATGACTATAACAATGAAAATTTTAAAAGATTTTATAAACAAAGGTATTGATAAGATAAAATAGTTAAGAAACGTTAAAAGATGAAAGAGGAAATTTTTAAAAAATAGAAAAAGAAAAAAAGAAAAAACTCCTAGGTCTGGAGTTACGCAGTTCTTGTTGATCAGTGAACTTGTTCTTGGATGGATGCTCTTGCTGATCTTCTGGGGGAGGGGCCTGCTGCAGTGATTCTCAAATGTCTTTGCCTGAGGAGGAATTGCATTGCCCTTGCCAGGGGCCAGGCAAGGGCCTGGCTCTAGTTCACTCTCAGTAGCTTTTGTTCTCTGAAAGCTTCCTGTAGAGCTCTGGAGAACGGGAATGAAAATGGCGGCCTCCTGATCTCTGGCCCAGAGGAGCCAAGAGCTCAGGGTCCCACTCCTCAGTATGCCCTCAGAGGAAAGCAGTCAATCTCTCCCATTTCCCCAGTCTCTGGCTGTGCTCCATGCTCATCCGGCCTATGAATGAGCATTTCTATCTCTGGCGTATGGCCTCATACGCCATACTCCTCATTGGAGTCTCTAAACCCAGCAGACTTCTACACTGCTACTGTGCCTCTCCTCCTGGAAGAGTAATTAGATGGTCTCTTTGAATGTGCCACTTGTGTGGTCCCCGTTCAAAGAGCAGTTGCCCGACTGTGCCTCAGATCATGGTTTAAGGTAACCTTGAGTTGAGAGCCCCTACCTCTGCTTTGTCTCTGCAGCTGGCTTTCCCCCTCTGATACCTGGGAGCTCTGCCACACTCAGACACTCCCAGTCTTTCTGTGACCCCACAGATCCTGAGACCACACTGTCCCCATGAGGGCTCCATCCCCACTTAGCTTCTGGAGTGATGTACCTCAGTGGAGCAGGCTGCTAAATGTCCTGATTTTGTGCTCTGCTGCTCTATCACTTGCCAGGAGTCAGCCCTTCCCCCAAGGTCTATCTTCCTGTCACTTTGGAGTTACTTCTCCACACATCCTACCTTCCAGAAAGTGGTCAATTTTCTGTTCCTAGAATGCTGCTCTTCTTCTCTTCTATCTCCTGTTGAGTTTGTAGGTGTTCAGAATGGTTTGATAACTGTCTAGCTGAACTCCTGGGACCTAATGTTATTTCAGTTTCCTACTCCTCAGCTATCTTGCTTCCTCCTGCCTAGGCTTTATATTGGTTCTCTTATTGCTGTGATGCATCATTTTGGTTGACTTGTGAATATTGAACCACCCTTGCATCTCTGGAATAAATCCCACTTGATTGTGTGAATGATTTTTTTTTAATGTATTGTTGGATTTGTTTTGCTACTGCTTAGTTGAGGACTTTTTCTTCTGTATTTATCATAGATACTGGGCTGTATCTCTGATAAAAGAGAATTTTTTTTTTTTGGTGGTGTTTTTATTTGGTTTTGGTATTAAGGTGATAGATTATCACCTTTATAGAATGAATTTGGAAGCTTTCCTTTTGTCTACTTTTTGGAATGCTCCAAGAAAAATAAATATTAACTCTACTTTAAATGTTTGATAGAATTCACTCATGAAGCTGTCTGGTCCTGGACTTTCATTTGTTGGGAGTATTTTTAATTACTGATTCAATCTTGTTATTAAGAGGTTTGTTCAAATTTTCAACTGCTTTCTGATTCATTTGGGATGTTATAGGTCTAGGAATTTATCAATTCTTCTAATTTGTCCAGTTTGTTGGCATATAATTTTTCATAGTATAATCCTTCGTATTTCTGTGATGTGGGCTGTTATTCTCTTTCATTTCTGCATTGGAGTTATCTTATTTTAATGAGTCTGGCTAAAAGTTTATCAATTTTGTTGATCTTTTCATGGAACTGGCTCTAGGATGACTGGGTGACTTAGTCAGTTAAACCTCTGCCTTTTGCTCAGGTCATGATCTCAGGGTCCTGGGATTGAGCCCCACATCAGTCCTCCTGCTCAGCAGAGAGTTTGCTTCTTTTTCTCTCTTTCTTTCTCCCCATCACTCATTCTCTCTGTCTTTCAAATAGGTAAAATCTTTAACAACAACAACAACAACAGAAAACAAAGAACAACTCCCTGGTTTCATTGTTGTCTTCTTTTACCTTTAGTTTCTGTTGACTTTATTTCTGCTCTAATCTTTATTATATCCTTCCATCTACTGGATTTGGGTTTTATTTGTTCTTCTTTTGCTTGCTCCTTTAGGTGTGAGAGTAGGTTGTTTATTTGAGGTTTTCCTTATTTCTTGAGGTAGGCCTATATTGCTATAAGCTTGCCACTTAGAACCAATTTTACTATATCCCAAAGACTTTAGAATGTTGTGTTTTTATTTTTATTTGTCCTCATGTATTTTTCACTTTCCTTTGATTTCTTGGTTGACCCATTCATTCTTTGCTAGCATGTTATTTAACTTCCATGTTTTTGTGTTCTTTCCAGATTTTTTTCTTGTGGTTAATTTCTAGTTTTACAGTGTTGCCTGGTATGATTTCAATCTTACTGAATTTGCTGAGATTTGTTTTGTGGCCCAAGATATGATCGATTTTGGAGGATGTTCCATGTGCACTTGAAAAGAATGTGTGTTCTACTCATTTAGAATGGAATAATCTGAATATATCTGTTAGATTCACCTATTCAATGTGTCGTTCAAAGACTATTTCCTTATTGTTTTTCTGTTTGGATGAACTATCCATTGATGTAAGTGGGGTGCTAAAGTCCCCCACTATTACTGTATTACTGTTGATTACTTTATGTTTGTTATTAGCTGCTTTTTGTATTGGTGTTCTCCTGAGTTGAATGCATAAATTTTACAATTGTTGTATCTTCTTGTTGGAATGTTCCCTTTATGGTTATGTAGTGTCCTTTGCTTCTTGTTACAGTCTTTGTTTTAAAGTCTATTTTGTCTCATATAAGTATTTTTACCCCCAATTTTTATTCATTTCCATTTGCATGATAAATGTTTTTCCATTCTTTCACTTTCAGTCTTCATGTATCTTTAGGTCTGAACTGAGTCTCTTGTAGGCAGCATACATATGAGTCTTTTAAAAAGTCAATTCCCTCACCCTATGTCTTTTGATTAAAGTGTTTAGTCCATTTACTTTCAAGGTAATTATTGATAGGTATGTACTTATTGCCATTTTGTTTTGTTTTGTTTTGTTTTGTTTTAAGTTCCTCTCTGTTTCTTTCTTACTCTCTTCTCTCATGGTTTGCTGTCTTTCTTTAGTGACATACTTGAATTCCTTCCTCCTTATTTTTTCTGTATCTATTACTGGTTCTTGATTTGTGGTTACTATTAGGTTTATATATAGCATCTTCTGCCTGTAGCATTCTATATTAATTTGATGGTTGCTTAAATTTGAACCCATTCAAAAAGCACTAAATTTTTATTCCTTAACCCCACTACCACCTTATAGATATATGGCATTATACTTTATATCTTATTATTTTGTGAAGCTCTTGCCTGATTTTTATAGATATACTTAATTTTAGTGCTTTGTGCTTCCTTCTTTTCTTACATATGCTTATGGTCTTTCCTTTCCACTCAAGGAGTCCCCATTAACCAACTTGGAAAGGCTGGTTTATTGATAATGAATTCCTTTGCTTTAGTTCTCTGGGAAACTCTATTTCTCCTTCTATTCTGAATGATAACCTCGCTGGATAACATATTCTTGGTTACTTTTTTTTTTCTTTCAGCACTTTGAATATATCATGCCACTCCCTCTGACCTGTAAACTGTGCTGAAAAATCTGCTGATAACCTTATGTGTTTCTCTTGAATGTAATGTTTTCTTCTCTCTTGTTGCTTTTAAGATTCTGTCTTTCTCACTACTTTTGGCCATTTTAATTACTCTGTGTCTTGGTGTGGACCTGCTTGGGTTGATTTTGTTAGGGACTTTTTGTGCCTCCTGGATCAGGATTTCTGTTTCCTTCCCCAGATTAAGGAATTTTTCAGCGAATATTTCTTCAAAAAAATCTGCTATCTTGTCTCTCTCTTCTTCTCCTGGGATCCCTATAATGCAAACTTACTGCACTTGATGCTGTCACTGAGTTCACTTAATCTATTTTCATATTTTATTATTTGTTTTTCTTTCTCTTATTCAGCTTGACACATTCCATTATTCTGTTCTCCCAAGTACTGATCCATTCTTTTGCTTTTTCTAGTGTACTATTTGGTCCCTCAATCATATTTTCTTTTGAGTTACTGAGTTCTTTATGTTATGTTCTTTTTTATGTTTTCTTTCTCTTTGTTGGGAGTATCCCCAAGGTCTTCCACTGTTTTTCCAAGTCCAGTGAGTATCTTTAAATCATTACTTCAAATTCTCTACCAAGCATATTTCTTATCTCTGTTGTGTTTAGCTCTCTTGGTGTGACTTTGTCCTGGTTTTTTGTTTGTTTTGTTTTTTTTCATTTTGAACATATTCCTGTTTCTCCTCATTTTATCTAACTCTTTGAATCTGTTTCTCTGTGTTGCTCTTGCTCTTACAAACTGTGGTCCATGAGGAAGAGATCCTGCAGTGCAATATCCCCTGTTCACGAAAACTTGGCTCTCTTCTGTGTGCTTCATGCACCTTAGTTTTGTGACTGAGCTGGGTTTGCCTTCAGTTCAGTCATTTCTAATGGTTTGTTTTGACTGTTGTGGGCAGGGTTTGTTCCCTGTGTTAGTAGGTTAGTCTGGGGCCATCCTGAACTTGAGTTGAGTCAGACCAGATGTTTGCCAGAGCTGAGGAAGCACCAAACTTCAGGGCATTTTCCTTGTGTTTTCTCCAAAGAAGCTTTTGTTGGTGGGTGGGGCCTGAAGGCAGAGCAGATTTCTGCACCCAGCCACTGTTGGGGCTAAAGTCAGACTGGTGTGTGTAGTTTTCTTTCTCCCTGGGCCAGGAGTCCCTTTGTGGTGATGCTTGCCCCTGTTGGTGTTGCTTGCACATTGCCATGCTTGTGTCACAACTTTGGTTGCACACCTGCCACAGGTGTGTTGGAAGGGGCAGGGTGTGCAACGTTAGCAAGGTCCACACTGTTTGGCTACAGGAGGGACCTGCAACCCTGGGAAAATTGCAAAGGCCAGGCTGGTGGGTGTGGGTCCCCAGAAGAACACATGGGAAATGTTAATAAGTTAAGTGAGTGTGTTCCTGCTGCTCTCATTTCCCAGGTATCTGTGTACCTAGGCTGGAGGCATGGGAGGAAAATGGATGCACCAGCTCTTTTGTTCTTTGAGAAGTCTTTCAAATATCCCTGCCCCTCCAGCACATGCTCTGAGATTAGTAAGTTAATTATCTTCCCAAACACCCTAGGCATTTGTCAAATTGCTGCTTCTATCCTGTGTCTTATTGGGGATGTTTTGCTCTCTCTTGAAGGGCAGAGACTCAGTTTCCTCTCTTTCTCTGACTCTTCTAGACCCCAGCCCATTGGGTTTTTTTTGTTGTTGTTTGTTTGTTTTGTTTTGTTTTTTAACATTCCTGATGTTAAGCTCCACAGACTTTAAGAACTTTTGAAGTTCCCTTTTGTTTTCAAAGTCAAATATTATGAGGATTCATCTTCCTAGTGTGGGTCCCCTGTGCCTGAGGTGCCTGGAATGAGGGTTAGCTCCTCTCTCTTCTTTGTGTCCGCAGCATCTTCCCCTCTCACAGACAATCCCCTGGGTCCAGTTAGTTCCTCACTGTGTTTCTTCTCTTGCTACCTTTAATGTGGCTTCTTCTATTCATTTAGTTGTGGATAGTCTGTTTGGCCAGTCTTTTGGTCATTTTCTGGGCTACTTATACTGATGTGGTTGTTTTCTAGTTGTATCTATGGGATAAAGTGGGCCTAGGATCCTCCTACTCCACCATTTCCCCTCAAATTCTAATAAATATTTTTTTCAATGAATAAAGTTAGTTCAATGCCAGAGTTGTGGCCAATATAACTATCTGAGTATTAGTCAAGGTTTGTAGATGGATTTATAATATAGTGTTACAGCCTATAGAGTTTAATATGCTGAATATACTGCATTATGCATACTACATTGAACACATACACTAAGTTTTTTTCTAGGGAAAATCAAAAGATAAAATGTTGTGTGTGAATTCTGAGAAGATTAAATACATACATTGCTTAAAAGGGATAAATAATAATTATTTTGATGGACGAGTGTAACATTCTTCACTCCAATTTTAAGATAACAAAATTCAAAAGCAACCAAGGATATTTTAACCTCTGTTGTTTTTTTAAAGGTTTTGTTTATTTATTTGACACAGAGATAGATAACACAAATAGGCAGAGCAGCAGGCAGAAGAAGAGGGAGAAGCAGGCTCTCCCCCAAGCAGGGAGCCCGATGCAGGGCTTAAACTCAGGAAACTGGGACCATGACCTGAGCCGAAGACAGATGCTTAACCGTCTGAGCCACCCAGGCACCCCTGTTTTGGTTTCAATACATTATGATTCACCTAAAGCTTTGGTCATGGTGTGAGTAATTAGGTATACAATATTAAATTGGCTTCCTTAGGAAAATTTTTCTAAATTTTATCTTGGTGGAGACTTGAAAGGTCTCAAATGTTTCCAGGATGAAATAACTTTAGAACTGTTCCTCACCCCATATTTCCAAGAAAGTGAAAGGAACCATATCACTTATGGAGGTGAGCACAGCCACCTAGTTTTTTCCTTTTGGTGTGGAAAAAAAAATTGCTATTTTTAAACATCTCCCTGCTCCCTCCCCTAATATTTTTTCATTATTCTAATCTATGGAGCAGAACGCTTTTCATGAAATATTATTAAAGAAATGGCTCATAAAAATTCATCCCAGAGGCACTACCCTGGATTTATTATGACATTAAAGATGCAATTATTAAAGTTTGTGTTTGGGATTCTGTTAAATACCAAGCATCAAAAACAAGTTGTAGAAAAGCATGGTCTTCTCTCAGATATACAGAAATAATGATGGGGAAGAAGAGGGTAACATGAGCTGTTCCCTCTTCACTCTCCATAATCACACTTATGTTGATATGTCTTTTGAGTATCAGTTGGCCATAGTCATATTGTTTTGGAAGAGTGCTAACAGTAAGACTTGAGGGAAGTTATTTTCTTGAAATTGAGAAGACAGGTCACAAGAAAGCTTAGGTTAGCCCTTCATTCTGGTTTTCAAAGACACTGGCTGTCTAAGAGGCCACACAGAGGCAGTTACAAATCCTTCATTCTGCCTCACAGAACACAATTTAAATAGTCATTTTATAGATACTGACTACCTGTTTTTCACAATGGGAATAAACAAAGCCTGAAAAGCGATTAGTCTGGGCTAGTGGGAATGCTATACAGTTAAGTAGCTTTTAAAGCATAAATGGATAAATTCAGAAGGGAGAAATACAGAAGCTCTTAAAGTCTAAATGGAAAAAATCAGGATATTATTTCTTTCTTGGGGGAATGAGAGAGTTTTTTGAGATGGTATCTTAAGGATTGATAGAACATCATTATGTTATGTGGCTAGAAAAGAAGTGTGTTATGTATGTATGAACAGAGAACAGTGATAAATGCAGTGAATAAGTAGGCTGAGGCCAGAAACTGTTGACATCAGTAATTTTAACATTGTTCTTTAGGCAGTGGATAAGAATTCAATATTTTTGAGCAGAGTTGTCACTGGGAGAGATTAGTCTATATGTAGACTTGAAGGCCAAAGAAATTCAAAAGAAAGTTACTAAAATTAAGGAATAAGAGAAACTTTAATGGAGGAGAGGGAAGCTTCAAAGACAGGGTAGAATTCATAGATTTTATCAGTAGATTGGATGTGAGAACAAATGAGATGGAGCAGAACAAGATGGACCCATAGGTTACTATCTGTTAAGGGTTATAAAAATAGGGCAGGAAGGCTCATTGATTTTTATTAATTACACACAATGAGCATGTGGGCCATTTTTTTAAACTCTGAAAATGTAAGGGGAAGAACCAGTGTTTAGCAGAAGAAAGGTTAAGGCTAAAGTTAGGGGTTTGAGATTATATTCAGAGAAGTAGAAATTAAAGGCATATGATGATCACATAAGACAACTAAGGGAAAATACATATAGACAAGATCCTCTGAATAGATGGTGAAAGATTTCTTTCCCTTTTGTTGGGGGTGGTGCTGGCAATACTGTAATATTGAAGCAATAATGGGTTGGTTTAACATGTATTTTCATTTCTGAAACTATACTGTATTTTTATATTATTAAATTTTACATTATGAACTTTATAATTAAGAGAATGGGAGTATGTCTCTCCTTATATAGAAATATTTCCAAGATATAGTGCAAAGTCCAAAAGTAAATTGTAAAACAATAGCTATAGTATAAATCCATTTATATAAATATCCCCAAAACCATAAAATAATATTACATATTTGTGTATGTAATTTTCATTTGTGTAATCAAAACCAAATATATTTCACTTCACCTATAGAGTAATTGCAGAAATCCTTAACCATATCTACGTCAGAGAATTCTTATTGGGCTAGTTTTTTCTTAGTTCTAATTTTAGGCTGACAAAATCAAATGGAGATATTTTCTCAGTGTCAAATCTATTCCAATTGAAATGACTTGGCTAATGACTTGCCTCTTTAAATTTACTTTGTTTTGGGGTGCCTGGGTGGCTCAGTGGGTTAAAGCCTCTGCCTTCGGCTCAGGTCAGGATCCCAGGGTCCTGGGATCGAGCCCCGCATCGGGCTCTCTGCTCGGCAGGGAGCCTGCTTCTTCCTCTCTCTCTGCCTGCCTCTCTGCCTACTTGTGATCTTTGTCTGTCAAATAAATAAATAAAATCTTTAAAAAAAGTAAATAAATTTACTTTGTTTCATAAAGCATTAATTATATCTATATGTTACATACCATACAATAGTAATATAAATACTACATATTGGTACCATACATATTATATAGTACATACATACACCATACATATTATATAGTACATACACATATTATATAGTTCATATATACTACATATACTGTGTATAGACCATACACATAGACACCATATACATACACCATATAGACCACAAACATACACATATATGTATATATATGGTGTGTATATCCACCATATATATACATACACACATATAACAATATATGTTTTATTTAATTCCAGTATAGTTAATATACAGTTTCATACTGTTATATTAGTTCAAGGTGTACAATACAGTGAACCACAAATACTGTATGTTACTCAACGCTCATCACAATAAGTGTACTCTTAATCCCCTTCAATTATTTCACCCATCCCCTCACCCACTTCCCCTCTGGTAGCCATCGGTTGTTTTCCACAGTTAAAAGTCTGTTTTTTGGTTTATCTCCTTTTTTCTTTGTTTTGTTTCTTAAATTCCATATATGAGTGAAAATGTATGGCATTTGTCTTTCTCTGACCGACATCTTATTTAGCATTAAACCCTCTAGATCCATCCATGTTGTTTTAAATGGCAAGATTTCATTCTTTTTTATGACTGAGTAATGTTCCTTTATATATATATATATCATGTATAATATATAATTATAAATATTATAATTATAAATATATAAAAATACATAATTATAAATATTAATAGATATAATACATATAATCTTTCTCTATATACATAGAGAGAGATCTCACATCTCATCTATATATGTCTCACATCTTCTTTATTCATCTATTGAGGACACTTGGACTACTTTCTTAATTTGGCTATTATAAATGATGCTGCAATAAACATAGGAGTGCATATATCTTTTTGAATTCACATTCTCATATTCTTTGTGTAAATACCCAAGAGAGGAATTACTGGGTCATATGGTAATTCTATTTTTAATTTTGGGGGAACCTCCATACTATTTTTCACAGTGAATGCACCAGTTTGCATTCCTACCAACAGTGCACAAGGGTTCCTTTTTCCTCCACATCCTTGCCAACACTTCTTGTTTCTTGTGTTTTTGGTTTCAGCCATTCTGACAGCTGTGAAGTGCTATCTCATTGTGGTTTTGATTTGTAATTCCCTATTGTTGAGGGCAGTTGAGCATCTTTTCATTTGTCGTTTGACCATCTATATGTCCTTGGAGACATGTCTGCTTATGTCCTCTGCCCACATTTTAATTGGATTATTTGTTTTGTGTGTGTGTGTGTGTGTGTGTGTTGAGTTATATAAGTTCTTCATATATTTTGGCTACCAACCCTTTATTGAATATGTCATTTGTAAATATCTTCTCCCACTTTAGTTTTGTTGATTGATTCCTTTGCTGTGCAGGAGCTTTTTATTTTGATGTACTCCTGGTAGCTTAATTTTGGCTTTTTCCCTTGCCTCAGGAGACATATCTAGAAAAGTCTTACCTAGAAAAATGTTACTATGGCTGATGCCAGAGAAATTACTGCCTGTGCTTTCTTCTAGGATTTTAGTTTCAGGCCTCACATTTAGGTCTTTAATCCATTTTGAATTCATTTTGTGTATGGTGTAAGAAAGTGGTCCAGTTTCATTCCTTCCCATTTACATGACCATTTTTCCCAACATAATATGTTGAAGAGAACTTTTCTCCCACTACATGTTCTTGCCTCTTGTCAAAGATTGTACAGTCATGGGTTTATTTCTGGAGTTTCCTTCAGCTCTTCTTTTGGTCTATGTGACTCTTTTTGTGTCAATCCCATGCTGTTTTGATCACTACAACTTCGTAGTGTTACTTGAAATCTGGAATTGTGATGCCTCCAGTTTTTTTCTTTTTCCTGATTGTTTTAGCTATTCATGGTCTTTTGTGGTTCTATACAAATGTTAAAATTATTTGTTCTAGTTCTGTGCAGGGTGCTGTTAGTAGGTGTTAGTATTTTGATAGGGACTACATTAACTCTATAGATTATTTTGGGTAGTATGGGCATTTTAACAATACTTGTTCTTCGAGTCCATAAGCATGGAATATCTTCCCATTTGTGTGGTGTGCAATTTCTTTCATCAGTATTTTATGATTTTCAGAGAAAATGTTTTTCATCTCCTTGGTTGACTTTATTCCTAGCTATTTTATTATTTTGATGCAATTTTAAATGGGATTGTTTTCTTAATTTCTTTCTGCAGCTTCATTATTGGTGTGTGGAAGTGCAGCAGATTTCTGCACATTGATCTTGTATTCTACAACCTTACTAAATTTATTTATCATTTCTAGTAGTTTTTTTGGTGGTCTTTTGTATATGGTATCATGTCTTCTGCAAATAGTGACAGTTTTACTTATTCCTTGCCAATTTGGATGATTTTTATTTTTCTTCCTTATCTGACTGTTGTGGCTAGGACTTCCAGTACTATGTTGAATAAAAATGGGGAGAATGGATATCCTTGTCTTATTCCTGATCTTAGGGGGGAACTTCCCAGGTTTTTACCATTGAGTATTATGCTAGCTGTGGGTTTTTTTCATATATGGCTTTTACTGTGTTGAGATATGTTCCCTCTAAACCTACTTTGTTGATGGTTTTTATCATGAATGGATGATGTACTTCATCAAATGCTTTTGGTGCATCTTTTGAAATGATAATATGCTTTTTACCCTTTCTTTTATTGCTGTGATGTATCATGTTGATTGACTTGTGAATATTGAATGACCCTTGCATCACAGGAATAAATTTCACTTGATGGTGATGAATGATTTTTTTAATGTATTATTGGATTTGGTTTGCTAATATTTTGTTGAGAATTTTTACATTTATGTTTATCAACGATGTTGCCCTGTATTTCTTATTTCTCTCTCTCTCTCTCTCTCTTTTGGTGGTATCTTTATCTGGTTTTGGTGTCAGGGTAATGCGGGCCTCAGAAGGAACTTGGAAGATTCCTCTCCTTTCTCTTCCCTATCCTTTACCTCCTCCTCCTTCTCCTCCTTTTCTTGCATGTAACGTTTTCTTTTCTCTTGTTGCTTTTAAAATTCTCTTTATCCCTAATTTTAGCCATTTTAATTACACTGTGTCTTGGTGTGAATTTGCATGGGTTGATTTTGTTGGGGTCTTTCTGTGCCTCCTGGATCTGGATTTCTGTTTCCTTCCCCAGATTAAGGAAGTTTTCGGGCGTTATATTTTCAAATAAATTTTCTGCCCCATTTTCTCTCCCTTCTTGTGGAATTCTTACAATACAAATGTTACTACACTTGATGCTATCACTGAGTTCTCCTAATCTATTTTCATTTATTATTATTTTCTTTCTCCTGTACAACTTAATTACATTCGATTACTCTGTCCTCAAGTCAATAATCCGTTCTCTATCCTCTAATCTACTATCCATTCTCCCTAGTGAATTTTTAATTTCAGCTATTAAGTTCTTCATTTCTGATTGATTCTTCGTTTCTGTTTTCTTTCTCTTTGCTGAGAGTCTCACTGAGGTCTCCCACTGTTTTTTCAAGTCCAGTGATTAGCTTTATAACCACTGCTTTACATTCTCTACCAACCATATTACTTATCTCTGTTTTGTTTAGTTCTTTTGGTATAACTTTACTCTGTGTCCTCAATTTATCCAGCTCTCTGTCTCTTTCTATGTGTTAAGAAAGTCACCTATGTCTCTTGCTTTTGAAAGTAGTGGCCTGATGAAGAAGAGGTCCCATAGTGACCTGCAGTGCAATGTCCTGTCTACGAGAACCTAGCACTTCTTGTGTGTCTCCTATGGGTATTGATTGTACCCTACTGTGATGGCTGCACTACATTTGCCTTTAGTCCTGTCATCTGCGGGCGCTCCCATTGCCTGTTTATTCTCTGTGTTTGTGGTGGGCCCATCTGGGCCTGCCTTGGACTCAGATTGAGTCAGACCAGGCATTTGCTAGATGGTAGATCTAAACTACTGGGCCCTTTCCTTGTGTTGTCCCCTGAAAAGCTTTTGTTGGCGGGTGGTGCTTCCAGTCAGACCAGAGGCCTGCCCCCAGTCCCTTCCTGGTATGTGTGGTTATCTTCCCTTCTCCCTGACACAAGAGTCACTTTGGAGTGGTGCTGGACCCCTGTCGGGTGTGCTTTCACACCACTATGCTTGTGACACCACTTTGGATGGGCTCTGGCCAAAGGTGTATGAGAGGGGGTGGATCTGCAAGAGAATGTAGGGTGGGGCACATGGTGCTGGCAAGTTTTGTTGGGGGTCTCCTGTGGGCGGAAATCTGGGACATGTCTGTAGAAGATGGGGGTGAGTCTCGCTGTTAGCGGGCTAGATGGATGTTGGTGCTGTGTTGATTCCTGCAGGTGGCCTTGCGGTAGGGGGAGCAGGGGAGGGAAGTGGTGCCTGCCAACTCCTTTTATCCTAGGTAAGTCTCCTATAGATTCCTGCTCCTTCAGCACATGCTGTGAGATTAGTAAGCAAATCTCCTTCGCTTACATCCTAGGTGTCCTTCAAATTGCTGCTTCTATGCTGTATCTCAGCCAGGCTATATGCTGTGCTGTCTCCTTAATGGTAGGAATTCAATATCCTCTCACCTTCCAGGATCTCCCAAAGCAGAGCCGTCTGATTTTTAAAGCTCTAGGTGTTAACCCCACTGATTATAAGAACTCATGACATTAGGCCCCTCTCATTTTAAGAGTTAAGTGTTATGGGGATTTGTCTTCTCTGAGGGCTCCCGTGCCTGGGTAATAAGGTCTGTCTCTCTACACCTGTGGTATCCCTCCTTCCCATGGACTGTCCCACTGGTCTATTAAGCTGCTGACCGCACCTTTGCTCTTCCTACTTCTTTGATGGGGCCTCTTCTCTTCATTAAGCTGTGAACAGTCTTTTCTGCCAATCTATGCGTCATTTTCTGGATTATTTACACTCATGTGGGTGTTATCTAGTTGTATCTATGGGAAGAGATAAGCTTAGGATCTTTCCACTCTACTGTCTCCTCTGGAAATCCAATTTTTTCTTTTTTTGAATTGCTTTGGGAGAAAGGTCATGACTAAATAACAGTCCCAATTGCAGAAGTCTTCTTTGCTTTAGGTTTTCTGATATGATGTTCCTCTTGCATCCCGTCTTCAGTACTTGCCTTCCTCCCCCACCTCCCATCAACCCTCAAATCTTGGGATTTGATTAGCTTGTACAATAGATTTGAAATACTATTTAACGGATTCCAAGATACACATATCTTCACATTTTAACATCTCTGAAATTGAGGTGTCTTTCAATCATGGGGCGGCGTGTCCTCATTTAATTGGCACCATGTTTTCATTCCTTTTGGTATATAAAATGATGGTGATGTTATAAATCTATGCTGTCTTAGATCTGATGAACTATAATACTTCCCAGTGGGTTTCCTTATTTTGGCAAACCTCCCCCCCCCGCCGGAAGCTTTTTATCTTCCCAAAAGAGAAGAACAATCTGATTAGGAAGGAGGAATACAGTCTTGTATGGGCATTCCAGTCATTCAGGAGTAAGCAGTTTCCTAACCTTTCTGGACTGAGAAAGAGAAAGAATTGAGACTCAAGTGTTCTGGCTCCCAAGCTGAACCGGAAGTCCTGCTGGGTGGGAGAAGCAAGGTATAGTAGAAATCCAAACAGGCTTGGGAGTCGATATAAAGCAGTCTTGTTTTTTGCTTCTTCAGCCATTGCTCTAACAAACTGCAAGCCTCCTGGAGAAAGTCTCATGATGTTGGAACATGGCGCTAGTAGCTGACAAATGGCAAAGGTGATATTTAAATGAATGGACTGGAGTTAACATTTCTATTTCCCCATGGCCACAAAGATCCAGAAGTTTCTGCATCTCCCAGAAGAATGCTAAAATAAACTGAGTCCAGGGTGAATACTCAACTGAGCAGAGACCTTGAGTCATTAGATTGGACGGACCCATTTTGCAGGGCTGCAGCACAGGGCAGTTAGGACTGTCCAACAGTAGAGAGACCAGAAGCCCCCTCCCCATTACCATCTGGGGAAAGATGTAGGGAGACCTGAATGGGGCTGGGACTCTAATGGGGGGGTGTCCTTGAAGTCTTTTAAATGCCTCTGAAATAACATGATTTTTAAGCTGGAAAACACTGAATTCCTTTAATTGGCAAGATTTTATTTCCTTCATTAGCAAGAATGCAGAATTTGAGTGCAATCTGAACTTATAATTGAAAGTAAAACATTGTTTTGTTGAACATCTGAGCTGTGTGCACATTTTAACCCCACTACAGTGGAATCTTTTTTGGGGAGGGGGGGTGATAGGAAATCTCAAATACTGGAAGTAGTCTGGATTAAAGAAAAAAAATGGTTCTGGGTATAGTACTATAAAATAGAAATATTTATGGTGGTGTGAAAGGATGAAAAGGCAGAGATCAAAAAAATGGGAAAATTGGGAGTGCCTCTTGGAAGCAAAGGAAAGAGGAGGCATTTGCTGAATTCTGAAGTGCCACAGAGCTCTTGTAGAAGTCCTTTGATTTGATGAGGAGCCATTTGGAATTCTTGAGAATGGGTCATCCCAATGTGGTACTGTTTAAGAAAAAAATTTTTTTTAAGATTTTAGAGAGTGAGTGAGTGAGAGTCAGGGGAAGGCCAGAGGAAGAGAGAGAATCTCAAGTAGACTCAACACTGAGCATGGAGCCCAAGGTGTGGGGCTCGATTCCCTGACCTTGAGATCATGACCTGAGCAAAAACCAAGAGTAAGACACTTAACTGACTGAGTCACATTGGGGCCCCAGTCTGGTGCTATTTTAACAACCATAGTTTGCCATGGGATGTTGGTGCTGAAAGATGTAGTCTAACCTCATCATCCTACAGATAACGCATACAGGGAACCAGAGGAATTTCACAGAAATCAGTTCAAATGATAAACATGAGAAAAAAAAATACATTAAGGAGTCAACAAGAATTAGCCTGTTTTGTGTCATTTGGGGAAGAATATGTTGGGGCATGAAGAATCCTCCTCTGGAAATAATGAAGAGGTCATTTGTGAAGAAGGCAAAAAGTCAACTGGAAAGCATACATGCTGACAGGCACTCAGTGTGTTTTAATTTTTTATTAGAGAAGTTGAAAGTTTAATTTCAGTCTTGACGGTAACATAATTTTCTTTGCTTTGTTCAGAGGAACACAGAATCCATTTGTACAAGCATATACAATTCAGTTGGTGCTTTGTGTCCTAAAATCAATCCTCTGATTAGTTCTAGACTACTGTTTCCATGCGCTCCTCCTGGCTTTGGCAGCATGGCTCAGTTCCCCGCGCAATACTTTTTCATGCACTGTCTGCAACGCAACTACGGCGGGCTTAAAGACCATGCAGATAAACACTGTAGCAAATTGTTTTAATATTGAACAGACGTAAAAAGATTATTTCCTGATATGAAATTCTGAAAATCTGCATAAATATTTTTGTGTAAAATTAAATTAGTTATGTTTTTTTGAAACTAGAACTTGAAGTATCAAGAATGCCCACATAATTCATATACACATATATATAGACTTTTTCATTATGCTAAAAGTCTTGAGAGTCAAATTATATTCTGTGCCATACATTTATTTAGCCAGTGTTTATTTGGCATTAGGTTAACTGGATGTGTACGGATTAGTCCTAATGGGTGCCTGTGTATCATGCAAACATAGTTCTAGTATTCCTGTTGACTAATCTTGTCATGTGGCAATACTTAGATGATTTTGCTCTATAACAGTATGAATTAGGAGTATAAATACTTTATACATGGTCACATTTACAAACGTTTGCCAATAACCACTTCACAATCTTTATGGTGGAATAGTGTGTTATAATGTCTGGAATCGGCAGAAGCAATTCCTATAAAGCAAACATCAGCTGTAAACGGTCTTATGTGTACCTAACAGAGTTCTCCCTTGAGCCCTGATGAGTTTTGGCACAGGTACACTGTTCTGTTTTTTTTTTTCTCTAATAATTTCCACAACTTTTACAGGAAATTAGCTTCTTATGGCATGGCAGAGACATGGCACTTACTGATGAGGTAACTTAGATGTAGAAAAATTCTGCAAAATTATTTGTCTAGCAGATTGCTGCTTCTGCTGATGAATTTGTAGACAGAGTTTTGTTTTTTATTTCCCCTAGTGCATGCACTTGCTATTGAATTACTAATGCACTATTTTTGCTGCAGCTCAAACATGTCCTAAATGCATCACAGAGCAGAGTTGTTAACACCAAGCTCATTCACTTGTGATGGTATTTTATAGCAAACATGTTTAAGTTGTAATAGCAAGGGTAAAACTCTGCCTTACTGGGATAGTAATTTTGGTGGATTCGGAGCTACTTTTGGTTGGCCAAAGAAACCCAATACTCAAAATGTTACATAGAAGTATGTCAGTCTCTATGGTTTCGGGTCACCTCTTGTCTGCGTTTAAAAGACAACAGCCGTCTTGCGTGAAATCTGTGTTGGGAAGGTTGGGGGTGATCTTTTGATGCCGTGTGGTGTTGCTTCAGTTTGAATTTTGGAGTTTCACACTACTGTTGCTGGCCTGCGGTCCATCTCGGCTTCCAACTTCACCATCTGCTGCATCTCCTTCGCCTGTAACATCAGAAACGAGGCCTTAGGATACTGCACATGCAGCCACCCCAGACTCTCTTCTCCTGCAAATCTGATGCTATCACTCTATCCCTGCTACTCAAAGTGAGGTCCAGGGATCATCAGCATCAGCACTGCCTGGGGCCTTGTGAGAAATGCAATCTTGGAATCTACCCAGACCTATGGGATCAGAATGTGCATTTTTCACAAGATCCCAAAGACATTTTTTATGCACATTAAAAGCTGTGAAGGACTAGTTCTACAGCATGCCAGGAAAACCATCTGAAAAGAGGCTAAGCCAGTCAATACTTAAGACTAGGTCATGTCAAACCATTTGCTTTCTAGAGATGGACATGTTGCTTTGACTGTGTGTAATCTGAAATTTTAGGAGTGTTGCTTATGCACACAGTTTTTCTCCAATAGCCTGAAATTTAATTAATTCTCTAAGAATCTGACTGATGGAGAAATTTAGGTGGGATCGTATCACATTGGTTTGGCTAAAGTACCTTACAAGTACCTTACAAATAAAACATTACATGAATATGTAGGGTTCCTAGAAGCCTATTGCCCAGAAATTCTCCCTACCAGCTCTCACTTCTTTGGGGTAATTTTTTATAGGCTTCATGAGACTGAGTTCACCATGGCTTAAGACTGTCACTAGACAACCAGGTGGTTTTGGAGGTAGAAAGGAGTCAGAGGGTCGGGGCGGTGGGGCATGGTGGGGAAGATTCCAGTGACAAATAAACTCTCTTATTTCAACATTTACTTTCCAACTAGTTTCTGGATGTTTGGGTCCAACCCAATGCATGCATCTTTTGAAGGAAAAATAAAGCATCCCCTTCGTCTTTTTGTGACCTACCACTTTCAAATAAAGGCCATTTAGGAATGGAAATATGGACATATATAGCTATTACTCAGAGGAGGACTCTGAAGTGGTCTGATGTTACTCCTCATCTCTGCTTAGGTACTTCAACTCAATGGAAGGTCAGTGGGGGACGGGGAAAGAGGAGGTCAAATCTGTAGGCCATCCTATGAGTATCTAAATGTCCCCAAAACTAGTTTGACCCACGGACATACAGGAATTCTCTTATTTCTACATTGTGGCTTTAAATTTCCTTTTGGCAAAGATATAGTAATACCAAAGAATTTAATCTTTCTGCTCAAATATGATGGATGGTTCCCTCTACCTAGAGAGTTTTCACTGCCTGAAGTATACTAATACTGAGAGAAATGAGAAATGGAGAAAAATATACAAACATGAAACTATGACACAAACAGTATTCATAAGAGATGACAGTGAAAACGTATCAGCATTGGAAATTAAATACTTTTATGTTCCATAAGTAGTAATAAAAGATGCCCTATTCTTCTCCCTGCTTAGCATTTAAAGATGATATTGAACATATGCCGTTACAGGGCAAGTCTCAGAGCGAGGGTCTCAAATGAGCAGGGTGACCATTCATTCTCATTTGTTGGGGACAGTTCCAAGTTATGTTCATAGTCCTGGCAAGTCTGAACATCATCCCCTTTCACTTGCAAAACTATCCTGGTTCAGATAATAAATTATATGGTCACCCTACTTATAAGAGGTGATTAGGGTCCTTGGCAGACCAGATCTAGCAGAAAACATGACAAGAGTCACTGTATAATGACACCGTATAATGAATGTTGCCACACGCAGACCATAACTCTGTCATTAAAAAGCACCAATGAACTTTTAGTAGGGTGCTTTAACAATTAACTGCAGTCCTATTAATGCTTGTGAAAGTGCTGACTTTGTGACCCAGTCTTAGCTGTGGTCGGTCCAAATGACAGTCATATATCACTGTTCTTGATGCCTGGGAATATCTTCATTAGCATGACTTGAGTCTTCTAGGTCTGCTGTAGGAACCGTTGGCTAAGACTCCTTCAGAAATAATTCTCAAGATTTCGGGCATTTCCATTTGAATATTACCTCAGAAATCCAAGCATGAAATAATCAAGCTTTTAAATCCAAACCCTTGAGATACTAATTAGTTATGAACCAGATGTGAATCATAAATGGAGACTGCACCGAGCATACTAACAGAGCTGAGAAGGAAAGCAATGTCTTGCTTATCAGAGTTTCGGTCCTACCTTGTGTTTGGGACACTGCATGGCAGGATTTCAATAGCTGTTTGTACAAAAATAGTAATGTCAAAATTGAGTCATACATATAAAACAAAGAAAATAAATGAATACTGAATAAATGAATACTTGAAAAATGAATGCAAAACCATATACAGAAAAGCAAAGAGCTAAGAATAAAACATGTATACGCCCATCAGTGACGAACTTCCCTCCCAGGTTGGTCTCAACAGAAAATTAAAAAACAACAAACAAACAAACAAAAAAAAAAAACCAAATCAAACAACCAATGCCTGGGACCCCAGACTGTGCTCTCCTGCAGGAGTGAGTGGGAAACTGTCCCGTTAGCAAGAACCTTCACTTCTCTTTATTAAATGATAGGATTGATGACAAAAATCAACTTTTAAAGCTTGGGTATGATAGTAATGGAGGGTTAATGTTTGAAATGGTACAAGGCAGGATGGATGACATACTCGTGGCTGGAAAGTCTATGGGAAAATTTAGTAGAAATCTGCTCTCCGACCTTTGGAGTTTGAAGCATTGGATGACCAAGTAAGCAAGGCCATTAGGTGGCTTAAAAAAGAGCACATGAGGTTAGGATCCAGAGTTGGGGCCAATTATATTAAATTATAAATTATATTAAAACTTGAGTTGTTTCTGCTAGTCCCCCAACGCTGGTCTAGCTAATTAAGTAGCTGCTTGGGGGGATGGGGTGAGCTTCTGGGAGTAAGGTCACAAGGAAGCAAGCAAGAAGCCTTAAAGAAATATTATGGATGAGTGTTCAAATTATTTTTAGCTTAGAAACAGAGAATAGTCTTTGGGTTTAACAAGGAAAAATTTAGGATTGTCTGGAAATAGGAAAATTTTCTTCCAATGAAATGTTTAATTGGTTATGAAGGGAGCTCTCCTACCTGATTCCAGACCTTGCCTAGCATGAGGGAAGAGATGGAGTGACCTTGTCTTTTCACCTATACCTGAGTTTGTAACACATGGACAGGATAACTAACAGCTCTCTGACCTTTAAATTCCAAACCAAACAAAACCATCCTGGAAAGACCTGGGACTGAATTTGTTATTGAACAGCCCATGTTTTGGTAAAGCAGGGCTTAGCACAGAAATTCAAGTCCAAATTCTACCTCTGTCAGAAGCATGGATAGGATATTGTGAATTTCTTTTCATTGAATGTCCTTAACTCTTCATCAAATCTCAAGCTTCCTTGCGATCTGTGCTTTCCTAAGCTTCTGTGACTCGAAGTGTCAGCTGTGGGTGGTAGACGTTGTTTATGACATATCGAAAGGTATTACACAAATTTTTGGAAAAAAAAAAAGCCACTATCCTCCCAATAGTGGCTTAATCAGTCCAGTTATCACTAATCCCATATATTTTAATGCAAGAACTCTTGTGTAGTTTGAATTCTCCATGGGTTAGGATAAAAGCTCAAAGTGATTTTTTTATTATGTACTTGGGCTCTGAAATGAGAAACAGTAGGTAAGTGTATTTTCCAGCTCTGATATTCACCACTATTGTAGTAATGAGTAATTTTTAGCACATTTACATTCCTTAGCCAAACTTGTTGCTAAGCAACACAGTAATTTCTAAGTAGCTTCTTAATTTAGTTAACTGAAACATAACGGTGCCTTACCTTCATTGTGCCTTCTTCTGAGAGGCATCCTTACCCCACCCAGCCCTGAATCACTGAAGTAGATCCTAATGTTTTGGAGACGGTGGCTTTACTTTATTCGCATTCCCATTTTGCCCAATGGGAACACTTTCTGGGAAGTGCTTTAAGAGCAAAAACATAAGCTAGGTATCCTGCACCAGAACGTGATGTATCTATGAGATGGTCACATGAATTAGACCCACAGGACAATAAACGTTTATTGTCCCCCTTGAGGATCTGTGGACTGTTCATGAATAGAAGCATTTAGCTGAAAAGGAAATGTGAAACATAACTCAGAAGTATGCTGATGAACAGAACTTTGGTCTACCGAAAAGTAACAAATCTGAAACCGGAAGTAGGATTTGTTACCCAACTGTAATACAAAAAAGAAGATTTTATGGTTTTGTTTTACTTTCTCAAAGACACATTTTAGTGTAATTCCAACTGAAGTGTTTTTCAACAGAAGCCATTTACTCTGAGAAATATACCTTCAATAGAAGTGCTTTATAGATGAAATAGGAAAGAACAATGTAGTGTGAGAACCGATTTCATCAAACCCTCTTCACAGTTTCTAGACGGAAGTAGATTATCTGGATAAAAAAACTTCTAAACAAGCTATACCTTATGACTGAAATTTGAGACAGACTGAAATTGAAACTGCTCTGTTGGGTCATTTTGTATATAAGCTAGAGCTATGGCCATCAGCTGAAATAAACGGCGGATGGTTTGCGTCGCCCATTGGGGAAGGAGCCCACCTGCACCGCCTTTTAGGTAAACATACGGAGATCTAACAACAGCTGATGGCTAATTGAGAGGTGGATTTTGGATAACTAATAGTGTTGACTTCTTAGTGTTTTGTCTAAGGAAAAACACCAAGAGTATAGTATCCACTTGCATTCAGTGGTTTGTAGAGTTTTGGCAGCTCCTTTCCGTGGGTCCCACTGGAAAGCCCTGAGATTGTTTTAGGACTTTGCTTTTAGATTGACATTGAAAAGAGGTAGTTTCTCTCGTTTGCTTTTAAGCATAGCAAATGTTTGAATTTGCTCACTCCTACGTTGCAAATTCTAAAACTCTAAATGAAAATGAAAAAAAAAAAAACCAATTTGTAACCTTCCTCTTCTCTTCTCAGGGGCATCATTCTTAGAACCATCACCATCTATTCAAAGGATGACTTTGGGTTCCCTGCTCTGCCCCCCACCATGGTTGTATTCCTCTTCCACTTCCAAAAAGAATTCTTTGTCTTGTTTGATGAAATGGGGAATATACAGCAAAAGGGGTCACATTTTTACTAGCCACCTTTCCACGCCACTCCTCATGGCATCTGCTCCCCAAAGTGGGCTGGCTCTGTCTTTTCATGCCTTTTAGGTAAGATACCTGCTCATTCTGTTTCTCTAGGAACTCGAGGTGTTCAAGCTGGACTTTTTTCAACTGATCCATTTCTTTGGACTGTTTCATTGCAAGCTGTAAAAAAGAAAAATTCGGATAAACTTTGGGTTGTAATCTGAAAACTTACAGATGAGGTATGACTGGTAAGTTTACAGTTTAACTGAGGGAGATATTTATAAAAATCAAGAAAAATCAAGAAAAATCTGAAAACTTACAGATGAGGTATGACTGGTAAGTTTACAGTTTAACTGAGGGAGATGTTTATAAAAAAATCAAGAAAAATCAAGTCTGAAAACTGAAGAGTTTAAACCCATAGTTATTAGTGGGAAGAACTCTGCTAAAATCTTCTCAGAACATAATAGAATATTTATGCACAATTAAAGCTTGGCTTTCTTTTCCATATAAAATGGTGCCAGATTAATACCATCAAGATTTAAGTGATAGATTAGTTAGCTCTCAGGGAGCAGGCAAGAGAAGCTGGAATGTTTAATGTACAGAAAAATCAAATTAAACAAATTACCTGGAAGAGGTTTGATACCTAAGCATGAGTTATTGTTTACAGTGCCAAGAAAATTACAAAATACTTACTCTCTTTCTTTCTTCCAGAAACTTTTTGGTGTTGCTGCTATTTAACTCCCTGACTCGCCTGAAAGTAATAGGTACAAATAACAGTTGGCATGATGTTGAATAAAATTAACATAATATTACATAAGAAAGCATTATATTCCATTTAATTCTCTCTGGATGGGATTATCACTTTTCCCAATTTTTGCAGAATTTTTAAAGACATAATGTACAGAGAGAAATACAAACATCTTTGTACCCATCACTCAGGTTAATTAGTATTAATGTTTTGCCCTCCTTGGCTCATCTTTTTAAAGGAAACAAAGTGTTAGAGATACAATTAAAGTCCCTTTTGTATTTTTCCGGATTCCATTTCCCTCCTTCCTTTCTCTCTAGACATAACCACTATTTTGAGTTTGGTGTGGACCTTCCCATCCATGTTTTAATATTTTTATTCCATATGGATGTATATCCCCTTTGTAAAGTATACAAACTTCTCAAACTTTTGGGTGCCGACAAATCTAATGGAGATACTGTCAAAAACACAGATTGCTGGGCTCCCTGCCATAGGATCTGATTCAGTGGTTTGGAGTGGGGCCCGAGATTCTGCATTTCTAACAAGCTCCCAAGTGATGCTGCTGGTCTCCATTGTTCTGTTTCCTAAATTTACATAACCGGTAACCTACTCTGGGTTTCTCCCCATAACTTAAAACTTAGCTGAGGTTCTAGAGATATAACCGTGTTGCAAACTATTTCACTACTTTCATCATTTATGGATTTTTTCCATTATGAAGAGAATACAATATTTCCAGTTTGCCATTAATGACAAATAGGTTATTTCCCAACAATGCTCCAACGATCTGGTGCATAGGACCCTGCAGTGCTTGGTGGGCTGACAGTCTGTTGATTCAATAAATGTAGGGCATACCTTTCTGTGCATATGAGCACAGACTTCTCTACGGTATATGCCTAGATTTGCAGGTTGGTAGGGAATGAACAGCTTCATCTTTACTCCAAAGCGCTTTATTGGCATTCATAACCAGGGTCTGAATGCTACCCTTCCTTCAGGTCTTTGCCCATTCTTGGTATCGTCAGACACTCACTTTTGTATCAATTAGTTCTGTGAAATGGCAAAACTATCAGAGAGGCTGGCATGATTTTCCTGATGAATAGACCTCTAGCTGATTGAATTTGCCTAAAGCTATGCGTCTCTTCAGGTTTTCTCCTTCCTTTTCAGTCAGTTTTGGTTATTGGTATTTTTCTAGGCAATTTCTACTCCCTTTAAGTGTTCAAACTCACTGCCAGTATTCTTTAAGTAGTCTTCATTTTCAAAAATACTGATTAGATCTGCAGTGATTTCTCCTTTTTATTTGTATATTTATTTATTTATTTATTTTTATTTACAATATTTTACTTATGTATTTGACAGACAGAGGGAGAGAGATCACAAGTAGGCAGAGAGGCAGGCAGAGAGAGAGGGGGGAAGCCAGCTCCGCATTGAGAAGAGAGCCTGATGTGGGACTTGATCCCAGGACCCTGGGATCATGACCTGAGCTGAAGGCAGAGGCTTAACCCACTGAGCCACCCAGGTGTCCTCTATATTTATTTATATATTACTAACTTGTGCTTTTTTGCTTCTTGAGCAGTCTTGCTGGAGGGTCACGGGTTTTATCTTTTTTCAAATAATAAGCTTTTGTTTTTGGTGATATTCTGCATTGCTTTTTGCTTTCTACTTCATACTTTTTGCTTTTTTATTTCTCCCCATCTGAGATCTTTGGGTTCATCCTGTATTTCTAATTTTAGGCTCTCTTGAGTGTTTAACTCACTAGTTTGCATTTATTTTAAAAAGTATATACACCTAGGGGCACCTGTGTGGCTCGGGGAAGTATCTGGCCCTTGATTTCAGCTAAGGTCAGGATCTCAGGGTTGTGAGATCAACCCCACGCTGGGCTCCCTGTTGGGCATGGAGGCTGCTTAACATTATCTCTCTCCCTCTGCCTCCCACTTGCACCCTCTCTGTCTCTCAAAAAAATGCATACACAGCGAATCTATAATTAATTCTCAATCTAAATATCACTTTAGCTACCTTCTTTTTTTTTAAGGTGGAAACATTTAAGATTTAAGACCTACTCTGTTAGCAACTTTCAAGAATATAATACTGTCAACTATAGTCACCACGCTCAATATTTTATATCTGGAACTTACTTGTCTTATAACTGGAAGTCTATCCCCTTTAACATTTTCCCATTTCTCCACTCCCTTAGCTCCTGGAAACCACTGTTTTACTCTAAGTGAAAGCATACATTATTTGTCTTTCTCTGGTTTATTACAGTGAACATTATGGCCTCAAGGTCCATTGTCATACATGCTAAGATTTCCTTCTTTTTAAATGGCTGGATAATATTTCTCTCCGTGCGTGTGTGTGTGTGTGTGCGCGCGCGCACGCGCACGTGCACGTGTGTATGAGGACATACAATGACAATGACTTTATCTATTCATCTGCTGATGGGCACTGAGGTATTTCCAGGTCTCAGCTACTTGAATAATGCTGCAATGAACACAGGCATGCAGATATTGCTTTGGTATAGTGACTTCATTTCCTTCAGATAGCTACCCAGAAGTGGGGTTGTAAGATTATATGGTATTTCTATTTTTAATTTTCGAAGGAAACTCCATATTGTTTTTATAGTGGCTGCACCCCAACAAAGCAGAAAGCTTCTCTTTTTTCCACATCCTCACCAACACTTCTTATCTTTTTGATAAATAGCCATTCTAACAGGGATGAGGTTTTATTTCCTTGCGGGTTTGATTTGCATCTCCCTGATGATTAGCCACCTTGAACACTTTCCAGGTACCTCTTGGCCATTTGTATGTTTTCTTCGGAAAAATGTCTATTCAGGTCCTCTGCCCATTTTAAAATCAGATTGTTTTGTTGTTGAGTTGTATGAGTTCCTTAAGTATATTTGGATATTAATCCCTGATACATCGTTTACAAATATTTTTTCCCATTCCATAGGTTGCCTCTTCATTTTGTTGATTCTTTTGCTATGCGCTTTAACTCCATTCTACACACTGATAGACAGTACTTGCAATGTTGTTCCATTTTCAGAGTTGCACTGTTTCTGTTGAAATGTCCTCTTTGATTCGGGAATAGAAGTCAGCTTCTATAGGTCCTTCTAAGCGATCTGATTATAACTTCTTAGATTTTATTTCTCAGTACTTTGGTAAAGTGGGCACACATACATAATGCGTGTGTTTGCACACACGAATTATTTTTAAAACCAGCTATTTGTAGGTGTTTTAGTACCACCTACCACTGGAGACAACGTCAAAACAAAAAAATTAAAAATGTCATTAATTATCAGTAACTTAGAATTTAAGATAATTTGACCTCAACTGGGCTGAAGTCAACTTTGTAACATACTTGAAAAAAGCGATAAAGAGCTCTTTAATGATTAGCACATTTATCCAAATGAATTCTGTATTTTCAGGGAAACTAAAATAGTTCATATTGATGAGGTTTTCCCATGGCTGGAATGTTTTAAATTTCTGAGCTAACACAGATGTCATTTCTATTATACAAGGCCCTTAAACAAAGTTTCTTGTCTGAGAATAAACAAAGAACCACAACCGGATGGTGTAAAGAAATATTGATTAAACTGAGGAATCATTTCCCTAGATGCTTCATGTTGACTGAGAAATTTCTCGGCCAACATTTTATTTTATTTATTTATTTGACAGAGAGAGAGAGACAGCACGGGAGGGAACACAAGCAGGGGAAGTGGGAGAGGGAGAAACAGGCTTTCCACTAAGCAGGGAGCCCGAAGTTAGGGCTTGATCCCAGGACCCTGGGATCATGACCTGAGCTGAAGGCAGATGCTTAACAGACTCAGCCATCCAGGTGCCCCTCGGCCAACATTTTACAAAGTCAACTCATTTCCAAGTCAAATTACTGTGGAATTTCATACCCAATTGATGACCCAATCCCAATTGTACTTAATTCAAACAACACTTCTGCATGAAAATGCATTGGATGGCATGATGCTTCATATTTTATCATATTTCATGGTTAACATTATTTATAATTGAGTTGTGCTTTTAAAGAAATCAATGAAATTGAGGTAGTTGGACAGCAGTTGTTGCCACATTCAAAACAAAAAGGCAGGGGCGCCTGGGTAGCTCTGGCTTTAGGTGTCTGACTTTGGTTCAGGTCATGATGCCAGGGTGATGGGATCAAACCCCAGCATCGGGCTCCCTACTTAGTGGGAAGTTGGCTTCTGTCTCTCTCACTTGCCCTGCTTGTCTTCCCTCTCTGTCAAATAAATAAATAAAATCTTAAACACAAAAAAACCCCAAAAGAATAAAAAACCCCTAAAAACAAAGAGGCAACATCTGGTATCCCGTGAGCCTCCATAAGAGACCACATAAACAGGGAGACCATGAAACACAGGCACTTTCCTTTGCAGCTGCAAAGTTCTCCAGCAGCTCAGCCTCTAGCTTAGGGAGAGCAGACTGCCTTGAAGCCCTCAACACGCTCACATCTCAGTCCCAAGAGCTAATCTTCACGTGGCTCGGTTATTTTGGGATCACTGGGAATCAAGGGATCTCAATGCCCTCTCTTGGGTGACAGGACTCCTGATACCCTCTCAAATCCCCTGCGCCTAAAGAGTTTGCACCTGGAACCTTCTCTGGATATCACACACACCTTCTCCAGCCCCAGGTGGCAAATGGCTGATCAACACAGAAGTACAAAAGCCAGATGCCCTTGATTCAAAGAGATCTGATCAGTGGTGCAGCTTATCCTCCAGATCAGGCTTGGATCAGGCTGAAGAGGGACTCAGGGACCAATATACCCTTGCTCCATCACTGCCTTGGACCCTTCCTGCTTCCCCTACTCCTCTTCTCTGAAGAGCCCTTCCTCAGTAAATGACATGCATCCGAGTTCCTGTCTCGGTCTCTGTTTCTAGAAAACCCAACCCAAGACAAGGTGGAACCAGAAAACTCGAGTGGGGACTTTTGAGGTGTTCCCTGGGTTCAGGGACAGCACAAGGCAAATCAAAGGGAGAAGACTGCCCTCCTACAAGCTGCTAGTCAGAACCATCCCATCCAGAATGCACCCACACCTGAGCAGGTGAGCTTCTTGAGTATTTTATGCAATTTGGTGTATAGACGAGCACACGTATTTTACTGGTGGTAGTGAACAATCAGAAGACCAGCGTTCTATAGCAACCAGAATACATCTGCATAGCAGTTCTAACAGAATTCATAGTCAACACTCACAAGGATTATGAGTAGTGTGTGTGTGTATATACAAACGTTGTGTTTATGTCTCCAAGCCAATGCTCCATTCCCGCAGGGAGCGCACTCAAGCTTACCTTTCCCGTTCTGCTTTGTTCTTGATAGATTTATCTTGGCTGATGGCTTTGCTGTTTTCCATAGAAATCTTGGCCTGGTGTGCTCGCATTTCCTTGCTTTCCCTAAGTATTAAAAGTAAAGAGATAGGGGTTGGGGGGTAATGGGGAGTTAGTGTTTAGTGGGTACAAAGTTTCAACTGGGGAAGATGAAAAAGTCTGGGAGACCAATGGTAGTGATGGCCACACAACAGTGGGAGTGTACTGACTGCCACACACTTTTAAAAATGGGTAAAATGGGGGGCGCCTGGGTGGCTCAGTGGGTTAAAGCCTCTGCCTTCGGCTCAGGTCATGATCCCAGGGTCCTGGGATCGAGCCCCACGTCGGGCTCTCTGCTCAGCAGAGAGCCTGCTTCCCCCTCTCTCTCTGTCTGTTGCTCCGCCTACTTGTGGTCTCTCTCTGTCAAATG
The DNA here is from genome assembly GCF_922984935.1 of Meles meles. NCBI lineage: Eukaryota > Metazoa > Chordata > Mammalia > Carnivora > Mustelidae > Meles > Meles meles. The sequence goes on from NC_060081.1 coordinate 48,168,691, forward strand.
AATAAATAAAATATTTTTTAAAAATGGGTAAAATGGGGCGCCTGGGTGACTCAATCAGTTCTGCCAGTTCAGGTCATGATCCCGGGGTCCTGGGATTGAGCTCCGCATGGGGCTCCCTGCTCGGGGAGGGGGGGCGGGGTCTGGTTCTCTCTTTCCCTCTGTTCCTTTTCTCTGTCTCACATTAAAAAAATCTTTAAAAAATGGTTAAAATGGCAAATTTTATGTTATAGATATTTTACTATAATAAAACAATTCTATAAGTAACAACAGGACTATGTTCACTTTTTTTTTTCCCCACTGTTAAGCTCATCAAGTTATTTTGTATCCTGTGGGAAGGAGGGAACGAGCTCCAATGCATGAGAAGGAGAAGTGGGTCACCCACTGCGGAAGTGCCAGTGATGAACGGGGATGAAGAGACATTACATTTGTCCATTAAAAACATATTTTCCAGTTTTGCCCTACGTTTCTTGGAATCAGATGGCCTGGAAGAGAGAGGATGTTCTGAACCTCACTAGTGACCTTCATGTTCTCTGACAGCTCATGGGAATGAAGGGGACTGAGTAGTTTCAGATAAGCATGGGATATCGGAGGGCTGGGGAGGGGAGGAAGCTTACATAAGGCCCCTGATCCCTGCATGTGCTGGGATGTCTGTGCGTACATGAGAAAGACTCATAGATTATTTATGTGTATATTAAAGGTATACATTTTGGAACACTGAAATGAGTATTATTAGCAAATAATTTTTTCTGGAACCTATAGAGGTCTCTTTGAAATCCTGCCTGGAAATAAATGACCAAGAAGGAGGAGTCAGGTGTTCTAAGTAGTGTCTGGACTGTCTCAAAAGAAATGGACAACACTGGGCCCACAGAGACAGGAAAACGCACAGAAACTCCTGGGCCCAAGCAAATGGCTCTCCAGTTGTTCCTTCAGTTGGTGTTATCAACCGACCATTTCCTTATTCATTCATTCAACAAGCACTTCTCTGTGACTAAATGTGGCTGGCCAGTCTTAAAGGGGGCAAGATTTTTTTTAACCAAGAGCAACATCTGTGATTGTAAGGAAGACATATACCACACAGGGTGCTTGAGAAAACGTCCAAATGCTCCTGTTACTTGGAAAAATGTCCTGGCTGTGCATTTATTTTTTAAGGAAATTAGTAATTAGGTTATGCTTTCTTCAAATAACTTCCAAAGCAATGCAAGAATTAGTGAACTTTTTCTTTTGAGAGCTAAATTCTTTTTTTTTTTCCCCATTCACTGACAAGAAAGAGGAGAGAGGAGTAGCCTCATCCTGTGAAGTATCTTTGGAGAAGGAGGGATGGGTACAAACCGGTACTGTGGCAGCGGTCAAAGACAGAGTGGTGAGCAGACCTTTTTGTGTACTCAATCAAGAGCATCTCGCAGGGAAAAAAAATAAAAGACCACTCCTAACCTATACAACTTCATAGGATACTTTAAAACGGATAGGGTATGGACCAATGACCTCCAGAAAACTTAGCACCGTCTACCTCCTTTAGTTGCCTTGAATGAGAACTGGCCACCACGTTCTTATGGTTACCATAAGTTCTTACTTATGGTTCTCTCCAGAACCAGCCTGGGAATTCATGAACGTGCCCAGATAATTTTTGCAGTTAGCATTGAAAAACGTTTTTGTTTGCTTTGTTTGTGTAAAGCTTCTATTTCCTACTCTTGTGTGTGTATCAATAGACCTACAGTGGCATATGGAAGGCACAAAGGGAGAAGCTGGCAAGCTGGAACAAAGCAGTGATCAAAGGATGTAATTGACATGGACGCTCTTCTGCTGGGGATGGGGGATCTAGTTCATCACTTGCAGAATTTAAAAAGGATTCTTCAATTCATAAACCGACACTTCTTCACTGTTTCTTGATTAGGCCTATCTTCCTAAAATTCCTGGAAGTCCTAATCATGTAAAGTAGCGTCTCACCACACTTAGCCGCTGAGTGATCAGATCCGATCTGATCAAGGAGCTTAACTGGTTGGTGTTCATCTCTTTCTGTGTCCTCTCTCCTAAGAGGCTCCAGGCTATTTTCCAGAGCCCAGCGTTGGGCCTAACACTCTGTGAAACCTCCATGACCGCTCTGGAGTCAGCAGAGCTCCTTTGGGCTGCTCTGCTTTTTAGTACACATCCCATAATATTTGTAATTCAACTGAATTTTTCATGTGTGTGTTAAGACCTTGCTAACACTTGTAAGCACTTTGATGGCAGAGGCCATTGCTTATAGTTCACGTTGTCTGCCTCCGCTGTATGACATGATACTCGTAACAGCTCAGGATTACGACAAAATTAGCGGTTCCCTCTGGAGAAGGCACACTTGCCTACCTGTCATGGGACAGTTTCAGCTGCTGGGTTTGCTGCTCATGGGCATTGATCAGTAGTTTTCTCAGGAGCTCACACTGCTGGCTGAGGTGTAGGTCCCGGATTTCTTGCTCCTCAGCACTGTGTGTGTTGATCATTTCTGACCACTCCTTCGTGTGCTGGGCCACTATCTCTTTGACCTGTGGGGGGAAAAGGAGATGGTGCCACTTGGAACTCTCACAGATCAGGTATAAAATGAAAACACAGTATCCTTCGTGCATTTCAAGTCCCACCCACCAATTTAGCTGGTGAATCAGTAGACACTCCGACCTGAAAAAAATATGTACTAATCCATGGGAATCAGGAAGTCATAGCTTCTTAAAATAATCCATCATTTTGGTTCTAAATATTCAGCCATGACCTGTGATTTCATTGCCTAACTTGTCCATGTTCCCTTTTGTCTGGACTCTGGCCTCCTTTATGGCCAGCTTCTCATTTCTTCGTGCTCTTCCCCATTTCACATCCACAAGGCCACAGGTCTGAATGGAAAAACCCTATGTTCTCTTATGGCTGGATTATGACTCCTTGTGTCAACCCTACCAGACATTGGGGTAGAAAGTCTCCCCCTCCCCATATCAGAGTTCTTTGCAATGTGGTTTTGTACCTTTCCTCGTCAAGAGCTAGTGTCCATTTCCCCACCTCCTTGAATCTGGCTGCCCTTGGGACTTGCTTCACCCACGAGACAGTGGCCTTGGGACAGAGCCTATGCTAGCCTGCTGGAGGATGAGAGATCATACGGGAAAAAGCAACAAGCCACCTGCTAATGACCAGGGTATCTTGAGTACAGCCATCCATCCCAGCTGATTGCAGACACATGAGTGAGCCTAATCACATACCTAGAACCATTCAACAGAGTATGGCCCAAATTCTGACTCACTCAGTTGTAGGGTAATAACTGGTAGGTGTCTGAAGTCACTGCAGTTTGACCCCGTGTACTGTGCAGCAAAAGCTAGCTGATATCATGGCCAAGGTTTCTACTTTCCTATCTGTGTAAAGCTTCTAGAAGTCACAGCATGTGTCTCAGAGACACAGAGCTTTCTGCCTCTGTAACTTTACACAAGGGACACAAAATACGTAGCATGAGGAGAACCTCCGTTAAAACCACATTACTTGCCCATGTGAGCAGCAGGGCCACTGGCCAGATGATAGAGCTGTGTGGAGACACAGAGAGGCTGGCTGGTTTGACCAAAAGCTACAGTTGGGAGTTTTAAGAGTACCCTCTCCCCTTCTGTAACTATTATTGCTAGAAGAATTATTTGTGTCCTTGACTGGAATGTGTGCTCAGTTCCCCAAAGGTGTGCAAGCTAGTAAGTCTCCCAAGTTCCTATTTTCTTGTGCTTTTGGGGAAATATGAGTAATTGAACTCATCTCCTAGAATGTCAGCTCTTGGTTTTTTCCCCCATCCTAAACTTCCACAGCAAAGTTAGAATGGGATAAGTATCAAAGGGTTACTCAATCCCCAGGTTGGGGGCTTTTTTTCCTATGTTTAATGTTACTTCTCTAGAGAAGCATGTTCTGTATTTTATATAGTATTTGTCCTGTTTCACTTGATGCCCCAGAGGCAGGAGGCAGACAGCATAGACAGACGGTATGCATATCTCTACAGATGAAGGAAATGATGTTCCATGAATGGACCTTTTCAAAGCCAGTGAGTCTGGAATGAATGTGAATGCAGAGACCCTTTGACTTCCCAGAGCAGCCCCAGGTTACTGTTATTTCTGATTTAGGTTAGGTAGGGTTTCTAAAAAATTACAAAGTATCTTCTGCAAGTTCCTGCTGTAAAAATAGGCATTTTCTTACCTTAGATTTGTGATCTGATGTCAGTGTCTGAATTTTAATTTCGGTTTCCTTTTTCATTTCGAGACAATTACTCCCCCTGAAAATGGAAAATCATCAATGTGTGCCAGATGTTAGATTTCTCCCCATTCCCATGGGCCCTTGCTCCAAAGCTTTCTAATGAAGACAATTTGTTCATCAAACATGGGATGCCATGGCTCATTGGGCAACATCAGTATTTCTAGTAATAGATGTACACCTTACAAAACATCTTTATCATGATTACTCAATTCAACCACTACACAAAGAGACACTTCCCATCTAACAATGATTTCATTGTTAAGGGTCTGTGGTCAGCGTTTCCATTTTGGTTCCTGCTTTTCTTGAGGCTAATTTTTCATTTATTCAATAAAATATTATTGGAGATAATAACTAGAAAATAGGTCCTCAGCCTGGAAGTGAATTTTTAAATTCTTTCTGGTTATAAGGCCAGATTTTTGTCTTTTACACATGCCAGCAAGGCAGAAAATAGCATTTCTTGGCATCCTAGGGCAATTTTTGCTTTTTATTCCATTGTGACTAGGAAATACATATGAGGCAATTTCCCAACAACCATTACTGCTTATTTCAGTGATAATTTTTCCCTTTTGGAAAATCTGTAGCGTTGCTGAAACCAGAACAGGTCCCAAGCTTCTGCCTTCAGCATAAACGCTCTGATGTATTATGGCCCAAGTCATAATGCTTCATTATATTATGGAGAATGTCTGAGAAGCACTGTTCTAAAAATGCTAGGACTCTGATCAAATCTATTACTTCTTAAGGGCAGGCATGGAGGATGCTCTCCCTCTGGTCTGTTATTCAGTGAGCTTGTGCCATCACAGAAAGATCCCCCTGGCTTAATTCTAGACAAAACTGTTTTAGAGTAAATGCAGTAACAGAGTTTAACAGTCTTGTCTGTTGGCATAAGCTGAAGATTCTTGTAATATTAAAAATTAAGACTGCATTTTTCCCCCCAGGAGGGCATCAAACTTATTTTCTGGCTATGCAAAAGGATTTCTGTAATTTCAAAATTTCCCAACTTTAGCTTGCCCTTCCTTCTCCCCCCGTTCACCTTAAAGATACCTGAGTGGAAAACACATGAGAGACATATTTACGGTGTCATCAATGAATGACAGTCCAACTGGAATAAAGCTCCTCTTTTCTACTTCAATCCCTGCCCTCAGTTGGACGAGTCTCTTATTTTCCAGGAAAAATTTTTAATGGGATGAAAACACAGTCAAGACTAAGTTCTTGTTTGCCCTAAACAGTTAACTGAACAGTTGGGAAACACAAAAATATAAAAAGGCAAAAAGCTTCCAGAAGGTAAAGAGCCATTACCCCTTCTTCTTCATCGCTTTCTCTAGGATTTTCTCATGCGTTGACTTCTCTTTGTCGTACTGTGCCACAATTTTGTCAACTTGTGTGCAGTGCAACTTTTGCATTGTGCTGTGCTCCTGAAGGAGAAGAATCTGCCGTCACAAGGTGGACTTTTCCAGGGTCTGACAAAATTTACCTGTGTTGGGCTGGCGTGATTTTCAACAGCTTTCCCAGAACCTCAGTTTGAGGTGTAACCATTTCTGAGAAGTGGAAGGACTTCCAATCTCCCACCCAACACAAGAGTTTCTGGTACAGGGGCAGCCCCAACAGAGTATATATCCTCAGCCTGAAGAACATGCTCACAGAACATGCCCAAAAGGTATCCCTGCCCACTACTGGGCAGGACCAATCATCCCAAAGTCCTCTCTTCTACACATACATGTTCTCCACAGAACTTCTACCCACTCGTCTTTGTTCTGTTGGAGACCACTAATTAGTCTACAGGGCCTTCCACGCCTTGGTTCTCAAATACCCAAGTTCAGCTACCATACCTTTTCTATTTCACTTGCTAAGTGTAACTATTCACATGTGATATGGCTTCTAAATACCCATCATACTTTTGGAAGATCTTAAATACCACCACCGAACGGTAAGAATTGCCAGTAGGGTGTCACTGTCAGCTGACTTCAAATCCCCATCATGCCTTTGTGGGAAGACTTGGAGAAGATAGGGGCTGGGTGGGGGAGATCCTCAGGACAGGAACTGACAACAGGGACAAGAGAGTGGTCCAAGGTTGCTGTGGATTTGGGATCAGGGAATCATATGGAACTGTATCTTCCTTAATTTGTGGTTGGAACATCTCATAAATCTAGCCCTGTTCCCAATATGTGTGCGCTTTGTGTTATAAACACATTTCAGCCAGGGCTTTTGCAGTGTGGTAGATTGTGTTAAGGACATGGGTTCTTCAGGCTTCAGTCCTAGGGCAACTCATCTAGCCTCTTGGTCTGTTCATCTTTATAACTGGGATAGAGATATCTAGGTCACAAGGTTGTTAGGACTAAAAGTAAATATAGTAATATTTCAAATGCCTGTTATACCTTATTCAAAATATAGTAACATGTTCATATTATTTAATATCTATGATAATATACAGAGAGTGACTTGGGATAAAGGAGAACAAGTAGAATGATTAAATCAATCCACGTTCCCTCCCCACTGAATCAGCCCCCTCAGGAAATCAACATGTTAAGGTCTCCTTATTTGAATGGCTTAACTACTCTTGCATTGCTGTGGACAACAATGAGCCTACTAAAATGCCTTACTAATAGTCTTCCTTTTAAGATTTAAAGGCATCACGCCTGCTCAGCACATGTGTTAATTTTCCTGGGCAAATAAATAAGGAACTCTGTGCAAGTGCAGATTCAAACAGATTAGAATAATCTTTCTACTTTCCTGTTTCTTGCAAGTACCAAAGGGAGGGTGGAGAGGATCGTTCTTTAAATAGCCCAGTGCAGCACAAGAAAAGGAGAGGATTTTGAGGCTTGGAAGTATACTGACAGACTATTTCTTAAGGAAATATTCTGGTGAATCTTATTAACCCAATTAGAGATGAGGAATGAGGCTTTTGTGACAAAAGGCATTCATGATGGATTCCGGTAGGTAAGACAGGCTCTACGAAGGCAACCCAAGTCTTTGTTCAGCAATACATGGCACAAAACTTGGTTCATAGCAGGTGCTCATTAAATATTTGTTGCTCAAATGGAAAATTAAAAAAAGCCAAGGGAAAACAGCAGTCAGTAATTCTGGTCTTAGTTCAGTCAATAATTAGCCAAGTGGTCTTGTACAACTTATATAAATCTTCCCAGCCCTCACCTTCTTTCTTAGAAAACCGAACAAGAGCCATTTGCCCAAGCTCATTCATGGGTTGGTTATGAGCTGCAAAGTTACCGAATGTATGCAGGAGTAATATGGAAAATAAGGGAGCACCTAGGTGGCTCTGTAAGTTAACCATGAGCCTTCGGCTCAGGTCATGATCTGGGGTCCTGGGATCAAATCTCGCATCGGGCTCCCTGCTCAGCGAAGAGCCTGCTTCTCCCTCTCCCTTTGCCCCTCTCCCTGCTTGTGCTTTCTCTCTCAAATGAATACAATCTTTAAAAAAGAAGTATGGAAAGTTAGAAGCACATTGAATCAAAACGATTACTGTTAATACAAATAACCAAGTTGGTCTTGAAAAATTATCTCTGTGTTTCTGTTTCCAGATACCACTTTTCCTTTCACAAATGAACGGGTTCCTAATTATGTGATGGTGGTGAAGCCTCAGCTTCCTGAAGTGTAAGAAAGAAGAGCCAGGAAATGGTCTCTCAGTCCATTTTAACTCAGAAAAAGTCTATCATTGGTTTTATTCCTTGGTCCTTAATTAAATCATGAGACACTATCGAAGGGGCATATTTTTTTTTTTCATTCATTCAGGTCAAGAGTACCAAAATTAGATATGTTGACTGGAAAGTCAATCTTAGTTGCCATATTTTGGGGGAGAATACATATACAGCTTTTAGCAGGATTTATAGGTTTCTTATTGGAGTTAAGAGTAAATTCATCTTCTTGTGGGACAGACTTCTGCTGCAATTCATTCTTATGACTGATGGGGCAGTGGGCATGAATGACTGTACCACAGATATTACTGAAAAACTGGATTAAGTCATGTTTGCTCAGCATGAAATTCTGAGGTCACCGGTAAGCTGCTTCTGTGGGTGGTTGCCCTGTCTCTTCCTAACAGAGTTGTGGGTCTGGCACCGTGGTCTTACCGCTAATTACAATTGACAAGTTTAAGAGCAGTCTTCATGTTATCAGCTAAATTGCTTGCATAGCAAAGAACAAATTTTCCATGAGTAGATTTACTGAATGCCACATGTTAGTCGGTTTCTCAGGCATTTCATTTGACTGATCTGCTTGTGATGCTGCAAACCGGTGGCCCTAGGGATGCATTCTGCCTACAAATGTGAGATTTCTTCCTGCTCTACATGATGTTTTGAGAGAACACTGAATTCGGACTAATATTTAAAGATCTAGAAGTTCATATAAGATTTCATATTTTAGGAGTCCCCTTTCGAGAATGAAGCTGGCCCATGGACTCCCAAGGCACTGATGGTGGGGAGCTAAGTCTGATTTGTCTTTTGGGTGGGAATGAATGCTCTTTTCCTCTGTCTGACCAATGGCCTTCATTTACTTGCTTAGTCCCTATAGGCATTTAAGTTGTAATTATTCTTCTAACATGTTACTGGGGATACTTACCCAACTTTGCTCTAAGGATCTGACCACATCAGACAGTTGAACAGTATGCCCATTTCTTACTGAAAGAAGCCCCAGTTCTGGACTCTAGTGACTCATGCATTAGGGGAGATTACTGTTATTTAGTTCTGCTTTTGCTATCTCTCATCTAATGGACACTTGAAAATCATTCCCCCTAGTTTCCATTTCAAATTAGAGAGCTAGTTCTAGAAAGTGAGAAACACAGAGAAGTCTGATTGCCAGCTGCACTCACAGGGTCAAAAGCTATGGCCAATGACCATTGCTAACTGCCCGAATCTAGGCATGTTAACTAGCATCCTAATCTCATTTGGGGCTCACATGGCCATTGTCCCTAACTTTTCTGCTCGGTGTCCTAAAAGCAGCTCATACACCTACTTCTGTGTCCCTCTTGCAGAAGGCAGATCCTCATACACCACAAGTCCTCCTCCATCCTATATCTGACCTTCAAGTTGGAAAAGATTTCTTATGCATATTACATTTGTGTCTTAAGCCACTGGGATTTAGCTCTTGGATTCCCTTTAGTTCTACAAAGTGGCATTACTTAGCTAGGCTGATGTCTGAGAGCTAAGAGTGCCCTACAGTCCTAATATGGACTAGGCAGGAGTCTCTTCTCTTAGTTGCCAACTGCCAAGGTTGATGCATGGACGCTGTTGTTGGGAGCAGACAGCCTGAGCCAGGTTCCCTCCTCAGTAGATTACTTTATTACCCAAGGCCTTAGGGTGGCAAATCTTAGCCCCGTATTAGGGGGCTCCAAAATTGTTAAAAAGGGGTTGTAAGCTGTTGTTTCACAGAAAGGTTGGGAGTATATATTCTCATTATTGCTTGACAATAGGTCAAAATCTGTTTTTGTAAGGATGCTTCATCCTCACCTTGCAGGAAATTAGGGGGACTTCCACTAAGGGATCAAGGGACATAATAGAGTACCAAGTTATATTCCTAAAGAAACAATTCTCAAAATGTTATGTGTGCAGGAGAGGTGCTAAAATTTATCTCCTAGACCTTTTCTTAGAGATTATAACTAAGTCTCAGATGCAAGAATAGGCAGTTTTACAAAACTTCCACTTCTTGGTCCAAGGATCATATAGTTGAAAAAACAGTCCCAAAGGAGGCCCAAGAGAATCATGACTGGTTTTAAAAACCTTTTACTAAGGCCATCAAGAAGATGTAAGAAATAAAAATCAATGTGGGAGTACTCAGAGATAACGCAGTAGAGTGGTTAGGAGTGTGAATTTCACTACTGGGTGTGTGAAAACACTAATTCCAAAAGATATATGGACCTTTGGAATTACAATAGCCAGGTTGTGGAAGCAATGCATGTGTCCACTGATAGACACACGGATAAAAATGTGTTGTGTGTGTACACACACTCACACATACATATAAAATGGAATATTATGCAGCCATAAAAAGGATGAGATCATGCCATTTGCAACAACATGGATGGATATAGAGGGTATTATGGTAAATGAAGTAACTCAGAGAAAGACAAATACCAAATGATTTCACTCATATGTGGGATCTAAAAAAACCAAAACCAAATGAAGAAACAAACATAAAGCAGAATCAGAACTATAAATACAGACTTAGGGCTGCCAGAGGAGAAGGGAGTTGGGAGATAGGCAAAATGGGCAAAGGAGAGTGGGAAATAGAGGCTTCCAGTTATGGAGTGAATAGGTCACATGAATAAGAAGTACAACATAAGGAATATAGTCAACGCTATTGTAACAGCATCATATGGTGACAGATGCAGCCACACTTGAGGTGAGCACAGCACAGTGCACAAACTTGTCAGATCTCTACATTGCACACCTGGAACTAACTGAACATTGTATGTCAAGTATACTAAACACACATGCACGCGCGCGCACACACACACACACACACACACACACACACACACACGAGTTCTGGAGTCAGAATTTTGATTCACATCCTAACTCCACCATTTAAAAGCTAGGTGGTTTAGTCAAGCTGTGTTCTTTTAAGCATAAATCATCTAACCTTACAAATGATTAGTAGGTTCACAAAAATGGCCACAATTCATGCTCTCTCTGTATCCACTCTCTCCATCCCCCCCTACTTTGTAATGTGACTTTGTGGCTCCAACATTCCTGTAAATCCTTCATCTTAGAAGACAAGACAGTTCAGATGAGACCGTGGCAAGTATTAGGGAGATATTGTAGACTGAAAAATTATAGAAAGTTTATAGACAGGAAGCTTAATTTCAAATAACTATTTGAAATTATTTGTGAAACCCTTAGTTAAAATAGATAAAATGCAGTTTTAATACATGGGAATAATGTGGTGAGTTGTAAAAGGTGTGGGTTAGATGTAAGCAAATGAGGCCCATAATCAGCATTAACTAGTTATATGGCTGGAGATAAGGGACTCACTTCTTTGAATTTCATCTTATTTGTTTTTAGAATGTGCACAGTGTTACTTAGGCTTCAGGGATATTGTGAGGAGTTGTGAATGTGCATAAAATGTGTAACACAAGGGTGCTCGGGTGGCTCAGTTGGTTAAGTGTCTAACTCTTGATTTCAGCTCAGGTCATGATCTCAAGGCCATGGGACTGAGCCCCTAGTTGGGCTCTGCACTGGGTGTGGAGCCTACTTAAGATTCTCTCCTCTCTCTCCCTCTGTGACCCCTCCAAATGTGTAACACAAAACTGGCACTAAATAAATGTTAGCCTTATTAGTAGTCTTATTATAGAAACACTACAGAGCTACCCTACGACACAGCAATTACGCTACTAGGTATTTACCCAAAGAATACAAACATAGTGATCCAAAGGGGCACCTGCACCCCAATGTTTACAGAGGCAACATCCACAACAGCTAAGCTATAAAAAGAGCCCAGATGTTCATTGAGAAATGAAAGGATAAAGAAGATGTGGTGTTGTGTGTGTGTGTGTGTGTGTGTGTGTGTATAAAATGGAATATTACTCAGCCATCAAAACATGAAATCTTACATTTGCAACAATGTGGGTAGAACTAGAGGGTATTACGCTAAGCAAAATAAATCAATCAGAGAAAGACAAGTGTCATATGATTTCACCCATGTGGAATTTAAGAAACAAAACAGGATCAAAGAGGAAGATAGGGGAAAAAATAAGACAGAAACAGAAGGAGACAAATCATGAGACTCTTAACTATAGGAAATGAACTGAGCACTGCTGGAGGGGAGGTCAGTGGGAGGATGGGGTAACTGATCGATAGGCATTAAGGAGGACACATGACGTAATGAGCACTGGGTATTGTGTGCAACTGGTGAATCACTGACCTCTGAAACTAATAATACGCTAGATGCTAATTGAATTAAAAAAAAGAGGAAAAAACCTTACAAAAACACCACAGAATTCAGAATTCATAAATTATACTGCCAAAGCTATCTGAATAAAGCAGGTCCCCTGTGTATTTAATGTGGGAGAAGGGATTCATTTGTAAGCTCATAATCACACAGTTATAATGGGAACTTCTGCAGTGCATGAAGGTCTGAAAAAGAAGCTGGGAAATGCATTGCCCTGCTCAGAAATACTCCTGGAAAGCTCTCCGGAAAGCAACAGGCAAGCACGGTGTATCTTATCGGGACAATTTTCTCAGTTGTTCGACCTAAGGAATTCTGAACACTTCCTCCAAAAATGTACACTAAAGCAGTTCTGTAAGTCCACACAAATGCAGGTAGTTGGATTTAGGGAGATTTAAAATCGCCTTTTAGGTATTGGTTCTACTATATAATATGGGACTCCAAGAAGCTCGTTTGTTTTCTACAAAGGAAAGCAACATGGATTCCCTCAGCCATCTGGGATCTACTGGTTATTAAGCAACATGAAGATGTCCCTGCCAACAAGCATGAAGAAATGGGATTGGCTGAATGAAGTACCGTGGTGTCTGGGGGCGGGGGGTAGATCTACCAAGGCCAGCTCAAATGTATCACAGAATAATAATTTTCCAGCTATTAATGGACTCAATGTTTCTATTCTCCCTCTGAATTCCTATGTTGAAGCCCTCATTCCCAATGTGATGGAATTTGGAGGTGGAGCCTTAGGGGGGTGACTGGGTCATGAGGGTAGAGTCCTCAGAGATGGGATCAGTCCCCTTACAAGAAGAGACATGAGAGAAATGATAGTTCTTTCTACCATGTGAGGACATAGCAAGGAGGCTCTCTGAAGTTCAGGAAGGGGGCTCTCACGTGGCATGGAACCTGCGGCACCTTGACCTTGGGACATCCAGCCTCCAGACCTTAAGAAGTAAATGTCTGTTGGTTAAGTCACCTGGTCCATGCCAGTTTGTTACAGTGGCCCAAGCTGATGGTCCTGTTTGCTGACCTGAGTGAGCTTGGACTCAAAGGTCCAGAGGAGGAAATCAACAGATAACTCTGCTCTGTGGTAGGTAGGTCACATTCTCAAGAATCGAGGACCATTTCTTAGCAGCTGTACAGATAATGAGTGTACGGACACCTTCCAACCTAGATGGGGATGTTCATAACATCCCGTGGGTTACCCCTGCATTTGATGCAACAAGGGGAACTTGTCTACTTACCAAAGCATATGATGTCCTTCACAGAATAATGCAGTAAGTGTATGGGTGCTAGACTCAGGTGGTTTGGGTTAAAATTTTGGCTCTGCAGCTTTCCGATGAGTGAATAGCTCAACTGCTTAACTTCCCTAATCATTAATTTCTTAATTACACATGCAAAATGGAGACTAAAGTAGAATTTGTCTTCTAGAGTGGAGAGTATAAAATGAAACAATAAATATAAAGCGATGAGCACGGCATCTGGAAAATACTGAGCATGCAAAAATTCCAGCCACTATCCTCCTTATTTTTATTATTGGTCACAGTATGTGTTTCCTGGTCATGCCTCAAGGAAATATTTAATGAGGGCGAGGTCAAAAGTTGGAAGTTTCCATGGAGCCCACAGGCCACGGATATGCCTGCCTCAGTGACAGAGATCCAAATTGAATGGAAGATCTGGGGGACACTGGCTTACGATGTGGGTACCAAGTCCGTCCCTATCACCAAAGTCAGGTAAGTTGCCTTTTCTCCCTTTTTCCTGTCGCCTTTCCATATTCTAGGTTGTTGCCAATGGCCAACAAAATTGAAAGCAATGCTTTAAGTGGCTCTGTCTCCAATAGTCCCACACTTCTAAAAATCTATGGCAAGAGTCCCCTGTGGGCAATAAAAAGGAATTCTATTAAATGGACTTATTCATGACATTTGGGAGCAAAGAGTGTACAGAGTGACCTCTAGATCAGCAAATGCACTGAGCTATCAGTTCAATAACATAGGGGATATTAGGAGGCCTCGATTAGGTTGAATTTCTCAAAGGAGCACAGACTTAAAATGGAGTCCATGAGCCCAGCAGTCTAATATCTGGAGTGATTCAGAGATAACGGCACTCAAGTCTGGCTCTGTAGAACATGCCTTAGTTTGAGGACTGAGTCAGAGTACAAAGAAGTGGAATGCAAAATCGGTTTATAAAGAACTTTGAAGTCCTTTAAGAAATTGAGTTTCTCTTGCTCCCATTGCCCTACATGGATGAACCCACATGTTATCCTTCCAGCCCCAGGGGTTGTTGTGATCCATCTTGGGAAGGAAAGAGGAATTACGTTCTCCTCCTTTCCCTGTGAGGAGTGACGGGGAGCAAGATGATGCCTGAGTGTGGTGAAGTTTCCAACCCACACAAGAACTCCTGAGGCCAGCTGCTGCTGTTCTCTTGAATTTGCCACCAACTCTCAGAATTTCTCAGGATCACTGTCAAAAAAACCCTCTTCTTATGGGCAAAAAGGAAAAACAACTCTATTTCAGAAGTAGGCCACTGAGCAGAGTTTACATAATGGGGAAAGTGAGAAGTGTCCCCTTCTCCTGGAGCCGTGGGTGAGAGGTTCAGAGCCGGCCAGTACCCCCCTCTGTGCACTGTGTGGCAAACGACTCGCAACCCGGGGGCTTTGGGTGCCTCGAGGCTAACTGAGACTGTAAGATGGTCTTCCAGAGTCTGAGGATGGCCCACTATTTTAGATCAAATCCGACGACTAAACAATTTTGAAATGGGCAAAGCTTTGTTATGCTTTTGAAAGAACTGTTGGAAATGCAGATTACAAATCAGTGATGGCCAATCCCCAAAGCAGTCTGTTTTTAAATTTCATTTGCCAATCAGTGAAAATGAAGGTACTACCGTCCAATTGGCTGGGGTCAGTTTCTAAGCCATGGTTTTGCCTGTGAAGAGTCCACTGGTCCACTCCACAGAATAATGGCTTGAGGTTTTCATCAGAGAGCAAAAAGTAGAAAACAAACAAGCAAGAAAAATCGTACACACATACCTAGGTACGCACATTCAACACACCCTACCTTTGCGTGTTTCTTCTTTAAAGAATTTAGCTCCTTCTGTTGTTTCTTTAAGTGCTTCAGGTAAGCCTGTGGAAGAAACAAAGAGAGTACCAAAGCAGTGTTTTGCAGCTACAATGAATACATCTGGTGAGAAACAAAAAAAAAATCAGTGTCACCAATATGTGTCACACAAAAGCGCTTGCGAAACTAGTGAGCCTTTTACCTTCATCTGCTTTAAATCTTCTATCCTCACTTGAGGGATAAGTTCGATACCTTAAAAAAAATTAAATCACTGTGTGTATTAAAAATTAGAATAACAGATAACACAAAATTCACCATTTTGAAATCTCATCTAAAGACTTTGAAGCAGCTTTACATGTAAGGTTATGGATATAAACATCTTCACTTCTTATTACAAAGCAATTAACTAGACACTTCACTGGCAGGCTTACTGTCTTCGGTCAGGTTCCTTACAAGCAGATCCTGAGCTGGAGTTCTATGTGCATGTGACTTACTAAGGTAGGGCTCTCAGGAGAAACCCCAGGAGCGAGAGAAGCAGAATAGGGCAGAGGAAGTAGGCAGGGGGCACTTCTGGCCAAAATCCAACCTGACCCTGCTGGGGGCTCTTAAGCACAAATGGCTGTCCAAAGTTGCCGGACCTTGAGGTACGAGACTGGGCTTTCATCACCCCAGAACAGCCAGCCAGTGGCTTCCGAGACCGTACAAAACCTTCCAGGCATTTCCAGGCAAGGGAACTCCCACAGTCTGAGGGCAATCCTCTGAGAATGTGGCAGCTGGGATTTGCAATCAGCCAATACACAGAGCAGCTGGAGGGAGGGGGTGCTAAGCCCACAAAGGATATCAGATCAGGCACCGCAGCATCTGTGAATGTTACTTTACTCTTTGTATTTCGGGGGCTACCATCCCAGTCAACTACCTCCCTCTTCATTGTCATCAAAGAACTTTTTTTTTTTTCTCAGCTGCTTTGATCAAATGTAATTTTTAAGCAATAGGCTATTGAGCACAGGAAAATCCTTCAATCAAACTGTGGTGTAACAGGATGTTGTCATGAGGACCGGGAGTCACATACTCCATTATCCTGCTACTGGAGGGATGCTAGGCCAGGTGCTGTCATGGCAACCGGAGTTGTCGGAGAATCCCCAAACATTTTCTGTTTGACTGCAGATTTTTCATCTTACAAATTAAGAGGAATGTGTGTTTTGTACTCTAATTGAATTCCATTAGACTCCAAAAAGCGAGGGATGAGATATTCAAGAAAGAGAGGCCTGGAGTCCCAGGCTCTTGTTTTTTAGTTTTGTTCATTTTAAGAGGAAGTGCACAGCCAGTGTGGGGGTAGGAAGGCGGGAAAGGGAGTTAGGGCTAAGAGAAATTGGTCCTGGGATCGGTATCATCTATGATAGAGGCGTCCAGAGAACCTGGGGCTGTTCTCTCATCTCCTAAGTCTGATGTCACAAGGCAACTCCCTGCTTTATACTGCAAGAGCAAGGGGGCACTATAGGGCAGAGATTTGAATCTTGCCTGTAAAATGAACAGAGGACTGGGGTGTGTGCAGGGTCCTCCAGAGAGCTAACAAATATTAAGACTGAAACCGGTCCATTGAGACTTCTCTTGTGGTCTTGGTTAAAGTAAATCTTGATTAACAGGAACCTATGCGAACATGAACTTGGTTTTACATTTTTTGGGGAAAGATAGAAATAACTTAAAAAAATTTTAGTTCCTATAAATGATGTATCTAGGAAACACCCACACTCTGCATGCAGAACAGGAATTGGTACATGCTTAGTTCCATCTGTGGGCCTACAGAAGTATGTCTAACAGAACTTTTGGTGACCTTGGCAGGGTTCTACGTGGGGGCTGTCCAACGGAGAGCCAGGAGCTATGTGTGGCTCTGGGCACCTGAACTGTGGATAGTGCAAGTAAAGAGTTCAAACGTTCATTTTAACATTGAAATTTATAGAGCCACACGTGGCTAGTGGTTGCTCCACTGGCCAGTGCAGTTCTACAAGCTTCCCTGGTTAAGGGAAGGGTTAAGTACGGAACTTTGGGCTCCAAAGATTGTAGTTAATTCAACTTTCACCACGTCAAGTTTTTGTTCTTATCAACAAAGCTCAAAAAGAGCTTGTTTGCTCTCAAGCCACGTTTTGGAGGCCAACTCAGAGCTTAGTTTTAATTCCTTATTCTTAAAACTAAAAAGAAAATCAATGCCTTGTCAGTCAGCATGGAAGCTAATTTTAAATGAGGAATATGGTTGTGGCCCTACCTTCTAGCTGAATGTTAGGACGTGGGACCAATCATTCCTTGTGGTGACACCTCTTAGGATATTTTGTTTCACCCATAGGAAACTATGCAGAACTGGCCTTCAAATGTCCATCTGATAATTTTACAAATAATCATGGTTGCTGTCTCATGGGGGCAACCTGTCAAGAAGGGAATCTAGAAATATATGAACAATGATGATTCTGCTGGTTCATGAGCCCACTGCCTGTCCAGATGAGTGACCGTAGGGGTATCCAGGAGAGTGTGGGGATGACGTAGCAAAGTTCACTATGTGGAAGTTCTTTTCATTAGGGAGTCTAAACCCTTTCTAAAACTATGGATATGGTACCCAGGGCCCTACATTGAAGGGGATCTAGTAGATGAGACAAAGGTTGACTTCCTGTTAAACACTCAGGGAAATTAAGTAGTTTGTCCAATCTACAAGAAAACATCCTGCTCTTGAGTTTTACAGGGCAATGAAAATTGGCAAAATTAGCAATTCAAAATACCCTCATGGAAGGCTATTCAAAAAGAGTCTAAAATTGCCAGAACAGATAAGGAGCCCTAACTCCACCTCTTTACCTTTCTTCGCTTCCACGCCAGACCCCAGGGCCGCTGTGGTGGTTGGTCTGAGCTCAGAGCTGCTCTGTGGGGTCACGTTTGCTTTGGCAGTGTTGGTTTTTCCTTTCTTGTCGTTCTTAGAAGTATCACTGGGCACATCTGCTATGTCGCTCTGGAGCAGAAATGGTTGTGTTAACCTACACAAATGCCACTTTGCCTTCAACTGTCTTGCCCTTTCTCTCTTTTACTGAATCCAGTTTGACTCACTCAGCATCTCCCCTACAACTCTCTTAATGGATCATTGCCTGGCAGGGGAAAGATTACATGGTTTTCTCAGGTTTGAGGCAAAGGATGAAGCCAAGGAAAAAAGACGCCACTCTTTTACAAGCAGGGTATGGTAAAGGGAGTTTTAAAAACAAAGGCACAAACAAGGCAAGTGTGCACAACAGTGGGGGAGGTTGGATGCAGGACCGGTAAGCAACAGAGACACACACATGTCGATTTCACCAATTTACTGACTTGGGTTAGCCGGTATTCTAGTATATCACAAGAGTATCCTGTATCTGAAACATTCCTAAAAGCATTATGGATTTCCATTTCATTTAGTTAATGTTTTCCATTTTATTTATTAAATATGCTACACTTTTACAGACCTTTGAAAATATTTTGTTGAATTGATAAATGTAATTTCAAAAACACTCTTCAAGTTTGGTCTATGAATTTATCACTTTGTCTTGCTCTTATGATCACTGACCACTGAACTTCCCCAACTTGGCTCCTTAGTCAACCATTGCTACTTACAGTTTCAATGCCCATAGCTCTCATTTGGTCTGCTCTCTTTTCCGTAATGGAAAGAAATTTCTTTGGATCTGATAAAGCATCTACGATATCTGGGGAAAAAAAAAAAGTCAAGGGGCTATTGATTCTCTGTTTTACTGTATACACGCAGGAAAATTCAGCTAATGAACAATTCATAATCCTAGACCCCTGTTAAGCCTTCTGTTAAGTACCCTCACCTAGGACCTAAGACAGAATTAGGAAAGCACAGCAGTTATAGAAAATAAGAAACAAGGGCAAGGACAAAAGCCAGATGACTTTATCCTATTTTCTCTTTGGTTTTTGCCCAAATAAAGATGACAGTGTGGCAGGGTGGGCCAAGTGAATTGCCTTGAGTTCTTGACTATTTACTTATAAGCAGGATGATTCATGTCTCCAGCTCAATTTCTTCATCTGAAAATTAGGGCTGATACCTCCCACTCTGAAGGGATACGATGAGTATTCAATGAGATGATAAATGTAAAAAGTTCTTGGAACATAGTAGACACCACTGGTATCTAAGTCTTATTTTTAGGTAAGAAGGCTAATACATATTTAAAGCCAGTTTTGGTTCCATCATAGTTAAAATGAAATATTTCTCCAGCATCGTCTCAGCTACACCTTAAAAATGGTAAAATTTCATGTTTTACATAATGTCATTGCAGAGTTCCAAGTACTTTTCAGTAGAATCTCATGTAATTTTGCACTATTTACCAATACTACAGAGGTAATATTATGCTCATTACCTTAAAACAGTACGTAATTTACAATTTTCAAAAACTCTATGTACATCAATTTCTTCCAGTAAAATCACCCTAATTATAGTCTTAAGATAATTTTTCTCAGTTGAATATATATATATTTCCCTTTATAATAGAAAATAATGCATGTACATGATAAACATTCAAACATATAAAATGTAAAAATCTCCTCTCCTGCCAATCCTACCCTTTGTATATACTGTTAACCATTTCTTGCATCCTTATTTAAAAAAAGAACAAAACAAACAAACAAAACTCCAAATGGGCTCACAGTTTCCTGCACCTATTTTTTATTTTAAACTTCACATATCTTGGAGACACTTCTTCATCAGTAATGTAGGTCTACCGTATTACTTTCAAGGGCTGCTTCAATATTCCATTTTCAGAATGACTACCATTTCTTTAACAGTGTTTGTATTGACAGACTGTTAGATTACTTCCAGTTCTTTGTTATTATAAAGAGGTATTGCAGGGAAGATCCTCGAATGTCAAATCTCAGAGCAGACATTCGCAGTACCCATAGCATAAATGCCTAGAGGTTAGAATGATGTGTAAGGGTATTTATCCTTTTGGTCGTAACATTGCTAGGTTGCCCTCCAAAGAAGTTGCATCAATTTATTTTCTCCTACCAGGGGTATATGAGAAGGTCTGACTCTAGTTATCACTCAGGTCCCTAAGAACTCTTTGTCTCGTAATGGGGGGTGTGACCAAATTAGCTTTTAAATCTTGCTTAGGAAAAATGACAGATAATCATTTTTTGGAAGTTAAAGTTCTAAGACGATATTTACCTACTTTAAGTCCAAATTATGAACATTTTCAGGCATACACAAAAGTAGGGAGAAAGGTAAAATAACCCCCCATATACTGTTGAAGCCCTGTTATAAACAGCCCACTACATCTCCTTTATCAGTCATCCTTCCCTTTTTTCCTTTCTCTCTTCTCTCTGCAGACACATTTTGAGGCCAATTTCAGACATTATAACATTTCATTCCCAATTACTTCTCTATGCATCTCTAAAAAAAAGTGCATTTTCTTTCAGAACCAACCGTGGCAGCACTATATTCAACAAAGCTGGCAGTGATTCCTTACCACAAATATAATAAATGGCCCATCTTATTTTTTCCTCTATTTATAATTTGTTTGAATCAAGCTATAAAGCCCATACAAGGTCCCTGATAACTAAGTCTCTTGAACTTACTTTAATCTAAACTAGTTCCTGCTACTATTTATTTTTCATAATGCATACATTTGTTGAGGACACAGATCAGGTATCCCATAAAATGTCCCACATTCTGAGTATCAATGTTTCCTTGTTGTGTTATGAGGCTCGACTTTTCCTTTCTGTAGGAAGACTCCAGAGGAGATACCGTGACATCCAGTATGGGTCCCATATAAACAGATAAAGCTTGACTACTCCACTAGCCCTGGTGCTAAACTCACTGAGTTGGCTCAGGCACTTTAATCCATCTGTGTCTGACTCCCAGATGCCTCCTCCTTGCCCTGGTCCACACTGTTACAGGCCAAGGTGAAATTCACACTGTGTGCACTGAACCCCCTGCCTGTGGTGGGGAGGACCTGCCTGTACACACCCACACTGGATACACTATGCCTTGGCTTCCCACTGGAATATCTCAGTGGATGGTCCACATGGCTGGCTTGTTAGGAAACAAATACTCGCCTTTTTTTTTTTTTTTAGTGATATACAATTAGGTTGTATGGAGGTTATATATGGTATTTTTCAGTGGTTACTGGTAGTCCTTTCAGTAGGAATAACAAATAACACTTAATCACTCCCAGCTGATTATAAAACAGAGAAAGCAAGACCTTAACGTGTGAAATGACCCATAATCCTTCCAAACTAACCAAACTACTTCCATTTTTGTATACTCTTCTGTCATTGTTTTCCACGTGAATACATATTTTATATGGTTTATTTAAAATTACACAATTTCCTTTTTTCATTATTAGGTTATACCTGTATAGTTCTAAAACTGAAATTTTATTGAATGAATAATGTTTCAGAGTTTATGTACCAAATTATTCTCTACTTCTAGATATTTAGATGGATTTTCAATTTTTTTTTAATGGAAGATGACTTTGCAAGAAATATGTTAATACAGAAAGAGGTCATTTCTTTTTATCAGAGAATTTGTAGTTTAGATGCATAAGATAGAAACTTATATACTTGATGAGTATTACTAACAAAATTTGTTCCTAATAAGCTTTAAAATATTTAAGAATAATTAATGGAAGGAATGAGTACAAGGAAAATATAGCAGAATTACGAGGGTATAAGAAGTTGAATACTGCCCTTCAAAATTCATGACTACTGGGGGACCTCGGGACATCAGTTTATTTACAAATAGGGTCTTTGCACATATAATTAAAGACTGAGATCGCACTGGGTTAGGGTAGGCTCCAAATCTAATGATTGGTGCCATTGTAAGACGAGGAGAGGACATACAGGGACAAAGAGAAAAAGGCTAGGAGATGACAGAGAATAGAATAACACAGCTATATGCTAGCAACACTGAGGAGTGCCAGGAACCCCTAGGAGTTAGGAAGAGGCAAGGAAGGATTTCTCCAAGAGCCACCAACTCTAGGATTTCTAACTTCTAGGCTACAGAACCGTCAGAGAATACATTTCTATTGTCTCAAGTCTTCCAGTATGTGGCAAATTTGATTACCAATGATTAACTGAGAAAAGAGTTGTTGCTATTGTTTTTGTTTTTGTTGTTTTTAAAGGAGACAGAAGTTTATTGACTACACTGTAAGGTAGCAGCAGACAGCAAAGGAGGGACTGTCTGCCACAAGGTGGTAGGGAGGGGTCATAGTTGTAGGGCAGAGTGAAGAGGTATGGGAACGGATGAATTTTGCCTTTTTTGGTAACTGTGCCTGGTTGTGAGTAGTCCATTGGTTAGTTAGGGCCTATGACTATTTTGAAGTAGGTTGCTTAATGAGCCTGTTTGCATATCCGAGGTTCCATTGCTCAAGGCCGTTGCCTAAAAGGGCCTCTATATTCCCACCTGACAGATCAACAATGACAAATCGTTGGCATTTGGGTGGAGGTCTCATCTTCAGTAGCTTCCTGATGAATGAGCCATGGAGAGATGTCCCTACCTATGCGCCAACATTGGTCCGTTGGGAATTTATACGTAGGAATTACAAATGGTAGAGGCAACCGAATCCAAGGTAGACAAGATATACGCATTTCCCTGAGTAGAAGGGATCATCTGTCAGCTTGAAATTATGGCAGCAAAAGAGTTTTCTATTCTCTTTTTTTTTTTTTTTGACAGAGATCACAAGTAGGCAGAGAGGCAGGCAGAGAGAGAGGGAAGCAGGCTCCCTGCTGAGCAGAGAGCCCGATTCGGGGCTCGATCCCAGGACCCTGGGACCATGACCTGAGCCGAAGGCAGAGGCTTTAACCCACTGAGCCACCCAGATGCCCCGGAGTTTTCTATTCATGGGTATATCTTTCAAGCAAAGTAGGCTTTTTCATTGTTAACAAGAGCATCCCTCAGCCCCTGGAGACCTCTCGAGGATCCGTCATGGTTTGATCAAAGAATACATCATACCCTAGAGTATTCTTCCTGTTCCCTGCAGCAATGTCTTGGTCCCAGCCTTGAGGGCTGATTCTGCACAATTCTGACTGAAAACATAAGTGCTGTATTTTATAACAGAGTCATGAAACAATACGTAATTAGGTCATATATTGTTTTGTATTACATGGACAAACTGGCCAAGATGTCCTTATCGGCCATCTGCTGGAGAATTATATAGACAGAGCCTAAATTATACACCAAAATAAGATGCCACAGATTTATCCATTAGTTGGATAAATATCATTACTTAAATCCATCTTCAACTTCCAATATTAACCATTCTAGAAGCTATTGGAGAATTATGTTCCCAGATCCTGAAATATTGCCTTGTTACTTGGAGTTTAAATGAGATGCATTTTTCACAGTTACATGGGCTTTTGATATTTTTCTAGTATACAATATAACTCAATATAATAGTGTTTTTGATCAAATGATAACAAAAACACACAAAGTCTAAATAAGTCTTGTTCAAACTGAATCACATGGGACAAAAACAAGATGATGAAATGCCTTGAACAAGGTTTAGGTTAGCCAGTCACTTAAAACAAGCTCTTCTTCATTTCTGGCAAGTTTGAATAATAAATCAGGTACTTCTGGGACACAGGAATTTGTCCTGTGGTGGCAGGTACTCATTCTGCAGCCAGAGCAAGTGATCAGTGCAGAGGGCAGCAACTGGGATAGTTCTACCAAAATAAATCTGGCATTATCTTGGCCAAAGATTTGCATATTTAAGTAAACCTGTTATCTTTCTTGGGTGCCAATATGACATTTCAAGGGTATCCTCCCCATGTATTAGAGGAACATTGTGGCTAGGTAGATCCCACGTAGTTCTGCATTCCACAGGACACCCCTCTGTGGCCAGAGTGAGGTCTAGATGCTGGTCAACATCGACTCGTGTGCTAGGTGTGTCTAGGGAGAGGCCGCACTGACCTTCTGACAGGGTGGAGACCTGTGCACACCAACCTTTGATTCTATAGAACCCACAGGGTGAGCTGAAACCTCCTGGATGCATAGGCTTTGGAACCTTCTTTTAAAGAGGAACCAGTCTGCCTTTTCTCATTTGCTTCTTTCTTCTGGACTTAACAGAAGTTTTACTTATTTGTACTTGAAAAAAAATACCATCTATTTCTAGGTTTAGTGCCATTTCCAAAAGTCTGGTTGCTCCTGGTGAAGACTTTCCATGTATATTCGTTTTTTCCTCCTCCTTCCCTCCTACCCATCCTTCCTCATTTCCATAAAGAGTTGAAAGCATCAATTTAAGCATCCCCCCAAACAGAAAAGAAGATAGCAATTCCTTAGCACAGACTTCCAGATACTTGTTGGTTTTCAAGGGAGCTCTGTCTGGTTTGTTTGCTTATTTGTTTCGCGGTTGCTTTCCAAGGCACTTAACTTGGGTGTCTTGGTGGTGAGCACCAACTGTGGCACCTAGATAGTGTGGCTCCATGTGCTTGCTCTTGGCTCAGGTTCCCTCCTATTCTCCATTCTACAGCTTCTATCTTAGCAAAAGGAAAAGGCAACAGAAGAGTTTATGTTCCCTTAATGGCTACAAAATGATGTTAATGAAGATCAACAAATCCTGTAACTATGATTTTAGATGAGGTCTTTCAGCTTCTACCAAATGACTAAGCATTTTCCAAAACTGCATTTCTAGAATGTGAAAAGATACATTAGGGGTGGTTGGTGCAAGGATCCTGTGGTCAAATAAGACTGGGAATTGCTTATGTGTTCCCCTCTTCTCGGGTTCCATAGCAGATCCCAAGGAATGCAATCAGGAGCCTGATTAAATTCACCTAGCTGTGCAACTCCTGAGGGAATGCTGCTATAATCCACCCTGCCCCATTCTGGACACTTTTCTTTAGTGTTCTTCTTTTTTCTCTTTCTTTCTTTAGTGTTCTTACCAACATTTTCTATTTCAGAGGAAGCCATCAAAATGGATACCACTGCAATGCAAATCAGTTTTTCAACAAATATTTGATGGAATAAAGCGTTTTAGCATCCATCAAGGAGAGGACAAAATAAATGGAAGGACTTTAAATTCTATCAGGAAATCCTGAGATCATAGCCCTGGAATGGCATCTTAATTAACAATGTTCCTCCTCTGGGGCTATGTCATGTAAGGGTCAGTCCACTCTCTTTGCAGAGGGTTTGGAAAGCAACCCTGGGAAGATGCTGGGCAGAGAGAACAAGAAACACCCACCCCTAGCCTCCCTAATGTATCTTGAATCCCAAGTCAGGCAGAAAGGGGAGCTGGCAAATAAAAAAAGGGCCACTTCCTCTTTGCTTGCATAAACAGCCTAGGTGCAGAAGAGAAAACAAAATGTCCAGCTACAGAAGCGGGATGAGCACTGCTCAGGGAAGGAGTGCCGAGCAGCTCACGCAACCCATCTCGGAGCAACATTTCCATATAATGCCCAAGTGCCCTGTATTTGGGTAGCAGGGCATCAACTCTCTTATTTGTTGTCCTTACTACTCAGTGATAATAAAACCTATACAAATGATCAAGCCCATCAAAAGCAACAGTGGGTGGCCCAAAAGACTAATGCTCATTTAATTGCCATCTGCTTGGGAACTGCTTCCCATCACCAGCAGCAATGGCTCACATTGGGCAATGGGTAGGCGCTGATGTCCTCCACATTTGCACCTACAGATAAAGCAGCAAAGACAACCCCAGTGCTCCGAGGCTCAGTGGATTTGACAAAGGAAAAGTCGCCTTAGCACCCAACCTAGCACTTTCCTTTTGTAGAAGAGTGTGTGTGTGTCGGCGGGGGGGGGGGGGGGGGGGGGGGGGGAGTGGTGGTAAACAAGAGGGCTCTTTTACTTGATGTTCAGCAGAAAAATAATACTGGAGAAATCAAAGTCTTTTTGATTCATTCCTAGTCATCCCTCTCTAAATGTCACCATTTGTTTTTTTTCACATAGAAATTGAGTTTCTGATAGTTAAGAGTCGTGATCTCTCTTCTTCCGCCCAGAGATATTTTACCACCACGTGGCTTAGGAACGGAACCATCTGTGGAGACAGCTCAGACGGGCTAGCAGGCATCTTTGTTCTGTGTTTTCTTGTGTGTGTTGAGAGTTCTTATTCTATAGCAACGAGGAGAAGGAATTGCACTTAAATTCCCTGTCTGTCTCCTGACAGGGCAAGGAAAGAAAACAGGGAACTGACAAGAGAGGAGCAGGGTCAGGGAGGAAAATACTGGATCTAGACCCATGTTGGGAGGGAACTGGGGCAGTCCAGAGTTCAAGGCTTCCAAAGATTACCGTATGTGAGAAGGTAAGACTAGTTAGGGGCAACTGAAAAATCTATGAAATTATCTCCATCCGGAGGGATTCCTCTTTCTCTGGTGATCTCACAGCACAGAACCCCAATAAATAAGTGAACCAAAGCTCCTGCCAATGCTCAAACCCTCCCTAAGGAATTGTCTTAACTTGGAAGAGCCTTTAAGGAACATTTTTCTTGTTTCTATAAAATGATGCCACCCACCTGACGTTAACAAGATTTAAAATTCATTTAAAAATCATGTAGAACACTGAGTTGCTGGTGCTTAAAGAAAATCATGGTAAAATTACTAATGCATTAGAATTCTGAAACTTTGTATTCAACACGGAATTAGAAGATTTTTCTTACGATGATGAATTGCTCATGACAAGAGTTTACTGCAGCAAAGTAAAGAGCAAAGTTGGGGAGAAGAAAATAGAACCAATGGATTTTTCTTGAGCTTGTTACAAATAAATATAAAGGGAAAAAAAAATAATGGAAGGATTGCTGTGGTCAGGTGTTATTCCTAAGCTGTGGGGCTTCAACCAGTTTCAATGAACAGCATCCTGGCAGGCCAGGAAAAGTAGACAGTGTTTGAATCCACAACCATTACTTTCATAGAAGTTTCTCTAGACATTATGACATACTGGGCACCGCTTTGAAGTTATATGGGGGGGGGGACTTAGAAGTAAAATAAAATCTGATTTGAACAATTACTTAAAAAAAGTAAAACAACCCAATTAAAAAAAATAAAGCAAGCAAACAAACAAAAACCAAAGACCAAAACTCAAAAAAAAAAAAAAACCAAAAACCCACAAAGGGTACTAGAGAGTATTTTTTAAGAAAAGGAAAACAAATGACCAAGAAACAAATGAAATACAGTCAATCTGACTTATAATTGTAAATACACAAGTTAAAATGATGAGATACCACTTTTATTACCATTACTGGGGGAAAAAAAAAAAGAATTTTTTTTAGAATCCAGAACTGGCCATGGTGAATGAGAATAGGCAGTCTCGTAGGCACTGGCTGGGAGCACATACTGATCCAACCAAAAGGCTGGATAAAGAGATAGTGGTAGATAGACATATGGAAAGTACACAACCTTCAAAAATAACCTAAAAGTCTTATGTGCATTGGCAGGGATGTTCTCTAAGATATATTATGTGAGGAAAGCAAAGCAGAGAACAGGGTGTATTATATTATCTTTTGGAGTTTAATTAAAAAAGAAATATATGGGGTGCCTGGGTGGCTCAGTCATTGGGCATCTGCTTCTCCCTCTCCCACTCCCTCTGCTTGCGTTCCCTTTCTCGCTGTCTCTATCAAATAAATAAATAAAATCTTAAAAAAAAAAAGAAATATTATGTGTGTGATACATACACAGAGACTGCACATTTATGCATACACGTATGTATTACATATGCACAGATAGGCTTTATGTTTTATAACCTTTTGATGTTTTAAGACATTTCTGTCTTTCTTTTTTTAAAAACATTATTAATAGGGGCACCTGGGTGGCTCAGCATGTTAAATGTCTGCCTTCAGCTCAGGTCATGATGCCAGGATCCTGGGATCAAGTCCCACATCAGGTTCCTTGTTCAGCAAGAAGCCTGCTTCTCCCTCTGCCTGCTACTCCTCCTTCTTATGCTCTCTTTCTCTGACAAATTAATAAAATATTAAAAAAAAATTATCAAGAACTATCTAGGTAGCAGCATAATAGGTTGCTTTAATTTAATTTTTTCTAAATTCAAAATATGTATTTTAAACTCTTTGTGCCATTTTCATATTACACTATTGTTACAGAAAAATAGGGCAAAATACAATTTTTTAAAAATTTACAGAGGTTACGTATGCTTACTTAAATGATCCAGAAATAATAAGTAGAGTCCTACCATATGGGATACTGTGTTCTCTGGGATGTTCCTGGAAGTTGTCCAATGCAGTGGGCCAGCTTCATTAACCCTCACCTCTATTCTCAAAGAGATAACTATTCTCAAAGTTGGATGTATATCCTACCAGAATTTTTTCTATCTACTTCATATGTGTGTGTGTGTGTGTGTGTGTGTGTGTGAGAGAGAGAGAGAGAGAGAGAGAGTGTGTCTCTGTGTGTGTAAACAGATAGTTAAGGATCTTTGTAACTAACAACAGGATCATTTTGCAATTCACTTTTCCACTTGGTAATAGACGTCATCTTTGTGTTCTGAACACTGAGATCCAAGTCATTATTTTTAATAGCTACATGGTCTTCGACAGAATGGCCTTCCATATTGTACCAGTATCTACTGGTGGACTTAGGTTGTTTCTGATCTTTTTTATACAAATAATTCTGCATGAAATTATACTATGGATTTAAGAAAATTGCTTGGTTTTAGCTATTGGATTAAAGAAATACATAATTCCTAGGTTAAGCATTGGGTGAATTATAAAAGTTGAGATTTCATTCAGTTGGTCAGGCGTAAGAGGTCTTACTTCTATAATTAATCTAAACTTATGAAGTGATTTTGGACAAACGGACCTACCCAAAAGCTAAAAGAACATAACTTCCCAAATTACTTAGTGTCCTGAAAATGTGACTATTTCCCTTAAGGTGCCAAAATAATTCAACAAGAAGAGTACACTCTTCTTGGTAAATGACACTAGCTTTTCATGACACATCGTCAAACATGGACCAGAACTTTTCAGTTTTAGTACCATAAACCCTGTGTTTCAGCTTCCTCAGATTATGTAAATAAATCTAGCGCTTCCCTGTCTGAAGAGAAAATCAGTTTATCTCTCTGCTGTGACTCATCTTTCAGGGTCCCAACATGGCCACGGAAGGACCCCTCATCCCCACTCTAACCACTTCTCAGTTCAATGCCCCTAACATCCTCTGTCTTTTATAAGTTATAATTTTAAGAGTTATAATTATAACTTTTATAATTCACATGCCCTGTGGGCATGGATATAATAAATTACACTTGTTTATGTATATGTACATGTATATGTGTACAGGGTTGGAAAATGCTTGAGGATAAGTGTAGATGATGTTTTCAACTTTGTATCTCTTACTCATAGAGTAGGTACTAAATAATAATGACTATATCTTTTCCTTTGAGAAAGATAGTTTAAATGAATATACTCAGAAATTGTCTTTACTGATTAAACTAGTAAATGTTAACAAAAGTTGTATCTCATACATACACTGGTGATGGGTTATTTGGCAATCTGTATTCTAAAGCTTTAAATATACATACAACTCTTGGGAGGCCTGGGTGGCTCAGTCAGTTAAGCATCTGCCTTCAGCTCAGGTCATAGTCCCAGAGTCCTGGGATCTAGTCTCACATCAGGCTCCTTGCTCAGTCGGGAGCCTGCTTCTCCCTCTGCCCTCCCCCCGGCTTGTGCTCTCTCTCTCTTTCCGACAAATAAATAAAATCTTTATACACACACACACACACATACACACACACACACACACACTTGCAGCTCTTTCCACTTCAAAGAATTCATCTACAGGAAGTGATCACGAGTATTTCCAAGGCTTTACCTTTAAGGTTCCTGGGCACAATATTTATTATAAGAAAAACATGGAAATGACTTCAATGTTTATCAAAACTGAAGTATGGATGATACATAAAATGGAATCCCATGCAGCTAATAAAAATATTTCATGATGTGGAAAAATATTAGTGGGAAAAAAATTAACTCTGAAGTAATGGTCCAAATGACTAGGTGCAGTAAGATCTATCTAATTAAAATAGAAGAAATGAAATTTAAAGTAAAGAGACCAATATGGAAACAGAGCTCTCTCCGGGTGGTAGATTCATGGATTACCTTTTTATTCTTTGTGCTGGAAGAATCTCTTTCTGATACATAGACTATCTATTTTGCCTTTTAAAAAATTTTTTTTAAAGATTTTTATTTATTTATTTGTTAGAGATCACAAGTAGGCAGAGAGGCAGGCAGAGAGAGGAGGAAGCAGGCTCCCTGCTGAGCAGAGAGCCTGATGCGGGGCTCGATCCCAGGACCCTGAGACCATGACCTGAGCCGAAGGCAGAGGCTTTAACCCACTGAGCCACCCAGGCACCCCTTTTTTGCATTTTTTAAAATTAAAGATTTTATTTACTTATTTGACAGAGCAAGTGTGTGTGCACGTGAGCAGGGGGAGGGGCAGAGGGGGAGGAAGACGGAGGAGAAAGAATCTCGAGCAGACTCCATGTTGAGTGTGGCGCCCAACCTGGGGCTCCATCCCATGACCCTGAGATCATGACCTGAGCCTAAACCAAGATTTGGATGCTTAACTCACTGAGTCATGCAGGTGCCCCTATTTTGCCTTTTACAGAATAAAACCTACCAAATATATTTGTGGAATGAATAAATCCATATTATCTTTCTTTGGCCACATAAAAATCTGAGATCTATTATCAACAATTTACCGTTTTTTGTTTTTTGTTTTTTGTTTTTTCGTTTTTTAGAAAATGCTGGCATGCAAGGCAGCCAGGTTTCATTTTCAACTTTTCCCTATGGAATCAACATAGAATATCAATGTTCTAGGGAACAGGGACTCCATAAATTTCCTACTCTGCGGGCTCAGCACATAAATGTTCAGAACTGAATGTGGGAGGTTAGTTACGCAGATGAAATAAGGACAACACACTGTGTAAGTCAAGAGGCCATACAGAAAATCAGAAAGTGAGGAAGAGATGATTCTTATATTCTTATGTTGTTCTCCTCAGGTAAGTCCCTCAAGTAAATGCTCATGGCGCCTGCCCTCGGTTTTGTCACATGTGAAAAAGATGATCGACAATTCTCCATAAACAGTCTTGGAATGTCACATTGAGGTTAAGACATCAACTGTGGAATCCCACCCATGATAACACAGTATAGAAATTTCAAAGGCTTCTGATACAAAATAAGTGACTACAATGACACAGTAGGAAAAAAAAATATGAGACTATTTTTAAGGAGAAGAATCTGAATCCATATGTACACAAATGCAGACCCTGGGAGGGAGCTGCCCTATAAATACAGACATTTCTTCAGCACAGACCTACAGGCGCCCACATCCCTTCTCCGCAACTTTTGGACTTGATGGACAGTGCTTGACACAAAGTAGGAACGGGATGAACTACTTCTTTCCCTTTTCTACTCCAACTGCCCACTTCTCTGGAATGAATTAGAGAGCTCCAGCTGAAAAGTAACCCATGCAGAGGGAAAGAGACCTGTAAGTTTTTGGCCATATTTGTTTATACAACCATTTCTAAAATGTATCAGGGATAGCGCACTGCCCACTTTCTAAGCTCAAGTATGGAGAAGATGGCGTAATTCATCTGCTGATGCTCCTAAAAGCATACTGTAGGTTTTTCCTGTCTCTTTTCTTATCCACTCACCCAGCCCCACGGCATCCCACCCGGCCTCTTTTTTATACTTTTATATCCGCTACAGTATGTTCTGGCTTCTAATATAGGCTTTCTTTTTAAATGAAAAGCAGAGGAGGAGGAGGAGGAGGAGGAGGAAGGAGTCTTTACTCCGGATTTGGTAACTGAAAAAATCCTTACGGTTCATGTCCCTTCTTAAATCTGCAATTGGGTTGATAAAACTGAGGATTAGAGAATATCAGCTCTTCAGAGATGCAAGCAGTGTTAAAAAAAAAAAAACAAAACCCTGACAATATAACCCCCAAATCCCCAAACAAAACCATGCTGTGTTCCAGCATACAACAGAAACGATATTTGTATCAATAGCAGACATATGTGTGTGCGCACATTTCCGAGCCTTCCTAGGTCACGTGCTGTGAGGGTTAGTTCTTCCCAAGAATGCTGTGAGGGAGGCAGGAAGACCATCTTCACTTTACAGGCCAGGGAATAAGGGTTTGAGAGGTTGTCATTGTCCCACGGTCACCCAGCCAGGAGTAGAGAGAATTTGCACCCTTGTTTAATTTGACATAATCATTGTTTCCTTGGGGCTCAAGAGACTGAGCATACAGAGGATCTTAGTCCTCTTTTAATGTTCTTGGCTTAATTGATGGTTATAAAAAGTTAGCATGTTAGGGAATAAGCAAAATCCTATGATTTGGTCCAGGTTTTTATTTCTCCCATTGATTACCTTTGGTGAAACCAAAGGTGGTCTCCTATGGATGGATGACTGGGATTTTTGGGCGCAACTGAACTCTCTGGTGGATTTGGAAGAAAATCCAGAAAATCCGTGTTGACATCTGAGTTCAATTTAAAGCTTTTAGGGATACCAAATGATATCTATGGTTCCATGTTACTTATGTCCTTTCTCCCTTTGGATGATGATGTAAGTAAAGCCTTCACAGACGTATTTGCAAAAATTGATAAACCATATAAAATTACAGCATTTTAAAATAAGAAAGAACCTTAAGGATAATCCAGTCTTGCCCTCTCATTTCTTCCCAGGAAACCTGAAGCTACTCTCTATCCTTGAATTCTTTGAGGCTACGGGTGCTGGCAGCACTGGTAGGAATATTTTTTTTTTAGCAATTGGTGTAATATTTTATAATCCTCTAATTTAAGACTTCTGTACTCAAATGTTTAACTTACCTCCAAATCCATCAGGCACATATGTTTTAAGAACAATATTGCAGAAAATGGTTGGCAGTGATAATGGTTTATTTCCCTCATTTCGAAGGGAAATGTGTCGATAGCCTGCTTGGAGGCCATCCAGAGGAAGGATCCTCTGGCCTATGAGCCTGTTGTTGTCGTCATACACTGCTATTCTCAAGACTGCCAGGTCAGGGAGGATTACCTGCAAACAAAGAATGGTACCTTTCAGGGTATTTTGGAAAGCAGCCCCCAAGAGCCCTGACTCAAGGAATCTGAACTATACCCATGCTGTTCTTAAATGTGCCTTTATGGTGAAAAGAAGCCCAAGATCGATTTAGATTCCTGAAGGATACTGTCCAAGCTATTGAGAAAACAATTGAACAGGCTTCCTGAAAATCTCTTTGAAAATTTTAGATGAAAACGATTACCAGTCCAACCCTTGTCATCTTTGTCCTTCCCCACACATAAAAATGGACAAACAAAAGGAGACCCTGATAGAACAAGTGACTTTCCTTAATCTCTGAGATCGGAACAGCTGGGCAGAGAATCAGAGCCCTTGCCTTTGAATCCTGTGGTCTGCCTCCTACCTGGGCTGCTTCTCCGCTTTTTTAGCTTGGCCTGTTTTTGAGAATATGGAAAGTATCTTTGAAGAAATGTCCCACCTATAAAGGACAACATACACAGAAATTTGGATTTTCCCTTTTCCTTGCACTCCCAATATTTTGGGATATTAAATAGAGTGAGATGGGGCAGCTAGAAACATTAACTTATATCCAAGACATCTACTGTTGTTATCTTCAAAATAAATAAAAGGACATGAAATCTGAGCTCAGCCAGCAGAATCCTAATTCAGATATAAAATAGCAACAGGATACAAGAAAATCCAGTGTTTTAAATCAGGAATGATTTTTCATTGGCTAAGAACAACCAAGACATCTTGTCTAGTTTGAATACTGGATCTAAGGCTAGACAATGGATCGGTTATGTAGTTCTGCCTAGAGATTATAATTTAATGCCATTTCAAGACGATGAAGAGGAGAAATCAAGTTCAAATTCATCCAACTTCATTTGCGTTATCGTTTCTCATGTGGGTAAAAGGGGGCTTGCCTTGTGGGATCAGTGCAAAGACCAAAAATATTAAAAACAAGAGAGAACAAAAAGTGAAAGCACTTGGTCCTGACGAAAAGCAATTTAACTTCTGAAGAACAATGAAGGGTGCAGAACTGGCATCTTGTTTCTGGGGCCAGTAATCCTATATGTAAAAACCAAGTCTGATGTCTCCTCACTCATCAAAAACAATGAGCGTCTGGGATGCCTGGGTGGCTCAGTTGGTTAAGTGGCTGCCTTTGGCTCAGGTCATGATCCTAGTGTCCTGGGATCGAGTCCCATATCGGGCTCCTTGCTCAGCAGGGAGCCTGCTTCTCCCTCTGCCTACTTGTGATCTTTCTCTCTCTGACAAATAAATAAATAAAATCTTTAAAAAAAACAAAACAAAACAAAACAAAAAAAACAATGAGCGTCTGAAGTCAACTTTCTGAATTTCTAGAAATGTGTCTAGGGATTATTCATGCTTCCAAAGAACACTGGCCACACTGACAACAGATCCAGCTATAATAAGCTATAAAAAAACAAAACAAAACAAAACAACTGGTGGAGGAAAAAAGGCCCATGACAAGTTATATCCAATTTCTACCATACCCTGTAGGAGAGAAAGTCACGGTGAGGGTTGCATGGAAATAACAGTACTCACATAACCAGGGGAGCCTGAATCTCATAATGGCTTGTTTCATTGAACCACTGATCTTCTGTAATCTGGTTTCTGAAAACGAGTTAGCCAATTCTGAAACTGCTAATCCTCATTTCTGTTAAGCTAAGAAGCCAAAGATCTGTGTTGGAGGACATGCACATGAACAGAAACACCGGAAGCCCTGGGCCTAAAGCAGCAGCAAGAAGCTCTCCCAGTTGGGATAAGAGAGCAAGTGAGAGAGAAAAACAGCTCTTCTTGGAGATGGCACTACCAATGCATGGATTTTTCAATACATCTTACACCGACAAATGAGAAACAAAGGGGAAACGTGATTACAAGATAAAAATGAAATCATTATAGAGTACGACTGTGATTGGTCTGGGGATCAAGGTACAATGGTAGGAAAACCCCCCACAAAACCCAAAATAGCACATGAAGTACAGACTGTGGGGGTGGCGACAGGTATCACACTTTCTAGAGGCACAGGACAATACCAGCTGATCTATTTAAGGACATTTATTCGTCTTAGTTTTGGGTTCACCATCCTACCTGTCCTCTTGGCTAAAGGAGCACTGCAAGTTACCAGCTACTGCCAGGGCAGAAAAGAACTCTCCAGTGTGTACGAAGTCCACCAGTGAGGACACATTCTAAATACTACCCATCTGGAACTTGAGCATTGCCACACAGAAGGTGGGCTCCTTGGAGGAGGAAAGGAGAGCCAAAAGGACAAGAACAAACAGAAGTAACAATCATGCGGCATCTATAGAACTTACCCACTGGAAGAAGAGAAGAAGACGACATTTGGGGTTGTGTAACTGCCCTGTGTCACGTAGTGTCTATGTAGCCTATGCACTAAAATGTGGCCCCTGAGTTAGCATGGCGAGTCTGACACGTTGAAAGTGCCCTACCTTCCGGAACACAAATGATTCTTCATTGTAAACTGGATTGAGTCCGTTGTTCATCACCATGCGAGTTCGGAATTCCTTACGTATGGTGTCGGTGGGCAACCCATACATATCCACTTCTACGTATGTACCAATTTTCTTATCTGATAAAAACTGACCTGATATGACCTGTAGCAACACAGAAACAGGGTGAGAGAGAAGTCAAGTCTGTAATTGTCAAGAGCAATGAATAATCCAGAAGTAAGAAATCATCTGTTCATCTTTAGAAATTTTAGTTACCTATGGAAGTAACGTATTCATTTCTTACTAAAACAAAACACTGAGCAACTACTTTATGCCAAAAAAAACCCCAAAAACCAAAAAAAACCCACAAACAAACAACAACAAACCCTGCTCAAGACAGAGGTTCTGATGTTGATAACTGTTTATAAAGAGAAGATAAAAAATGATGAACCCTATAATACAAAGAAATTATGTCCACAGCAGCTTAATTCCACCTAAATATCTACATACAAAGTGATGGGTTCAAATATGCCCTAGGATCCCATCAGAGCTCTGAAATTCTGCCCACCTACACTTTATTGAATTCTTTTATAAGTCCTAGAAGGAGACACAATGAAGAAAAAGAGCAATGCTAAAATTTGCTTGTTGCCTGTTATCCTTTACCGATATCAATAATGGTCAGAGGTATATACTTGCAAAGCCCAGCATTAAGTTCCATCTATTATAAATCCATGGACAGACTACTTTCCATTTACTTTCCAAAGAACAATATAGCCATGTAGCAGGGTTTCTTTCTGTATTATTGAACTTCCAAAGTTTTTCGAGGTAAAATTTGACATACAATAAACCATACATTTTAAAGTGTACATAAGGTCCATTTTGATGTATGTGCAGTTTTCACTTTTCCAGAATGTCATGTAGTTGCAACCATACAGTACAAAGTCTTTTCATTTGCTTCATTCCCTTAGGAATATGCACGGAAGCTTCTGTATGTGCTTCCATAACTTGCTAGCTCCCCTCTTGTCAGCACTGAATAATATCCTGTGGTCTGTGTGTGCCACAGTTTATGTATCCAACACCTAAGGAAGGATATCTTAGTTGTCCAATTTTTGGCAATTACGAATAAAGCTGCTACAAACATATCTGTGCAGGTTTTGCAAGGAGCACGATTCCTGGATTATAGGATAAGAGCATGCTTCCAAAGTGGCCGCACCATTTTGCATTCCCACCAGCAATGAATAAGAGTTCCTACTGCTCCATATCCTCCAACAGGTACTTTTTTGATCTGGCATGTTCTGCTGAATATAGCTAATAGTTCCACTAGGGAACAAAATGTATCTCTTAGGAAGAAAAGGGGGAATCGCAAAGTTGAGAGCAACACATGGGCCTTGTAACTGGACATTAAATATTTCAATTCTTCTTAAGGCTTTTCCAGGACCATCTGCAGACACATTTTTTACAGTCCTGAGACAGCAGGGGGCTTACCTGGACTGAGCAAGTGGCTGCAATAACCCCATCGACAGGAGTTTCAGAGAAGGGATCGAATGTTCGATCGGGCCGTCTCATGAAATCTGGTTTGAGGAGGTACCTGGTGGTACAAAAGCAAAGAAGTTTATTAGTTGCATTTACGATGATTAACACACTCATGCTTCAGGACACTAAGTACTTCCTTTCTCCCGTCTCTAATTTAAAAGCTAGGGTTTTAGGTAAGGGAGTCTAAGGACTGAAGAAACTATTCCTTTCCTAGGGATAATCCTGAACAGAGGAAGGAAATGAGGAATGCTTTTAGATTCCAGGCCCAGTGACACCCAGAGCTTCCTGATGCTATTACATCCTCTTGAACTTTGTTATGCCATGGACCTCCTTAGATACTTACTCTCATGTGCACAAAATAAAATACAAGGAATAACAGTGAAAAACCAATTATATGAGCTCTAGTTACTAAAATATGAGAGTAGGGGCGCCTGGGTGGCTCAGTGGGTTAAGCCTCTGTCTTCGGCCCAGGTCATGATCTCAGGGTCCTGGGATCGAGCCCCACATCGGGTTCTCTGCTCAGCAGGGAGGCTGCTTCCTCCCCCCCACTTCCTGTCTCTCTGCCTACGTGTGATCTCTCTTCTCTGTCAAATAAATAAAATCTCTAAAATAAAATAAAATATGAGAGTACATGATATTCTACTTTGTGTTTTAATGACTGCATTGAATTATGAGATATAATGCTAAGTTGATAACTATAATTTTAAAGTACCAATATGCATAAAAATATTTTGTGAGATCTGTAACAGTAATAATGATATGAAAATATCTGTGACTTACTTTGGTGTCAGAGTCACAGGTACTGTTAATAGTATTGTGGATTGTTGTCTTTGTTCACAGTGAAAAGAACCATGAAATTTCAAGTTAGAGGCAGGTGAACCTAAAGATGTAATTATTTTTCTATTTCTAGTCAGTGCCATTAGACAAGAAAATGGAATAAAAGGTATCTAGATGGAAAGAAAGAAGTAAAACTCCTCTTCACAGATGACATGATCTTGTATATAGGATATACTTAAGGAATCTATCTAAGGAATCTACTAAAAAATGATCAGAGGGGTGCTGGGTTCAGTTGGTTTGAGTGTTCAACTATTGGTTTTGGCTCAGGTCACGATCTCATGGGTCATGAGATCGAACCCACACTGGGCTCCACGCTCAGTGGGGAATCTGCTTGAAGACTCTCTCCCTCTGTCCCTCCCCCAGTTCATGCTCTATTTCTTTCTAAAATGGTTCTAAAATCTAAAGAATGTATCTTTTAGAAAACCCATCAGAACTAATAAATGAATTCAGCAAGGCTGCAGGGTTAAAAACCAATATGCAGAAATCAATTGTATTTCTAAATACCAGCAATGAACAATCCAAAAAAGAAGAGTCCATCTACCATAGCACCAAAAAGAATAAAATACTTACGAATAAATTTAATAAAATAAGTGCATGTACTTTGAAAGCTACAAGACACAGTTGAAAGATGTTAAAGAAGATGTAAATAAATGGAAAGACATCTTGCGTTCATGGATCAGAAGATTTAACATGGTTAAGATGGCGCTATTCAGGGGCGCCTGGGTGGCTCAGTGGTTTAAGCCTCTGCCTTTGGCTCAGGTGATGGTCTCAGGGTTCTGGGATTGAGCCCCGCATCAGGCTCCCTGCTAGCAGGGAGCCTGCTTCCCCCTCTCTCTCTGCCTGCCTCTCTGCCTACTTGTGATCTCTCTCTGTCAAATAAATAAATTAAAAAAAAAAATCTAAAAAAAAAAAAAAAAGATGGCGCTATTCACCAAATTGATATACGGATTCAATCCCTATCCAGATCCCAACTGGCTTCTTCAGAAATGACAAGCTGATCCTAAAACTCAAGGACCAAGAATAGCCAACACAACCTTGAATAAGAAAAACAAAATTAAAGTTCTTATATTTCTCAATTTCAAAACTTTCCACAAAGCAACAGTAATCAAGGCAGTGAGGTATTGGCATAAGGATGCACATATACATTAATGAGATAGAACTGGGAGTCCAGAAATAAATTCATGTATCTATGCTCAGTTGGTTTTTGACAAGGATGCCAAGATTATTCAAAGAGGGAAAGAATATTCTTGTAAATAAATTTTGGTAGGACAACTACAATGGCCACATGCAAAAGAAGAAAATTGGCCCCTTCTTTCACATCATATACAAACATTAATTCAAGATGAACCAAAGACTTAAATGTAAGAGCCAAAATGGTAAAATTTTTTGAAGAAAAATAAGGATAAATCTTCATGACTTGGCAATGAGTCTTAGACATAACATCAAAAGCATAAGCAACAAGAGGAAAAAAAAAAGATAAAATTGGCCTTATCATAAAAACTTCTGCACTTCAAAGGACACTACCAAGATAGTGAAAAAAACAAGCCATAGAATGGAAGAAAATATTTGCAAATCATATACTGATAAAAGGTATGTGTCTATGATATGTCAAAAACAACCCAGTTAACAAGAGGGCAAGTGATCTGAACACATATTTCTCCAAATAAGAGAAACAAATGGCTAAAAATGACATGAAAAGATGCCTGGTATCATTAGTTTTGAGAGAAATGCAAATCAAAATTACAGTGAGCTGTCACTACACACACATTAAGATAGCTATAGTTAAAAAAAATCAGATAACACTAAGTATCGTCAAGTTCATGGAACAAATGGAACCCTCATACATGGCTGGTGGGAATGTGAAATGACACCAAGACAATCTGACAGTTCCCCAAACAGTTAAACAGAGGTGCCATGTGACCCAGCAATTCCACTCTTAGTAAATACCCAAGAAAAATGAAAATATATCTAGACAAAAACTTGTCTCTGAATGTTAGGGCAACCAAATAACCAAAAGATGGAAACAATCCAAATGTCTATCAATAGATGAGTGAATATATAATATGAGGCATACCCATACTATGGGAAATGACTCGGTAGGAAGAAATGAAGTACTGATATGTGCTACAGCATAAACCTTAAAAGCATAATGCTAAGTGAAAGAAGCCAGTCACAGGGGCGCCTGGGTGGCTCAGTGGGTTAAGCCTCTGCCTTCAGCTCAGGTCATGATCTCAGGGTCCTGGGATCGAGCCCTGCATCGGGCTCTCTGCTCAGCGGGGAGCCTGCTTCTCCCTCTCTCTCTGCCTGCCTCTCTGCCTATTTGTGATCTCTGCCTGTCAAATAAATAAATAATATCTTTAAAAAAAAAGCCAGTCACAAAGACCACATACTACATGAATTAATTCCTATAAAATGTGCTGTCTGTACAAATACAGAGAGACAGATAGTAGATGGTGGAGTAGAATAGGGAGTAGGTAGGGGAGACTGGGAGGTGATGGCTAAAGGGTATGAGTTTTCTTTGTGAGGTAAGGAAAATATTTGGAAATTGACTCAGCTCCACAATGTCTGTCCCTTATGTCCTTTGGTTACAGTTACATAATCAGACCTCAGCCAGATTCCATAACTATCCTGAAGTTGTATCAGACTTCATCTAAGAAAAAATTTTTGTTTTTACAAAGGACTATAACCACAGATAGTAAAATTCCATCCTAACATGAACAGCAGAAAAGGGACAATAAAAGTATTTTCCCCCAAACTGTGGGTTTACTTTTAAGTATAAAAGAATCAAAATTAGAGGGGTCAAGTCTTTCCTATTCTTTAGGAGAGCAACTTTTACTGATTTTAACTCTAGATGATGTCAAATTTATTATCTTTTAAAATTCAAGAAAGGATTCTGGGGCATGACTTTTCTCCTTAAAGAAAAACTCCAAGTCCCATTTTTGTGGTGTTTTTTTTTTTTAAGATTTTATTTATTTATTTGACAGACAGAGATCACAAGTAGGCAGAAGGGCAGGCAGAGAGAGAGAGGAGGAAGCAGGCTCCCCACAGAGCAGAGAGCCCGATGTGGGGCTCGATCCCAGGACCCTGGGATCATGACCTGAGCCGAAGGCAGAGGCTTTAACCCACTGAGCCACCCAGGTGCCCCCCATTTTTGTGGTTTTGACAAAGTTGTCATTCATTGCTATCTTCTAAGTTTGAACAAAAAAAGTGTTAAAGAAAATAACCACACATTCAACTTAGATTTAATCATTAGTAAAGAACCTCCAAGGACAGCACTGATTTTTAAATCGAAGATATACAGAGTTTTCAGAATCATTCAAATATTAAAGATGATTTTAAATTTTCACCTGTCTCCAAGAGAATGTAACCCTAAATATTAATTTAAAATCTAACTGCACAAAACAGATGGTTTCCTATATTTATAGTTTTAGATTTGGGACCCCTCCTTTTTTTGTGGCTAGTGTTAGCCACAGGAAAATATGATGATATGGCAAAAGCTGAAGTCTTAGGATGGAAAGTAGATGAGAAACTACAGTATTAACACACACTACTTCAAGCGAAGCCTACCAGTGTTGACAAAATATTGGTCGTTAGCTTCAAGGGGATGTAAGAGAGGATGGTTCTGGCTTTCACAAGAAGGGGAACGTGGATTCCACTTGCATGGAATGAGGGATTTGCCTCCTGAGAACAGAAGGGGAAGGGGCTTTCTGGAGATTCCATACTCTCCATTCCCCACAGCCATTTCTGAAGGGACTTTTCTCACCAAAAATACAAAATTGTGATGCTGATGATTTCTGGGTGCCCAAACATTCTTCCATGTCCCCTCCTTCCTTATCTGCTTAGAAGAAAACTCATCTGTGAGAGAGTGAACCAATCCAAAATAAGAAGTGCCAGCGGAAAAGGGCAAGAAGCCGGAGTCCGATTCTCCAAGGCAGGCAGCCTTCAGTGTAATGTATTGATCTTATATACTTAAAAAACGATAATAAATAAAAGAAAGCATGGAGAAGTTTGACAGGGCCAGGAGGT
Organism: Meles meles; assembly: GCF_922984935.1. Taxonomy (NCBI): domain Eukaryota; kingdom Metazoa; phylum Chordata; class Mammalia; order Carnivora; family Mustelidae; genus Meles; species Meles meles. The sequence continues at coordinate 48,210,703 of NC_060081.1, forward strand.
AAGCCCTGGCTTGGGGGTGACACTGAGCCAGCTTATCTTGAAAGGGTGTCTGTTTGGGGCCTGTGGGGACCTGTGGATACAGCAGAGGCCGCCACTCACTGGTGCCTGTGCAGGTCCAGGGAGCCCCAGGCATCAGTGGGACCTGTGTCGTTACACAGGGCTCTGAACTTAGAAGAGTTTTGTGCCTGGTTTAATGCTCTGCAGCTACTGTCTCAAAATGCTTAAAAATTTGTGAACAAGGAGGCCTTTATTTTCATTTTGCACGGGGCCCCGCAAACCAACCATAGCTGGTCCTGCCTGGTGTTTTTTGGTACAGAAAATAAATTCATTCCAAGCACCCAGGTCTGTGTGGTGGACTTGGGAAAAGGCCAAAGCAAATGACAAGTGAAGGGAGCCCGGTATTTTCTGAGACATTTGTAGGGTCCTGGAAGGCAAGAGAGGAAGAAAAGAAGGGCCTTCAGCCAGGTGGGTGGACAGAAGCCGTAAGAATCAGAGGATGGGGTCATAAGGAAGGACAACCTATTTCATCACACCCATGATGGCGCCAATTGTTCAATACTCCACCATCTTCTCTACCAGCAGGAAAGCAAAATGGCTGATTGTAACTAAAAGACCGTCATGGATTTCAGGACACATTTCACCCTGAGAAAGTTCTACAAAAAGTATGCATCTTTGGATCCTAAAACATCCTACTATGTTGGTCTCAGCCATGCCAATTTCCTCTGAAAGTATGTGGACTTGAGAAATTAACTTGCTCTGTCTTGTTTCCTTGGGAATTATACAAATGCCTTCCATTTTTATACCTTTAGAAAGGAGTCTGTCATGAACTACTGCTCACTTTCCTACTGAAAATCACACTTACTAAGCTCAGGGGCACAGCCTTCCAAAAGATCAGCCTGGAGAGCAGGCAGGGAGTCCCAGGCAGGTTCCCAATGTTGTGTTAGCATTGGTAGATTCAGACGGTGTGCATGTGCTTTGCAACACTGCTGTTCTGTATACAACCGCTACCGTTTGCCACCCTAAGCCTGAACGGTTCAGAAGGCCTCTGTACAGACACCCAGCCCTCAGACACGCCAACAAGTAGTGTTTAACAAGTCCCTGCAGGTGGGTGAGTGAATGACAAAGGCAACATAGGGAAAGCCAGAGCGTCCAGGATGCCCTCGCTCCACGGAAATACACCTGCATGGCCAGCCCCATATCTACCAGCTATGACCGCTCCATCGCCGAGAGTGATGGGGTCGAGAAACACACAGCTGAGGAAGACTTCTTCCCTCTTCCCCGTCGGTGACAAACTCTGCCTCCGGGAGGGGAAAGGGAAGGGTGGGGGATGGTGACACATGACGGAACATGACTGTCAATGGCTCTTTAAGGCGGGGCGCCCCACTGAAGAATCCTATTTTCCTAATCCCTCTGGTGGGACGTAGATTTTTGGTCACATCACTCCAACACTTCAGCACGGAATTCGGGCTCCAGCAGCACCGTGCTTGTCTGGGAACGCATTTTAGAATAAGCAGTGGTGCCTAAAGGGAGACACTGATCTTGTGAACCCTGGCGAAACAGGAAGTTTCGCAAAGGAACGGAGGGCACGCATACAGCTCCTGGTGGGACCTCATGACCTGGCAACAGTCCCCCTCCCTGTGGAAATACTGGCTGTCGGACAGCTGCGGCCAAGAGGGCAAACTTTAGTGCCACTGGGCCACAAGGGAGGCTCTGAGGAGGGAGCCCCGCAAGGAGTCGTGGTGTCTGGTATGAACCATGAGGGTTGGGCTTCAGTGTGAGCTTTCATCCCCACACCACCGCTGTCCCCTGCAGCCTCGCTGCCTCAGTTTGCCTCTGTCAATTTACCTGCACCATCTCCTGGTGATGAGCGCTGTGCATTAGATACAACAGAGCTGTAAAGAATTCTAAAATGCAGGGGCACCTGGGTGGCTCAGTCCACTGAGCATCTGCGTTGGGCTCAGGTCATGATCCCGGAAGTCCCAGGATCGAGTCCTGCATCGGGCTCCGTGGTCAGTGGGGAGCTGGCTTCTCTCTCTGCCCCTCCCCCCATTCATGCTCTCCTCTCTCTCTTGCTCAAATAAATAAAATCTTTTTTTCTTAAAAGATTTATTTATTTGACAGAGAGAGAGACAGTGAGAGAGGGAACACAAGCGGGGGATGCGGGAGAGGGAGAAGTGGGCTTCCCACTGAGCAGGGAGCCCAATGTGGGGCTCCATCCCAGGACCCTGGGATCATGACCTGAGCAGAAGGCAGACACTTAATGACTGAGCCGCCCAGGTACTCCAATAAATAAAATATTTGAAAAAATAATTCTAAAAATGTATATTTGGCAGTTTTCTTTTGAATTACATAGTTTTTCTTTCTGTAATTGACATATAACATATTAGTTTACGGGTTAAGACTCTGATTTCTTTCAAAGCACACAGCAGAGGAAAACATAACATATGTGTCAGCGACGCATGTGGGGGGTCACTCGTGGGTGGAGGCGCACGGATAGAGAACCATCTAGCAGGAGGAAGGGGGGTGAGTGTGCACTCTGAACCCGTGACTGCTGAAAAATGTTATCTTGGCTGGCTGTTCTTAGTGATAAAATTGAGGTATTCAACCAGGGAGGCCAAGAATTTCCTGACAGTAGTATTATGGATGGGATGGCACTCCACGGGATTAATTTAGAGGCTCAGGGACAGATGCATGAAGGGAAAAAAAAATGGCCACACTGTTTTTTTTCTTCACAGAATTTAACTTCACATTTTCACTTAACCTTTCCGTGTTGTGTTCCACATTACAAAATTAGGAAATCAACATTTCTTATTTCACGCCTTGGTTCACAGACGTTAAAGAACGCCAGTTAGGTAAACTAGAACAATATTCATAGCATTAGTTTTTGATAACCGCTCTTTACAAGACGTGCAAAAGAATCAAGACAGGACAAAGCTTGCTTCCTAGGTGTATTACATTCAAATTGGCATTCATAACTTCCTTCCATACTAAATCAACTTCATTCCTCTATTTGTCTTAGGGAAAATACTTATTATCTATGTTTCCAGTTAATGTCCAAATGAGCAGGGATCATTATTTGTCGTAGCTATAAAAACCTCCACTCTCGAATTTAAAGTAAGGGAATTAAACTCCAGTGTGTATGATAAACTGCTTAACTTATGGTTAAATTTTAGGGGGACAATTCTGCTTAATAAACTGGGTAGATGAAAAACGTACACTTACAAATACAATCTATCTAGGGATTTCAATTGTTTCTATCCCATCCCTCAAACTCAGCTGAAATTGAGCAGCCCCTAATTAAAAATGACAGAGTTTCATTACAGCTGTAGTACCGGTTCAGGAACACAGTGACAACAGTTTAAATCATATTACTCACCCGCATGATCCATTATACTCAAATTTTCCCTGATTCAATTGCATCGCTAAATCTGTCAAGAGACAAAAATAATTTAGCATCTCATCTCCCTGCACTAAGAAGACCACGATGGGTGATTTTAAACAATGGAAGTCAGATACAGATCCTAGACTGAAAGGTCTTTTTTAACATTTCAAGTTACGTCTGGGTCTGTTGAGAGCACACGACCCTCTTCCCTGTTGAAATCATCTGTGCTTAAGTCACACATAAAATGTGTTTTCATAAAGATCATGCTAGAATTGCATTAAAAATTGGATTCATCATATGAGTCAAATGATTGTCCAATTAGTGTTGAGAGTATAGATGTCCAACTGGGGAGAATGTGCCTTATGGTCACAGAGGAAGTATCAGCTGCGGACATTCCAGGAAGGTCATAGGAGTACAAACTCGATTAAAAACAATAAAAAATAATCCAGGTAGTATCATGGAAAAATTAGTGGCTTGTTCCTACTTTTAAACCTGGGAGAATTCTTCTAGTGGTGTCTACGCTGGCAGGGCATGGCTTAGGATTTTTCTCTCACAAGAGGACACAACCTTCCCTTTTTTCATTAGCAAAACAAAACAAAACAAACAAGCTGGTAGATTTTTTTTTTCCCTTCTTCAGCATGTTGTGGTTGATCCTAATGTTATAGAATAAAACACGTGCTGACCTAGTGAATAAACTGGTTTAGGATAATTTAATCCACATAACGGACTGACAGCTGAAAATACAACTTGGCCTCCCCCACCCCCCAACCCTGGCTTTTTTTAAAAAGTAAAAGCAGCACTCTATTTTATTTGGTTTCTGCTAGAAACATTATGGGCTTGTACTGATATCTGGTTGTAGTTCAGTATAGCAAGGACTGATGGGGATGTTGTGCAGATCCATTATACTCAATTTTTATACTCAGCTTCTGGTCCCTGAGAAGTCATCACCAATGGGAGGGAAGTACTATTAAGCCCACACTTATGGCAAAGGGATGGAAGTCAAGAGAACTTTTGGTCATGCCAGATAATAGAAAACAAGATGGATAGAAACTCTCAAAAGTATGGTGGATGGGCTAGAAAAGGAAAATGCCCCCCAAACCAGGAAACATGGGAGGCACCCCCTTATACAGCAAAGGACTGAACAAGAAAATGTTTTTGTTTTGCTTTGTTTTGCCAACTTTAAGGACCAGGCTATGGGATTAACCACAGCATGTGAATGGTTTTGTGGCGTATTTCTTACCTCTTTTAGGTAAACAACTAGAGCCCAGAATTTTTCTACCTCTGATCTTAAAATTGTGATACTTGGCTCTTAAGCAGACTTTAAAAACTTGAAAAAAATTGTTCATGCATTTTAAAAATTCACTCCTCTCCTTCCAGGGAGGGGGAAAGATCATATATTGGAAGCCTGTCTTTGAATACACTTTGGAGGACCAAGTTACGGATTAATGCCTCTAAGAATATATAAATCCTTACACACTGTTTTAGTGGAGTTTACTCTTGAATATTCTGTACTTTTATGATGGGACGCTGTGTTATTGATAACTGCTGAATGTTAACAGGGAAAAGGGTACTTTCTAAAGGAGAAATGAATCATAGTTCCTGACAGAGATACTCAGATTTTTCTCATTTAATTCTGTGTCTGGAAAAGAAGATAAGTTTGATCTGAAAAGAAGAAAAATTTAAAATATTTTGGAAAAGGGGACAATGTTTGGCAGATTAGTTGTAGTAGTTATGAAAGGAAATTCAAGTTAATCAAAATATTTTGTCTTCCACCCTTTACAGGGCTCTATTTTTGGTGTTTTGTATCTCACCATTACATAAATCCAACATCACATTGTTTTGCCATATGTCTCCTTCCTTTAAAAAAAAAATGCCCACGGCCAACGGATGGCAATGGTTGGCACCATCCTGTCAGTGTTCTCCTGAAATTTGAGGTCACTGGACATCAGTTCCTACCTGGGGTTTGATAGTTCAGCGAAACCATCTGGCAGCCAGCATTCCAGAAAATCTGAGGCATGTAATTACTGGAATCGACCCGGCCTCCCTTGGGGTAAATGCGGCTCATTTGCCGTTTGTTATAACTGTGTAACTTATTAAGGAGAATGAGGGGAGAAAACAGAGTATTCCAGAAGTAAAATATACACAACAAAGTCTAGACCAACAATGACAAACACGAAGCTAACAGAGAGGAAATTTCACATGTATGAGTGAGGCTAAGTGCCTCATTCACATCTGGGCAGGTTTTCACAATAGCTGTGGTCTTTCACACATACTATTTTATTAGCTCGACAACCACAATTATCTATTCGCCGTTTATCTGTTTCAGAGACTCCCGCCAAACTTAAAGGGCACTGGCCGTTTACTCCATTCACTACGCAAGGATACTTCACAAATTCAATGGCGTGCGTCTTCAAGTAGCCCAGGCCGACGGACTCATTAAAAGAAGACATGTTATAATGAATATTGCGCTCTGTAAAGAAAAATAAAGATGCACTCAGCAATGCTTCCATCCAACCTTGTGGAAAGACAAGCAATAAATGTAATTACATCTCAAATCACGAGGCTTTGGGGGCAGGTGTTCCATTATGTTATCAGTGCTGCCTACGTTCATTAATGTCCTGGGGCTAGAGACAGCTGACTTCAATAGTGATGGATTAAATCTGGAGTCATGAAACAAATTATGTATATATGGCCCACACAACCACCCCCAAGGTATGTCTATTTGATGACTAGGGTGGCTTCTCCAGCCCCAAAAAATGATTATGAAAGTTTGAAAATCGTGTGCATATTTCTGGAGGTCTGCTTTTGATCAAAAGGGGTCTTCGTGAAGATCCAAGCTAACAGGATCCAACAGTACGTTAAAAAGATTATCCATGGTGACCAGGTGGGATTTATCCATGGGATGCAAGGGTGGTGCAAAATTCGCAAATCAATCAACGTGATAGAACAACTCAGTAAGAGAAGAGAGAAGAACCACATGGTCTTCTCAATTGACGCAGAAAAAGCATTTGACAAGATACAGCATCTGTTCCTGATTAAAATGATTCATAGTATAGGGATAGAGGGAACATTCCTCAATTTCATAAAATCTGTCTATGAAAAACCCACAGCGAATATCATCCTCAATGGGGAAAAGCTGAGAGCCTTCCCTTTGAGATCAGGAACACGACAAGGATATCCACTCTCGTCATTGTTGTTCAACATAGTACTAGAAGTCCTAGCAACCACAATCAGACAACACAAAGAAATGAAAGGTATTCAAATTGGCAAAGAAGAAATCAAACTTTCTTCGAAGATGACATGATACTTTATATGGAAAACCCAAAAGACTGCACCCCCAAACTACTAGAACTCAGGAACTCAGTAATATGGCAGGATACAAAATCAATGCACAGAAATCAGTTGCTTTCCGACGTGGGTATACTAGAGGGTATTATGCTTAGCGAAATAAGTCAATCAGAGAAAGACAATTATCATATGATCTCTCTGATATGAGGAAGTTGAGAGGCAATGTTGGGGGGTTGGGGGGTAGGAAGAGAATAAATGAAACAAGATGGGATTGGGAGGGAGACAAACCATAAGAGACACTTATTCTCTCACAAAACAAACTGAGGGTTGCTGGGGGGAGCGGAGTAGGGAGAAGGTGGTTGGGTTATGGACATTGAGGAGGGTATGTGCTATGGTGAGTGCTGTTAAGTGTGTAAACCTGGCAATTCACAGACCTGTACCCCTGGGGCTAATAATACATTTTATGTTAATAAAAAAAATTTAAAAAAAAGAAAAAAGAAAAAGAAATCAGTTGCTTTCTTAGGCACGGTAAGATCCATGGAACGCAAAAGGCAACACTAAGCTTGCCTCGTGCTAAGAAATCTGCAGTACCTCAGAGCCACCCTGTGGACAATGTGGGGAATGGCAAAGCAATCTCAGGGCATACCAAGGACGCCAGGCTACAGGCACAGTCTGGGACACAAAACACAGAGAGGAGGAACGGGGCCCTGCCCAGGAAAGAAAGATGGTGACGAGTTAGAGCACAGCTCAGCGGCATGACAGAAGAGAAGCAGACCAAAAAAGGCAATAGAATTTAACCTTTGGTGTTACCTTCAGCCACATGGAAACCTTGAAACTTTACGGGTTGTGCATAGTTGATCATTGTAGACAAATACGGATGGATGTTAGTGGTAGCACCTACATATTTATAAGACGCCATCCATGCCTGTTCATCTTCCACGGTCACCAGGCCCTACGAGCACAATGAAAGGAATACACGTGTTGAGGACTCAGATGGGACAGGAACCCGCTACAGACGTCCTCACGAAAGACGACCTACACGCACAAACTGAAAGAGAAAGACCTTTTCTTCCTCCATTTTGCTACAGGATAATTTTAAAAAGCGCCTGTCTAAGGTGCCTGCCTGGTTCAGTCAGGAGAGCAAGAGACTCTTGGTCTCAGGATCGTAAGTTCGAGCCACACGTTGGGCCTGGAACATACTTAAAAAAAAAAAAAAGTTCATGTCATCATAGCCCCTAATAATATAAAAGGAGATAATAATAAAATATAAGGCTTCTCTCTTACATTAAAAGATTGCCAGAGGACTTTAAAGGAAAGTATACTGAGGTTCATAGCAATCTATGGAAATTTGTAGCAAGTATTATCATCTATAATCTCATAAATTGTGGCACAAAATGGAAAAACAACTTCCGTGTGTATCAGAATCCCCTGGAGGGATTGTTAAAGCATACATTCCTGGACCTCATCCTCAGAGTTTCTGATGAAGTGAGTCCGGGAGGGAGGCCCAAATATTTCCTTTTCATCTAGTTCCTAAGTGGTAATGATGTGGCTGGTCTGGGGACCATACTTTGCTTAATACCGGTTTAGAATTTAAGCCACATACATAAGTAGTCTATGGTACTTTTTAAAAAAAGCTTACTCCAAAAATAATCTGATAAACCACTACAGAGGACATGTCAAAATTGCATTATTTTACCTAGAGGTAAATTATTTTGATTTCTTGGTAATTTGGAACGAAATAAACACCAAAAACAACTCCTTCAAAAATGATCCACATGTTGTTGAGAGCTAGCTCTGAAAACCTGATGAAGACTCACTTTACCGGAAAACTCAGAGGATGAGGTCCAAGAATTCATGTTTTAATATGCCCTCCAGGGGATTCTGACACACACGGAAGTTGTTTTTCCACTTTGAGCCACAATTTCCTGCATCGACTGATACAGGAGGATAAACTACTTATTAAGTTCGTTCCTATGACTAGTCATAGGAATGGACTAGTGAAAAAAGTGGTCAGATTATCTTATCTGATGATTTAACAATCTGAGCATTCTAAATCCTCAAACTGATTTCACCAATAAAAGCCTGCGATAAATAATCAAATAATGTAACTTGTTTTCATTTTTAGTCATTTCTTTATATGTCCCATCCACCCAAACAAGGGCAGAGGCCGTATGACTCTTTTCTGGGTATCTAATGATGGTAAGTAACACCAGGACCCTGTGTTGGGCAGTGGGCTGAATTCCTGCACGCACAACTTCATTACTGTTAGTAATCATGTGGAGTAAGAATGAGAGTCCCACCCACTGACCATGTGAGAAGACCAGGGCCTTGGGGATGAAAGCGATTTGGTCGCAGCTATTCAGCTAATAAACGGCAGTGACCAAACACTAACCTCTGCTTTGTTGACCTCAAAATCCTCTGAAATTCTAGAAGAGAAGTTCATGAACATGATGGGAGGGATTGAGATCGGTCTTATCCAAACTTACTCTTTACACAGTAAGAAGATAGGGTCTCACTCCAAATAAGATAGGGCCCCACAGACAGCCAGACATGATGTTCTCCAACTCCGAAGAATGGGAATCAAATTACAAGGCAAATTTCTGTCTGCGCCTGCCACCAATCTCCAACCATAACAAACCATTAGCATGGACTCAGAGAAACCACTGTGATACCATGAAGAACGTCAAAGAGGACAAAAGAAATAAAAAACGGAACTCGATTTATATTGAAGTCCATATCTAAGTACCCCAAATTGAAGTCCTAAATGCAGGCAGTGTAAAATTAAATTAAATTAAATTAATTAATGATCTTTTAAAATACCAGTGTATTCGGAAACAAGATCACCTTCCTAGTATGCTGGAACATCTGATGACCTATTAGGTCATTTTTATTTTCAAATTCGATGTGTTGACGATTATGCACTCTTATTATAGAAATGAAATCTCTAATCCAACTAAGTGACTGTACTAAACATTAATTTTCAGGAAAACCATCTTATTCACCTGCCTTCGTTTTGTGATTTTTATCAGGATTTGCTTATTTCACCACTGTGAATAATTCTTTCTTTTGAAGAACTCTTGCAATGAGATGTGTTAAGCATGTGAATGTAGTAAACAGTAAGCCTGACATTCCATGGGTTGAGGTGGGAGGGAGACAGGGTTAACAACATTTAGTACAAACTGTTCAATATTACAGGGGCACATTTGGTATTCTGTAATGAAAGAAAACTACACAAGGAAATTATTTTCTTACCTTTTTGTTGATTTCATGTTCAAGGTCATCTGAAGCCTAAATTAGAGAAAGACTAATTTGTTTACTTCTCTAAAGGGCAAAATTCCAAATTTACCAGCCATATATATGTAAATGTTTATAATAAATATGGGTAAGCTTGTTACTCTTTTTATTTGTGAAGGTGGAAAATTACTGATGACGTAAAGCCATCAGCAAAATAAGGAGGAAAGAAAAAACAGCCTGACTTACATAAGAAAAATAAATCTTAATACTGTCTGCCCTCCTTTCTTGATAGTCTTTCCTATTTAGATGTTTCCTTATAGTAGATTAATTATTTCGTCATGGGGTTTGGGAAATCATTTGATGTGGCCACCTCTCCTGATATGTAAAGGACAGGCAAGCACGAATGGTTACTCGATTCAACACTCATGTGTGGGTAGTGATAAAGGCTTTATGTGGTAAGGAAGCATCAAGTAGGCACTGAATCTTAGTAGGCATCCAAGAGTCTCAAAAAGAGGCAATACTTTCTATCAGAAGAGGGAGGGTGTGATCAAAGTGTTCCTTTGGCTTTGCTCTTCCAACACTCTCCCATTTTCAGCCACTACCAAATGGATGCACCTAGCTACACCTTCAGCCACTGTCTCCAATGATTAAGAATCCTTGACCCATCACATCACCATGAATACCATCCACTCTCCCCTTCTCCAGGAACTCACAGGCAGTTATGCCTTCTCTCCCTTTCGCAAGCCTAATCTCTCCCTCTCTACTGCCCCACTTCCGAAAACACACTCCAGATTCATTCCTTCTAAAAAGAATACTCCCTTGACTCCTATGATTGCCATTACCCCCCAGCCTATTCCTTGCTTCCCTTTATTAGCAAAACTTCTCAAAAGTATAGTCTCTACTCATTCTCATCTGTCTGTTTCCGTGGCCCCCCACCACACCCTTGCAACTTCTCTTTTCAAGGTCACCAGTGACCTCCATGTTGCCAGCACTGGAACTCTGGAGTCTTCTTACTGAGTTAATCAACAGTAGTGAAACACCAACCACTTTGCCAGGGGCCAGGAGGTGGGAGAAATGGAGAGGTGTTGGTCTAGTTATAAGAGTAGAATGTTCTGGGGATCTAACGAACAGCATGGTGTTCATAGTTAACATTTTACTACGTACTTGAAAGTTACTCAGAGAGCAGATCTTAAATGTTCTCACCACATAAACACACACATACACACACACACATACACACAGAGGTAATTATGAGGCGATGGAGATGTTCACTTACCTTATTGAAATAATCATTTCAGAATATATACAGGCATCAAATCATCATTTATACACCTTCAACTTATACAATGCTATGTGTCAATTATATTTTAAGTAAGCTGGCGGGGGAGAACACCTCTCTTCTTGTCTTCTTCCTGTTCTCTTGGCTTCCTTGATCTCATCGATTTCCATCCTATCTCTTGGGCCATATCTTGCTCGTCTTTTCTGGCCCAGCTTCTCTGCCTCTTCCCATGGGTCATCTCACTTATTTCCATGGCTTTAAATCCCATCTCCTGAACTTCTAGTTTATATCTCTAGCCCCACTTCTCTTCTAGTTCTTCTAGTTCTAGAAACAGGTGATGGCGATGCTCACAACGGTGAAGATGAAAATGATAACAGAGAAGCAGTAATGAAGGCCTTAATGGGAATGACCATGTTCTAGGCACCACTGGAAACACTTTACATATTCTAGACCTATCGTCTTCAAAATGGACCAGTGAGGTAGGCGCTATCTTCACCTTGCAGTGGAGAAAACCCAGGCACTGGGAGCTTCAGTTAACTTACCTGAGGTTACATAGGTAGGAAATGAAAGCAGCATCAGGGGTCATGGTGGCAGTGCCCCGGAGTATCTCACAGCCCTCAAAGATCCTGTCCTACTTGAGACACCGTGTTCTTCTTCTTCCAGTCTTCCACACTGTCCACCCAGCTCCTCAGACTCAGACCCAGAGAGTCATCTCGCTTCCCTTCCCCCCTCACTTTTCCACATTCAGTCCATTGGCAGGTTGGATCATTTTTGTTTCCTCAGTTGACCCTGTACCCACTCAGTCCTGTTTCTGTCTGGTTTAAGCCTCAGGGGTCTGGCTGAGTGCAACCACTTTTCCTGCATCCTCTCTTACTCCCTTCTAACCAGTCTACATATGGTAACCATGGTAGTTTTTCAATAACCCCTATCAGGCTGCACTGCTCCCTTCTTTATACATTTTCAGGGGCTTCAGATTCCACTTAAATTAACATCTGAGTCTCTCATAGTAGCTTCCGAATCCCACACATCACCTAACTCTTACCTGCCTGTATGATCTCATCTTGTTTCCTCTGCCCCTCACTCAGCCCGCTCCATTCAGTGTCTCTGCTGCTGTTATCCTATAACTGGGGCCCTTCCTCTCCTTCCGTGCATGGCTAGTTCCTCCTTACCTTTGGGTTCTGGTTTCCTTATTCCTTCAACCTTGTGATTCTCCCTTTTAGCCCCCATTTTTACTTTCATAATAGCACTTGTCACAAATTGTGGTTACATAATTGATGGTTTGTTATTGTTTCCTATTCCCTCCTAATAAACTTCCATCAGACTCTAAGCTCCAGAAGAGCAGAAACTAAGCCTGTTTTGACCTTTTTGGGTTGTTACGGCCTAGGCTATGCCCGGCATGTAGTAGATAGATAACAGCCATTTTTCTTGGCTGAACAGTTGGATGGATGGAAATACGGTCATGTTTACTCTACATCAGGAGGGAGAGAAGATATCTAATTGGTAGGACTGGTTTTCTAACGAGGGCTTGCTTGGGATAATCAGGTAGGTCATTTTCCCAATGACTTCAACAGGCTGCTGTTGCTGTCTCCCTATTCACCTAAAATAATGCAATAAATTATATTACTTAAAGGATACTGGAGAAATAGGTGGTGGCCAACAGTGGGGATGGCTAATGAGCCATTCAAATATCCTTTCTAACTTATTGCCCAGAGCTTGTATTAAGATATTGATTCTGGCCACCCAACATAGAAGTGGAATTATAGGCTACTTTATTTTCATGTGGTTGTCACTTTTAAAAATTTCGTAACTATTAGCTACTACCTCTTCTTGACAGTCTTAAAAAAAAAAAAAAGGGAGTACTGAGACTCTGACCTTCTTGACACTATTTGCAACAGCCTCCTTGTGGCCCAAGTCATCAGCAGAAAGTTCGTTTCCAAATTTGTATTCGGGGTGAGCTTCCTCCTCTTGGTCAGCTGTGTGCAAGATAAAAGAAAAATCCATGAAGCCTAATTACTGCCCATCAGTCAGATCTTCAGATTCTTGGGTGGAGTGTAAACTCCTTTGGAGGGGAAGAAGGAAGCTAAATGAAGATGGGAACATTTAAACAGGCAAATTTTTTTCAAGTAAAACTCTCACTAGCTCTCAAGTTCAAGGAGCACATCTTGTTAGCTGTTATTTCTTGTGTGTCTAGCATGATGTTGGACACATGTGTTGCTTAATGCATTTTTCTTAAGTTGAGTACTGATTTCCATCCCAGTATACTCACTGTAAAAATTAAAGCCTCAAGCACTCAGGAACAGCTGTGACTTTCAAAGGGTGTAATGATCTTCCCTGGGACTTAGGGAAAACACAAGGAAGGTATGAGAAGAGGAAAATACACTTGATCATTTTAAAAAAGAGATTAATGTGTATGTGAACGTTATGGGTATAATGACTTGTGGCCGGGAGTGGTGAGACATAAAAGAGAAAGAGCTTGGAAAGACTAGACTGCGCCTGTACACCACCTATGAACCCTGGCTTAGGTTTCAGAGACTCTAGAATCATTCCTAGGGCTCATGCTAACTGGGAGGCTGGAAGTGGGCGCTAGATAAAGCTGATGCCCCAGGAGCATGGCCCAGGCTGTGAGAGGAGGTACAGAAGCACCAGTCCAGTCCAGAAAGTGACAAGAACTCTGGTATCTTCCTGAGGCTGGTATCCTCCCAAGGCTGTCAGTGGAAAAAAGAAATCCACTAGAAAATAACACATGTTGGTGTGAGATCTGGATTCCCATGATTCCCCCATTCTGCAAAAAACTCCCAGGTTAGGAATTTGCCTAAAAACTTGTCAGGATCAGGAGAAACCCATAGGCCTCCAGTCAAGGCCAACATAAATCCACACTGTCACAACACAGGGCTTGAGGGACCCCTACTGGAAAAAAGAGTGAAATAATTTCTGAGTATGGACTCCTGACAGCGGGAAGCAGACCTGTAAGAAGTGGGGTGTGTGTGTGTGTGTGTGTGTGTGTGTGTGTGTGTGTGTTTTAAGCACGTTTAAAATGTGTAAACAACTCAGGAATAAGATTTCATCACTTCTAAGATGCATAGTAATATTTCTGATGTTGTAACATGTTCTTCTAATCGATGCTATTTTACAATTACTTGGAAGCAGCTTTCTTTCCTAGTCATTATAAAATAATGGTGTCTTTCAACTAATGGTGTCTTAGATCTGGAATTTCTTGAGGGATTGCTTTTTGCAAAATATTATTCCAGACATGGAAAAAAAAGTGAGGCAAGACAGACAGATACCCTTCTGTTTTGAAACTGGTATTTTGATAGGTGGATGAGTGGAAGTAGATGATTACAAAGAGAGAAAAAAAAATAGTAGCTCATTTGGCCTTTGGCAGGAAAAAAGGAATTAAGGAGCTGGAATAGGTCTTTAAAAAATCTAGCTCAGTGTGTCTACTTTATAGTTCAGGAAATTGATCTAGAGATATGATTTACAAATCCAAGGTCACAGAGGAAGATATGGACCTAGATCTCCCTGGATTCTTAGCACAATGCTCTTAACATGACACTGAGTTTCCATGATCTACAGTCTATAACTGAGATTTTGAAACTTCCCACCATTACTAGTAAATTTCCAGTTCATATATCTTTTAGTCTAATCTGGCCAGCCAGATATAAACTACTTGAAGTCAAGGAACGTGTCCCGTACAAGTAATAGAGACTTGACTTTAAAAAAGGGGGTGTCGGGGCACTGGGTGGCTCAGTGGGTTAAAGTCTCTGCCTTCAGCTCAGGTCATGATCTCAGGGTCCTGGGATCAAGCCCCGCATCCGGCTCTCTGCTTGTCAGGGAGCCTGCTTCCTCCTCTCTCTCTGCCTGCCTCTCTGCCTACTTGTGATCTTTGTCTGTCAAATAAATAAATAAAATCTTTAAAAAAATAAATAAAAATTAAAATTAAAAAGGGGGTGTTTGGGTGGCTCAGTCGGTTAAGTGTCTGACTCTTGGTTGGATTCAGGTCCTGATCTTGGGGTCCTGAGATCGAGTCCTGCATCGGGGTCCCCACTCATGGAGTCTGCTTGTCCGTCTCCCTCTGTTCCCCCACCTCTCTCTCACGCTGTCTCGAGTGTGTGCTCCCTCTCAAATAAATAATCATTTACAAAGAAGATGAGTTGTATGAATGGATGCTGCCATTCCTTGATTGTGCAAGGGTGCAGAGATGTACCCACAACCACATATAGTTTTGGCATTCCCCACTGCTTGTCACACAGTCCTGGAAGCCACGTGTCCTTCGGAATCTAAATTCTGCCTAATGAATGGGCACATGCTTTCATTGACTAAGGGCCTTTTCTGGTTTTTACAGCCTCCAGGCAGGGCTAATCTTTCAAGTTATGCTTGGTTTCCTCTTACCTACTGTGTTGAAGTATTTAAATTAGAGACTCTTGTCATTCATGATCATACGGTGACACTGGGTAATTATAGCCAACTGGTCGACCAGAATTAAGCCAGGCATCACCGAGGGAACCTAAGAATAGGTAACTGGTATAGCAGAAATTCAAGTGGATGATTTTGTCCTCTCAGCTAATTTTCTACATGTATGCTATCCCACATGATTATCTCTGCCCCCACTGAACAACATGGAGCCACCGGAGCCAAATATTTTGTAGGAATAATGAGCATATGCATAAAAGATGGGAAGTACCCTTAAGGATGATAAATGGAACCACATTGACCCCCCCTCATCTTTGATTCGTGTGTGTTCAAGAAATTTTACATCTTTGACTTTCATCAGTTACATTTTTTTTCTAAAAAAAATATTTTCAACAACAATTTTGCATATTTGTGCTCTCTTCATATTCCTGTATATTAGACGGGCAGTATCGGAAGGCACAAAGGAGTCAGAATTACCTGGAGTCAGGTAATTCTGGGATTGACTCTTAGTGCCATTGTTCACCAGCTGTGGGGGCATGTGTAGACTGTGTTTACCTCTCAGACTTCCACTTCCTTTACCTGAAAAATGCGTGTAATGACACCTGTTTCATCGGGCCATCGAAAGATTAGATTACATGGTGATGTAAACTGCTTCCTTCACAGTTAGTACGACGACGGCGGTTGCGATTCATATTACTATTATTTTCCTTGTTAATTCAGTCCAGTATTCTGCAGTTTGTTTTACTGGATTGTAGGATCTATTAATGTCTAAAACGTTTTAGACTACCATCTGTAAAACTTAACCTAAGTTAAGGAACTGATTTTTACATCTTTTCAAATTTTAGAAGTATTTTATTGACCTTTTCAAATAATATTCTTTTCAGGGTTTATTCTAAAATCATGTTCAGGTTTATTATTTGCAAAAAAAAAAAAAAAAAAAGTGAAATAATAGGGCATCATGGTGGACAGCATTTTCCAAACACAGCTCCAAGAATACCTGATCTCCTACATGCACTTCTAGAATGTGATCTTGCCACTCACCCACCCCCTCGAAGCTGGGTGGGCCTTAATTTTGCTTTGATGAATGAAATATACAGGCAATGATGATGGGCCAGGTCTGGGCATCATTCTTAAAGTAGTTTAGCAGCTTCCGCATTCTGCCTCTTGGAAGACTGGCTTTCAGGGTGTGCCATCCAGAACCTTGGCCACCATGCTGTGAGAAGCTCAAGCCACATGGAAAGGACAAAGGGAGGAGTTCTGGCCCTCGACCCTGCTGAGCTCCCCACAACAAATGCCAGTCACAGGAGAGGGCCGTCTGGGACATCTGGCCCGACTGAACCGTCAGATGACTCCAGCTCTGGATGTCATCTGTCTGCAAATGCATGAGAAGCTTAAGGGAAAATCATCAGTGTGAGCCCAGATGCCCCACAGAACTATGGGAGAAAATAATAACGCGTTATTTAAAGCCTCTAGATTTTGGGGTGGTTTGTTACCTAGTAATTGAAAATTATAACAGTCACCGATTAAATAATTCCAGGTATCTTTGCCTCCTTGGACACTCACTGCCATATACAACATATGAAAGTCAGTCATTATTCGTGTTCTCTGGGAGTGGGGTTGAACCCCTGGTTTGGACACACAACACATACCATCCCGGTGAAGTCTGTTTCATGGTGAGCCACCTTTATAAAGCTGTCTTTATTACTGAGATTAGTTAATTCTCACGACTTTCAGGTTTTCACCTATAGTAGCTAACTTTCCTAAAATCTACTGGTATATTTCAGATTTTCATATAATAAGCGGAGAGAGTTTCTCCAAGTGTTTCTATATTATGTAGCCCCAACCATGACATAAATACAAGACAACAGTCCAACCAGTAGACACACAATTTTGCTAATCAATTTTCATACCACATAATGGAGAAAGAATTTTCTGAAACATTCCAGATCTTTCAAAAGGTCCATTTAAAACCAATCATTATGGCTGTGGCTATATGGCCCAAGTAACGTAGAGGCTAGTAGCAAATATTCTGATTTTTTAAGCAAGGCTACCTTTGCCAAAATCACCTACCTGTCTTGGTAATTCTGGTGAACTGGTTATTTGAAAGAATATTAACTGGAAATTTTAATACTGGCTTTGAATTTCCAGTTCATTTCATGTGTGGGCACAAACCCATCATTTCCCTGAGGGTCCCTATTTGTGTTCCTTTCGTGGTAACTTGCCTTACTACTATCATCATTAACAATGCTGTAGTTTATGTTTTTGTTTATAGAAAGGATTACAAAATGTTCTTTTTATTCCAACCCCTTTTCTTCTACAGCAAGGATTCTCTGGCTGTGAATTTCAGATGAGCAGCTGATTGCACAACAGGAAGGGAGATGACTAAGCCACAAAAATCTAGTGCCCATGTAAACTGGAAGGAACATTTGGAAAAATATCAAAAAATACCAAAATATGAAAGTTTGGTGCATGAGTACACACTTGACAAAGCAGACTTAAGCCACCACATTATGTAAAAGGACCCATGGAGACAAATTCATGTTTCTCTTATTTTAAAAATTATTTTTGTGGGCACCTGCCTAGCTCAGTTGGACAGCATGCGACCCTTGATTTCGGGGTGTGAGTTCAAGGCCCACGTTGGGTGTAGAGAGTACTTAAAAATAAATAAATAAACTTTTTTTAAAAAAATATTTTTGTGACACATAAATTAGAAGAAAACTGACTCACCACTTTCTATTTCCTCTTCATTATCATCCTCTAGGATGCTAACCGGGGCAGCAGATTCTCCAGCTTCCATCATGCTTTTCAAAGCCTCAAGCTGTTCTGTTATTCAAAACAAATAGGAAGGAGATGGTGACAGATGCCAGACGACTTGCAAAGCCCGAGTCCCAAGATCAACACCAAGAAGGGAATGTATAGTCTAAGTCCCTCGTGGTTACATTCCTAAGGCCAATGTCTCACCCAGATCTGTTGGTCAGACTTCTCATGTGACGTGCAACCTTCATCAACATTTGATGAAGGACTATAGGACGTTGGTGAAATGCCCGAAGTTCTGGTCCTAAATTGAGACGAAGCCTTAGTCACTGAGAAGGATTTAAGGCTTGATGCCAAAGGCCCACAGTTTCAAGAACAATGATGTTAAGTGAAGGAAAAGAGACAGGCACACCGGAGAGTGATACAATTTCAGGGAAAAAATATCTGTGACCAAGAGACCCGAGATTATTATCCTCACATATAAAAAGCCCTTATATGTCAGTAAGACAAAGAATTTTGAAAATGGAAAAACATGTAGAAGCACGTTATAAACAATGATATTATCAAGAAACGAGTTACTAAGAACATTACTATCAAAAAATTAGAGTCTCGTTCTCCTTCGACCCATCGGACACACATATGTACAAGCTGGCCAAGAGCCAGTAGTAAGAGTATCACTGGGAAACAGGCATTCTCGTGTATTGTGGGGAGAGTGTAAATTGGTACACTTTTTCTGAAAGAAAGTATAACAAGATGCGTCACAATACAAAATGTGTACATGCTTTGGCCAACCAAAGTGAATTGCACCAACTGATTTCAAGGAGACGTTGTGCAAATCGGACAAAACGAACACTGACTTAGGTTTATCATTGTTGTTTTTATAGTAATGAAAAGCCATCGATTTGGGACTGGTTAAATGGTAGCATATCCCACACAACAAATTCTGCAGAGTGTTTCACACATCAGAAGTCAAGTTAGTATGTAGTAACATTAATAGGAATGTAAGTATACTCAATTGGCTGAATTAAAGATTAAAAAAACCAGCATATTTTTGAAATATTTTATGTATTTATTTGACAGGGACAGAGCTCACAAGTAGACAGAGCAGCAGGTAAGAGAGGGGTGTAAGAGCATAGAGCCTGATGTGGGGTTTGATCCCAGGACCCTGAAATCATGACCTGAGCCAAAGGCAGAGGCTTTAACCCACTGAGTCATCCAGGCTCCCCCACAAAATCAGCATATTTAAACTGATCCCAGTTTTATAAGAAATGTATGTCTAAACATGTAGTTATAGTACATTTATCTATGTGTAAAATACATAACTCAGTGCTATTTTATTATGTTCTTATATTTTTCTTTGTTGTTTTCATTTTCCCATGGTATTACCTTTGTAAAAATAATTACTGTAATTTAAAACTTAGATATAGATACAGTGTATATATACACATATATATCTGTGTATACACACACACAATGGAAGACTACTCAGCCATCAAAAAAAGAAATCTTGTCATTTGTACGATGTGCATGGAAAGAGAGTGTATTATGTTAAGTGAAATCAGACAGAGAAAGGCAATTATCATATGATCTCACTGATATGTGCAATTTAAGAAACAAAACAGAGGAACATAGGGGAAGGGAAGGAAAAATAAAACAAGATGAAGCCAGAGAGGGAGACAAGCCATAAGAGACTCTTCATCATAGGAAATAAACTGAGGGTTGCTGGAGGGGAAGAGTGTGGGGGTGTGGAGTAACTGGGTGATGGACGTTAAGGAGGATATGTGATGTAATAAGCACCTGGGTGTTATATAAGACTGATGTGTACCTGAACTTTATTTCTGAAACTAGTAATATACTATATGTTAATTAACTGAATTTAAATTAAAAAAATAAAACTTAGAATACCTAGGGTAAAATCACAATGCAATCATCCCCATATTTCATGTTACCAATTCACTGAATTAAAAGACTAGCTGAAAGAAAATATTTTCAAAGAAAATCTTCAGGGAAAATAGAGGGGCAATATCTATATAAAATCACTTCTCTCGCCACACATACACACATTCATGCATTCTCACATTCACCGAGGACCCCTAGATATGTGGATCTCACAGAGGCAAACTGTAAAGGGAATGCTTTTAAGATGACCTGAAAGCATATTAAGTGAAAAAAAAAAAAAAAAAAAAAGGAGTTCCTTCTATCTTGGTAAATTCTAAAATGCCTCTTTCACTTTCTTCTCATTTTGCCTCGGGATCATTCCAAATCCTGCATCTTATGAATATATGAATATGCTTTTCCCACCGCAGGAACATACAGTTAAATGTCAGTGTGGCCACTTTGCTCTGAAAAGTATATGCAACACTGTTATGCTCCCTTCCTCCCCCAAATCAGTGGCTTTAAAATAGATTTCATTTTAGACAGCTGACCTGTCCAAACACACAATGTGTGCATGCTTTATCATTGGTGTGTCTTTGACTTACTTTTTTCAACCTCAGGTTTCAGCCGCTTATTTTTGATGAGTATTTTTCTTTTGAGGTCATTGGGGGATGGTAAGGGCCTGCCTGGCTCAAGCTAGAGAAAAACAGAAAAGGCTGAATTAATGATGTGCTTCTTCAGTCTCATTCCCAGCCCAGAGTGAGCACGGAGGCCTGTTATACAGCCCGATATCCACTAGATGGCAGTCAGCACAGTTTTATGTTTTCATTCCCGACCCTCTATCAGCCTATTGCGGGAAACTCTGCCTTAGACTGCAGACTTGACATCAGTCTCCCAGAGCTGTGCAGAGCCACTCCACCTTCCCCAGCAGGAGCTAGGTCTGACCTGGAGTGCTGCTGGGGGAGGGCTGGTGCCCAACTTCCGATCTTGTTCCTTTTATGGATCAGGTAAAGTACAAGGGGTCATTGAGATGGCTGGGGTCACAACGGCTTTCCCGGGTAGAAGTTGAGGGCTCCCTTGATCCCCTCAAATGTTAGGTTGTATTAGGAAGCCTGTTTACTCAGTAGACTGATGCAACCCCAATACTTGGGATTATGGTTTTGTAGGTTCAGTAAGAGAATCAAGAAGGGAGTGGTCAGTTACCAAAACCTGACCGCTACTGTGATTTCATTTGCCTGGATTTATGCTGCAAAGGCAGTGTCTTTCTTCTATCACCTCCGACCCGTACAACTGCGCCGTATCTAGTCACCCACTCCCCATTCTCTCATGCATCCACATAGGCACCCACCCACCCCTCCATCCACCTGTCTTTTCCATGCATCCACTCACTTTTGCGAAAGTAATCTTTACACTACTTATTACGTGCAAAGCACTATGCACTCCCATGTCTGTGTTGCCCAAACAAGGCTCTTTGCCAAAATTCTGCTTCCTTCCGAAGCCTGCTGTAACCGGTCCATTCCCCAGCGATCTCTCTTGAACCTGGGTATCTCTAGTATTCAATATGTCACAGGCCATCTTCCTCTGTAGCTCTACTTTTACCTGTGT